>NC_072861.1:4772989-5469839 GCF_028858705.1 Grus americana | reverse complement strand
AATGGTATTTAGCGTCTGGGTTCAGAGAGTCTACGCTTTCTATTTTCGATGTTTATATCGGTGTACTGTACGTGACTCCCAGGATCCTTAAGGACAGTGTTTATTTGCACGCGTCAGGGAAAAAGCAGCAGCTCTCAGCTCTGGCGTTTATCCTGGTGCAAGTTCCCTGTTACCTCTGATTGTATTTCGAGGAAGTTTTACCTGATGTGCTTCATCCTATGATTCGCAGATTGTTTCCTTTTGTCTGAAAAGTGGACTTCCTAGCTGAACTCCCCTTTAATTTGACACAATCTTAAGTCGTTGTGATCCTTACTGCACAAAGAGAGCAGATAAGGGAAAGGGGAAGGAAAGATTTATTAAAGTTTGCAAAATGACGCTGTGGACTGAATTTCCGTTGTTGATTCTGGTCACCATAACAAGCTCGCTTAACTTGACCTCCCATAATGAGGCTTTCTCTCCATGACGGCCTTGTTGCTTTATGTTGTTTCCAGGTCTCCCTAGTTTTATCTGCCCTTCAAGCGGGAAACAAAGGCACCCAAGCCTGTATTACAGCGGCTAGCGCCGTGTCTGGCATAATTGCAGATCTAGACACCACTATCATGTTTGCTACTGCCGGAACCCTTAATGCCGAGAACGACGAATCGTTTGCGGACCACAGGTCAGTGTAACTGAAAAAGATGGAAGAGCGCGTGCACGGGGGAACGGTGGAACTGGCAGAAGCGACCCACACGTCGAGATAAATTTTTACCTTTCTGGATTCCCCTGAATGAAATTGAATGAGGTGGTGGAGTGAGGAGTAGGAAAATTGGGATGTTGATAGAGGACAGCAAACTTCAGTTTCGTTATTTCTGTGAGGAAAGAATTTTACGTTGCAAAGCTGGGGAACACCTGTCAAGAGCACTTCCAACAAAAAATGGCACCTGTAGCACTATTTTCCCTTTTTTGTGTTTTTATTCGAGCCATCTTGTTGCATAGACTACCGTGCGCTGTTCTTCCAATAGCGAAAATTAGCTGCCCGTCACGTTGAGGAGGAGTCTTCTATAACCTGTTTCCCAACAGCTGTTCTTTACTGTCTGTCTGTCTTGCTAAATCACGCTTATGGTTACTGCTGTTGCAGATGGCAGTGATGGAAACGGCACGGCTATGCCACGTGTTTTCCCCTTTGGCAGAAATAAGCCCGTTTTCCCTTTGGGTAGCATCTGCGATAACATAGTCCCACAGCGTTTTTCATCACGTTAAGAGATTTCCGGCATCTCGCTGTTACTTCCTTTGTGGTAATGCTCAGGGCTTCACAGCCGAGACGTTGACTAGCTTTGCAGACTAGCTGGCCTAAGTGACAATTGCATGGCCGGCATTTATTTCCCACCTTGCCGCTTGCTTAAGTAAGAGAAAAGATGCAATGGTGTGTCAGTTGCTGCCGTTCTGCAGACTGAAAGTTAGGGATTGTCATACAGCTGCCGTTACTTTCCTGGCTGACAATTTACATATATGTGGTCCAAGTTCTCGGCTGACTCACCCCGTTTGTGAAGTGCATACTCAAAATGGTTTCTTCTTTTACCCAAATGTTGCTTTGGATTTGTTGTCCTGACGTGTCAAAACATGTATATGGGCAGGAGGGGGCAGAACCCGGACTAGGTCCCGTTCTCTGTTCCTTCTGCCATTCTGGCTACCACGTTCCTTACAAATCGTTATTTTAGTTTCCTTAAGATATGCTGTTTAAGATGAAGGTTTGACAGCTGTTACTTTCCTCACAGCATGGCCAGATTTTCTGTCGGTGTTCACATGCAATGGTCTCTTCTGCTACTGCCCTACCTCATTTCTTTTCAAGATGGGGTCATTTTAATAAACTGCCTTGCATCTACTCCAAAATGTAATGCTATTAGTTTGCTAGTCATTTGGTTTTGGTTTTGTTTCGGTTTTGGGTTTGTTTTTTTTTTTTTTTAAGTTGCAACCTGGCCTGTGCTATAGTATTGCAAGCGAACACTGGGACGATGACTTAGATCAGCTCTTCTGTGTAGCTCTTAGTCACCGTAATGTTGAAAAACATGAGTTTTTTCCTGTTCTCCTTTTCCACTTCCTTCCCTGCTGCTTCTTTTTTTTTGCTACAGGGAAAATATCCTGAAAACAGCAAAAGCTTTAGTGGAAGATACAAAATTGTTGGTTTCTGGTGCTGCCTCCAGTCAGGACAAACTGGCCCAAGCAGCTCAGTCATCAGCTAACACCATCACTCAACTTGCTGAGGTAGTAAAATTGGGAGCTGCTAGCTTGGGATCCGATGATCCTGAAACACAGGTGAGATGTTTTAAGGTTTTCCTGATACTCTTAAAGACACCAGAGACAGTTTTCAACTGAGAAGACTTTGGGAGGCTTCTGCTTTTAAGCAGCATGCTACAGTTCATCTCTTCTGGGACTTTTCTGGGTTTATTCAGACATAGTTCTTTTTTTGGAATACAATCGAGAGGTTAAAGCATTGAGTGGAACTGGACGGGCCTTTGTATAACACTTGCTTTTATCATAGCTGTGTTCCAGCTGTGGTGCTTTTGGCAAACTATTTGTCTCGTTTTTAGTAAGTTGTGATTGGTCCCGTGACTCATCCCGCTTTTGTTCTCAAGAGCTTGCGTGACTTAAAGGTACTTATCCAGCTTACGACTAGGTCGTGCGCTATGTGTTACTTATGTAGGCTAGCAAGCTCTTGTCGTTCGCTAGCTAGACCTGAGTTATTCTTCGTTTAACTCAGGAACTTCAGCCTTCAATGAGGATTATCTCAAACATTTCTTCCGTTATTTGTTTGGATCTTGGTGAAATGGAGCTTGGCAAGCATATTGCAGATGTGCCTGTGGTGGTACCAAATTACTTTCAAAAAGTCTGCTCATTTGCATAACGGTCTTAAAGGGATGTCTGTTCTGTTTTGCTTAACTTGTATGACAGACTAAACTTCCGAGATGGTCCTCTCTAGGACAATCTTGCTGGAAGTGCTGCTTTTTGGTTTTTTTTTTTAAGGATTTCCTTAAGCTAGCAACATTTGCAATTTTTCTAGCATTTCTAATAGCTTTACCACCCAATACTGTTACAACATTTTCCCATAGCAGCAATGCTTTACCCGGTGCGATAGAGTTTCAGATGTCTTACGCTGCAACCTGCTGCGCAACGTAGACAGTTGGACAACAGAGAATCGCATCCGGCTATCCTGTGTCTCGGGTTCTTTTCTTTTCTTATTTCCATGGTCAAAGAGCCTCTGAGTTACCCAAAAAGAGAAAAATTTAGAGGAGAGATTTATTCCAATAATACCCTAACAGAATTAATAAGCCTGTTGTAGTGTCTGTATTTTGTCTCAGACTTCTGTCTTTGAGCTTGGGTTTAGGTAACGGTATCTCCAGATTTGACATTTCCTGACTTTAAGGCCAACCGAGTTATTTGGCATTTAAATCTATATAGGCTCGTACAGAGGTTCGACTTCCTTTTCCCTGAAAGAACGTCTCTAATACCTAGCCATAGCAAGTACATTTGATCTTTCAGCTGGTGATTTCAGAATTGGTAAATAACTGTGCCATTAGACTGTAAGCTTATAATCAATCTGTTTTCTTGCTCTCATCCTGTTTCTGTCCAAAGGGTAAAGAACATGGAGAAAAGTAAACGTCCTGTTAGAGAAGCTCAGAGGACAAAAATCCTACCTGCAATTAGCATTTCAATTTCTTCACAGGAAATAGTCACTTTCATAGATTCTGACTGGTTGTATGAAATATCAACACAACTTTTTCTCTTCCAGAATATTATGTGTTTTACTGGGGTGGAGGGAGGTTGGTATTATTTGTGTACCAGTAGTAGGTTGTTGTTGGGGGTTTTTTTTCCTGTGTTCTACAAATCACACTCTCATCCAGGCTACCATTTCTTGTTTGAGGCTTACGGCTACTTCTCATTCCTATAGGTTGTCCTGATCAATGCTATCAAGGATGTTGCAAAGGCCCTTTCTGATCTCATTGGTGCTACCAAAGGAGCTGCCAGCAAACCAGCAGATGATCCGTCCATGTACCAACTGAAAGGTGCTGCCAAGGTAAAACCTTATTCTTACATTTTATTTGAAAGTATCTGCGCAATCACGCTTGATAGACGAGCAAAGCTTGGATTTCAGCAATTTCTGATTGCCTGAAATCTCATTTCTTTGTTTGTCATCCTGGGATGATACGGAAAAATAAAAAGACACTATGGACTTGCCATTAAGCTATCATAGAATCATAGAATGGTTTGGGTTGGAAGGGACCTTAAAGATCATCTAGTTCCAACCCCCCTGCTGCGGGCAGGGACACCCTCCACTAGACCACGTTGCCCAAAGCCTCATCCAACGTGGTCTTAAACACTTCCAGGGATGGGGCGTCCACAACCTCTCTGGGCAACCTGTTCCAGTACCTCACCACTCTAAGAGTAAAGAAGAAGCTATCAGTTTTTGTAGGCTGTCAGATGACATTTATGTTGATGAAAGAACTGTAGTCTTTCTGAAGAGAAACTTCTTTCTTTTGCAAGCCCATATCTGAGGCCAGGTTTTCCTTTAATAATGTTATAGACTACAATTTGTTCAGTATAAAATGCTACCTAACTACTGCATTCTGAACAGTGACATATGCTCAGGATAAGCGTGCGGGTTCCTTATTTAGACCTTGCAGCTTGGGGAAGGTGGGGAGAAGGGGAGGGAGGGAGGGAGGGAGGAGGAAAACACCCTCCAGTAACTCTACAGTAGGATATTATGCATTTCTGACCCCTCTCTCCTAGATCCTTCCTGGAAGTTCATAGGTATCAAAGCTCAAAACTCGCACAGATTACACCATACCTGTGATATCTTTATGCTTCATTTTCCCTGCACCTGAGACGTATTATGACATTTGCCTCACAAAAGATCTTGTGGCTTCATGTCTGCAGTTTCCAGATGTGGAGATTTAGGCGGTATTACTTCTGCTTTCACATTATGAGAGTGTCATGGTAGTCTCTTGCTTGGCTGGAAGCTCTTCTCACTCTCATGTCTGTTGCTTACCTGTAACACCTGTGCCTCTGTTCCTTTCAGAGCACAAGATAACAGTATACTGTTGAGGCACTACTTGAAAATGACCCATCTAGTCAAGAAAAGTGGCTGCTTGGTTCTTCCTGCTGTGAAGAACTCTCCGTGGTTTAAGTCATAATTGTCAAGAAGCAGGCCTTTCTGTCTCTTCTTTTTTTTTTTGTAGTAGCTATCGTTTGTATCTCAACACAATGGGGTGTAGGAAAGGTGTAGTTATTATAGTGACGATTAGATTATTCTGCATCAGGACTTTGGCTTTGGAACGGGAACGCTGATTCTATATCTGCCTTTGGGCTTGAGGCTGGTGTTTGGCTGCTTGCTTACCTGGGGTTCTATCTGATTGTAGAGAACGTGCTGGGTCAATTTCAAAAAGAAATACCGTACCTCAATTCACATCTCTCTCAGCTTGCAGTGTAAGATATGCGGGAAGAAAAGATGCTAACATAATCGATATGTATAAGAGACCTACCTTGGAAATGTTGTGAATTTTCCATTTTTTGGTAAAATTTTTGCCAGAACGCTCGCACTTAAGGTGGTATACCTCTGCACTTAGTCGTGCTACATTTCTGCAACTTACAGGGAGCTTTCGCAAACTCACCAACGGGAGAATTGGTATATAGTCCCGTAACAAACACAGTTCATGAAGACTCTTAGGCCCTATTAGAAGTCATAATGCTACGTAGCTTTGTCTTGCTTTCTACCCTGCTGTCTTTGAAAATGGGAGGAAGGAATCACCTATTTTTGTCTTCACCTCTCTCTTCTTCAGGTGATGGTAACAAATGTCACATCGCTTTTGAAGACTGTTAAAGCAGTAGAAGATGAAGCTACTCGAGGGACAAGAGCTCTTGAGGCCACAATTGAGTACATCAAACAGGAACTCACGGTACAGAACAAAATAGCCACACGTGGCAGTTTTTGAAAGTATGCTATTACGCTCAAACCAGCCTGCCCAGGCACTCCTCCTCGAGCTATGCTTTACTGTCTTGCAGTGTGTTGCATGCAATTTGGTTCTACCTGTTGCAAATCATCTCTGAAAGATCAATTACAATGCCGCTTCAGCCTATCTATTTTCAGACGTTACCGGTCCCTGCTTTGAGATTTGAGACGCTACTGTCATGTACAAATCTGGAAGCGACAGCGTCTTTGTTCTTTAGACGTTACGCTTTTGCTACAGATACTCTTTTCTGAGTCCAATGCTGTTCACTTTTTTCATCCTGGTTTTGGTAATGTCTCCTCAGCATCATAGCCGTATGGCACCTGCAGTTTAATCTTGTTTCTCTTTTTCCTACTATCCATTATGAAATGATACTACCAGTGATGCGTTGCCTGCTATCTGATATTCTGTCTGAGCAGGAATTAACAGTAGCATGGAATTCTCTCCCAAATTAGGTGTTACACAATGACAATTTTTTCCTTCCTCTTTAGGATACAAAAGTATAGCCTTCAGCTGCAGCTTTCAGTTATTTTTTTTTTTTTACTGCTACACACTAGTCAGTGGCATAAATTAATACCTGTGTGTTTGGGAAGAAGCCTGATTTTTTCCTTCCTTTACTTACCATCCATTTTTATTTAAAAAAAACCCTATATGCACAATCTTCAGCAGAAAATATTTTGTTGTATAGTCTGTGGATTAGCAATTCTTACACTGTAACTGCACTGGCACGGTTTTGCCTTGTCAAGTGCTCTCCATAAAACACCTGTTTTTCATTGTGTGAGCAATGCTGTTGTCACAAAGAAATAACTCTTGTTATTTAATTTTTTTTTTTTTAAAGTCTCTATATAGTTACTGGCAATTCATATGGTGTTTGCAGTGGTAAAAACTCCTGAATCGGTACCTGATCGGGAATGTTCTGGACAATATCTAATGCTCGTTACTGTCGTGTGTCCTCGTGAAGGCCTGGCTAAGTTACATTCCTTCCCATAATTCTGATCTGAAACCTGTCCAGATCTGTCATTGAAGGATTGTGAGTTATCACACCTGCTTTTGCAATCTGCTTGTTATCTCTTTGAAATGTTCCTCCTCTTCCTTTTCCTTTTGTCAGCATTGCTAAGGAATGGGTCCGTGGTGGTGGTGCTGTCATCTCTTTCAATGGGGAGGAAAGTGGAGTACTAGGAGAGGGTCGAGAGGAACTGAGGATGGCACGTATGTGCTCAAGACAATGCGTCAAGCTTGACTTGGAACTCCAGGGACTGAATCTGAGCAACATTGAGGGATGTCCTGAACATATTTAACTAGACTTTATTTTTTAACATTGCTTCCATTTCTGGAGAGAGAAAGTAAAAAAACTGATGAACCGGGAGCATGGGGTAGATCAGGCTCATTTTTGTCCAGACATTTACATTCTGTAACCGCTAGCCTGCTTAGCCTGCGCTGTGTGTAGTCAAGAAACCTCTTCTGCTTAATTGTGTGCTCTGAATTGTCCCTGCACGGTAAAAGAATGGCAAGCAAATATAGACTAAAGCTTGGGAAAAGAAAATAGAAGATAAAATTAAGGTTACCCAGCTCTTATTACCTACATCTTAGCACAGTTCATGTGTTTCACTATTCATGACAGTAGTATCTACTGTCAGATAATTTGAACTATTTTCACGCGATTCACCCTGCAAAATTGTATCTTTAGGTTTCTAAGGGAGACTAAGGATAGCGTCAGAGACAACGCTCCACCTCCACTTTTTTAAGAGACATTTGAATATTTTAGTGATGTTCTCAGTCTGTCCTACACTGTGCTATCAACAAGGCCTTGGTAGGGCCCAGCCTTTGCAGAGGGAAGGATCTCCCCATGTGAGTAGTCTGGCCTAAGCAGCAGTTAGGACAAAAAAAGAATATACTTTTAAAAACAGTCATTCTTTTGATCCTGTAAAAATGTGAACAGCTGTCTGTAACAAACTGTCATCCAGGTACTTAAATGGCAGAGAAGATGAATGGGTTAATCTTTTCTTGCATGCTTCCCTCAGCTTATTGCTTTTCTCTGCTGTCTGCAGGTGAGCAGGCTTATGAAGACCAGGCTCATGACAAGCAACAATGTTATTCAAGTATTCCAAAGTGTTTCTAATTTCTGGCTGTTAGAAGCTTGCTTCCACTTGCTGTCTCTTTCTCATGGCTGTTCTGTTTTGACTCGAATGGTATCGGACTTTCCTTCTGCTTACACTTTTAGGTGTTTCAGTCAAGGGAGGTTCCAGAAAAGACATCATCACCTGAAGAATCAATCCGGATGACGAAAGGAATCACCATGGCAACTGCCAAAGCTGTTGCAGCTGGGAACTCATGCAGACAGGAGGATGTGATCGCTACAGCAAATCTGAGCCGCAAAGCTGTAGCTGACATGCTGACAGCTTGTAAGGTAAAGATTCACTTCCTTGCCTAAGACTGATTTTTTTTTTTTTTTTGTTGGTTGGTTTTTGTGTGTGCCCCTAAATCCCTTGAATGTTAGAGTTTCTGTTCAGTTTCTTTGTGTTAATGCTTAGCTTTTCAGATGAGAAAATTAACGGTTATGATAATTTTAAGGGAACATCTCTCCCAGAAAGGATGTTCTGTGCTATGCACAAAAAAACCAAGCAGCGCTAATATTGACTATTTTCTTTTTGTGAAAATGAGACATTTTCTTTGACCTGAAATCTCCTAGTTTTCAGTCTCCTATTGAACTGGAAGACAATCAATCTGTGCAAGTAGTAGAAAATACAAATAATCCTATGGTCACAAATGTGATTTCAAAATTTCTAGGAAGAGTGAAAGGAGTGGTGAAAGGAATCATTCAGGTGTATTTTTAGTTGTCCTTTCCTCCCTAACCAAACCTGTCGGTTTGCTCAATTTTTTCCTGTGCTTTTCAAAAATGTGTTTTCCCTTTGCACTAAAAATATTGGTACCCTGTTTTCTACACTTGCTTGAGCTAGATAACTTTCAAAAACTGACCTACAAAACTGGAGCAAAAGTATCTGGCATTTAAATAGCTATTAAGCCCTTTGGCTTTCTTCCAATGAGAAAAAATATCTACACCTACATAAAAACAATGGGATTATGAAGATCTTGTTCCTTTCGGTCTTCAGTAGTAACACAAAAGTGCTTTTGCTTGTAAATTATATTTATTTACTTTTGCCTTGCATGTGTGGAAGAGGACAGTAACATAATGGCACGCTCTGTGAAGTGTCTGATTTTCAGTATTTGGTCAAATCCTAACTGCCTACGTCAGTCCCAGATTAATTTTTAGCCTAATGCTGCCCAGGTGGAAGGGTTACTTTTGTTTTTAAAATGATCCTTGTACAAAAGTGCAAGTTCTAATATACCTTAGAATTGGATTTGTACAAAACCTTTGAATGACACTTTTTATTTTTACTTACTTTTCTGACAGGGTGTTTAGTGTCTGACACTTTGACCCCTTTGCATGCTTCAAATTTTGATTCTGTCCTCTCCACTTCATAAACTCAGAAGGTCAATAAAACAAAGCCACTTTCCATGGGAAAATTCAATAACTGCGCTACTTACATGAGAACTACTGTAGCTTTATATGTTTTAGGTACAATACAGTTAATTGAAACTTCTAAGGGAGGCTAAGAACAGTTCCTAGTTCTGCAACATTCTGACAAATCCGTTTGGCCATCACTTCAGATGCTGAGGCACACTAAACATCCTTTGTCATTTCACAGTGGCTAGTGCAGACACATTTTTGTTTCGATGTCTCCAAACAGGCAGCAAATTCTCAGGAACAGATTCCTCTGTTTCCAAAAATATTATAAACACACTCACATACACAATATACAGCCCGATACGTAATTTTGAACATTTCATGATGAACATTCATCTTTTTATGCTTACTTACGCTCCCAGTTAATTTTATGGTTTTGGAGTTCATGGATTGCAAGCAGCTGATGGGATGAAACTTCCTGCAAACAGAACAATGGAGGTCTGGGATGCTAGAAAGGCATTCGTGATCTCCCCTGGAATTACCTTCGCAAAGAAAGCAATTGACGGAAGGAAACAGGCTGGGAATCATTCTACTTACCTGTAATGATACACTGCAAGGAGTAAGATCTAGTTTTATCTTGCCTAGCTTTCCTACATTCAACAGTGGTTATTGGGCAAACAGGAATAAAAGTCTCCAGGTATACTACTTTAAAGCACTAAAATGCATCGCAAAATAGCTATGTCATTTAACAAAACTTTTAAACACACAGTTTGTACCAGACTTTATTTAGAACATCCTGTTTCTACAAATTCTCTCCTCTCCTCTCCTCTCCTCTCCTCTCCTCTCCTCTCCTCTCCTCTCCTCTCCTCTCCTCTCCTCTCCTCTCCTCTCCTCTCCTCTCCTCTCCTCTCCTCTCCTCTCCTCTCCTCTCCTCTCCTCTCCTCTCCTCTCCTCTCCTCTCCTTCTATTGAAACAAAGAAACTCCCAATTATTCCACCGTGATGATAATTAAGCAATGGGACAGGAGCCTAAAGAGGATGTGAAATCTCCATCTTTGGAGGTTTTTAAAGATCTAAGTGATCGGGTCTGAATTTCATGTTGATCCAGCTTTAGGCAGGAGGTTAGACTACATGGATTCTCCAGGGTCCTTCAAACAGCACTGATTTTTTTGAGTCTGGCTATGTCAGTGCATTTTACCTCTACAAGTTATTTAGCAGTGCCAAAAGGCTAGGAGTTGTAGCACTAGAGCCGAGTAGTGCTTGCTGCCTTACTGTTTTGAAAGCACGTGAAGAGAAGATGAGGGCTGATGGTGAAGAGAAGCCCGTCATGAGGAAATACATGTGTATTTGTGTTCTTCAGATGCATGTTTCAGTTTGAGGTGCTTCGGCAGGCTTTCTGTGCAAGTCTGCAAAAATAAACATTTCTGTTGCGAGTCCTGACTGGTGTAGTGAGTTTTCTTTTAGGATATTTCTCAGTTACAAATATGTCTTCCTAAAATAATTTTATCACCTCTTTAGTCTGCTGTGAATTATATGGTTTTAAGACCCATTGAACATTAACAATGCTCCCAAAATATTCTGATATCAGTCTTGGCTATGTATGCAAAGCATAAAAGGAAGTTTATATTTCTCTCCTACAGATGTTTGCTCTGATTGCATGTATAACAATAATATTAAAGTGCAGAACATGCATATTAGGCTGTTTAAGAATGTATTCATATGAAACACTGAGGGATCCTTCTGCCCTATTAGAAAATGAAAAATAAGCTGCTCTGGATTTTTTGGGCTTCTGGAGTTTTTTTGAAGTATGCTGAAGCTGAGGAAAATCCTATCGTCTTTCCTCTCATCTCTCCCTTCAGATTATTTGTTAACAACAGGAAGAGATGAAGGTGGCTGAGAGCCGTTTTCGTGCTCTGCTGATCTTGAACTTCCCGGCAGAGGGAGCCCGTAGACCAGTTCCAAGCTCAGCTGACAACAGTGCTTGCCCGGGATGCTGAGGGTTGTGGGAAGGGCTCAAAATAAGTGAGCAGTGAGATAATCCCCCGTCCCAATGGAAGATATGGGGCTGCAGGGATGGAAGGAGCTATTCTGTGAGAAGAAATGCTGATTTTTAAGACTTGTAGGAAGTTTCACTTGTCAACAACTAGCACTTCTAGGGAACTTTTGTATTGAACAGAAGTTTATTTTAGAAAATAAAAAGCTTGAAGAGGCTGCAGTTTTATTAAAAATGAAACGGTTGAATTAGTCAGACTTATGTCAGATGTCAGACATTATACTTAGTGGAAATCCTTAAGAAGTCAAAGAACTGACTCTGCTGCTGCTTCTCTGTATGTAAACAGATGGTTCCAGCACTGCCTATTTGTGTGTTAAATCCCTGTGTCAAGCTAAAGCCATTAATAAGTTTTTACTTATGTTACCAGATAACAAAAAGTAGCTACTGCTTTTTTTTTTTTTGGGGGGGGGGGGGGGGGAGCGGGGGGAGGTTGGTTGGTTTGGTTTTTGTCTGTCTTGTGTAGAATAACGATATCCTGGCACTTGCATAGCACTTCTCATCTGCCATTTGCAAAGCTTTCTACGAGGAATGTGGTATTATTTTTCTCTTGTGGAATGGAGAAGGAAAAGTGAGACACCCACATTTGACCCATGCACTGGGCTGGTGGTTGACCTCTGATTGGCCTGGAGTCTTCTGGGGCCAGCCCAGTGCTTTGATCTCTAAATCAGATGGCCATTTCTGCTTTCATTCCCTGATGGTCATCTGTACAGGCCTACCACAAAAAATGGTTTTAGCATGTTTCTAAGCTGTGAGATGTAAATGGCCATTTGTGGATGGCAAAACTACACTTCTAATTCTTTTTTTTTTTTTTTTTGTATTGGTAAAATAGAAGAGCCACAATAGCATAACCTTTGCACCGTAGAACAGTATATACGCAACCCAAGAGCCCATTCCAGCTCCAAGATGTTTTCCAAGTGATATATTTTCATTAGAAGAAATCATAATTCCTCCTGTATTTTTCAATGGTTCTTCAAGGGTTTCTTTATTTGTTCTCAACTAGCAGAAAGAAGTAGTATTACTGCTGACAATACCGAAGGAAGCACACCCAGACAAGAGGATGTGCTGATAGAAGTATTCCCAATGCCTTTCTCAGAACTGGAGCTCTCTGCTTTTCGAGCATAGTTTGCTTACACCTTTACAACAGAAACGACTGGCCCTCAAGCTCAAATGTCATTTGCATGTTCTGAAAAATCTCTTCCCTTCTCTTTCCCCTATCTTCTCTGTGTTGACCTCCTCTTGTGGGAGCAGTTTTGGGGTACTAATGTTGTTTTGCCTCCTCAGCAAGCATCATATCACCCAGATGTAAGCGAAGAAGTTCGGGAGAGAGCCCTGCGCTTTGGAATAGAATGTACCCTGGGATATTTGGAACTTCTGGAACATGTTCTCTTGGTAAGGGGTCATCTGCATGCACGTACTGGATCCCTCCCAAGGAGAATAATTTCTCTGACCTCTTTCTATAGTGGCTGCTAGTGACACATTTTTATCAGTTTGTCACAATATTATAAACAGTTTTGTTATTCAGCAAAAGCAAAAGTAAACTCAGTCCTTCAGCCCAAACTGCAAGACAGAAGGAAGACTGGAAGTACATAAATGAGACTGAATTCTGGATCAGATCTGGAGGTAGTATGGGTCCTGACCTAAAATGGTCTCCAACAAAGACATTAAAATAAGACACTTCGGTATTCTTTTAGGCTCACTATAAGGATTAGACACATTAGACACACTCCTCTCCCCCAGACCAGAGAGGTTCTGTAATCTTTATGAATACACATTTGCATGCCTTTTGCAGTCCTGATTCCAGGAAAATGAGAGGCACCTACTCAATGCCCCAAAGCCAGCATTGCCTCACAAAGAGCTCTCCAACTCATGCCAGACATGACACCCCCAAAGCTCTGCATAAAACTTCACCACTCAAATCCAAACTCATCAATCCTGCTGTTAGCTGCCTTTTCTTGACCGTACATAATTATCGCATAATATATTGTTCTTCTGTTGCTATTACATTTGTAGGAAGCAAAAATGTGTGTTCGAACTAACATTTGTGAGATATTGACGATTCTGGAGGTGACTTAAATCAGCAATCAGCTTCGTGGACATCCAGAGATTTCTTTTAAGCTGATACAGTAAAGTCTCTGAAACTGAAATTTGTACTCAGTAACTGCAGATTAGCAAATCCAAGTCATCTTCACTGCTGAGAATACAGCATGTCTAATCATTTACATCAACTTGTTGAAATATACGTAACAGAGAAGTAAAGTCACAGTTCTGCTTGCCACTAGCAGAGAAAATAGTTCAAGAAAGATTGAACTCGTTAATGTAATTCCTAGAGCTGCATAGCAGGAAGTAATTTAGCATTAGATGCGTGATTGCAGTTTAGTTTAAAAGTACTTTGGGGAATTTTTCAGATTTGGTCTCATGAACTCAGTCATAGTACTTGTTTCAAACTATATGCCAGAACAGACCAAAGACTTGAGTCAATTTTTGCTCATTTCATTTTTCTCCCTCTGCTTCACTAAAGAGGCTTAAGGTAAGAAAGGCCTGTTCCTCCAATAACACGGAACAGGCCTTTCTTACCTTAAGCTGCTTTACTTTCAGGGCCCTAAAGCTATGAGAAAATTGCCTCCCTCCCTCAATGTTTGCTGCCTCAGAAAACTGACTCTGGCCCAGATTACAAACACAATCGAAGAGCATAATGCCTGCATGGAAAAAAAAAATATGTATGGAATGGTAACTTTATCTTGACTCTTTGCTGAAGTCTGTCTAGAACTAGTCGCATACACGCATCATACACACATGCTGTGCTCCATACATGTTAACAGGATCTGGGAAGTAGATGAAAGATCACTTTCAGAGGAGCATTGAACCAAGTAAATGACAGAGTTTTTGCTCTAGGGACTTTTGCCCTCTTTCCCCTGAGTTCTCACTCTTGGGACTTGTGGCAGAGACACAGTCTAGATATAGTCCAAGTGATTTGTTTGCTTGTTCTGTGCTTACCTGAGCTGTGTTGTCCTGCCACACACAATCTTGCTAACTTAACATCCTAGCTCAGATTTGCTTTTCTCAGATACAAGAAAACGATAGCAAGAGGGCTCCAGCATCAGACAATCCTGTTGTTTCCTGATCCCTGTTACTCTGTTAGTTTGGAACCCCTAGGTCTTCAATCTCATTTCATTTGTAACCTCCAGAAACACAGATCATCTCAGATTAGAAATCTGTAATTAGTCCATGTGGCACCTTTTGATACAATTGTTAGTAAGTTCAGTCATGCCCTTGGTAGTCAGACTAGGCATGATTGCATGGGTGTCTCAACACAGGAATGCCAAGGAGTACTATTCAGCAGCCATATTTCTTTGAGGATGACACTTTTTAGGTGCAAGAGTTGTCAAATACAATATCTAACATTTCTTAAGCTGGTGTATTGACTTGTGCAGAGGTTGCATTGGGCAAGTGGCACACAACTGACTTGATTGCTCAAAGGAATATTCCTCTAATCACCTAGCTAGGGGTAGGGTGAGGGAACATGCTGATTAAAGTTGTTGGGCATGCACACATTTGTATAAAACAACTTGTAAGTTGTATTCTTAGCAAGGTTAAAGACTGACCTGCCCTGCTATATATTCATATGCTCCATCTCGGTCAATATTGATGCATGACAGGAAGTCTGAAGCTTTTTTGTTCTTCTCATGCCATGCGTATGCATGACTCTGCAGGGCATGAGAATCTGCTGAGAGTTCTACATTGGCTTTAAAACAATGCAGTTTGTAAACAGCCTAGTTTTAAAATTTGCATCCATTTGTTCAATTCCAACATTGTCACTGCTATTATAGGTAGCACTAGTGTCAAGGTTGCTGGAGCAGAAAATGTTATTATTTGCTATAGTCGGATGACATTCATGTATTTTTGGACATTTTTGCATGTGAGGGAACATAACCCTTGAGATGCTCAAGCTCAATTTCTGCCATACTAAGGGATTATGCAGTGTATAAACCTTGGTTATAACTGTGCTTTTACGTTTTGTTAGCATTGCAGATGGTTAAGCTATTGACGATTCAAGTAATTCTGTTTACTATGGAAACTAGTTGGCTAAAGGTCATCCTTAGGAAGCAGGAGACCAGTCCACCTGTACATTGACATGGCGGTTCCAGAGAGATGGAATTCCTCGTGTCGCAGAGTTCTCGCCAGGCAAAGTTAAGAAAATGGTTCAGTATAGTTTATTCTGTCAAAGTAAGGGATTAGGCCTTTGAGCGCAAAATGGGAAACACGCTTACAAAAACATAAAATGTATTTTAAACATGCACCTCGTTTTCAGAGCTGCTTTGCGGGGACATTTTTGAAAACATTAAGAAAATGCACACCTGAATGTGACTTTCGAGACACAACGTCTTGTTTTGCTCTTAAATCTCTCTATATGTCTGTCACTTTCCTCTCAGAAGTAGTTTTTGAGTATACGTGACTTTCCAGAACTTAATCTTTTTCTTCCATACAATATGATAATTAAAAATGCAAATGTTCCTGTTCAGGGGACGAATTCAACTTCACTATCTGAATGTCTGACTGCTTTCCATTTGAAGAAGTACAGTTTCATACTTTATGCAAATTCAGTTCAGAGGTGTCTGTCTTTCCCATCTATTTAAGGGTCTTGCCCAGGGTTCGCATTTCCATTGTGTTCGCCATTGCTGATTTTTTCCAGAACAGGCAACTAGCGCTAGCTTGCAGAACTCTGTAATTGTATTTCTTAGAAATAGTGACCAACCAGTCTGTTAATGCTAGAAAATCCAGCAGTTAGAAAGACTAAGCCTGATCTGTAAGTATAATGACTATAATATCTGAGAAGGAAGTGCTAAAGCTGCATATTCCTCCCACATACTCACACATGCACCTCTATTTTGGAGAATTCTGTTCCAGTTTTAGTACTGAGAGCTTCCAGACAATATTGTCAGTTCCTGTTGACATGCAAGGCAGTGCCACTTTCCTAGTATGCATCAGATGTTGGAGTATAAGCCTTTGCTCCTAGCAATTCATTGACAATTGTGTTTCTCTCACTGGACTCATGTTTTCTCTCAGCCGATTGCAGTATAAAATAAATCTTTCACTAGTGTGCCTTGGGTATGTTCCAGTGTTCTTTGGAATCCTTACTAACATACATTATTGCGTTTTATCTTTTTCTCTAGATCCTTCAAAAACCATCTCCAGAACTAAAGCATCAGTTGGCCTCATTGTCCAAGCGGGTGGCTGGTGCTGTTACAGAGCTCATCCAATCAGCAGAAGCAATGAAAGGTGAGTTGGGCAGCCTGGCTACCAGTACACTGTGCTTTTTACTCCAGAGATGATGATCTGTCACTTTTGTAGTTTAAAACAAAACCAAAAACTAGCAAAACCTCTTTTAGTACATTCTAGGTGGTTTTGGGCCCCCCTACTTCCATTCCTTTAATTTCTCTGCTGGTATTCACTTGTTCACAGTATTGGTAAACCTGTCTGACCCTCTCCCACTTCATATGGTCGGTCAAAAGTCATCTGTAAATCATATGGCCTTTGAAGATGGAACCATCAAGCAGGGCACTCGAGCCACAGTAGCAGAAAACAAAATACAATATCACTCCTCTTGAACTGATGGCTGAATTGTAATTGGATGCCTTGTTCCTTTCCTTACATTCATGTTTGTTCAGTCAAAATAAGTCTGTTGCTTTGCAGTGACAGTTACTTTCCAATTTCAAATAAAAGGGGATACCATCATCTTACTGAATTAATACTCAGCCTCTAGCAGTGGTGTCAATTTTAGGTCTATGGTGCTTACAGTTCTCTGTCTGGGTCCTGGGTGTGTTAATGACACTATGAGACTTCAGAAAATTGTGGTCTGGATGATTTCCTGAACTCTTAGAATTGAACAACTTGTGAACAAATATAAATTCAGCACTCAAATAAGCAATTAATTCCATTGCTTAGCAGAAGTTCACTGCTCTTATAACAGATGAGTGATATTTTTCTCAGGCACTGACTTCCTTAGTAAAATTTTTATCCAGTGATGCATGCAAACTGTTATTATGACAGTGCTAATATTCTACATTTTAAATGAGATGAATACATATTAAGAGTGGTGTTTTTAAATATTAGACCACTACTGCTGAAGCACATCTCCTACCAGATTTAATGGGAACTTTAGTCTAAAGAAATGCTCACAGCCATCAGAAAAGCATAGGAGCATTCTAATATCATAGGTAATAGAATGCTACAATAAAATATTTGAATAAAGCATTGAAATAACTTTTTTCTTTAATTCTGTGTCGTCGTCCCCCAAAGGCTTCTAGTAAATTCATATTTGTTGAATCATTTTTCCTAAGCTAGGCTAGAGAACACGATGTTAATTTTTCTGATACTCTGTGTAATATTCATTGCAGGTTTCCTTCAGTTATTTCTTGTAGGTTTTTTTTCTCTATGTCTTAATATAGTTACTCCATTTCATATAACAGTGATCTACATTATGCTTTTTCCCTGTTCAGGTAAACTTATAATTCTTCAGCCTTTTCTGCACTCTTTCTTACGTTTTGAAATTTCTGTTTTCATTTGCTAACAAGCCAAGCCAATATCAGATTTTTTTCTATTCCCTAAATGCTTTTTAAAAATCTTTTTATTGTCCTCATCTTTGGCGACATTTATTCATTTCCACTAGTTTCTGCATTTTACCTCATATTCATTAAAATAAAAATTTACTTTTTATTTCTTTTTTCACTTACTGCCTGTAGGGGATTTTTTTATTATTATTCACTTTAGAAGCTTTTTTGTGTAAAGTAAAATGTTTTTTAACCATTCCCAAATTCATTCCTAATTTTGATTTATAGATACATGATAAAATCCTGTCTTCTAATCAATTTAGCATGTAAATGTTTTCCCCTTTGTGAAATGCCTTTTTTGAAGAGGAACTGCTACATTTTACAAGTTTGGTTTTGATTGTGTTTATACATGCTGCCTGTACAAATTTTTTTTCCCCTTGCTTATCTGCCAGTATTAGGGTTTAATATAGATTTCCTTCATCTTGTACACCATTTGAGCAGAGAAATTGTCTTTGGCAATGTTTTGATATTTGATATAAAATATATATAACTGTAGTACATAGGGATAACCAGCATGATATTAGCTCACTAGGATTACAGCACCATGTCCTTCAGCTTTCTCCCAGCACATCGTAAATAGCACTCAGTCATTTTGTATTCTGTGATTTGGTCATCCATAGCAGAAACTGCCTCATTCTTTAGCTGGTGCAATGTTGATCCATAAGCATTCAAGGTTATTTCCTTTGGTGCTCAATGAATCAGACGTGGATTATGCTATTCCTGAGGCAAAGTGCCAGTATCCTTCTCCCCACTCTTCCTTAACAATGATTAATTTTTCAGTTGATATTTTAATATTAGGTTTAGTTTAAATAAGTTTAACAAGACCCTAATAGATTTTTTTTTTCTTTGGGTTTTTTTTTTCATTCTAGCTTAGTCTTCCTTTTGCTAGTGTACACTGCTTCCCATCCTTTTCTTCCATCTGTGACGCCACTTCCTCCCCTTGCCCTTATTAGTTAAGAACTTAGAAGTTTTCTTCCTGGTTTCCTTTTCTCTCTCCATCTGATTCTCCTTTTGGCTTTTTTATTGCTTCCCTCAATCCAGAACATGGATGCTTTCTGATTCTTGTCATCCAGAGAATAATGTTATGAAATTGAAAATAATAATGCACTGAGAACTTCCAAAAATCTGAGATCATCTCCAGCCAAGTATTCATTTTGTAGACCAACAAAATTTCTTTGAGCCAAAAGAAATGCCAAAAACTCAAACACCTCTCCCCAGCCCTCTCCCCCCACCCCCCCAAACAAAAAAAATTGACCTTCAGATATGTTACAGAAACTGCTTTGGCCTTCTCTACATTGCTGTTAGAAACACATTGCCAAAAGCATGCTTTCTTCTGTCAATACTAGCTTCATCTCTAACCGCTGCCAAAAAAAGAGACTGAAAAGCATGTTTTGGATGATTATCTGTTATCATCTTTACCATTCTGTCAGACTTCTCAATGTACCTTACAACTTGGTCAGGTTTTAGAAACCATCTTAATAAGAGCTTTGATAAACACAGGTTGAGTGGCAGTTAGTTTTGTTCCCAGTATGGACAGTATTCCTTCTTGAAGCTGCTTTGCTTGCACAGCTCTTAAGTTATTTTCATAACAGAATAATCCTGCTAAATACTTTTTTGCACTCTGACTTACATTTTGCTCTCAGTGGCATAAACTACAGTGGTTTAATGCCATTATGGTTTCTAAAATCAGCTTTCTATGATGTGCATTCCATATTTGGCACTTGAAGTCTGATTGTAAATCACGCTGTTTGAATGGCAGCTCACAGTAGCACTGAAGTTATTGTCTTCGTCTCCATTAATTTCAGGGACAGAGTGGGTGGATCCAGAAGACCCAACAGTCATTGCGGAGACAGAGCTACTAGGGGCTGCAGCATCAATTGAGGCTGCAGCGAAGAAGTTAGAGCAGCTGAAACCAAGAGCCAAGCCAAAGGTGAGTATCCATCCCCATTGTTTCTTTGAAGTTAATAAAGCAGAAGACGCATTTAGCCCGTATATTGGTGTATACTTTGTTACTGTCCACAATAATGGTATAAACAGTCAAACCTTGCATCAGTCTCAGTGCCACTAGACAGTGTACTGGATGGGACTTACCCATGAAGGAAGAGGGTAAAAAGATGCTTTTCAGGGAGTGAGTCAAGCACCAGCCATGAGCAAGCACAGGAAGAAAAGCCAAATGTTAAAAATGCTTTTAAGAGTTACAGTATCATTACTGTTGATTCTTTACTTTTCTGTTTCCAAACACATTTTACGGATGTGAAAAGTCATTCTCACTTGCTTTCCTTTGAAGACCCTTTGTTCTCATCTGAATGTGTGTAGTATAGCAGGAGAAAGCAGCAGCAACACAGAAGGGATTCAGCACAATGCTGAATAACCTTCAGGATTTTCTAAGATTAAAACCATAGCATTTTATGCCATGCTAAAAGAGTAGCTTCTTCAGTATCAAATCAGATATGTGGTATGACCATTTCTATTTAATTTTCCTGAAAGAAAATAAATTACAGTTCATTGTGAAAGCAAGTGCTGTTGCATGTTGCTAGGTCATTTCAAATGTGTCTCTGAATATATTATGTAAAAGCAGGCCAACTATTTTCATGCATGGTACAGAGGGAATATATGAAACCTCTGTTACTTATGGTTGTATGCATAGCTCACACGACTGGATCACAGAGAATTGGTACCTTTTGCCTATTGTGGAATAGCAGGCAGGTTTTAGAAGAAATTTCCATGTTGCCTAGACCTGCATCTCTTTAAAATGAAAACCATGCTTTGGCTGTGTAATTCAAGAAAGGACTATGTATCTATTTCCCTGTTCACGCTGCTTTATAGGTGCAACACTGTTTTCTAAGTAAAGCTGATGAGAAGTCTTTCTAAAAACCTGGGCTTCAAGAACATTCATGTTGGGTGATTGGTTTTGGTGCAGGGTGGTATTTTGTCATTCAGGAACATCACATGAAATACTTCTTGGCAGCTTCACTCTTCGAGGACTTCCCACCCCCCTTACTTAGTGATGGGAATAAATTAGCTCATGAAAAAGAAATGCTCTTTGTCCTGCATTTTTTAACAAGTACATCCATTTTGTTTATAAAGAAAAATGGTCCTTTATAATGAGATTCTACAGAGCAGAGGACACAGGCTGAGTCAGAGGAGAGGAAGAGTCCTCCATCACCTTTTCTATACAATCACTGCACAATAGCATATGTGTGTTGCCTAGTAACCATGGAGCAGTTTCCTTCCAACATCTAAGCCACTCCAGGGTCATTGTAATTTCCCAGTGAATACAGATCTCACACCTGCTCCTCATTTAACATGTTAATTTGAGTATCCAGTCTGCCTGTGATTTATTGGTCTGTTTATTTGTCATTTTCTGAAACTAAAATTCATATCCAACTGTTTGGTTCATTTGGGATTTAAACAGCCTTTACATCCTTTTTTAGAGGTTTAATCCCTTTCACAATATGGATTGTAATCAAAGGTACTAGGAAGATCACAGCGTGGCTCAAATACCACTTTTTCTGCTGAAGACTTGTAGTTTGTATCCTCCCAGAGTAGCATTTCCTGCTTTGAACAGGCTCTGTCTTTCTGATGCTCATCTTTGACAACATAGATAATGTTGTAGTGTGAATGACTAAACTAGGTAAGGGGGTTGATACAATTGATTTTTTTTATGCTTAGTCTATGAGATGCAGGAATAGTAGCTATCTTCTACAATGGAACAGACTGCTGGTCCAGCTAGACCAATATCCTGCTTTTGTTAACAGTAATCGTCATCAAGTGAATTTGCAGAGAACTCCTCAGTTGGTAATTTCAGAATAATCTGCCTCCAGGAAATCTATCATCTTCATCATTATTAATTGGTGGCTGATTCTTTATTTTTGGGTAAGCTTCTGTTATTGGGACAGGGAGTGGGACTGATTTGATTTAGGCTTGAAATTTTCATCTTTGTGTGTTCCAGTTTGTCTATTATGTTCTCTAAAGAAAACAATCAATAGTTGAAGGTAGGGTTTTTTCTCATTTGTCCCACTATCTTAATTTTTTGGATACTTTTGGATTTTTTCAATTCTTTCCCTTGTTTTCTCATCATATTTTGGCCCCTATCATACCCCCTTGATGTCTTAGACTCAGATCAATAGCATAAGATGTCTTCATTTTCCACTACTGGGAATCATCTTATCCCAGAGAACAATCTCTAATGAGACACAGACCTGCTAACTGCTGCCTGTGTTTTATTGTATGACGCATATTCTGTTTGCTTTAAACCCCGGTCATTTGGCTACTGGTGAACGTGCTCCTAAAATGCTTAGTTCGCTAGTCCACTGCCCCATTGATACCCTGTTAATATCTGTATGTCTTCTGAGCTTATATCTTGCAAGCACTTTGAGGACTCTCCTAAGCAGATGTTGTTACTCCTCCCCATAACACAAAACCTATTCTGTCTTCAAGGTGGGGAATGATCTGTGAAGCAATGAGATCTTTATTGTTTATTAGGCAAGTTTTGGCTGTCACATTTCTTTTAAATACAATTACGTTTTTCCTGAGTGTGGACTCTTTTTTTTTCTGTTTTCCATTTTTGGAGGGTCAAGTGTCTTGCAATGCAGCCACATATTTCTCCTGTTATGCAAATATGCCACTGGCTGTAAAAGAACACCACCACCACCCCCAAAATTAGTAATTTTTTTGAGAAGACAAACACTTTGTCTAACAAAACCTACGTGCTTCACTAATACTGGAAGAAGAACACTTTTAAGGACTAAGGTGCGGTAGATGCGGTACAACAGCAGAGACCATTGCTGTACCTACCCTATTCTGTCGGTACGCTCTTCATGCTTCTATGCAGGCTCATGCCTTCAAACACAAGTGTCTTTAGTAGTGAGTAAGAGTTCCCTGCTGTCAGCTTTCAGCAGTTTGTCCTTCCCCCCCGCCCCCCCCCCCCAAGATGAATCAAACCTGGATGCCTTTTTCTGCAGGACTCTGTGTGATATGTTTGATATATTAGGTTGTTATTTAATCCAACTATATATCAAACATATTCCTACAGTGTCCTGCCCTGTCTCCGGGGGTTTTAACATAATAGAAGGCAATATGAAGGAGTACATTCACTCACAAGTGGGTTTAGAAAACTTCCTGCAGACTCCTAATCTAATCTAATCCGATTTAAAATATATACATGAAGGGCTCCTTTATCAGTAGAGTTGCTCTTGGAGGGACTTTTATGTTGTGTAGGTCCTTTTATGACAGTGAGCAGCAGCTGTGCCAAGAACTGACTTTCACTGAAATGGCTATTGTGTTTTCCATGGCTCACTGCAGTAACTTAATTCGTTTTCTCTTTATGAAGTAGAAGATGAGAGCTGCTTCAAAATAAAATGGTTTGTCTCTTGTAATTTTTTTCTACTGTTTAGCAATGAGATTGGGGGCTTATTTGTTCTCCTGTTAACCCTGACCTTATTTATGCTACCCCTAATAATGGAGATTCTATAGAAAACTGCTAAAATAGAATTACAAAACCACCTCAAATTCTTTTTTTTTAATGGCACAATCAACATTTTTAGGATATTTCATGCTACAGACTTTGTAGGTAGCCTAATAATTTTGGGTTTTCTGTTCTGGTGACTTCATTTTCCAGTCCATTTATACGTGTACATAGTCAATAAGAGCTTATTAATTTAAGCTTGTGGAAAAAGAGATGTTGATCTTCATGGGGGGCTACGTGAGGAAGAAGCTAATTGCTTTTCTCGGAGATCTGGTTTTCTAAAGAAACCCAAGTAGCCCTCTCAAGTAACTACAATCCTACAAGGTGAACTTTTCTGCCATGTATCACATCATTGCTCCTAACTTGTTCGTGAAGGCTGTGAACTGATACATGTTGTCAGGGTACTGTTGATGAGCAGGAACTTATGACACTTCAGGACACACTTATGGGATGGGTAGAAGAATTACTTCTTTTGTAGGGTGTTTTGCTGTGTTCAGTCTTGAACTGCTACATGTCCTTATTGCTATTAGGAATGCTCTTTGGAGAATACAGGCTGGTAAACATACCGACAGTGCTGACCGAGTATTGTGCCTACTTCCCCATTTCAAACATGAATATCCAGCCCTCACATGTCATACCTGAGAATGCTGAAGGGAAAACTACAGGGAAGGACTAGAAAACAAGGATTTATTAGAAAAGGTGAAAAATCAGCAGAAGTTCCACAGTTTGAGTGCTGTATAAGGCTGCTTCAAAAATAAATTCTCCACAGAAGGGATCATCTGTCAATAGAAACACCCCCCCCACACCCCCCGAAATAAAAGAAGTTGAGATGACATGAAGTGTAGGATTTGGAAGTTTGAGAAACTCAGGGTGTGGTTTCTTCTCCCCACCCCCCCAAATTTCAATATAGTTGGAAAGAAATTCATTTGGTACACAAGGGGAAAAAATAATGTTACCTGATGAGATACTAAGGTTTAGCTATCTGTTTTCCTGCTGAGCTTTACCTGCTGCTCCATGGTGGAAGTTAATCCAACCATTGTACAATAGCATTCTCAGTAATGCAAGATTTGATTTCTCTGCATTCCCTTTGAAAGTAGTCATTTTTGCTTAGCATATATGTGCAATATTGAGTCCACTCACTACGCTGAACCGAGTTCAGACAACTACTTTTCCTCAGCCTCTTTTTGGTGACTGGTTTTTCACAAATTGAATACCATCTGGGCTGCCTAATAGATCAGAGTATGGCCATCGGCATTTTCTTAAACTTTACGAAAGAATGACACATCCTTTATAATAAATAAGCAGATACTGAAATGCTCACTTGCTTAAGTTTGAATTCCTGATAATGCTGACATATAAAGAATACTACACATAATATATTTTGTTATGTTGGAAATGAAAATTTAAAAACTCAGTAATACAGAGCCTTGGACAAAAGTAAAAGTGCAATAATAGTCTGTTAAATTGAGTGGTACTTTTGTTGATATTTCAGTTTAAGTCTTTAGCCAACTTAAATCAGTGTCAATAATGCATCTATTTTATGATGAAAAGAAATCTGATAGTGACTATACTGAATTCCATTTAGTGACTTTGGTTTTGTGATGTCATGATTGAAGTAAGAGTTTTATAAATAAGACTTGAGGCCTGTTGCATAAATTCAGTACCAACATGATTACCGATTCGATATAATAATGGTCGTAATGTTGCATTGCAAGCATTGCCAAAAATTCATGCGGAACATGACTTGCTTACTTTACAAAGCAATTTCTTATACTCTTATTACAAAGACACATGCTTCAGTTGATGGGATTAGCCCCATAGCAAGGCAAGACAAATACTTTTCCTTGAATTAGGTGGCTTTCCCTAAAGGATAAGAAAAACTTTAAAGTGCCAAACAACTCCTTCTACACTTTAGTTTTTATTTTCAGGTCCTTCAGTTTTTCTGGTGTCTATGGACGCTATGGTTTCATCTCCTGGACTTTGTTTCAGTTACGTGGCAGTTACGTGAAGTGCTGAACACTGCTTGATGTGCCATTTTGTAATGATTTGTAATTACTCATAATTATCTTTTATTATTTTATAATTGACTACTATTTCATCAGAGTGCAGTAACAGGAGAACTAAACCTGACATAAATTTAGACGGATGTGCTTAGACTTGCAAATCAAGTGCCCAGTTTTCTAACTCAAAGCCCACACAGCTGGCATTCCTAAAGTTAGTTATTGACACGAAAATGCTGTGGTTGCATAAGTTGAAAGAAACCTGTATTTCAAAAGTCTCATCTCTCACAAAGTGGTCTGTTCTGCTATTAGTATCCACTAGCCCTACTGGTCATACTGCATTGGATTCTGGTAGCTTTGTGATTTGATCACAAACAAAATACATTCTGTTGGTTTATTTTGTATTAAAAACAATCAGAATACATGGCCCAGGCCTGGTTAGGTTTAAAATAACAATAACCATACATCTCTATTTTGTTAACTGTTCAGAAGCTACTAAGTGTGCTTGAAAGGATAAATGTTTTCAGTATTTAGTCCAATGACTAGAAAGTCAGGGAAGCTGCTGTTTTATGGAACAACAGATGTGCATTTTAAATAACAAGAAACCTCATGAGGAACAGCTGATGTCTCTGTTTGCACATGCTTGCTGAAAGACACGTTTGGATGACTGAGGTGTTCCAGACAGACCTTTGGAACTTTGTATCTCCAAGACGATTAAACTGGACTGCTTCACAATGCCACTCTCTGTGAAATGACAGCTCTTACCAAAAGCTGTTAAATCTATGCAATTGCTTGGTATCTATGTTACATTTCTTAGTACAGGTGAATGAGACAATATACATTTTTCACTGTTCTTGTTTAATGCTTTAAGTCTTTTAAGTGTTTAGAAAATGCTCTATCTAGTTTAGCAATCCTGGAAGCCAGTATTATAGCGCTACAAGATAATCTTGATATGGAAAAACTAGAATTTCTTTTCAGAGCTGCACTTTTCTGAATGTAGTTTTGAGTAGCCCTAGTGGAGGTAATGTATTAGAAAGTTGAAGGCAATTCTTTAAGTATCTTGTGTGAGCAGCCACAAGGGCAACTTAATAGTTAAATGTTGACTCCCAACTTTTGTCGACATGAAACTCCTTTGCAGAAAATGATGTTGTAAGTCTTACTGAATTTTCTGGTGTGTTCCAAAATCTTCTTGTCTCGCTTTGTATATGTCCTCAATCTTGAAAATACACCTGCTTTCAGATGAATAATGCATGACATTGCTCTTTCTTGGTTATAGCAAGCAGATGAGACTCTGGATTTCGAAGAACAGATCCTGGAAGCAGCTAAATCCATTGCAGCTGCTACCAGTGCCCTTGTGAAGTCAGCTTCTGCAGCCCAGAGAGAGCTGGTGGCACAGGGAAAGGTGGGTAAACAGGACAAGTAGTAACAGTAGCAGGGGAAAGCTTCAAAATTGAATCTAGTCTCTCAACTGTTTGCTGTTAAAACAGTCGGAAAGGAGCTTGGGAATGACTAATGAAAATGTAAATCTTTTCATTGCTCATCACAATACATGGCCCAGGCCTGGTTCTGTTTTAAAAGCCCCCACAATTATGTTTATTTGAACCTTGCAACTGTAATTAAGTGTTTGGCTCTTCAAATGTTTCAGCTTTGCGGAGTTTTTGTGTTTGTGCGGGTTTTTTTCATTTCATGAAGATCTGTGATCCAAGCTAGTAACGTATAGTCCCACAAGACAGCTTGGGGATCCAAATGCAAATATCGCAGTATACAATACCACTCTGGACCAGAATAGCAAAGGGCCTTGCTAATTGTGCCCTCAATGTTTTGTCTGATTCAATGGGGACACAGGCCTGCATGCAAATTCACTACATTTAAGTGGACATACTTGTAATTATTGTTGGGACCAATGGAAAGAGTGCTTAAAACATGTCATCCTTTTGATCTGGTCAGGATTGAGGTCTTTGTAATTAATTTCATATCCATCACTGGTTTTTTCCACAGTTAATATACTTAAAATCTGAACATCAAGCAGGTATGTTGCCTGTGAGAACAATTTGTTATAGCATTATTGTTGTTGTATACTTATGGTTTCGAATTTCATCTAATTCTTTATTCTGAGCAGACTGTGTCATGGATCCTGTCACAAAAGCACTATGCTGTCTACTTCAGCTAGGATTCCTGAGGCTTTTAGTTCCAGCAGGAGCACAGAGCACTTGTTTAAGAATAATAGTGATGTAACTCTTGGAAAAGACCCACCATAAGTTGTAGCTATGGAACTTTTCAATAATGCATAAAACAAGATATTATTAATACCCATTGAAATCTGGCTGTGGAGACAATTGAAAAAATGAGAATTTTGCCTTACCTGCTTCACTTAGATTATTGTGCTGTCCTGCTTTTATGTGATAAGACCTGTTCTTATTTAGTTTCATTATGACGTACAGCTTGCTTTACTTTCCTCACCACCACCACTGTAAAGTTATACAGAATAATACAGAATGTATTTATATGCCAGTACCAGCCCTGAATCTCCCTCAGGTGGTTTTGGCTTCTTTGCTCCCACAGATACATTTCTATTTGTGTCTTTCAGATTGAGACTAACAGCACTTGCATCATATTCCATCCAAGTTCAGATAACTGCTAAAACCACTTTAATCTGTCTGAGGAAAGCTGTACCTTGCTGTTCTAATAGAAGCACACCTGTGAAATATAGTTCCACATTAGCAGATACGTTCAGCCTCCTTTACTGAATTTAGCCAGTTTGCTTTATCCATCACTCTTCTATAGTAAATTGCTGAAAGATCAGGAATTTTTGCAGTGAATGGCTTTTACTGATAGTTTCTTGCCGGCTTGGAGGATCTGCAAATAATACTGTGGTCTTGAAGGGAAGAAATTAATCCCAACCAAAATCCAAATTTAATGAAACATCAAACTGCAGAATTGTTTGTGGCACATGCTTTCATTATGATACTTCTCACAAATAAATAAAGCCATTAAGATACTTCTGAAATAATGAAGCCCTAACCCATTTTCCTTCTCTTCTTTCTTTATTAACTACTGGTGCTTAGGTAATTGTCACTATGGGGTATTCTCCAACTGCTGTGGTAGCCTGTATCTCCAGGTCAGCCATAAGTACAGGAAGCTGGCTTCTAAAATGACTGACCAAATTCTTGCCCATAGTGAATGGCTCCAACCTGCCTGGTGGGAAGATTTTGTTACTGATATTGGGGAAAATGTTTTGCTTTTGTAAGAAACTTTCTGAGGCATGCGGTATGGACTGCTCCCAGAAAAGCATGGCTGGCAAGGCAGGAAGGACAAGTTTGGTCTGTTCCACATCCATCGCTTCAGTACTGAACAGTAAATGGTACTGACTATTGGCTCAGATTCCTCACTGATCTTTTTATTTGGTACAGAGGCAGTGGGAAATTCTTACCCAACTGCGTGGATGGGTGCGAACCAGGCATGTTCTTGTCCCAAATAAGTTTCTGCCATTGCTTGGTAAAGACTGTGACAGTATCTTATGGGCAAATTGGTGCAATATTGTAGTTGAAGAGTTTGCTAAAGAAGTTTTAAGTGAAACTACTTTTCCTGTGGAATCGTTTACAAAGAATTAATTTTATGTTAGGCAACTCTCTCCATTTCTGCAGTACAGCTGAAGTCTGGGAAGTTGGATCTGATCTATCTTCTTCCACACCACCCCCCTATTTACTCACTCACACATGCGCCCACATACAAAATTCAACCACCACTAACTGGACTCCTGCCTCTGTGGTCTACTTAAAATACGTTTTCTGGGGATGATTAGGCAAGAAAACCTTGAAACCTTAAGAACTCTTGGACCTAGTGTATTCTTTTGTAGAACTGATTTCTCAGTTATACAAAAGTGTCACCATAGTTATGAGAGAACACATTTTCTGTTTATGTTGATTCTACACATAAAGATTCAATTCCGATCCCTGTGATCCTCATGACACACAAATCCCTGTTTCCATTTCTTTTAAAATACAAGAAGTTTCTGTAGCATGTTTACATTTCACATATTCCAGTTTCTCTCCCAAAAACCCCCGGACCCAGGCAGTTGGGGGCAGGGGCTGGCAACCAGCTGTAGAATTTTGTTTCATTACTTTCATCTGATGTGGGAAGAAAACAGTCTCCTGCTTGTTGCTGGTACTGCTGATGCCAACCACACTCCAGTGGATGAGCCATGAAGAAAAATGGGCTGCTTTCCTCAAATGCCGTTATTAGGCACAAAGGTAGTTAGGGGACTTCCTGTGGAGCTTTCTGTTTTGTACCTTCCCATAGTGCCAGAATCAGAAGAGATTCAGGAATTATGTATATCCAAATGTGTTGTAGAGACAGAAAAAAGTTATTTTAAAGGCCAGGAGTTTAGGAACTACTGCTTCAACTGTTGCTTAGGCCAAAGTCTCAACTGCAACAATCGTTACTCTGGGATTTCTACACGTTCCAAGGATGGGGCAATTGAAGTAGCATAGCAAGTTGGACACAACATGAGCAGGCAGATGTGTGTTGAAGCACACTTACTCTGACAACTAACTTTCAGTTGGATTTTCTGCTCCTGTATGTGCTGGGCACAGTCACAGTTGCAGATGTTTCCTTTTTTCGTGGATTGCTGTTTGTCTAAATCTGAGACAAAGTAATTGTATTTTCTGTTTCATTGTAAGCCATCTCTGAACTGTTTTTGCAGGTTGGAGCAATCCCTGCAAATGCAGCTGATGATGGACAGTGGTCTCAGGGACTTATTTCTGCTGTGAGTAACTACTTCTCTTAAGGAAAACTGTCAACTTCTCTGAAGAAATAATACCCTGGGAGAACACTCAGTGACATTTTTTACTGTCTCCTAGGCCCGAATGGTGGCAGCTGCAACCAGCAATCTCTGTGAAGCAGCTAATGCCTCAGTACAAGGCCACGCTAGTGAGGAGAAGCTCATCTCATCTGCCAAACAAGTGGCAGCTTCTACAGCACAGTTGCTTGTGGCTTGCAAAGTGAAGGCTGATCATGACTCTGAAGCCATGAGGAGGCTACAGGTACTTGTGTTCTTTATTACTGAAAACCCCTAGTAGTTCTATCAAGTGGTGTTTTAGCACTGCGTGAACAATCTCCAAATTTTAGGAATAGTTTTTTGAATCTTCAGAATTCTGCTCAATTTTTCTTCCTTATGGGATTCCGGGATGAATCCATTCATCCAGGACGAAGTGATTGTGCATTTGTCATTATTCAGCAGTAGCTATAGCTCACTTCACTGCTTGTTGTATTCTTCATTTTTAGAAGATGTTGAGAGATGCAAATGTTGACTGGCCTGTGCCAAGCCCTCATTTAGGTGCAATATTGATAGATTCATATTCATGATAAGCCACAGAAATACATAAGCTGAGAATGTTTACTATGTGCATTTTTATAGCAACTGAGCATAGTTGGTTTCTCTGCAATTATTCTGCATTCAGTTAGACTCCCAGTGAGCTTCCAAACGGCTTAGCACGCTTAACTTTGTTGCCCATGAGTATCCTCCTGACCTCTGCAAGATTATGTATATGTTCAACAAAGTACTTGCCTAAGTGCCAGCCTGGATTGTGGTCAGTTTTCCTGTTTCTAGCAGTCAAGAGTCAGCAACTGTAGATAGAACATTTCTAAAATGGAGAATCATTGTCAGACAAAAACAAGAACAGAAGCTGATGCAACATCTCAACTACAGTTGGATTTAACTTCTTTACATGAAACTCGTTCCCTTTTACATTACACATTCATTTCATGGTGAGCTTCTCTGAACTATTACTGAATTAACACTGTGTTATGATGGGTAAAATCTAATGTCTGCAGAAGTTTTGTTTAAGGATGTTCATTTTAAAAATGGCTACAGTCTTCTCTGACATCCTTTCCTGCAGGCTCAGCCTGGAATGTAAGAACTACTTCAACTCCTTTTTTCATACCATCAACATGGAGTGTCTTTGGTGACAGTGAAATTTCCCTTTTTCTCTTATTTGCACAGATGCTACTAATGGACACTCAGTATAACAGTTCATGTATGGATAGGTAGAATCAAGTCCAACAGAAATACATATGACTAAATATCTGTTTGAGCAAGAGGAATTGATGTTATCATTTTTTTCAAAGTAGAAAAATTGGTTAAATATTTGAGAGGAAAAAATAAATGTATGAGTGTGTGAAAAATCTGTTTGTTCTATAGAAAACAGTGGCATGTTATCTCTAGGGTTTAGATGGTTTTAGTGCTTTATAGTGGATTCCTACAGATGCGCTTTGTCAAGGGTCTGTGGGGGAGGTATCAGTAACTGGAAGACAGTTCTGACTGTAACGCAACCTGCACTTTAATATCCAAACACCAAGATAGGTCTGAAAGAATTTTAAATGCAGAACAAACAATAGAAACAGGAACAAAATCAAGTACTACAGACTGTTTTCTCAGCTCTGCCAGGAAATTCAGGGTATTTAGTCACTGTAGGCAAATATTATTAAATAGACATCAAATGTGAAAAGTTGGAAGGGAATGTGAAAAGGAAACAAGCCCAAGTACGGATTGAAAATGAACTTTGCTACTTTACCAAGCTTCATATTAATCCCAAAATGAATAATGAAGGGAAAAGCAGTTTGCACTTGGAAATAATGTCCTTTACCATAGCAAAACCACTGAGCTGATGTCTACCAAATATTTTTACTGGTGGATTTTCCAAAACTACTGAGGCTTTTCAGCTGGCTTTGCCCCCAGCACAACTGTTTTCACATAGCTTTAATCAACAGGTTAGGTTCAGGAGTCTGAGTGTATTAGTTTTCTCTTTCCTAACCCACAAACAACTGCAAGCTTCGGGAGACGACATTTGAACTGCATTTCCCATGAATGCTCACTTGGAATGCACTGTTACAGAGTCTGTTGCAAAGCTTAAATGAAACAAATGGAAATGTTTCCATTCTCTTTGGATGAGCTCCAGACTGAGCAGAGCAAATTTCAAGTAATTTGTCCTTGGGTCATTTCAGGTGGGAAGAGAGTTAAGTTGAAGGGGATATTAAGCTGGAAATATGGAATAGTACTGGGGGGTAGGTGGGGGCCAGGTTCGGAGCTGGTCCATGTGGCTTCCCCTCCTAGTGCCAGTGTGTCTCCAGCATGTGAAAGCAGGCTGTCTTGGCCAGTGGCCTGTGTGGGAACAAGTGTTCTCAGCATACGTGACACCTGGGGACAATGGGAACTGTGGGACAGAGAACTCTACTCCTGTTCTCTCTCACTGCCTGTCACAACATTGGAAGCACCTACCCTTTTTCTGCACATTGTGAAAGTATCAATGTTGTTTATTGATGGTGTTGACTGATTTGCTGTTAGATACTAGGGTTTAGGGTTTAATACAAGAAGAGCCTTACTGGCTCAGATCAAAAGTTCATTAAGCCCAATCGGTATCCTGATTCCAGCAGTGGCCACTAGGAAATGCTTAGAGAACCAACTAAGAACAGGATAAGCATGCATGATAGTATTGTTTATTATGTTCTTAGATTCCGAGCATTTTCAACTCAGGAACTTCCCAAGCCAGGTGTAGATTCTGTATGTTTAGTGACCCTCCATGGTTTTCTCCTCTTAATTTATCCAGTCCTCCTTAACCCCATGTAAACTTTTAGAGTCTAAATTAACACTTCTTGGGCAATAGATTAAGCTAGGACAGTTGTACCTATGTCTGTCCCAACCTGCTTCTGCTGGTTTAAATCCACACAGTACAAACAGCCGAATTACATGCAAATCCACTCCTGTAGCACACAGGTCTCAATTTTCATTTACAGGATAGGCACCTTCTCAGTGCAGGGGTTCTACCAAGATTTAACCATTCACATCCTTCTCTTCATGAAGTATTCAGTTGCTCTTGAGAGTACCTGGTACAAAGTAGCGCTGTGCGGCATTACAGAAGTCAGTTTGAGTAGTGATAAATTCACATCACTTTGGCCCGGCTATGTTACTGCAGGACTGTTGATAACGTGTTGCTTCTGGTATCTCAACTAAATTCTTCACTATTAAGTAAGATACCTCTCCATAGCATTCCACTGTGCAGCGAAGACTTACCCATAGTAACAGGTGATCTAGGTGTTCCTCTTGCTCAGGAGGTGTAAATACCTTTGAATGCTGTCTCTGTTCTCTGAAACTACAGAGAACTGGAGAAAATTCAGTGCCGGATCTTATGATGCTGAGCCCTCTACTACCATCACCTGTCTGCACAGGGTATTTCCTAGGCAATGGTCTTCCAGACCTCAGTGCTTCAAAAATGATGCAACTCCATCTTTTAGCTGTAGTAGAAGGGAGGTTTACATTTTGTTTGTGACAAGAATGACTTTTCTACTTGTCTCCATGGAAATCACAGTAGGAGAATCCAAGGCCACTCCTCTGGTATCCTCCTCGGTATCCATTAATCCAGTGCCTGTGCACATGGTCATTACTGAACATGCAGTGTGGAATCTCTACTGCCAATATGTATTACCGTAAAGCAAAGATAGCTTTGTCAATGTTAGAGTGCAGATAGCTTAGTTACCTTTTTCTTTCTGATGCACAATTGCTGATGCTACTCAGTTTTGACAACAAAAGATGTATTACAAATGTTTGACTGTTTATCTTTAGAAATTTGAGAATTTTTAAGGAAATAAAAGTTTAAATGTGAGCTAATCATGGGTAAGTGGCTACTTTGCCCTGATGAAAGTCCATTACCTTAAAACCTTCATTGCCTTAAAATGTTTCGTTATACGCTAGCTTTCATTTTCTGTTCTTCCTCAAAAAAAAAAAAAAAAAAAGATCTGATCAGTGTTGTGCATAGCATAACTTGTGATTTCATCCACTGTTTTATTTCAAACTGTAGGGAAAAAAAGTCTTGTTTGTGACTTTCCCAACTTCTAGCTTCTTTAATAAAGGAATTGTGTTCCTGTCTCTACCATTGATTTTGAAAGATTAATTTGCTTTTCACTGGGAAAACCAAAACACAACTTTCCTGTGTAGTCAAGCAAAGATGTTTTAGATTTGATGCTCAGATGAATCCATGTTAGTTATGTATTTTTGTTATTACTAAATTTCTTTTGTCTTTTTCAAAGGCTGCAGGAAATGCTGTCAAGCGAGCATCAGACAATCTTGTCAGGGCGGCCCAGAAAGCAGCATTTGGGAAAGCAGAGGATGACGATGTTGTGGTCAAAACAAAGTTTGTGGGTGGCATTGCTCAGGTTGGTACAATCACCCAAGAAGTAAAGCAGAGAAAAACTATCACAGAAATGTAGCATAGTGTTACAATGTCCATCTGCTGCATTGCAGGCTGGACAAATCTATGTAGAAATCTGATAAATTACTCAATGCCTCACTGTTAGGTAACCACTGACATAACAGCAAAGTGATATGCTGTAAGATGTCTATGCTTCTTCACTGAGCATTTACCGTAATAGCAGTTACCATGGTCCAATATCTTCTATTTTTGTTCTGATGAAGTTAATGGTTCTTTTCAAACTTCTCTTATGTACTTTAAATATTCCCAGATCTTAATGGAACACTAGTTTTGTATGTATATAATCAAAGAAATAGAAAGTGAGAGAAAAGAACTGATGACATTTTCTTACTGTGACCATAATCATAGAATCATAGACTGGTTTGGGTTGGAAGGAACCTCAAAGATCATCTAGTTCCAACCCCCCTGCCACAGGCAGGGACACCCTCCACTAGACCACGTTGCCCAAAGCCCCATCCAACCTGGCCTGGAACACTTCCAGGGAGGGGGCCTCCGCAACCTCTCTGGGCAACCTGTTCCAGTGCCTCACCACCCTCACAGTAAAGAATTTCTTTCTAACATCTAATCTAAATCGACCCTCCTTCAGCTTTAAACCCATTACCCCTTGTCCTGTCACTACACTCCCTCACCAGCTTTCCTGTAGACCCCCTTCAGGTACTGGTGAGCTGCAATTAGATCTCCCCGGAGCCACCTTTTCTCCAGGCTGAACAATCCCAGCTCTCTCAGCCTGTCCTCATAGGAGAGGTGCTCCAGCCCTCTGATCAGCTTTGTGGCCCTCCTCTGGACTCGCTCCAACAGCTCCATGTCTCTCCTGTACTGGGGCCCCCAGAGCTGGACGCAGTACTCCAGGTGGGGTCTCACAAGAGCCGAGTAGAGGGGCAGGATCACCTCCCTTGACCTGCTGGTCACACTCTTCTTTTGATGCAGCCCAGGACACAGTTGGCTTTCTGGGCTGCAAGCGCACACTGCCGGCTCATGTTGAGCTTCTCATCAATCAATACCCCCAAGTCCTTCTCCTCAGGAGAATAAATAAATGTGGGGAAATAATAACAATATTTAAAAATAGATTCCAAGGCTTTGAGGTTGTATCAACTTCTGGATTCACTGTTACAAATGAAGAACATATACTGTGGTCACTACTTAAAAGATATTGAAATTTATTATTTCTGCATGTCTATAAGTACTGTCATTTTTCCTTTGGCATTTTGAGATGCAAGAAAATACTGTGCATACCTGCAGTAATGAGTGTTCAATTTTACTGTCACTCAAAAATTATGTCAAGACATGGTGCTTATCCTACATGTGCTAACTCCTCACCCCGATGAATGTTGGGGGAGCATGGCACTATAAAATCCGTAATGGATGTACAGTAAAACTATGCTGGTAGATTCTTTTTTTAATTTTTTTAGTCCTTGTTAAGAACCAAGTGGGAATATGATACTGTTCCTGATGGCATAGTCCTTGAACCTGGAAAAATTTGAGCAGTTCCTGCCAAAGTCATTGAAGTTTGGTGCTTCTGTGGAGAATGCTCAAGGCTTATTTGTGACTGGTGTCATAGAGAAAGAAATCTTGTTTTACAGACAGTATTCCTTGCTGTCATAATTCATGCTTCTGTTTTCTAGATCATTGCAGCCCAAGAAGAAATGCTGAAGAAGGAAAGAGAGCTGGAAGAGGCAAGGAAAAAACTGGCTCAGATCCGCCAACAGCAATACAAATTTCTACCCACAGAGCTGAGAGAAGATGAGGGTTAACCTGCTGAGATTTTCATCTTTTTTTGTTGTTCTTTTACTATTTTTTTTCTTTTCTTTTAAAGAAATAAGCTAAAGGGGGACAGTACAGTGAGAACTGCTCTGACAACATTCTGGTATGCCAAGCACTTAGCTAAATAAATGTCCTGTCATACCTTTGGATGAGCAGAGGGCAATAAACACTTGTTCTTTCTCATCTGGTCAGCTGAGGTGCATGATGATCAAATAATGGTACAGTGTTAGGTTCATCATTCCTGTTCCTTCCTTGACTTATATCTCAGGAGAGAATGTTTCACTTTTTTACTAAAGATACTAAGTCAGTATTATTGTCACTTTCCTGATGCTTCAGGTATTTATCGTTCCTTGACTTGTTATAAAACATTTATAATATTAATAGGAAAACAGTCAAGAAATCTTTCATATGATAAATATCACATGAGCTGGTGGTTCTCCCCCAACTACACTTGTAAAAGTACCAAGATGGAGAAGGATGTATGTCTGAGTGGAGAAACATGCATGAGTGTGGGTTTGAAGAAGATGCCTGTTCTCTTTCAGTGTTATATAGTTGGTTCACCCCAAAACTGGAGGAGCTGTCTCTGCACCTGTTTGCACTAGTAGTATTACTCCTTACCAGACACCAACAAGCTTCTGCTTGTACAGTATTTAGGTTTACAAAATGTGGCAATAGCCATTCTTTAAAGAGCTCAGAAAACAAAGAAATGGAAACCTCGTCACTGCCTCAATAATAGCAGGTTCATGAAGGAAAATGCTGTTTCAATTATATACCTCTAATGTGTGACTACTTTTACAGTATTATACACACATACACGTGCTCTAACATTGGACTGAATAGTTTGCATTTTGTTTTTTAATTGAAGTTATCTGGTTTGTACTGTGGGATTTCTGTTAGAATGTATGTTATTTTAAAAAGGGAAATGCCCAGTACAACAAAAGACTATCACAACTCTTGTTATTCTTTTAATAATTTCATTTATAATTCTTATTTTTTGAAACCTGTGGGTATTGTAGGAGAAAAGAGTAAGTCATTTATGAGTAGACTTTTCCTGTAATATCTTTTAAAAAATCTGGATTCAAGGGAGTTTGTTTTCATAATCGGTATTGATGAAAACGTACTCACCAACGAATTGCAGAGAAGCAATAGCAGCAATCTATCAGCAATCTTTGTCTTCAGCTGCAGAAAGGTGCGGTATGTTCTCAATATCTCTGTTGTGACCTAAACAATAGTAATATGGTTAGAATGCGTAACACATTCTACTCTGTCAAAGAATGAACACAAATCACAGCAACTTTAGCAAAAGCTCAACTATTTGACTAACTACAGAAACACCATCTCTCCTAACAACAATTTCCAACATGCTTCCAACTCCACTCAAGCCCTCTTAAACAATAATGTCGTCTATTTAGGTCAAAGGATGTTGCCACTCCAGTCCTTCTGAAGGCTGTGCTGTCATTTAGATACCTGCCAAGTACATTCAGCTGAGCCTCTTATGTTATATGCATACCCACCTAGTTGTCATTGTTGCAGAAATACTTGTCTTGTAGACTCAAAAGTAACCCCCCCCCAGTAGGTAGGTTTACCCCTTTAGATAGTGCTAACTCCTCATTTACGTTACCTGCATGAGATATAATTATCAGGAATTTTGTCACACTAGTGTTAAATATATAGCAAAAAATTACTAGAGAATTAATAAATATTAAAGTGTACAAAGATTTTTACTGTTTGTTAGAGTCTCTTCTCTGGTACTGATGTATTTCAGACTCAGTAGAGTTGCTGGAGAATCCACAGTCATGAGAGGAAAAATGGCAAATCCCACATGGAATCACTGGCATTGACAGATGTGCTGCAATGTGTAAGCTTGTGTGCATATGCAAACTCTGACTATGAGAGACATGCAATTCCGAGTTCTGTAATTTTCCACTTCAGCACAATTGATTTGATTTTTTTCACTCAACTCACTGTGAGCAGTGTCACAGAATCTCAATGTTAAGAATTCCTATTAAAAAAAAAAATTTCCTGTAAATTTTAGCAGAAGGCTAAATTGGTGCTTATTGTTGTAAGGCTTAAATAAAGACAGCTCTACTGATAGGGATTTTCTGCTGCTGTTGGTAAGTTCAGCTTCTTTGCAGCTCATGGCGTTCTCTCTTTTTTTTACCTGGATAGCTTCCAATTCCCATCTCTTTTTTGGAAAAAAATGCCAGACATTTGTTACTGCTTCCCTTTCAACCTGTTTAACCTATTGTTTGGTCTCATTAAAGCACGAAGAAGGATGATGGTGTCTTTAACACCATGGCAGTATTTTATTGTAGGTATAATACTGTTGTAATATATTTTGATCAGGATAGTATTTGCGAGTTTGAAAGAAGCCAAAAGCCTGGTCAAATGCAACTATATATGGAAATTGCATAGCTAGAAAATTTTATCAGTATGTAGAAGGAAAGAACATGCTCAAATTGTGTTCCAGATAAATTTGTTTGGGAAGTGCATTTTAGCATAGTTCTTTTGAGACCTATTTCTGATTTAATGTCCCCTCTTATTTGACAGAAAGTCTTGTTCTTTTTTTTCTCCTTAGCTATGTGTTCCATAGAGGAATGACAGTCAGATGAGTAGCAGAACTGAACAAACTGAAGTATTTTTTTTACTCTGAATTTTTGGTCTTCATTTGGGAAAGAATATAAGCTCATCTAAAGTCTTCCTATTTCAATTTTTTTTCCTGTTTTAATTTGCAGTACCACTGAAGTCCATATGTGAATGTCTGTGGTGTTTGGAACTAGTCCATGCATTTATTTGTCATGGAGACTTGCAGCAGGAAGTGACAAGTTGGAGTAAGGGCTGGAAACTAGTTAATAAGAAGGACATAAGTTTACTTTGTTCTGTTAACTAGTGAAATGGTAAATGAGCTCTGTTGTATCTCACCCTTCTTCATGTGAAATTCACTTTAAGGAACTGTATGCAAATTAAAAGCAAATTGCCTCAAAGTTGTTTGTGTATAAATAGTCTAGTGTTGTTTCCCCAACTATTCAGAAAATAATTTGAACATTTTACCATTTGTCTAAATTTTCTACATCAGAAGCCTCAAAGTAAGAAAAGTTTTAAAGCAAAAATTGAAGGCTAGACTCTTGCTTCATCTGTCCTTTTTCCTTTGGTTTTCTGCATCTTCCTTAATTCCTAATGAAGGGATGAATGCATAATCTAGAAACCTCCTGAACATAAATATGTTTAGCTTATGACCACACTTTTGCTTCTAATCAGTCCAAACCGATAAGATATTCACCCCAGGAATATGGCATGTGCCATCACTACATTTATCTTCCCTACATTTTTTTTAATCTCTGATTTTGGCCTCTTCAGGGATCTGCTTGGTAGAATACCATGGGACAAAGCCCTGGAAGGAAGAGGGGCCCAAGACAGCTGGCTAATATTCAAGGGTCACCTCCTCCAAGCTCAGGAGCGATGCATCCCAACAAAGAGGAAGTCAAGCGAAAACACCAAAGGCCCCCATGGATGAACAAGGAGCTCCTGGGCAAAGTCAAACAAAAAAAGGTAGCCTACACAGGGTGGAAGCAAGGGCAGGTAGCCTGGGAAGAATACAGAGAAACTGTCCGAGCAGCCAGGGAGCAGGTTAGGAAAGCCAAAGTCCTGGTAGAATTAAATCTGGCCAGGGATGTTAAGGACAACAATAAAAGCTTCTATAGGTGTGTTAGTGATAAAAGGAGGACAAGGGAAAACGTGGGTCCTCTCCAGAATGAAACGGGTGACCTGGACACCCAGGATGTGGAGAAGGCTGAGGTACTCAACGACTTCTTTGCCTCAGTCTTCACTGGCAAATGCTTGAGCCACACTGCCCAGGTCACAGAAGGCAGGCACTGGGAGAATGCAGAACCGCCCACTGTAGGAGAAGATCAGGTTCGAAAATATCTAAGGAACCTGCAGGTGTACAAGTCCATGGGACCTGATGAGTTGCATCCGCAGGTCTTGAGGGAACTGGCAGATGAAGTGGCCAGGCCACTCACCATCATAATTGAGAAGTCCTGGCAGTCTGGCGAAGTTCCCACTGACTGGAAGAGAGGGAACATAACCCCCATTTTTAAGAAGAGAAAAAAGGAAGACCCAGGGAACTACAGGCCAGTCAGTCTCACCTCCGTGCCTGGCAAGATCATGGAACAGATTCTGCTGCAGACCATGCTCAGGCACATGGAAAATAAGGAGGTGATTGGTGACAGCCAACATGCCTTCACTAGGGGCAAATCATGCCTGACAAACTTGGTGGCCTTCTATGATGGGGTTACAGCGTCCATGGACAAGGGAAGAGCAACTGACATCATCTACCTGGACCTGTTCAATGCACTTGACACTGTTCCACACAACAAACTTGTCTCTAAATTGGAGAGACATGGATTCAATGGATGGACCACTCAGTGGATAAGGAATTGGCTGGATGGTTGCACTCAAAGAGTTGTGGTCAACGGCTCAATGTCCAAGTGGAGAATGGTGACGAGTGGCGTTCCTCAGGGGTCGGTACTGGGACCGGCACTGTTCAACATCTTTGTCAGCAACATGGACAGTGGGATTGAGTGCACCCTCAGGAAGTTTGCCGATGACACCAAGCCGTGTGGTGTGGTCGACATGCTGGAGGGAAGGGATGCCATCCAGAGGGACCTGGACAGGCTGGAGAGGTGGGCCCATGCAAACTGCATGAAGTTCAACAAGGCCAAGTGCAAGGTCCTGCACGTGGGTCGGCGCAATCCCAAGCACGACTATAGGCTGGGCAAGGAATGGATTGAAAGCAGCCCTGAGGAGGACTTGGGGGTATTGATTGATGAGAAGCTCAACATGAGCCAGCAGTGTGCGCTTGCAGCCCAGAAAGCCAACCGTGTCCTGGGCTGCATCAAAAGAAGAGTGTGACCAGCAGGTCGAGGGAGGTGATCCTGCCCCTCTACTCGGCTCTTGTGAGACCCCACCTGGAGTACTGCGTCCAGCTCTGGGGGCCCCAGTACAGGAGAGACATGGAGCTGTTGGAGCGAGTCCAGAGGAGGGCCACGAAGCTGATCAGAGGGCTGGAGCACCTCTCCTATGAGGACAGGCTGAGAGAGCTGGGATTGTTCAGCCTGGAGAAAAGGTGGCTCCGGGGAGATCTAATTGCAGCTCACCAGTACCTGAAGGGGGCCTACAGAAAAGATGGAGAGGGACTGTTTATCAGGGAGTGTAGTGACAGGACAAGGGGTAATGGGTTTAAAGCTGAAGGAGGGTCGATTTAGATTAGATGTTAGAAAGAAATTCTTTACTGTTAGAGTGGTGAGGCACTGGAACAGGTTGCCCAGAGAGGTTGCAGAGGCCCCCTCCCTGGAAGTGTTCCAGGCCAGGTTGGATGAGGCTTTGGGCAACGTGGTCTAGTGGAGGGTGTCCCTGCCTGTGGCAGGGGGGTTGGAACTAGATGATCTTTAAGGTCCCTTCCAACCCAAGCCAGTCTATGATTCTATGATTTGGGACTTTTTTTTGTGCCTTATACTGTAAGAGTTTTGTCCTTCTGTAACTGCATCATGATTAACAAAGAGAGTTATCTGCCCATAACTGTCACAATTCCCAAAACCTGCTTTTCCATGCTTGCAGTAGTATACGTTAAACATACTGTGGTTGTTCGTGTTAATGGAACAACTGTTGCACAAAGTTTATGATGCCCAATGCAGAAACTGGTCATGTGAGCTATGAGTCTGTTATAAATTGCTGTTTTACTTGACTGTAGCACCTGCAATGAAGTCTGATAAACTAGTTTGGAGGTAGACAGATGCACAGACTGGATCTGGCTCATGAGCTGCTGTCCCTTTAATGTATGAGCTCTGTCCTTGGGCACAGCGCATCATTCAGTGGACAGCGATGCAGAGACCCTTGAGCGAATGTTGCTGAGCGCATGCAGCACAGGGTAGAGCCACAGGGGCATACGTCAGCCCAGGAGGCAATATTCATACTTTCATCACAGTGGGCAAGGGGATGCCCTGCCACACTCACATTGCTTCGGTCAGTGCTGGGCAGAAGGAGGACCTGGTACTGAGGCACAACACAAGCAGCATTCGTTTCTTCAGTAACTGGTAGTTTCAATAATTCTGGCAGAGTATCCCCTACATCAACTGCCTTGTACCCAATTAGGCCCTTGAATCTGATACTTCCTAGGTGGAGTTGACAAACTCAACAGCACTGAACTTGGATGTATTGCTGTTTTCAGCCTGCTGCATGTGAGCTATAGAGATGTCTCCAGAAGGCATGGTAAATATTGTGCCAAACTGTGTTATCTGCCTAGCCCCTGCCTAAAGCAGATACTGCAGAAGAATTCTGGGCTGCAATGTTTCAGAGAAATTGAACAAGAGAATCGATCTAAACTAGATGTGGGGCAGGCTGAAGCAACCCTGTGTCCTAGAGTGTGGAAATGCTATACACATGACAGTTCATATGTGACAACATGACTCATTTTGCCTAAAGATTATTACCTGTCATTTACTGAGCTACAAATAAGTGTTATTTTGTCACTTTTTTAACTTTTTAAAAATAATAAAGCAGTAAAGGCTTCTGTTGTCTCTCAAATTAGTGCACTTGTTGCAGTGGAAGAACCTTCTGTTCAAGACAGTTTTGTAATTATATGCTGGAGTTTTTAGGGGGTTGAACTCTCACTTTAATGTCTTGCCTTCCTGTTAAAGTTTTAACCCCAAGAAAGGCACAAAGGAGTTTGTAATCATGCTGCCATACCATCATGTATGGTATTAATCTGGCCAGAAAAATAAGAAATAACATATTTTGTCTTCACCAACAATAAACCCTTGAAGGAATTCTTTTTCTTCCCCCCCCCCCGCCCCCGCATGGAGGTATTTGTGACTTGTGTTGCACTGGTTGTCATGCAAAGGATCATTTTGCTCCTTAAGCAAAATAAGGCAGAAGTTGTATCTATCTGTAAGGCTGGGAAAAGGCAGAATTCCCAGGTGACAGAGGAGAACGTTTTCTTTAAAGCTCTGCTGCATCGACAAAACTATGAATGCTTACTTTGTGATTTATGTCAGTGACCATTCAATATCCTTAAGATAAAGCACATGTTAACCATACATCAATATATACAAAAGTCAAATACCAGTTATTCAAGGGTATTGGATGCTTGGTGTTGGGTCTTTTGGGGGAAGGCTAGTTTTGCTTTTATACATGTTAAAATTTCCATTTCATTCAACCGTTTCCTATGACAAATATAACTCTGGGTGTGTATGTACAGTTAAGCTACTTCAATTCTCCATATGAAATCAACCCAGAAATCTTGCCACTGATCAGTTGCATTATAACTAGTTTGATGTTGTTACCAGCAGGAGCTGTTTCTGGCATGACTGCATTCATGTCAGTGGGATCTTTTTGGTATTCTGTGTGCTGTTGACTTCTTAGCATCCTAAAATGTCCAGTGTGAGTGTCTTGCCCAGGTGAAGAGGGTTTCTTTTGGCATGTTTACCCATAACTGGTATTGCTATAAAGTGAAAATCTCTTTATTAAAAATATACATGGAATATTAAGTTCAGAAGTTCAGAATTTTCAAAGATGAAAATTCACTCATGGTACCAAATCAAATGTTAATTTAGCAATCTCAGAAGCATTTTGAAGTCTGTGGAAAGGATATCGCACAATGAGAAAATGTTGCTGGCTATTTTCTTAATACAGTTCATGTTCTTAAAGTGCTTAATTAATAGTACTGGTTGGAATCTTCAATCCCACACAGATCAATATTCAGTACGTTCTAGGCTGTTAGAATAATCCTTTTGGTTTAGAATGATTACCTGTACTATGCTCCATCTTCTCTGAATATGGTTCAAAATCAGTTGTCTTTGTGGCTGTATGGTGCAATTGACCGAGTAAAAAGGTTAATAAAGAGGTTTCTTCCAGCATTATACTTGATGATCTTTGCATTCAAATTGCACTGTATATTCTAAGTTATTGATTAAAGTATTTTCTTGAATGTAAGTCACTGAATGGTTGACCTGATTAAATCTTGGAAAGCGTGGTCAGATTCTGGGGCAGTGGGTATATTATAAATGTGTGTTTGTACTGTCTTGTACATTTTCCAGTTTGACAATAAATACATTGCATTTTGTTAAGGATGTACTGCCAGATAATAGTTTTATCAGCCTTGCTTCTGAAACGGAAGAGGTATTTATGCTCAGTTCACCAAATGCTGTAGCACATACAGTATGTAAAAAAAAAAAACAAACAAAAAAAAAAAAGAGTCCCTACTCTGTCTGCAATATAGTTACCTCGATTTGACCTAAATGGGATTAAGCCCATGCTTAAGAGATTTCCCAAATGACAGTGTTTCAGACACTCAGAGAGACAATGCATGGCCCACATGCTTTACTGCATGCTAGTAGTTAGAATCACCTTCTCCATCATATCCATCTCAACATCATCATAGTAAGTTTCAAGTACTAATAAGAATACTCTGCTCTTAGAAACAATTTCTTATTTGTGGTTCATAAAGCACTACAAATGAGTCACTTATTTTACAGATGGCAAAATTTTGTTGCAGGAAGGGAGACAGTTTGTTGAAATCCACAGAGCACGTTGCACTGAATGTAATAGCCAATCAAGTACCTGTGATCCAAGAACTAGACAGACCACTAGTAGGCATATCCAGGAAAGGCTTAATAGTTATATTCCCATCAAGTTATTAACCGGTCCACACTACTTTTTGCATTAATGTTTCTGCACTCTGTCAGTTCTAGAGAAATCAAATGCATTCTTTTTTGGTAACTATAGCAGAGGGACTTACACAGTAATTTTGATTAGTGCCAAGAACAACCATCTTTCACTGCCAATGCTTTAGACAAACATCCTGTCTTCCCAAGTTGAATTTAATCTGCAAGAATCTCTGTTCAGTGCCTTGGCTTTGCCTTATGTTGTAACCGCTTCTGTTAAGGCACCAGCCTCGGTTCTCTTCCAGTAAGGAAGGACTTAACATTTTTCTCTTACTTTTCCTACATGAGAAGTGACAGCTTTAATACTTCGGACAAGGCTCTTGCAGCTTATTTAAATCAGCCTCCTGCTTTACCCAAGCTTCCTGCAAAATACGATGAAAATCCTGAGACATTGAAGCCTTTAGTATGACACTTTTAGCCACAGAACCAGTTTTGAAGTTTACTCAGAGATGCCTTTAGTCATCTCCAGTTACATGAGACTTAGACATTACGAACACCACATTAATGATTCTGGTCTGTCTGCAATTACTTACTCTTTGCCTTCAGCTATATAAGCATGAGTATTTTGTCTCTTCTTAAATATTCATCTTTTGTTTGCATTTTTTATGATAAATGAGTTGAAATGACACCATATTTCTAAAATGCTAGCACAGTTTCTTGAGATCCAGTCTGAGGATTATGTTTAGTTCTACTTTTTCTGTGTAAATTGTTAGCTAATTAAAAAAAAAAAGCAGCGTGCATGGCAAAGTTGGTGTGAAACCTCTAGTAGCTCAAGTGCACATTAAATGCTTATACTTGAGACAATTTTATCTTTTACTGAGGGGGAAAGCACATTGCCTTACTAACAATTTAAATATTACTACTTATTGTTATTTGAAATTTAGTGAGTTGAAGCAATACAGTCACTGTGGGAATATTTGAGTTATGACCTAAGATGAAGGCATGTTAGGAAACAAAAATGCGTATATTCTTCAAGCCTAAACTGAACTTTTGTCTCATGAAATCACTGGAGACTGCAGCTGAATGTTTATTTCTCTTCTCTTTTTGGTTATTGGTTTTGCCTGCATCTAGCTTTGCCTGCTTTCTTCTGCTCATGGTTGGCTTTTTTCCTTGAAAGTCAGTATGTTTCAGTATGTGCAGGTTTAGTCACAGTCATGTCTATTTGTGGAGAAAATAGGGGTCTTAAAGATTTATTACCAAAATCAGGAACAGTATGTCCTCCAGTGGTATTTATCAACCATCATTAGTGCAGGACGCTCAGTCCCTAAATTCATGAAACTACAGTACAGGAACTGAATTTGTCCCCTTATATGTATGGTCAATAAATATGAATAATCACATTCTTTTAAACAGATTTGGAAATCAGTGAGTTCAAGCAACCTAGACATTGTAGGAATATCTGTGTTATGACTTCAAATAGAGGAGTGTTAGGAAATTGAACCAGCCACTGTTTGGTCCCCACGTAGATTCATAATGAGTAGATTCATAATGTCCGTCAAGCTTAGACTGAACTTTTGCTTCATGAAATCAGTAGTGATTTAGCTATATGTTTGTGTGCCAGCATAACTTCCGAGTATGTTTCTTTTTGCCTCAGAAAAATAAAAGTGACTGAGAACTTTAGTACGAACATGTTGCTGTTCCTGCTGCTCTCATATATGTATATTGCTGATCAGGGACTTCGTGTTACTGAGATTTCACATATGAAAACTGTGGTGGAAAGCATGTGAGTTCAAAAAGACAACCTCAGAAAAACAGCTTCCTTGGTCATTCCATTGTGCTTGGCTTGCAGTCCATTTGCCATTCTCTGTCATTTGGTGGTGATAATAAGGCTATTGGGCATAACTCTCAAGCCAAACCACTGCTGTGACATGTCTGTGATGCTTCCAGATCCTGTAGTCCAGCAATTCAAGCCACAGAGAGAATTTTCTGGTTAGTTTCTTGACTGTTCAGGAGTCATTTTGGATCTCTTCCAAATCATGGGAGAAGCTGTTTATTATATGACTAGATCACTCATATTTTGGTTTGCCCTAGATCTTGTTATCTGAAAAGAGGCTAGATGTAAAATTTTCTCATAGTGAAGAATTTCTTCCTAACATCTAATCTAAAACTATTCTCCTTCAGCTTAAGGCCATTACCCCTTGTCCTATCACTCCATGCCCTTGTAAACAGTCCCCCTCCAGCTGTCTTGTAGGCCCCTTTAGATACTGGAAGGCTGCAATAAGGTCTCCTTGGAGCCTTCTCTTCTCCAGACTGAACAACCCCAACTCTCTCAGCCTGTCTTCACAGGAGAGGTGCTCCAGCCCTCTGATCTCCTAGACTAAATACTTTGTAAAACAAAACAGGCTGGCAGCGCAGGCTGCCTATTCCGATCTTCTTCCCTGTCTTAAGGGTAACACCCACTAAAAAGAGAACCTTCAATCTATAGTCCTTTTTCAAAAGTATTTGCTAGCAGTAGAGTTCACACTGTTTGGGCCCCATGTAGATTCATAATGAGTAGATTCATAATGTCCATCAATGAAAATAACAGATGTTCCCTTTTATTTTGTTGCTTCACACCCTTCTTCTTCCCTGCTTAACATGCTGGATGGTTCCTAATATACTAATTGCCTTTCAGTGGAGGGAGAGCTGCTGGATACAGAACAGAAAGTTGCCGATTCCTTTCTGGGACTGTAAGGCCGGCACAGATTAGGAAGTTGCTTTGGAATTTGCAGAGAGTTTCTCTAAGTCTGGTGGGTCACATTATTGCAGTGGAATTGAGACACCAGCACAGCTTTGATATGTGTGAATGTGTACTGGAAATGGGGCTGGCCAAACACCACAGCACAGATAAGTCTAAATACTGCGTGCAAGAAAAAAAAATTCACTGTGAGCTAGAGTGGGCGGCAAAACATGAGATAACAGCTTTCCACCCTTTTATAGACACAATAAAAGATACTGCTGCATCTCTATTGTGTTGCAAAAGGGAAACAGGATAAGGATTGGGGTGGTATATTTGGATTTTCCTGTTACAGGTAAATGCTGGGTTACCTTCAAATTCCTAGAAAAACTGTAAAAATACATAAATTGAGACAGCAAGCCGACCATTTGAGGCTTGTATCAGATATTTGCTTCCAAGCAGGGATTATACTATCTGTAGTTGCTCCCTGCCAGTAAAAATGGCAGTGTTGAAACGGTAAGTCAGACCTGCAGTGACACTACTGATGGTGAATTACAACATCGTATTTAAAATCAGGCAAACTCAGATGTTGCTTTGGTCCCTTTTGATCTTGCAGACAAGTAGGTGGTGGTTTTTGAGGCATCCGTGCATTTCTGAGAGTCCAGGCCGCCTTCAGAGTTCAAAGAGAAATACATGCTATAACCAGGGCATATTGAAATCCATGACTTCATTTCTTAGACCTTTAACAGCTGTATAGCTGAAAGACAAATAACTCATCCCTGGCTGGTCCCTATAATAACACAGACATCCCTAAAATGCCTGGCATTTTTTGGTTCACTACTTGGGATCAAATTCCTCTGATTTTGTTTCCCTCTGGACTAAGAACAGACTATTCTTAATGTTGCAACGCTAAGGAGAAATCTTGCATCCCACTGCAGCTTTGTTTCCACACGTGTTACATGGTCCCTGGAAAATTCTACTGTATTAGCAGTATTTGTGCAGTCTCATGTCCAGCCCCTTCCATTAGCAGTGAGTTCCTGCTGTTTCATTTGGATTTTCAAAGAAAAAGGCATATGTTTGCTCAAAACCCACTTTTCAGCTCTTCAGCCTAACTGCTCCCACAGAGCCCCAGGGAGCTCTGTAAAGAAGCTAGCTCCTGCAGAACTAATTCTAGGTGCCAGTTCTGAATGCCCTGATGGCTTTGTTCCCCCACAGAAACTCTTCTGTGATCAGAAGTCCCGAGCTGTCAAAGCACAGAAATTCTGAAATCGAAAGGAAAGGAGAGTCTGTCCTGGGAGCCGAAGAGAGAGGTATTTTGTTTAAGCTTAAGAGTCTGAGAGCAGATATGGCTCCTCTGCATAAAAACAGCAAGAAGGTAAGTGCAGATTTGGGAGACAGGGAGCTATTTAAATTCACAACACTGTTCATATAAGAAGAATTGATATGTATTGGTCCTGAATTAGTTTAGGCAGGAAGGGAATTCTGGACTAGTCTTTAAGTATGGCTAGAGGGGAGTAGAAATCAACCCACTTTTGGCATCAAGAATGACAAACAGGCTTATACAGTCACAGTAAGGTTTTGGCCTCAGGGCCCTTCCATGTCTGTCCCTTACAAAGTGTTACTGAAACTTGTGATGGGAATGCAGTGCTAGGGTTACAGGTTAATCAGCCTGAACCATTTAATATAAACAATTGCCCAGATTACTGCAGTCTGTGGAAACAGATCTGAGCTTTCTGGGAACTGTGTTCCAGCACAATGTTGTGTTTTCTCCAGTAGGACTGTATTTCACCATGACATGCCTTTCAAGCATGCATCATGTGAAACATACTGTAAGGTCAGATACAACTATGGCTCTATATGGCTGGAGTTAGTGTTTAAGCCACTTCTGCTAGCTACTGTATCTTAAAAGCCCACCCTCTAGTATAGAGTTCAGGTCCCTGCTTGTGTCTGCAGTCAAGCCAACTGTGTTGGTTTTGGTTGGGATAGAGTTAATTTTCTTCACAGTGGCTAGCATGGGGCTGTGTTTTGGATTTGTGCTGAAAACAGTGTTGGTAACACAGGGATGTTTTAGTTATTGCTGAGCAGTGCTTAGACAGAGCAAAGGCCTCTTCTGCTTCTCACGCTGCCCCACCAGCAAGTAGGCTGGGGGTGCACAAGGAGCTGGGAGGGGACACAGCTGGGACAGCTGACCCCAATGACCAAAGGGACATTCCATACTATATGACATCATGCTCAGCATATAAAGCTGCAGGAAGAAGGAAGGGGGGGACATTTGAAGTTAACGGCGTTTGTCTTCCCAAGTAACTGTTATGCGTGATGGAGCCCTGCTTTCCTGCAGGTGGCTGAACACCTGCCTGCTGATGGGAAGTGGGGAATGAATTCCTGGTTTTGCTTTGCTTGCGTGCACAGCTTTTGCTTTATCTATTAAACTATCTTTATCTCAACCCATGAGTTTCCAATTCTCTTCCCCATCCTGCTGTGGGGGGAAGGGAGCAAGCGGCTGTGTGGTGCTTAGGTGCCAGCTTGTGTTAAACCATGACACCAAACCATGTACAAGTGCATTAGTGCATCCAGTTAATTTCTCTGCTATTGCAAGTATTACCAATAGAGAACATTTTCCGGTGCTTTCATCCAATCTACTAGTTTTAATATACTTTCCAATGCTTTCCTGGAGATCTTTGTAGACTGTGCTGGGAGTTGTTTTTACCTGTCAAGTCAACTGTAGTTAATTAAATCAAGAAGATGGAAGTGGGGGTATATAATATCTTACAGGATTCCTCTCACACAATCCTGGGTGTTTATAACCTGCCCTTCACTGCCTCACAGTCAGGTTTATGTTGAAATCTTTACCCTTATCTCATAGCCTGGCCAACTCTTCAGAGCTTTTTCCCTCTTATTCCTTCATTCATGTTATTCACTGCCCAAAATCAAATATAGAGTCTTGAAGCTGAGGACTGGTTAGAAAGGGCGTTTGAGTGACAAAGCCTGCAGACAGAGTGTGGTTGCAGCAGAGAGTCTCTCTGCTGCTGCTAAATTGCTTTGATGCTTCTGCAGCCCACTGTTTCCTGCAGGGGCCACTTTCCAGCAAAGCCTGAACTGCTGTTGAAAGCTGCATTTCCTGCTACACAGAGCTCTCAACCAAAGCAGAAATCAAAACAAGAGCAAACCCAGTGTGGACTCTGGCAAAGATCACCCTCTCTTCATATATAAAAGGGAAGCATTTAGCCTGACCTCATAAAAGAGAGAACTTAAAGGACTGTTCTGCACTTTGAAATCTTACCCTTGATGGCATGGAAACAAAACGCTGACTTGGGAATTTCAGTAGCTCATTTCACATTCTGCTCAGCCCACTGTACTTCTGAGCGTGAATCGGCCATTGCATCATCCCAGGAAAATGAAGGTTATTGGGTCACTGGCTGCCCTTGTAATCTGCTCAGTAAGGAATTTCTCAAGGGTATAGACCAGTGCCTAGAATAACATTTAACAAGGTCTGGAAAATTATGCCTGCTACAAGCAGAGACTTCTTAAAAGTTTGCTGGAGGCCTACCGTTTGGATGAGTTAGCAGCACACCCCCATCTATAAACATCACTTAAAACAGCTGTTTCCAGGAACCATGGAGAGAAAGAGCTGAGAGAGAGTCCAGATGGCTTTGCTAGTAGCTTAGTACCTTTCTTAACATATGGGCCTGTGCTAAATGGAGAAAAATCGGTGTCAAGATTTTCTTGATCCTATTTGCCTCCAGAATATGTCAGGCAAACTTCTCTTACACAGCCACTCAGTCTACATGCAAACTGCACCCTGGAGTGCAGGTATGGCTGAAAAGTCATGCAAAACAGTACTGCCTCTTCCCTTGCAAGTGCTGTATATTCTCTGTATGTGCTGTAAATGAGTCCTTTCTTTTGAGGGATAGAAGAGTATCTGCTTTCTCTGGATTGTGTACCAGACCATAAAGGATAATTCAATGGCTTTATTCTCCAATTAGATTGCATAATTTCACCAGGGACTAGATCCTGGGATTTAAAGAAACCTCCCACCTACTGGGCAAATGCTGTGACAGACAACATTCAACTTATCGATAGCAGAAAAGCGCTGTCACTGAAGAAATCCAAATAAGTTGTGCTGTGCAATCTCAGGCTCTCTCTTCCCTTGCTCTGGTGATGACTTGACTGTGAGCTTGGAGGCTCTCTCTAAGCTCTTCTACAGACCTCCTCTTCACTCAGTTGTGCCTACCAGTGCTGACAGTTCCCATGTGCCTGTGTGAATGACCCACTTCTGCTGTCTTTGCACTTGATCACTGTGGGACTATTTGACTGGAAAGCATTTCCTGCTCATGTTCATCTGTTCACACTCTCTCTGTACCCACAGGAGAGAGGTGAGTTGATGAGGAAGTGATTGTTTCAGGAAGTTACTTTGGGTGAAGCTTTGCTTTTTCATTTTCCATTTGTTCCTTGCCTGTGGACTGAACATAAGAGAAAAGCTCCATCAATCCTAACTGGCATTTCTGGCATACTGGTCCTTGCAACCACTTAACTTAGGTTTGCTTGAAAGTAGTTGAGAGACTGAAGGGAACGAGGAAGGAAGAAGGTAGGAAAACTTCATAGTCATATGATGGATTTCTGGAGGATTTTTCTCCTAGTTGCTGCTCACAGTCCAACTCAGCCATACAAGCCAAATTAGTTTTGTTAATGTTGCTCCAGGCTTCTTGCCTCCTCTCAAAGCTGTTTTAATTTGTTAGCACCTCTCTGGCACAAAGATGGTCTGACACCTGCAGAGTCTTCAAGGCTACAGCAGAGCACAAAGTCAGGGCCTTCATCCTAGACAGGGACTGCAGAGATGTATGATGCTCCTGCATAGCTAACTCACAGCCATAGATGCTGTTTGCACTGTCCAGGTATAGGGCTACGCAGTGGAAAGCAGTAAGAGTGTTCTTCTCCATGAAGTGTTTCTGATTTCTCCCATTTGTGTCTTGTGATGTCAGCCGGTCCTATGCCTAGAAAAGCTGCTGCTTGTGCTCCAGCACCTGATCCCACACCACAACTACTGTTCACCTCTTCTTCAGCAAGCAATGCTGAACTGTACCACAGTTTTTCTTCAGGCAAAGTATGAAACTGCAAATACACTAGTGACCACAATTCCACACAGCATCCTTGTACTACAGAGACAGATGAAATGTCTATAGACAGACAGAATGATCAAAGCTTGAACATATTTGTGAAATAATTTCTGGTTAACAAGCCCATTTTTATAATGGGTACCATATGAGAACAAAAGGCACAGGGGAACATAGACTTTGCAAAATGGAGCTTAATACAAAATTATATATTGCATATTGTATTTAAAAAAACAATGTATGTAGTGCTTAACTCTGATTAGAAGAAATCTAAAACATCTGCAAGAGCTCTTAAATAAACCATGGAAAGTGGGAAGAATTCAACAAATGTTGAGAAACAAAAGAACTAAGAGCTGGGTGGAATTTATGCATCTGCCTTAATATGCCAAGCTTTCCCGCTTACATGTTGTCACTGCCAGTAAGCAGAAATCGTACTTTCACTATTTCATTGTGCAAAACTTCCATTAATGATCTATAGCCCTCCAGCCTGAGAGCCGAATTTCTTTTACCATTGGGCTATGTGGCTCTTGGCAATTTTCTCTCTGTTTTCTTACTGAGTGTAGATAATGGCATTCATTTTTCTCAGTAGAGAGAGAGATTTAGGATTAACTTGGGCAAAGAGTTAATTTGGCACAGCTTGTAAACTGTTCTTAAATAAAAATGATGGCATAATAATTTGAAAAATGGGATAAACTTCAATGCTAATTTTGCCTCTTGCTAGATTATCTTTTAACTTATTTTGCTTCCTCTTTATTTATATCCCTTAAAGACATTTAGGTGAAGTAGATCCATCAGTGAACGTCACTTTCTTTAAACCTACCTTGGAATAGCCCACGATTCAGATCCAGCACAACACTTACGCAAACTTAGCAGCAACACAGCTAAGCACTATTCCTGCTCCCTTCTTGTGGAAATAGTTCTACCCACACCTCTAAAATCCACAGAAGCTCAAGAAGTAGAACCAGTACCCATCAGGCATGGGGACACAGGAAAATCAATTATGTCACATACCTGTGGAGAACTTTCCTATAACCTGGGAAAAGGTTTGTTTGATTGTTTGTTTGTTTGTTTGAAGTTAGAGAAGCATCCTTCTTCAGGAGTCTAAGGTAAGTAGGTCTTGGGGGAAACCACCTGTTTTGGCACAAAACACTGAACTGCATTGTAAGAATGGTCAACAAAATAATTTCTCTTAATTTAGTTTTCAAGTTGTTGCAGATAGCTCTGTTTAAACCATTTTTTAAATAAAATCTATTCAAAATAGTATTGCACAGAGGCATGAGGCACAGGAAGTGAAACGATAGAAAGCTTCTTCCCTTTTCCCCTCCCCCAAATTCAAACTAAACTATTATAGTTTTTCTTGTTCTTGCTATGTTTGGCTCTGAATCAACTACTCTCTTCATGACGAGGAAACAAAATAGGGGAAATTTCTCAGTTGTGGTAACCTGCAGCATTAGCTGTAACAAAAAGAAGGGAAGGTCTTCCTCGGAAATATTTTATTTTTCGTATGATTGCTTCTGGTGTCCAATCTCTCATTTAGGATTAATTTAAGTACATCTTTGCTACATTGCTGTGAGAAATCTAGCTATACAAATGGAGGAAGCTAACACCAACTCTATGTATTCCTCCTTGTCAGGATAATTCTTCTCTGAGGTACAAATCACTGTTGTGATAAGGCATGCAGAGATCCATTTTGTACGCAAAAAATGAAATTGTTAACCCTTTTCTCCGTTGTCAGAGTCCTCGGGACTGCAATCCCACACAATACACCTCCTGTGTCCTTATTTCACTTAGCTGGTGTGCCCACAGTGAAGCACCGACCACTCCAAATGGCCTTTAACTGCTAACTTGGATGCCAGCAACTGTCATCTGGCAGCACCAGGGAGCTCTGCACAAGCTGTGAAACCCTTCCAAAAACAGGGCTGTGTAGACTTGCTCCTTCATGTGTGCTAATAGATGGAGCCTCTGGCAGGGGCTCGGTTGTGCTAGCGCTGAAGGAGCCTCCTCTAGCTACCACACTGGGACTTTCCAACACACTATCTTAATTTAAAAATAAAGGGGTGGGGTGGGGGGGATGACTACTTGCAGGTTTTCCAGTAAAAATGCAGCATCAAAAAGGTTTTCTGTTATAACCTAGTCCTTGTGCGTGGTGATGAAAACTTGCTGCTACTCAGACACATGTATCTGTGAAGGCATTTTGGGATGCTGAAGCAGTACCATATTTGGCCACTTCTCTTCATAGTCCCTGTCTGGTTGTAGAGAAGGCTTTTGCATCCTGCTAGCATTCCTGGACTGCTGCTAAACATGCATTAGAAAGCTCTGCTTTCAATCTTCAGAGCTGTCAAACAGCTTTAAAGAGATGCTGACTGTTTTGAAAAAGAAACAGAAAAAAAGACTTCCAAAACAACTGAAGTCAATCTTTATGCACTTCTCTCCCACCCAGGTAATTTAAGTATGTTCTCTCAGTTTTCAGCTTGGAACTTGTTTGTACCATAATTGCTTGCATATGTAACATTTTTAGGGGCTGCTCCAAATGACAGTAGCGTAATCTCTGAATTATCTGAGCCCCAAAGCATCTGAGATACTTTGCAGTTTGTGCAGCTAAACTGTTCTTAAGTGTTGTAATTTTTTTGGTCATTGATTTGAGTGTTTAGACTTCCTTTCCAGGTAAATTTGGTGTGTAAAGAAACGAGGCAGTCATTCAACAAGAGCAACTTGTCATAGGGGAAGGCCTGGAGCAGCAGTATGTCATGTTGAACGGTTTTGAGGAAACATTTTTAGCAACTCATGGGGGTTGCCAAATCCCTGAGGAAATTAGGGTGTATGCTAGGAAACAGAGCATCATATTGTGGGCCTAAAGTGCTTGATAAAGGAAGGAGAAAATTCAGAATTTAACTACAGCTGTCTTAAAGCTTTCCATGCTAAAAAGGATAAGTGATGGAGACAGGGCAGAGAAAAGTAAGCAGCAAGTGTATAAAAATCTGTTCATCTGCCCCTAAAATGTAATGAAAAACAAAGCTGGAGAATGAGAAAATCTCCTAGATTTTTTACTAGACCAAGTAATTTCCCTCAGTAATTTCATGAGCTGTCTCTTTAAAAGTCATGTTCATCTTCAGAAATAAATGTCTGCTTGCCAATATTCATACCAGCCACATTTCCAGTAGCTGTTTGCTATTTATTGGCTGCTGTAGTTCCCCAGGGACCCTAGCTGGCTTTTTCTAAGTAAGTGGGCAAAAGTACACTGTTTTCTTTAAGAATGGGAGAGATTTTGACCATGAGGAGTTGTGTCTCGATTCTCTTGATCCTGGATACAGCACTGGGAAAGGAGTCCCTGTCTGGGGCTATACTCTCATTAGTATGCAAACCCTTCTCAATCCTCTGGAACTGCACACCTCAATCAAGCCTGGTGTCTTCTCAGTGCAGGCTGGTGTCACACCTCGGGCAGCAGCCAATTCCATATGTTTCAAAGAAATCTTTTTGTGATTTCTCCAGGAGCTAAACATTGTAAGTAAGCAAGTTTGACTCCCTTCTTTTAGGGTGGGTTCTGTGCTGTCATCTGTGATTCACAAGGAAGGAGAACAGCCATTTAACATTGCTCCCATCTGCACTGCTAACCTTCTGCAATAGGAGTTCCCTTGGCTGAGTCAAAATTACAAGGTGGCACTGGCAGCTTCAGTGTTACACCTGAAGAGTTTTGGCCCTCATAGGAACCGTGCACTTGAAAAGGCTAATGACTTTCTTTGCCTCTCTATCCCAGAGCAGTTTTGAAAGCCCTCTGCTTCCAAAATTAGACCATGTAGTCTGATGCTAGAGAGTAGCTTTCAAGAAGATTCTGCACCCTTAAAGACCAGATATAAAGATGCACTGGGTCTATAAAAGCACTGTTTAAAATGCTGGGGTTTCTCATTTGGTTGGTTTGGTTTTCTTTAAAAAAAAACTACACAGAGTGGTCTCTTCAGGCATAGGGAAAGGCTGACTACAGAAAAAAGAATTCTGTTATGTTATCCTGTCATCTCATAGCAATGTTCAGTATTGTGGCCATGTATGAGTTTTAACCTGCCACTTCAATGAAACAGACATTTGTAAGATTGCCTTGTTATTTAGATAGATACATGGATAGATCCGAAATCAGGTTATGCTTCTTTACATAGAAACACCAGCAGAGTTGGGAAATCTCCGGTAACATGGTACACCAGTGCAGAAGTCTTCAAATTCAAACACTCGGTTCCCAGACTGAAGGCAGAGTTGGTGACAGAGATGTGAGCAGTCTGGTCTGCACTACCCTGATAGAGACACACCAGGATGTGGTCCACAGAGCTCCACGCAGCTCTGCCAAGAGACTCTGACATGCCCACAGGCTTTGAAGGGGAAGAGAATAGATGCAGAGTGCCTGTCACATGTAAGACTTGGCTACTCTTCTGTTTTTGCAAGAAACAAAGGGGTGCTGCCTCTGATTGAGGGATAATGCTGTATCTTGGCCTAGAGGTGTCATAGGGTAGCACTTCTGAAAGTACAATGATAAATTTGAAAGAGTCTTGATAATAGCTATTGCATTCTGAGAAAATTCATAGTCCTTGCCTCGAAGCATGAAAAGCTTATTGTGTTACGGTTTTTTAATCTTTCCATATTTTGTAACTAAAGATCTGATTAGTTTCTTTTTTGTAAGAAGCTGGGTGGTGTTGTTTGTATTCTGGCAAAATTCCAAAGTCACTAATTGCATTCTTAATGCTCACCCCATTTCCTCCCCTCAGCAACAGTGGTGTAGCATGCTACTCTACATGGAGCTCTTCAAGTGTTGGCAAGTCAGAAGTATCACTTCTAGCACAGTAGTTCTAGCATGCAGAGTGTTAGAATCAAAGGCATTGAAAAAAGCACCAGCTGTTATTTTTAATCAATAAATATCCTACAGTTGGAGCGAAGATTTTTTCATCCCAAGGGGTTTCAGAGCGCCCCACGGCAGGGAGAGGAGCTGCATTCTTTTTAGGTTTCCCAAAGAGACTTGCTTTTCTCTACTAACATATCACAGTACCATAAACAAACTGATCAAAGATGCAAACCCTCCCATACAATTCCCTTCCCTTTATGTGTTCACCTAGATACATTCACTGTCAGCAGGGACTCTCCTTGTCTCCTTTCAGTCTACTGCAGTGATAAAGTCAAACCTCCAGTGCCGCACTGGAGATGGCATCTCACCCAGCAGATGATGTCAGCCAGTTTGATACCTCATCCTCCCACAGACTTCTTGTATGACCTTAGTCAAGTCTTTTACCCTCTACACTTTCTACCCCATCTGTAAAATGGGATAATTGCACACAAACCTCACTGAGATAGATGGCAAGATTAAATGCACTGAAGACTAAGAGGTGCTTTGATCTTACAATGATCTAGTTCCTAGAGAGCTTTTCAGGGATGTGAATATGAATTTGACTTGGAATGACATCAACCAATTCTCCTGCAGAAGAGGAGTCCCAGTGGACCATTCTGGACAGTCCATCTGCCTTTTTGTTTAATGTTTGTCCATGTTTTCTGGAAGAGTTCAAAGCAGCCTCTAATTTGCACTCATGTTTTTATCTCTACAGATAATTGCAGGTAACTAGGATTGAAAAGAACATCCAAGCTCAGTGCCATTCTATCTAGGCAACTATACTGGCAGCATTTATACAGCACACTAGATGTCTACCAGGTCAGCGTGAGGCAACAGACTACTGTATTAGTATTACTCAGGAGTGTCGCTATTCCTACTTGCCAAGATTTAAAAACTTAACCTGGAAGCAACGGTCGCAAACTGAAACTTGCTCCCCACCAGACAACGCTGTTAAGCATATCTTTATAGAGGGAACATGCAACGCTGGTAGGATGATGATAAAAATAACGCCAAGTTATCTAAACTAATCCCTTGTCAAATTCCCTAGATCCTTTAGGCAATGTGTATGCAGTTGAGATGTTAATTGGTATGGGAATATGTTGGGTATGTTACAGCAGTTATTGCTGTTGGAGATACGCTTATCATCCACAGCTCAGTAACACACTTTGTCTGGCACTTGCTGGTGTCAAGTGCTTCAAATGTGTTACTGGGGACAGCAGCTACCTAATCTGTTAGCTGTAAATGTTACAGGCTACTGATTGTTTGCATGTTTCCTCTGTTACTGCCTTCTGCCAGGACTAGGGGATCTACATAGCTCAGTACCAACAAGCAAGATGCCATGACATTCGTGGTTCCCTGCTTTTTAATTTTCAGACGTTATGTTCTAGACCACAAGGCTAAGAATCCAAAGCAAGGAAAATTTCCCATCTGTGCAACATAAGTTAGGAATGTCTAGTTTTGAATGTAAGTAGCCAGATGCTTTTTCTTTCCTTTCCCAAGTCCTCACACCAACATTAGTCATCTGGAGGAGCACAGGAGTGCAAATGTGCCAAAATGGAATAATGGCCATTTTGGGGTAAGATTTTTGGCGAGACATTCAACCAGTGTAATGAATGAATCCTTTAGTACCTGCTGTTGAAAGAAACAAGGAAAATGTAAACCAGATTTTGGAAAATATAAAGATGAAATCTGCTCAAGCCCCCATGTCGTTACTGGGGTTCAGACGAAAAGTGCAAGGCCACTGGCCAAATTTGGTAATTCCCACTTCTTTGACAGGCAGGTGCAGTTTCAATGGCAGAGAAAACATAGCCATGCATACTTGTGGTATAGCACAACATTCAAACCTCAGGCCCTCCTGCCTTGACCCAATGTACCCCTCTCTTAGCACAGCTGATGCCTTCAGAAATGCATTGAAAGCTACAGAGAGTTTCCTCCCAAGCAGCTGTTTTGCTCTGACACTGTTTAATAACAATTATGCTTATCACCATCATCTTCCAGTTCCTCCACTCCTTCTCATACATTGTCATTTGCCAGGTCAGGACTCTTTCTTTGTGGTTAGCAACTACTTTGATATTGCAAGGTTACAATTAAATGATACCATCAACAGCACTACATTTAGAGCAGTCAGTTCAGATGTGGGAGACGTTGCTTCAAGATCCTGGCTGGTTCCAGTAGTGCAGGGACTTGAAACTCAGTTTCTATTCCTGGGTAAGTAGGGATGTCTGATCTCAGGCACAGGCATGTAAGTATAAACCATGAGCTCAGCAACACAGTGTTATCCTGCAAGAAATGTCAAATAATCTACAAAAACATCTTTTTCCTTGTTCATGTCCATAGGCGAGACAGAGCTTGGGGCTACTTAATCAGCCAACTCCCCCACCATCTGTTGCTATACAAGTTCCTGTAATGTTTCACTTATGTCCTGCATGGGAATCCAATATCCTTAAAATCCACTGGAATTGATGTGAACAAAGGCAGGAGGCAATTTCTCAGTGGGTAAAATTCCTGTAACCAGCAAGCACAAGGTTGGGTGAAATCACGTGACTGATGTGGAAAGTTAAATATGTGTTAAAAGCTACTGTTCAGCTTTACTAGCAATGCAGCCAGGATTCTTATTTCAAGTAAAGGTGCCCGTATATCTTAAAACCATAGTTTGGAGAACTAAATTCTTCCAGATTCAGGAATATCGTGGAATTCTATGAATCATATAATCTTTTTTTTGATAGCTCAAATAGCATACACCCAGAGATTGTCTTTCATTTATACCTCCACAGCTAGCATTCCAGTTGTGCTCTTGCCTCAGCAGTAGAAATTCAACAGTGATAGTTATCACCACAATTTTGTGGGTACAATCAGTGCACAATAGGATAGTATGTTTTGCAATAATAAGGCATATGTGTAAGGCTGTTGCCAGGTGAGCTGCCACAGCAGCTTTAAAATAGCTCCAGACTAGTTGCTTTTGATTAAAGCTCCATTCCCTAGCTTATTCCAGTGGCCAGAAAGAAGCACTCCAAAACTTCTATTATCTTGCTGTCTGCCAGATCCTGCTCACTGTTGCCACTTGTCTCTTGAACAGCCAAGCCTCAGTCCTCTTCAGTAGCTGGTGGTAGCCACCAAATGACTATATGGGGAGCTGCAAAAGAGGCATTTGAAAAAAAGGAGCTACTCAGATTGCCTAAAAATTCTCTGTCTGTCCTGGAAAACACTGTCAGCTGAAGTTTTTGGCAATGTCTGTGTTGTGCTTGGGAAGCTTGGATAGTTGAATTTAAACCACAGCCGAAGTGTTTGCCAAATGGAGCAAAAAAAAACCTCTTAATTCCAAGTGGCTATGTACAGCAGGAATAATTTCTTTGATGTGTATCTTTAGCCGAAAGGTGACTGAATCAGTTATTTTTTCACTTTTTAATTTTTTTTAATATTCCCAGGAATTATTGCAGAAATAAATAGGGGTTTAGGGCATTCTGACATACTCGAGGCATCCAGGTATGTGAAGTTTACCTAAGTACATGGCATTAGGATGCTCAGTACTAATGCTGAAAAGACTAAACCATTGCATTTGCGGCGTCCTAACTTACAGGGTAAGTAACTTCAGATGATCCCTCTCTTCCCACTCCTTAGTGCTGTGGATCCTGACTGTTGCAGCATTCAGGCAGTTTTGAGATCTGGGATTTCTTGCTCTTTTCAAAATAATCAGGCCAGTCCTGGGCATCAGAATTTATCCTACTGTCCTTGGCATTGCCAGAGCAAGGTATTTGCTATGATGGATCAGAAATGTCTACATATATATATATACTGTCTCTTGGGAGGAGGCAGAGCATCTGTATTCATAGGTAATATATTATTTAGCAGTTGATTCCTTTATGACAGCCTGCCTGTGATGGAAAAATTCTTCTGGTGAGGTACTTAAATACAGATTTTTTTTTTGATGGAAGTTAACTGAGGTTGTGATTCCAAAGGCCCACAAACACTGTGTGTAACGAAACTTTGGCAAAGGCAGATTATACGACACTGGCACAGAGAAGCTTGCATCTATAAAAGGCAAGGTCTGTCCTTTGTTTATTCTCTACTAAATCAGTGAAGTATGTCATGGTATTTTAGCATCAACTTAGCATATTTTATTTTCCCTTCTACTTTACAGGCCAGTGGAAGATAGAGATTGACCAAGTAGACTAATGACTTAGAGACTGTTCATAAAAAAGACTGGAAAGCAAACAGTTTCTCAGCTCTACAGACAATGGGCAGCATAGTGCATTTATGGTGTGGTATTACAAGTTTCAGGTGCCACAAGAAAGCTAAACATGATTTAAAGCTGCGCTAGCAAGCAATAAACTTGAAATGGCATTTAAGAACAAGGGAAAAGTCAGTCTGCATGTACGTAAGAGAAATTACCGATATAGACAAGATATCATTAACATCTAATGGTACTGAAGATTTCTCTGCATACAGTTATCAGAAGAATGGTACAGCGCTGACTGCATCACCCATTTGCACTAGGCACCGCCAATGGGACATAAAATGTGTCTTCATTAGTATTTTAATTTAGATCAGGATTGTAGTTTTGATGTGAATCTCTCTGTTAACCTCACTTCCTGTGCTTTTGTTTGCATTGCTGGGTGCCCTTGAGGCACACAAACTGGGTACCTTTTAGATGAAACCAGAAGATGTGGTCAGACAACAAACAGGCATTCAGTCCACACAAGACTAGAGAAAGTCTGAAACAAAACACCCTAAAGTGTATATAGGGCAAACTCTGGTCCTTAGTACCAAGTTATTTGCTGTATGAATCTGTTACTTTTACACCACCCTACTTGCTAATGTAGATACAACTGTACCTGACTACCAGTACACACACACACGTATATATGTATATGTACATATATAAATAGCTTCCCCCAGTCATGCTTTTAGATTTATTGGGTTGGACACCTAGCTAGCACAAGTCAGTGACATTTCACTGAAACCTGCTACTATCAGTAAATAGTATTTCCTAAATATTATAGTAGCTTTATAGTCAGCTAAGTTTGCCAGCTACTATCCCATGTTCTTTAAAATATGAGCTGCAGTAAGCCCAAGGATAGATAGCTGGAACTGTTCTAAGTAGTGGGATTCCCAGTCCCAAAGCTGAGAAAACCTAAATTCAAAGAATCTGGTTGGCAGAGAAATATGTGTTGATTGCTTCTTTGCACTCCACCTTGACATGACCAGCAGATTGTGTAGACGTTCACCTCTGTGTGTGGACTGAGATGGGTAGTTCAGTATAATGTTTCTTCAATCTCTCATAAAAATACCCATTAAATGGATTAATTCCATGCAAAAATGAATGCCCTGATTAAACCCTGTCACAGGAATACCAGATGAACCTTCAGAAGGTATAAAAGTATTTCCACATTAAGGCACATATTAAAAATAAAGCTCACGAAATGGGATGTTAGAAATAGATCAGTTAATATTTGTCATTACTGCCTAGTTACATGAACAAGAGCATACTTATTGTCCTTTAAAAGGGAAGTTAACATTGGAAAAGGAAATGCGGGAAGGTGTGAGACTGCAATTTATAAATTGGGTTAATGACAAAAGACTACAGTCTTGCTTTCCCTGAAGTTTTCCACAACAGCAGGTTTTGAGGATACCTGTTTAACTTCAGATGTAACCTAACTTGCTCTGATATTTACAGCTTTTCCACTCTATGGAAAAATACCTTCAAAAAAGTAATTTCAGACAGGGAGAGAAAGAAAGTGGTCAAAGTGAAAATATCCATCACAGTATTTTGCTAGTTTTGACTTGTCCTGTCATTGTCTAGGATAAGATTTCAAATGCTCCCAGTATAAGAAGGGCAATGGGAGACAGTATTCACTCACACTTCCTTATTCAGCTTGAGAGAGCAGCCAGAACCTTGACCCAGTGAGAAATCCCAAGTATGGCTATGAAATCATATCTGCCAGGACTGACTGCAGCTGTGAGCTCAGCCTGATGCTTTTGCATCTCTTCAGAAGCTGCCCGCCAAGACCTATCACTCACACTGGTATCCTAAAGGCGAGATGGAGGGCTGTGTGACTCTTGGCTGTCTCATTAAGACTGAATTCCATCAAAGGATGCTGTTCCTTTATGTGCACGTTTGCCATTTGTTTGCTTTGATGATCGTGTCAGTTGCCATTTGTGGTAGCTGTTTCACTTGTGTTAAAATAAACACTGAATTATGTATGCAGCCAACAGCAGCTTTAATGTAGGCAGGCACCCTTTTAGCATTCAGAGAGGGAAGAACAGGTGGAATGAACCACAGCTGTTTGTAAACTCTTTTTCCACCATAGCAATTGTTTTGAAGTGGGAGTGATCGCTAGGGATGCTCCAACTTCTGTCCATGCCATTATAAAACCCCTGCATCTTCAGGATCCCTGAGAAGTCTGAAGTCATTGACACCTTGGGCCTAATTCTAAAGTCATTTACCCAAGCATAATTGGAAGTAATTCAGCTGAACTCTGTGAAGTCATCTTGGCATGAAATGGCTTGCAAGATCAGAATCAAGACTTGCCCCTTGTCATTAAGGCACTTTAACTGGAGCTACTTCTGATCAGAAGGGAAGTAAAATAAAAACAAGGGCAAACATCCAAAAGACATCCTCAAGCAAACATCCTAAAAGACTTGGATTTCTTCTTCTACCTTAGGAAAGAATGAGCTTATTTCAAATTCAGACCAGGGAGAGTCAGCTTCTGAATCAAGTGTTGGACCCCTCCTGTCCACTCCGAGTTCCAGTAAAGCTACCATTTGCCTTAAGTGACATTTTGCCTAAATGCTTAAAGATCAATCCATAGTCTACATGTGATTATTGACTATGCAAGGGAATTTCATTTGGGAAAATGTGCATACAGTTATCTTGCAGGTCTCCTTTCCTGCCAGCGTAGAACTTGCATCCCATTTCTATGTATTGTTCCTCTTCTACAAAACCTAATATAACTTACAAAGCCTTTTGCTCTTTTTCGGCAAGCTTTTGCTGAACGTCTATGCTTTTTCTCAGAATGGTGCTTTTATTGCTTTAATGGCAACAATCACAGTTGTTACACATTCTGAGAGATGGTCTCCCTTTCAGGAGCAACATCCAGTCCTCTCTGCTTGCTTTCTGTTGCTGCAGCTTTATTGCGCATGCCTCTTAATTGGCCCAGTTGGTATCCCTAGTTGTGCTGGTTATATCTCATGCCATCCTGTCTTTTGTCTGGTCTTTTCTCGGACTCCATGACAGCCCTGAAGTGCTTACCTTCAACCCTAACCTTATAGGCTTCCGATTTTTAGTATAGATATATTCTCCGCTTGAGTCTCGTAAGCTTTCACTGCTTGTCCTAAAAAGCCATTCTTACGGCCAGAGCATATCTATGTTTCAATGTCTATCTAATATTTCCTCAGTCTTCATCTGCCAAGTGAGATTCCACTCTTTTCTGGCTTTTTCTTTACCTCCCCACTTCACTTCCTGTTTCACCTACTGCCTTTGCTTCAACCAAGCCCCTCATTGTAAGAGAAAAATTAGGTCAAAACTGCAGAAGTAGCAGAGACAAAACTAACTGAACGTTACAGAGGCCCTAAACTTCCTTTTGAATGTCTCTGTGTAACAGTGAATCAAAAATGGTGTTAGCATTCCAGTGGTCCTAGAGGCTCCACAGGATCAGCTGTCTCAAAGAGAGATCAGGTCTTCAGGACAGAGGCCATTTTAACTCTCAATCTGACAGTAAGGGCCTTCAGCCACACAGCATGGGCCATAATACATAATACCAGCATACATACTGCACAAACCAATGTTAAGAGAAGTTCTTAAAAGCTTTTTGAATACCCCTAACAAATCTCCTTGGTTTAATTAGAACTACCAGCCAAAACTGAGAGGGGGAAAAGAAAACTCAGAACACCAGGACTTGCTGAAACTCAGAAGGTAAGCTGAAAGCTGGATTTGGAGTTGAATCTCAGTGCACATGTTTCCAGGCCACTATCTTACCTATTAGCCTAAGTATAATCATAGATGTGTCATTCTCAACTATGTATTTTTATTTTCTGTTAATTAGTTCAGTCCCTTTTTTTGAACAACTATTCCCTCAATCAGGACAGCTGCATAGTTTGGATGAAAAGCCACCCACAAGTGTGTCCCAACTGGAGCTGTGGTAATTAAACCCAAATAATTAGGACATTCATAAGCGGCATGTCAAATCTCTGGAAACTGACGATAAATTTTTTTTTGTGCAGGCTCACATCATAGTGGGCTGGAAGCTAGAGCTGCTGCATGTTCTTGTGCGTGCATGTGAGGAGAGCTCACTTTGGCTTTCTCAGGGAGGAACAGATCAGTATGCAAATGTCAGCTTTCTAATTAAGCCCTACTTTCATGGGTTATTAAACAAACAAAACCCCACAAAATAAACCACAAAAATATTTTGAAATGGTATTACCAATTTAAACCATTTTTTGAGACCAAAAGAAAAATACTGTCATGTTAACTTGTATACCAAGCTTTCAGCACACACAATTTAAATGCTAAGTTATTAACTACTGTACAACTGTATTTACACTGGAAATTGCATTTGATCCTTTCAGAGCTTCAGATGCATGCCACACTCAGTCCCATGGTACTATGGATACACTTGAAACTGCAGAAATGTTGTTTAATTCTTCCATTTAGCTTATGAAACCTCTGCAGATTCAGTGCGCTGGACTTTGGCCCAGACTTTAATATTCAGTCTGAAGCCTTACAGGGAGAGTTCTGGAAAATGCTTTTGGCATTGACAGACTTCTTTCTTACCTGCCCATATTAGACCAAAGAAACAGTGGCAAAAAGTATGACTCAGGCACTCTGAAAACTCCAGAGTGTAAGAATGTCGGATATATTCAACCCAGTCATGGTGTAAAAATGAAGGGGAAAAAACCTCTTATTTCCCTAGAGTCCAGGTATAAATCACAGAAGAAAGCTCTTGTCAGCAAACTGAGAGGCTAACTTCATGAATTATGGAGTAACAAGACTCCCTTCTTTACTTAAAGTCTCTCTTCTAAGGTGTAACTTGATACTCCTCATCAACTGAAGTCTTTAGCTCCTGCAAGTAGGTTAGCTGGTAGACCTGAAGAGGATTAATGTCAGTGACATGAACAGGCAGAGCCTGATTTTTTCTTCCAAGCATTTCCTAGACTCCAATAGTAAAATTCTAGCCTATCTAGTATTGTTAATTAAAATCAAGCTATAGAAGACGATTGACTTATTTCCTAAGATCAACAGGAGTAACCTACTGCAGGGATCTTAGTCAGGAGTAGTGGGCTAGAGACCAAAGCTTTACTTTAAAAGAGAGCTCTTAACTCGTAACCATTCAAGTTCCATTGCCTTAACCCAACTGACAGGACCCAAAGAAGAGGCAAAAAAATGAAAAGAAAAGAAAAAAAAGACAACAAGTGGTTCTGCTTATCAGTAAAGCAGCAAAAAACCTCAGCCCTAATCTATATCCAGAGGCTATTTTACAGAGTGCTTTGGTGACGTGCAGCACACATGAAAGATTCCCTAAGCTGGTGATGGGAATTATGTGAAACATTGAAAGCACTTATTTTTTACTTTGCATGAATTCAATCTAGAAACATACTGGGCTTGTTAGAGCTTGCGTGCAAGTACTTCGCAGTGCATCACACAACCAGTGGGGGTGGAGCTCCGATGAGCCCAGGAGTGCTGCTCACATTCTTGAGTGCCATCTGCTGGCACCTTCTCTGCTATCTCTGCCATATACGTAACCTGTGATCCTCCCACAGGTTGTCCCACGTCTCACTGACTCTACCCCTATGCTTCTGTGAGACAGAAGGCTATCCAAGGGTTTCTAAAAATGCAGCTGACCTGTCTCCCCATGCAAACTTTGGACCAGAGGCTCTGAGCAGCAATGCTATGGTGATGGAAAAGTAGTACACGTAGCACTGGACTATGGTTTGCACAGAGCAAGGTCGAACACATTGTGTGGTGCTGCTTTTGAGGCTACTAAAAGAGAGAACGTGGAAGACTGATAGGCCCTCATCTAGTTAGATATATTTGCTTGCCTCACTTGAGAAATATGTGAGTCTATTGCTATTTTCACATAATAATCTAACAACTTTTTTTTTTTTTAAGACACTGTAAGTCACACTAAAATTGTATTGTAAATTGTAAAATTGTAAATTGTATGTGGGCATGTTTGGGCACAACTGTTTGTAAAATTGTACTTAATAATGGAAAAAAAATCTGTATTTTGGCATTAAAATTCTAGCCTACCCTACATTTGCAGGAGGTTTTGTATTCTGTAACTCTACAGATACCAGAAAGTGATTCTCTTCTGTATAGATACCTTTTTTAGTAACCCTAATATACTATAGAAAAGCTTTATTTTTTGTTGGTCTTGACATTAGCCAAGTCTTTACTCAGATTTGCACAGTGGGTAGTAGATAAATACCTGATATTGTTTCACTGACTATTCTACCAGCTCTGAGGAGCCATTGCTGTTCTTTCTAAGCTAGCCAACTAGGTGAATGTAAACTTGTGGGTCATCATATTACTCTGATATGAGCAGGTGATTTAAGTACAACTTTTTGAGCTGCCACACATGATCAAAACTCTCTGAAAGTTCAGGACTGTTAAAGTGAGGTTTATCCTACCTCACAGGAAAAAGTCAAGTAAGTTACTCCAGAGCAGAGAAAGTGAAGAAAGCTAGGCTGGTAGCCACTCTCTCAAGTTTATGCAGAACAAATCGTGGGATTTCTATGTCTGGTATTCAAAATCTTACCTCAGCTGTTATTTCCCTGTGGGTAAGTAAGTGTCTCAGAGGTGACTCCAGGTGAGATGAGTTCTGGACTCTGCTTCTTGCAAGGCCTGGCATATTTTACCCGACTGGGGGCTTGGACAGACAAGCATCAATACATCTCACTTAAAGCAAGGTAAGGACGCACACCTCACTAAAGCCTCATTAACCATGATTGTTCCTGCTGTCCACTCTGCCCATCTGCCAAAGCCCTCATGACAGAGCCATCAGAAAGGAACAGGCTGTGCTTGAGCCCTTCCCTTGCACACATTGGTATCTTTGCTCCATCAACTTTCATTTTTGTGGTAAACTAAGCTGGATTACACACTGGAGCCGGTGAAGTGTTGTGACATCTCTCTTCTTCTGCTCTCCATGCTGTGGGGGATGCCTGTGCTGGCATCAAGGCAGGGCACTTGGATGGTGCTGATAATGTTTCAAACTGCTGTGGCGAGAGTCTCTGGAGTGCAGTCAAAGGCTGTGGGGCCTTTTCCTAATCTCCCTGTGCCACTGAGCTCAATAAGCACAATAGTCTGCCTTATCTATACACATTAAAAAGATTTTGTAACACAACCCACAAGTTGCTGAGCAAAATGGCGCTTTCACTGTCCCTTCCTTTGTGGGTTTTGGCACGCAGGTCTTTCTGTTTAAATGTCATTGCATCCCCCACTATGCAGACAGGCGTGTAAATGCCTTGGTGTTTACTCACAGCCCACATAATCCAAGGTGTGCACATATGCCCAGTGCCACCTCTGGTCAGCTCCAGTTGGGGCACAAGGCAGGGCAGTGAGGCCTGGTGCGCCCAGCCTCCCGGGGCTCCTCAGTCAAATGCTCGGTTACTTCTGCAGGTGTGAGGAAGGGGAATTTGGCAGCAGAGCTTACTTTCCTCTAACCTCTTTTCCAGCTTTAAGCAAAAGAGATTTGACACCTCTTCTCCTCCCAGACTTTTTCTCCCTTTTGTGAGGTGAAAAACTGTCTTTGCTGGGCCAAAATTTTCTCCCACCTTTTTTGTATCCCTGCCTCAGTGGATTCGGTGCTTTGCCCTCCTTTTTGGGGGTGGAGGCAGGGCAGAAACCCCCGAGGAAAAATGAGGGCTCACCGCGAGGGGATCCGCACGACTTCACCCCCTGGTGTCCCTCCGTACTGCAGCCCTCAGTGTCACTGCCAGCAGGGGGACGCGGGAAACACAGAGGCCGGAGCCTGCGGATTTCCCACCCTGGAGGGCATCGCGCCTCTTTCTTGCTTCAGTGTTGTGCTACGGCCGGCCGCGTCGAGAGGCAGGCGTGTGGCGAGGCGGCGGGGCTGACTCCTCGCCGGCCGAGCGGCCGGCATTCTCTGTGATTTCGAGCTCTTAAAGGAACTCTTTAAGCTGAGAGCCCTTCAAGCTGGCAGACCTCCAAGCTGGCAGACCTCAGTCGTCTCCTTCTCCTCCATCCCTGGCATTTGAGGCGCCCCTGTGACAAAAGGTCCTTCTAGCTTGCTTCATGGAGGCCGTACACCTAAAATGGCTGCCTTTGGGCAGGGCTGGTTTTGGCCCAACAGCCCAGATGCGTCAGCCTCACAGGATCAGAGCAGGTTTCTGATTTAGAAAATGCTATACTGGGATTTTTGCACGTGGTGGCAGATGTTTTACGGGTTATTGGGGCAAAGCTGACTTACTAACTTAGTGCATGCTGTAGTTTTTTCTAAGACCAGGCCCACCTCTAGGCAGATCCCTATTCTACAAACTGGGCACAAGATGAATTGAGGCCATTATGAAGGGATCCCATACAAGACTGACTTTATTTTTTATGTAATTTAACAGGATAAAGAGCATGAAGAAACAGCAGCACACTGCTCAGTAAATTACTACAGGAGGAAATTACTGCAAGAGGAAAAAGCTGCCGCTCTCCTATCTGGCTGAATGTCTGTTATTCACAGTAGAGCAAATGCAGGCCCCTAATGAAGGAATGTAACAGACACTGAACTGGCAGAATAAAGAAGGTAAGAAGGAAAATGTGAGATCGTTTCTCAGATGCAGAGCTGTTTACTGCTGCTCAGTTTACCACGTGAAAATAGGCTATTTCTTGCTCTTGTCAGCCACAAATCCCTACCCAGTGCACCAGCAGAGCAATTCTGGTCTCTGCTTGGAATTGCTGTGGGGAGGACCTTTTTCCCTGCTCTGTGACTTGTTCTGTTACTTCTAGGCCAGAGTGGTTTCTTGCACACTCACTGCAAATGCTAGAGGGGCACTGAGCTGCACTGTCCTCAGACTTTCAGAGTATAAGCATACTTCAGGAGTGAGCCATGCAGAATTTGTACCATAGCAGAAATTGTCACAGAAACAAACTCATTGCTCTTTGATCGTGGTCCCTGTACCAGCATATTACAAGCTGTAACAGGCTGGCTATGGCTACCAGAAATTCTCCACCCTCTTAACAGGTATTGATCTAGTTGAGGGAGGAATAGTTCAATTCATTTTGTAGACTCCTACTGAGGCAGGTGTCTCTTTAATTATTACATATTAGTAACATAAGGAAAAAAAGGAGTGGCTTTCTGAAGGCATAAGATACGTAGTTTCCTGAAAGAGAAAGCCTAGAAGATAAAAACTCAACGCCTTTGGTTCTCTTACAGTCTTCCTTTGTTACTGTATCAAAGCTGTAGGAAGACAGGAGTTCTAATGGAGGAAAATACATGTTGTTTAAGTTAGAGCATTTTAGTAAAGAACACTAACTGTATTTGAAACATGTGCCTTTTCCATTTGGTAAGGGCTGGTTTATGGAGAGCAGTTCCAGTACTGATTTAACTCCTTCTCCCGATTAAGGCATTCATACCATTAAAATTGTATGATTCACCAAATGTCATACTCCAAATAAAATGAAGTTGTATGAAAAAAATGTAAAGAACCTCAACAATGACTTCATGGCAGATAAACAATGTGTCTGATTTGGATTCAGAGCAGCAGCTTGCACTGGCAGCCTCTGTGGGTAGAAATAACATTTTCACTACGTATTGTTCAGTGGAAGCACCTCCAGTATTATATTTAAACTGTGCTTTTTGTCAGAAGTGCCACCCTGCATTTGATACATTGATTTACTTTTTTGAGGGGGGAATGGAAAAGTGCTGAAAGCAGAAGTGTACCTAAACCAACCTCGAATCTCAGCGAAGCACAAGCCACCTGTTCTTCACCTCTTTTCTCCTTTGCCAAACGTGTTCTGACCCAAATAGACCCCAGGCAAATACCCTAGTTCTTAACGTTTCTCAGCACTGAGTTTTTTTCTAAAAATTGGATTTGAGTTTTGGAGCTTACTCTTGGCTTCCATTTCTGTTAAGAACTTTCTATTACAGGTTTCCTGGGAAGCTTTGAAATGTTGAAGAAACCTTCAAAGCCACAGCAGAGACTCTGGCAAATTTCAGTAAGCATTGGAACAGGCCTTCTTGTAAGGAGGAGTTGAGAGGTAATTTAGCTGGGTGGAGCAAATTTCAGGCTGGATATCTGTCTCATGATTTTACTTGGCTTAACAGTGGTGGTGCTACTGCCACTCTAAAATTGTGATTCTGAATGTATGTACTAGCAAATTCAAAATTACAATTTTAAAATTACAAAAAGAAAACATTGATACTATTGTGATGGTGTTCTGCCTGTGATTTTAGAGCTGAGTGCAGCCAGCTTTCTATGAGAACTGTGGTGTCTAAGAGGCTGGAGACTTGCTGTGTTTCCTTCTCCCCCAGCCAGCCATAGTTTTCTGTGCTTAGGCACATTGCCATGCTATGGATGTTCTTAGGCCTGGAGATCCCGTTCAGCAGAGAGCTAGGGAAATGGGAGCTGCAGTTCCACATTCTCTGCTTTGCAGCATAGTCCTGAAGAACAAGATTGCAAGCTTCTCTGGTGAGATCAGATTGTCTGAACAACATAGGCTTCTGACAGAAGAGGCGTGCGTGCAAGCTGACCTCTGGCCAGAAGTGCCCCCCAACCACATTGATCTTTTTGTCTGAGGATTTAAAAGTCTGAAAATGTGTGCGATTACAGTACCTGTTGAAGGATAGTGTCAGAATCTTTGGAAGACACACTTTTTTTTTTTTTGGCCCATCCCTTCCCCAGATATAGTGCACTTTTTCCTCGTTTATTTGCCTGCTTCCTTCTCGTGTCATATAGTATTCTGGAGCTCTGCCTGCTGCTGCTGTGCTAGTTTAAGCTGTTAAGACCCACTGCTTTGGGGCTTCTGTGGATGGTGGTCTTTGACATGATAAAAATTTAATGTTACACAGAGGTCACAGGAGAGCATTTCTGCACTCTGTTACTCAACTCTCTCCAAATGATTCAGACTGATTAGGATCATCTAGTTTGCATTGCCTTCACTTATCTCGCAGTGTGACAGGAGAAGAGAAAAACCATTCCTGAGTCAATACTAAGTACCTTTCTACACTGGGTCTTGTTCTTTACAAAGTGTTTGTTTTGGGAGAGCCTTGGAATCAAATTGTGTCAAGCTTCTACTTTCCTTTCTTGTGTGAGTGGCCCCCTAAGTATAAGCCAGAGCACTGAAAGGTTATGCCTGTTTAACAAGAGGCAGGCAAAACCGAAGAACTGGTCTGCAGTGCCAGAAAAACCTGGACTTTATTCCTTCCATCCACTGTTTGAGCAGCTTTTCCCTATCAGATATCTACCTGGAGGGCAAACAGTTGCACAAAGAATTGAAGTTTTTTCCTCCCATCTGCAAAACAACTTGGAGCTTTAGAGAATGCCATATCTGAAATAAGTGTGTCCAGCCTCTTCAGTAAAATGACCTCCCTCTCCCACAGACCTGCCAAGTATGCTGCATTTTGCTACATACCAATCACTGCAAGGTGGTGAAAAGCAGCGTAATGTCTCATAGGCAGGTTGTCCAAGTGCAAAGGAGATTTTTTAATTTGAAAGACTAATTGTGAGAAAGGGCTGAGGGAGAGGCTTTAGGCAAATGTTTTTCTCACAAGTTTATAAAGACTTATCCTATGCTTCCTTTCATTTTTAGAAATTTTCTGTCTACAAATCAATCACACATATCCTTTAACACAGTCATTCAAGGCAGTCATCTCTTCCTCTGGAACGTAAATGCATGGGGCTTTTTACCTCCAGCTTCATCCTGTTTTGATGTGGACGTTTTAATCTGGCAACTAAGGTTTGAGTGTTTGCATCTCTCTTTTGCTTATGAATATGTAGTCCAAACAAACCCTACTGTGAGATGCCTTTCTGAAAAGACTGAGTATTTAGTTAAATCAGGCTTGGTTACCCCACACCTTGCTTCTGTCCATGAAGGTGAGGCAGAAGTTGTTTGGGGTGAATACAGGATTACTTAGACTCTCTGGATGAATGTATTGATGAGTCCAGCTCTGAAAGGTCACCTTGTTGCAAAAGCTATCTCTGATACAGGGGGGGAGAAAAAAAAAAAAAAAGAAAAAAAAGTTGTTTGGTTGAGCTTTTGGAGTCAAAACTCTTCTTCTAATATCTGGGTAGAAGTTGGCTGTCCTAACTCTTTTTCAGAGTGTACTCATACAGCCGGACTGTCATGGGTCTTGTTGCAAAGACCTGTGAAACGGGATCCCATTTACTGGCAACAGACAGTACTTGCCCCTGCCAAGTCCTTCTGCTGGGTCCAACCAGCCTGCAGCCAGCTTCTGCACTTAGATTGCCTGTTTTCTTGATAGACCCCACTGGTGCCAAAGGTGAACCCGAAAAGTCTGGTCTGCTGATGACCCCATTTGTTAGCAGAAATGAATCTTATGGTCAGGGATTTCCTGGGGAAGTCCCTGGAGTGAGCGGCCCCATGATCTTGATGCTGTGAGATTCAGCATGCAAGAGCCGTGTGCTGCATCAGGCCATGTAGGAAGCCTACAATCTATTTCCCAGAAACAGATTAACCCAGTCATGTTCAAGATCATCTTCTTTGTACTGCTAACACTTAAACTTCATTGTACTGGACCCAATTAAAATTGTCATGTCCTTCTAGTATTTCAAAGCATGTTTTATTTACAACTGTAAAAATTCCACTTTTGGAAAAATTCCTAGACAGTAGAACTGAATTTTCCTTTCTTAGTTACAAACTAGGCTGTAGCCTGAGCTTGAAATTCCTGCATTTCTTGAAGGATCTCTAGCATCATTCTGCTAAGCACTGAAAGAACAATTGCCTCAGAGAAGGGGCAAGAGGTTTACTGCATTCTTTGTGAGCTGTTTAAATTCCATATAAGTTTGAGGTCAGTTTGCTAAAGGCAAGTGAAAGATTTTTTTACTGATTGAAGGTGTGTGGAGTCGGAGTAGAAAATAGCTTTCTTAACAAATGGTTAATTAAAAAGCAAATGTCTGACCTGAACAGAAAGCTGTCCCATCCCACTCATCACTTTCCACTATACCATGGTCACAGATACGTGCTCTGTATTCAGAGAAGCTGTGCCTGATTGCAGCTCTTCCCGTGCCCCTTGTTTGTTGGGGGTTTTTTAAAATAAAAAAATACCCAGCTCCAAGCTGTGACATCAGGGAACTGAATCCTTCTTGATGTTGTACGCTTCATACTACTCTCCTTAGTAAATGACCGTTTGAACAGATGCTTTTCCATTGTGCTGAGAGGTGAGGATCTGAATGATAGTTCTAAGTACATATTCCTGGTAACAGCAGACTGTTGGCTGTGTGTTGGCTCAGCCCCATAGTATCCTTCCCAACGTATTGTCCCAAGCAAAACAAGAATGAGTTAGCAGAGTGGGCTTCATGCAACTCTGTATCCAGTGTGCTTGTGAGCTTGCAAGTGTTTTTGTAGAGGAAGGGCAGCATAGAATCAAGATCTGCTGTTAGGTAAGTCACTTGATTTATTCTTCTTGGAAAGAAGCCATTTCTTTGAGTTCTGACATACCTCAAATTCAAAGAAAATGATAAGATAATGACACATCCTTTTTTCTCCATTGTCAGTTGTTGAGATTTGGTGGTGCGCACAGCTCACTGTTATATCTTGTTCTAAGCTAAGCAACATCTTCAAAAATTGCCAGCAGGGAGCAGTGATTTAGGATCTGTTTTCCTCAGCCTGTGGGGAGTGTGCATTACTTCTCCAAGTAATGGCAGAGAACAAATATCACAAGGAAAGGGGAGTGGATAATACTGGCATAAGGTTACCAGCTGGAGGAAGGCCTTACTGATAGCAGAAAAAATACCAACATAGGCAGCATTGTTGCCTGACTAGGAATTGAACCACCTTACTAAAAGCGAGTGGGCGGGTTAAAAGGATGTTGCTCTGCAATAAGGTATGAGTGGTGGTGGTGGTGTCTCTTCTCGGTGTGGTGACACCTGGCTGCTGTACATGTACAGCAGCAGCTTCAGAGGTCTCTCACTGAGGAAAGAGGGGAACCTAGAATGTCATACCTAACATCTGTGACACATCTGAAAAGTAAGACGTGGGCAAAGATGAACCTAAAATGGATCCAAATTTCCCAAATATTTCTCTTCAGAGTTTTGACTTAGGTTATAGGTAGAATACCAGTTGTTAACAATTTATTAAAATATTAAACAAGTGAAGAACGGCAGTGCACGTTTGCTGAGCACCATGGTGCCTTTACATCCTGACAGCCATATGCTTTTGTTTACACTGTTCACTAGTTCAATTACTCCATGCATAGATTGAAACTCCAATAAAGAAATGGATGAATCAAAAATGCAATTACACTGCTTAGAGAAATTACAAGATGTCTTTCAAATATAATCAGCAAGACATGCTCTGCATCAAAGAGAACTTTAAGTGCTATCAGGAAGGTCTAATTCAAACCACATCAATACTGTATTGTTGAAGTTGAGAAGGATAAATGGGGAGGCTTTCGGAAATCATGGAAGCACTTGAATTGCTGACATTTATAGAGGAGGTAAGGTATGTGTATTCTGATTTCCTGGGAAAAAGAATCTCAAGTGAAAACTGTTGGGCGAAACTACACAGCAAAAAATTGTTAGTCCCCTTGCTGCCAATTCTTCAGGCTTGGTTAGCCTCCTCTACATCTTCCTTGGACTGATATTCTTTCTGTCCTTCAAATCCTATGATAAGATAATTGAGTTATTTTAATGCCTATGTAGGGTGCTGCTCTCTTCAAATATCTATTCCAGTTGACTTCCTCAGATAGACAAGACAAAATTCTTGTAAATCCTAGAAAGCTTATCATAGAGCATCATCTCTAAGAGCCTGTTCTTGGGCCCTGAGGCTATTCCAAGGCTGCCATTGTAAAACATGGTGAATTAAAAAAGTAACAGCAGAACAAGATATTAGACTTTCTTTTTATGCAGTGTATCTGAGACTGTCATTATGAATTGGGAGCAGGGCAGCTGGGGTTGCATCATAGTTCATCTGTGAATCACAGATTTTCCTTAAGGTGTGTCAGTGTTAAATTAGCTGCTTCGGTTTGTGCATAGTTCATGACAAGTCTCTATTTGAATGATTACTAATCTGCTGCACTTCCAAATCCTATCACTATGGGTGTAACAGGTCTATCCTCTTTTCAGGAGGCGTATGCAATAATTCATATGATGGTAATAGACTCGTAAATTAAACCTCAAATTCCAGAGACACTTCTATACTTTGGCTGTAAGAACTTGAGTTGTTTTAAGGGTCTTTTGCTTGGAATACTTTTTGTTTGGTTATTCATGGTTTGTTTTGGATCGTACATTGAGATGTATCTGTAAATTAAGATAGTAATGATACTGGGATTTCTTTAGGGCTATGTAACAGGATAAATGAACTCTTTCATCCTATCTTGTAATTAAGCAGTTCTCTCACTTCTTCCCTTTTTCCTTGAGGTGGAGCTTCAATTTCTTCTCAAATGGATTATTTTATGTAAAATGTAAACAAAGCAAAGGGCATGCTAGTCGTCTGAAACTGGGGCCAGCAAAGCAGATCTCCTGAATTCCTTTCCAGAGATTTATTGTTTATTTTGGGGAAGCTGATTGAAAAAAACAAAACAAACAAACAAACCCAAACAGTTTGTAACATGCCTGTGTTGTCTTTAAGTATTTTCAAATTGACCAGTCAAAATTTGCAAAATGCTATTTCATCCTTGTGTTAGAATTGCTAAGTATTGTTATGATACATACATAATTAATCAAATTGAGCTGCTTCATGGGTCACCACTGATACCTCACAGGTTCTTTCTGTCCTGGACAATCTCTCTTTTGATCTAGCCTTTGCTTTGGAAAAAGTTCTTCGATTATATTTCACATTTTTCCTAACTTTGTATGGATTATGTTTTCCTTTCAAAGCTATAGCTTGACTATGCAAATTCATTTAAAAAATAAAAATTGCTATATTAAGTTCCAGTTTGTGGCAAGAATGTTCATTTTTCTAGAGGAAATATCTCTAGTTGTGTTTTTAGGAAAGAAGAGTATTAAGCCTTCTCTTTCTCCTCTGTCCAGAATGGTTTGCTTGTAAGGATACTGGGTCTACATAGCTGAATGATTAAGCAAAAAGTCCTAGGTATTATTCATGCATCCATTTTCCTGCTCAGGACTTGAGCCAGCAGCTTTACAACCAATAGTTGGTGTGCTCTGTGTCATATTACAGCCAAGTTAAAAGCGTTCTGGCAGGTAAGCAGTTAGCATTCCTGCTGATGGTCTGGCTGATCTGGGCTCAGCTGTGAGCAAAGAGGGGAAGCTGAGGTTATCATAAGGGTGTTCCCCTTTCCTTCCAGGTCCCCAGGCAGGAAGGGCAGACGAGGAAATTTGTTGCTCTGCCCTCTGAATTGGCTTGTTTTAGATTTGAATATGGGGTTTGGAAGTAGACCCTGAGGAAAGGGATGGGAAATGGTTTGTAGTTAGGATTTTTATTTTTCCTGCCCTGGCTAGTGAATCTTTTGAATGGCCTCCTTGGTATATCTTTTCAAGTTATGGCTAAATGTGGAAGTAAGAGAGGGTTCCCTGAGCTCAGCTGTGCAGCCATGAGGGAGCAGAGCTGACAGCTTCACTAGACCACTGCCATAGAATATGGTAGAGAATAGAATATTCTGTGCAAAGTAATAGAATAGAATATAGAATATATTCTATATTACTGGTTAGAATAGAATAAAGCTTCTGATTTCCATGACTAAAATGTAAGTTCAGCCAGGCGATGATAGGTGCTATTCTGCTTTTCCTTTACTTCTGTGAAAGGAACCCTTGGTACAGTTAAGTAGATTAGGATAGCATGTAACCAGAGGGATAATGTGGAATGACATCCAGCCTTACAGTCAGTTTTGAGTCTTAGAGGTTTTTTTATTGTCTCTGTATATCTCTGAAGTCTGCCATACCGTTGTTACCCTGAACAGTGTGGGTCATCAGAGAGGAACCATGTGTAATTTATTTGTCAACACAAACAGCATCAAGACGTTGACCTCTAGAGTATGTAGACAGTAAACAATAATGGGAAAGAAAACATAGGGAAGCAGTATGTGTTACTCGTGTAAAGACAATGGCCTGTAAGATTGTCTGTAAATGGTACTGGAATAATAATTTTTGGTGTCTTATACAATTTTTTTCTGGGTCGCCATTGCGGCTACATCTTAGAAATCTATCTGGGTGGTTTTTTTCGTAACCATTTTCTCTGAAGCATCATAGATCTCCAGATATTCCCAGTTCACACCTGTTTCTTGGCCATTTTTTGAGTGCACAAGTTGCTGTTGTTTTCTGGGTATCTGAGTTGAGTAGTTCAAGCAATTAGCCTGCTTTGTCCCAGGAAGAGTGTAAATCTTCAGGGACTCACTGGGAGTTCCACTTTACTGCAGTGACAAACATAAAAGTGGACAAGCTCAGTGGCAATGACATTTGTAACAGTTTTCTGTCAAATAGTTCCCCAAGATGTTTGAAAGGTCTAAATTGCATAGCCCCTTGTTATTTTGCTCTCTGCCAGCTTGTTTGGGTATTCCTTTTTAGGCTGATGGTGGATGATGTCATGACATGCTGATTTTCCACAGTATCCCTGAAAGTACTGATAAAAGAAGCTACTGGACTGATTTTTTTCTATATGTTTGTTACACTGCATTTTTTTTGCTCTGTCTGTACTTACCTTTTGAGGAGTTCATTTACAATCATACTGCTGAAACAGAATGTAGTCACAGATGAATAGAAAAAGTCATGACTGATAGAAACTTTCAAGTGTTCTGTGACCTTCTGTTAGGTTTACTGGGTAGATGCAGAAAACTTCTTAAGTACTGTATCTATTTTCTGCCTAGAGACTGCATGGAATGTATCCTACATCTTTTTTAATTTTTCTGCAGTTCATTAATTTGCATGAACAGGATTAGAGAGAACCTCTGTATGGTGCTAAATGCTGTACAAATCCAGACTGAAGGGATGGCTCTATAATTGTTCCAGCTTTCTGGAGATGGACTTAGAGAAAATGTATTGCATCATTTGTTGCTTCTGCAGATTAAAGAGCATGCACCTGGAATACACAGGGAGCTACAGAACAGTTTTTCAGTGTTCAACCTTGGAGTAAAACAGAATGTGGAAAGGTGGATACAAAAATAGAGGCATCCATAGAAAATTTAGGAAACTTGTTAACATAGATGGGTAAACAAGTTTGAATTCTTTAGGTCCGATATCTGTCAGCACAAAAGATACACAGACCACTTTCAGTGATGTACAAACCACATCTCTGCTTCAGCTGTATACTTTGAAAACATGAAAAAGCACAAACTTGCCACATGCCAGAGATACTTGGTGGAAATAGAGTCAGCACAGTTGGCCCTATGCCTTGCCATTTGCTGTCTGGGGAGAAATGTGAGAGAGAGGTAGACGGTACCTCCATTCTAACCACCTCTGTGATTATAGTCCTTGGGGAAGTAGCCCCATCAGGCTGCTATCAGGGCTGCTGTGGCTGATGTAAAACTGGTCCTAGGATTGGGAATTTGTTCTTGGCTCCCTGCCAAGTATTTGGAGCAGAAACTCACGTATGCTGAGGCAGCACTAAACATAATATGGGATTTTGATTTCTGAACTGGTGCATGTAGGCATCACTGTGCATCAAGCAATGGGATACAATTATGAAAGAAAAACTCTTCGGAAACCATATCTGAAACCTCAAGTTAGTCACATTCAGTTAGCTTTCATCTTTCAGGACCTTTTACTTCTTTGTGTTCTGACTAGGAGCTACAGAGCCATAATCAGGCATTGCTAATCTAAAAGAAAACAGGAAGTAGGGGAAAAGTGAGGAAGGAGCTTGAGGCCTTCTCTTGAAGTTTCAGCCTTTGTACGAACTACTACTGAACCTCTGTTTGGGAGAGCTCGTTTCAGTAACACATCAAGCAGGACTAGTTATATATGCCACCTCTCAAGGGAAAAAGCAAAAATGTAGAACATGGATAAGAAGGTAGCATTCTTCCTTCTAAAGGGAATGAGTCTTGTCTTCTATATCCTCTAGGGGAGGCAAGTCACAAGAAGAGGCCATATTCAGGGATGCCGTCAAAGCATTGCTAGCATTTTCCTTTCTCTCAGGTCACTGTGATGTAAAGAGCTGGTGGTGTCATAGAGCTTGGATTCTAGACAGAATTGTTGATCTTACCTCACTGTGATAAGTTGCATGGGTTAGCTTTTCCTTGCAAGATGTTGTCCAGCCTTTCTTACATGAAGGATTTCTCATGTTTCATTTGGGCTAATTATGCTGCCTCCCTTTCCTGCCCTCATGAATTAATACCACTATGCCTGACTCTATCCATTCTGAAAATAGCTATTGACACAGCTCACAGCTATTTATATCTGCTAGTGTCAACATGAAGCAGGCACATGTTCCCAGAAGAAATTACGACTTTTTACAGCTCCTGCATCAGCAAAGTTAAAAAGGCTCAAAACACAGAGGTAGCTTGGACAAAGCTCTCCATTCTTGCCTTTCCCCTGAAGAAGATGCGGAAGGTTGCATGTCATGGTAGATTTTAAAGTCTTACAGCACCTGCCAGAACTCCCCTCCCCCCCCCCGCTTTTTTTTTTCAGCTTTGAAAACAGGATTTTTTTCAAGTCATGTCATATTTAATGTATCCCAGCATTCAGCAAGGGATTAGCTTCATGTCCAAGAATGCAATAAGAAATGTTTATCATTCTGGTATACTAACTTCCTTCCTTAGAAGTAAGTCTTCCATATGTTTTGTCATTTTTGGTTCCTGGACTGCTGTAATAATGCTAAGAAAACCTGAACAGAATTGAGTAACTCAGAGAGCAATTTGTGCTCCAGGGTAGCTCACAATTTAGATGTCAGAGCATTACAATAAAGAAACATAATCACAGAGCAGTTAGAAAACAAGCGTGATGTTCTGAGGAGCACATCTGAAACACTGCTGAGCAGAAAATGGGCATTGTATACCTGCATTTGCTGACGGGTAGCTGAAGTGACAATACTTTTGTTTTCATATGTTTGTGACCCTCTATTTATCATCATTATTATTAACATTTCATCCAAAAGAATTCAGTGCAGTGCTCTTTATTTTGCTGTTAGCATTGGATTTTGACAGAATTTTTTACTATGATGAAATGTGACTCACAGTGACTTTGCATTGGAGTGTCATGCAAAGGCAACACAACATTTTTTTAAATATCTGCAAAAGAGTCAGTTCCAGTGCTGATGGAACAAGGGAAAGAGTGAGGGAATCATTTCTTTTAACGGCCTGCTCCAGAAAAGCATCAAAGTCAGTGGGAGGAGAAGCCTCCACAGGGTCCTAGCAGCCTTAGTGGAATGTAAGTGACCAGGTGGTTCAGGTGCTTCATGTCTTTCAGAGCAGTGCTGTATGAACAAACTCTCTGAAATGGGGAACAGGAGATGTGGTCAATGAGACTGTCATCTTCCTGGCCTTAAGTGACTTTTTGGAACCTTTCCTTTCCTCTTCAAGTTTCAGGAGCAAATTTCAATGCCTAGAGGCAAGTTAGAAGCAAGAGGAACTTGACATGGGCCTTTTGGCATTTATGAATTGCAGACAGCAACAATCCTTAAACAAACAATGACAAAGGAAATAAGTATTTCTAAATCTCAGTGTGAGGAACTAAACTCAGCACAGCTGCAGATAAGGAGTGGTGAACAGGACCATGTTAAAGACTAAAGAGCTATAGCATCATTTGTACTTGGTTTTTTTTCTTGTTTGTGATCATGTGTGCAGCACTCTTGACTAATCAAAGATAAGAGGGAGTTGCATTCTGTGTTGTACTTAACAGGAAATGAAGCTGTACGCATGCATGAAAACCAGCCAGAAAGTGTTCAGACAGGAATTTCCGAGTAGCTGATGAGGTCAAAGGTGGGAGCAAGTTACAGTAGATTTGGTGATCTTACAATATCAGAGATAGTTTTGAGACTCCCATTCCAAACAGAAGATGAGCTAGGGCTATGAAATTTCTGCCACTTAGGTTCTATTGTGGTAGAAACAGTCTTTAAAGATCTTTAGAGACAGACAAAATAAAGCTATATAAAATGTTCTTTTCAGGCTGGAAACCAGATCCAGAAAAAATTTAAGGAGTTCAATGTGATGTGCCTTGTTGTCACCCTGCAAAAAATGCTGAAGGGGTTGGGGTCCTTATTCTGTATGATAGGAAGAATATCTGACCTTCTTGTAGTATGTTTAGTATTTCTTCCTCCTGCTCTTCAAAATACAAAATCTCACAGAATCATCAGTTATACACAATAAAATGATGGTGTTTAAGTATGGATTTAGGTAAGTATACCTCTCTGTACAATATGTATGAGATGAAAATCTGCCCACTCTCACTTTTCAAGTAATTTATGGGAGCTTTCAGCTCATGCTATACAGTAGAGGAACTCTGCTGGAGCTAATGAAACACCAGTAAACCACTAGCTCTAACTGTTCTTGTGATATTTTAATTACAAATTCTGAATTTAAAGCTGCTCAGAGATAAGGGATTGCTGAGCAGTTGTAGAAGGACTGAAACACACATGTTGTAAAAGCTCCTGAGATCCCTCTGTGGAAAACCTTAATTATATCTGTTTGGAAACTAGTCGTACATCTCCATCATGACAGCTTATGGAGAGAAAGGAATGTCTTTCTACTCTTCGTAGCCCCCTTCCATAGGGATTTGGAATGTAAATTGTATGCTGCTGGTACCTGGTGCCGCCCAATCTGTATCACCTCGGTCAGTTATGGGAGTTGTTTTTCTGAACACAGAGGTACAGTTGGCAATGATTAGGTGCAGTAAGACAAACTTTGATTCAACATGATAGTTGTTAAAATAAATATGGCTTTTTCAGATATTCTAACAAGGCTTTTTTGAGGTTTTTGTATTTGGAATTTGGTGAGGTTTGGTTTTTTTTGCTTTTGGGTTGTCTGTTTGTTTTTACATGAGGGAAGACACTACAAACAATACATTTACAGTTTAAATACCGTTCGTAAAAGTTCTTAAGGAGGCTGTAAAGGTGGAGCAGCTGGCAGGAAGTTAGTTTTCAGGTGAGTCTGGCTTTGTGAGTTCTAGGGGAGTAAGGATACCTGGCAGAGAGTAAGAGAATGAACATCATGTGGTCGATGCTGGTAGTATCAATTGGAAGATAAAATGCTACAGTCATAAGGAGCAGTGTCACCACAATTCCATGGATAGTTGGTTTAGTGAATTCTACCCTGTACTGTGATCAGTTTATGACAGCAAACTGTTCCTTCATTTGGAGTATTGCTTCATTGATTAAGCATTGTCTAAGCTACTGTAAACATAAGTGCTAGTTGCTGCTGTTCCCATTCCTGTTTTTTTATTAGTATTATTTTGTTACTGTTATTAGAGCTGATTTAAGGCCCACTTCTACAGAGTTCAGAGAAGTTCATGGGAGATTGATAACTCTCCCATCCCCATTTGCTATGTAGGGCTTAGTTCTGCAATCAAGCTGCAGCAAGTTAACAAGTTGCCCTGCAGCTGTTGACTTGGTCAACATCAAACCCAGCCAATGTATGATGTTTAAGTTAAATTGTATAGTCATGTGTACTATAGGCTAAGACCAGATACTACAGACAGTCACCATGGTTCAGCTGATGAGTAGAAAGTTACGGAGTTGATCTAGTTTGATCATGTACCTGAGTAAGGGCAGCAAAAAACAGACTTAGGGAGACCCTGACTTCCCTGATTCTCAACAGTTTTTAATTTTTCCATCTAAGTCTAGAGGACTGCTTTTGCTGAGGTCTTTTTAAAAAAAATCTGTTGGGCAAATATTTTAGGTACTGGTGTTGATTTATATTGTGGAATGACATTCATGGTGCTCTTTAAATGCTCAGAAGAGCCAATCACTGCCATCAGGAAGGAAGACCATAAGAATTGTGGGAAAAAGTTGTAATTCCTGCAGGTGAATGAAGATAACCAGGAAAGCATACCTGTTTTAATTGATCTCAATCAAATGGGTCACTGTGTCCTGCAGTATGCTACAAAGCCACAATTGTTTCATACAGTAGAAATTAAGACTGATTCAGACACTGCAGTTTAGTTTAAAAATTTAGACACTAAAGGTTGTAATTACAGAACTCACAGTCAGTAACACTCGTAATTAGTTAATACTAGCAGACTCCAGAGTAATGGTGGAAGGACTGCAGAAAACTATGCATTGGTAACAATAAGTTTTTGCGAGGAAAGGCAGCTACACCTGCACCCTGCAGAATACGTTGTTAAATAAGAATCCACAAAATCATTTAATGAAAATTTGGCATTAATGCGGTTTGAGGATCTTGTTTATTTACACTGCTTCAAGCAAGGATAATGCTCCCATGCCTTGCAAAGCCTTAGAATGTATGTCCATCACTGAATTTGTCCTTCAGGTATGTGAAGTCATTCAAAAACAGATGAGAGGAGGAAATACACTCTACAAGTCTTGCCTTGATTTGTTTTCACAAGGTCACTAGCCGTATGTTACTTTCTTTACAGTTATCTGCAGAGAAATCAATTACAAGCGAGAGTACCCTTAAGTAGAAGCACTGAGTAGAGAGGGTCTGCCTCAAGGAGCTTATGCAAACCCCAGTAAACTTACCTTATTTAATAGTCCAAAGAACTGACGTGATACAGTCTATAAGCATGCAGTCAAGTAAGGAATGGAGTCTAGATCTTCAGCAGCCCAATTCAGTGCCAGATACAATAGATGCCATATCATATACTGTGTCTTTCTCCATGTACAGAAAGAGTCAAGAATTAAATAAGCTTTCTGACTTCATCACGAATAACTATTTGTTAAAAACACATCACAGACTGTTATGTTAGCCTTCACTTAAGAAATTTGGGTGACAAATCTTTTAAAAATATTGAGGACCGAGTAAACCATAGGCCACTTGTTAATGGGGAGACACTAATTATGAACCAGATTGCATTCATAACTTTTTTTTTTGTCTAGAACCTGTATTTTCATTAATTACTTGCATTGAAATAATACTTTCCTTTGAAATACTGAGATATTCTTGGTATTTTGTAAGGTCATTATGGGAAATAGATGATGTTTGGATGGATATGACATGACCCTTACAGAAGATTTTGGCAGCTGAGTTTTAGGTTTTGTGGAAGCAAGCTAAGAAGCTGAGTGGGCAAGTAAAATGAATGTTAGCCTTCCAGTTCACAGGTCTGTGTGAATGGTGTTTGCCAATTCTTAATTGTAGTGGTTTCATGTTGCACATCCCCTTCTTCCTATCTCGGTTCAGGCTGGCTCTGGGTTTTGAGGTTTAAAAAAGTACAGGTGCTTTGCAGAGGAAAATTTATTGCTCTCAACAGAGGAGCGCTATGGGATCCTCCTTGATTTCTAACAGCTACATTCTTTGAAGCTTGGTAATGTATTTAGTGATAATGAAAGTAACTCATTGTGTTTGTATGAGCCAGGTGTAATGTAAATAGGCATTGTGCAAATGAATTCAGACTACCAAAGCAAATTATTTCAGGTTGATCCTGGCTTTCTATAAGCACAGATTGATAACCGAGGGAAAAATCCTTGTCTAAAAGCTTACTACTGTTATCTATAGCCTTGGCATCTGGAGATCTTCCCAGAGAGCAAAAAGCCTATAGAAAATACTAATCAATTGGTTAAACCCCTGAAAACAGTTGTGTTTAGAATTAAGCTCATCAGGCCGAAAATCTAGCAAACCATTAGAGGAGAGCAGCTTCCAAATGATGCACATACAGTGTCCCCTTCCTAGACTTAGAGTTCTCCAGTAGTACGGAAAAAGCATCAGAGGAGATTAAAACACTGCCTGTCAATTAATGCATTTGTGACCAGCAGGCAGACTGTAGAAGAGCTTTCTGGAGGGGAATCACTAGCATGCTGTTACCTATGTGTTAGTTAGCTGAAAGCCATACTGTTTAAAAACATGATTGAATTGATACCAAGTCTTTAGAATTAATGTTAGCCCCAAGCGGAGAAGCATGTTGGAACAATGGCTTCCACTTCCCTTTGGCCTCATTGCTAACCCATCCTCCTGTTATCAGGGCCTGGATGTGTGGAATCCCTGGAGCTGTAATAATAAAGACCTGGCAAGCACGTAGGACTGGGTGAAGGGGAATTACTGGAAATCTGAGACCCCTCCCTGCATTTGCAGTTACAAATCTTTAGTAAATAATGCCTCCACAGGTCAAACATATAAGGCACAATGAGTCATTCCCCAACATTAAATGAGAAGCATCAACCCCAAAATTTTTGATTGAGGCTAGTAAGTGTTTTAAATGTATATTTCAAACTGCTTGTTAAAATCAATGCCTGTGGTATGACTGGGCTGGAAGGATGAAAGAGAAAATTCACTGGGCTTTCAGACTGGAACATACATTGCCTGCCCCAACTGTAGTTTTTATTGCAAGGGCTCTGGTTTTACCCAAATTGACAGCAACTTGGCAGAAGTTTTCCTCTGCACGTTCTTTTTATGTAGGTTTACCAGCAGTAAACTCAAAAATTGGACAAATTAAACTTGTCAGTGAGCTTGTGGTGTAAGTCTCCCTCTATGCCCAACCCACAAAATGTTGTTAGTCAGCTGTTGCCTCAGCCAGAAAGTGTTAGCTCCTCAGTTCAGGTTCTGGTAGCTTGTGTGTTTAGCTTGGGAGACTCCAAGTTCAATATGCAGAGTGCCGGCCAACACGACTGTCAGAAACAAAAGGCCTGTCAAACAGAAAGGTGGATGTGTCCAGGGAAAGGACACAATAGACTTACACCTGTCTTTTCCCCATTGTGTCTTCCCTCCAACTTTTATCAAGACAACTTGGATACCACCTCAGTGCAGAACCTGTCAGGTGCTTCCTGTAATTCATGATATGTCTGCTACCACAACATTTTAAGCATCATATTTCAGCATAGAATCATAGAATAGTTTGGGTTGGAAGGGAGCTTTAAAGGTCATCTAGTCCAACCGCCCCTGCAATGAATGTCTTCAACTAGATCAGGTTCCTCAATTCCTTCATTCCTCAGCCTGTATTGATACCGGGGTTTGCCATGACCCATGTGCAGGACCTTGGACTTGGCCTTGTTGAACTTCATGAGGTTCACATCGACCCACTTCTCAAGCATGTCCAGGTCCCCTTGGATGGCTAGCACGTCCCTAGGAAATTTAAGTCCACTTCCTAGAATGATCAATATTACTAGAGTAAAAGTAGTTTGATAAATTTAGCAGGTTGTATTACACAAAAGACTTCTTTACAGGTATTTGCTTACAGCAGGGACTGGCTGTTGAATAAAAGGTAGCATGATCAGAAATTTAGTTGTTTAATAGCTCTGAAATAGCCTTTTGTGCAACTGCATACATGAAATTTTTGAGTGAAAAATCAATCCTCTCAGCTGCTTCACATATGACATGCATAATATTTTTACAAATGTCAAAACGTTCTTGAAAGAAAGGAACTTGGGCATAAGTTCTTAAAAAGCCCTGCTTTGCTGTAATTAAAAGCCACTTTGGCTGCAACACAGCAGATTCCTGTTGGCTGATATTTTCTTTTTGTCCCCCATGACAGTTTTTCTGTTTTTTCTTTTTTTTTTTTTTTCTTTTTTTCCTACTTCGTCACTCTTTGGCAGTGTTTTGGACACCTAAGGAGTATTTGGTTCCTTGCCACAGAATGATGTCCACAGAGGGGATTAAAACTTCAAGCTTTTGCTGGATAGTTTGATGGAAAACTGGACACACAGTTCTAATGGCTTCCTTCATGGGTAGATGGATGGTTACACTGTTGTAGGGGTTTTGGTCTCCAGGGCTAAAAGCCTCCCTGCATTTCATATCCAGAGGTGATAGACTTGTAGATTGTTGTTCACTGTGGACAAAAGGGAAATGCTTTTAACACTACACAGTGTTTCATAAAACCTAGACTATGTCTGTGTGTTGGTGACTGCTCTCAGTGCTTCTCACAAAAGTAGTTTCACACTCCAGGTGGAGTTCTGTGATGTGGATATGTGCCATATACCTTGAGGTTGCTTAGCCTATCCAACCTTCAGGTTAGCAAATGGGTACTCCATTAAATTTTGCAAAGACTGGAAAGATGATAGTATTACACCCAGCCAGAGCAGTGGAAGAGACAGAATATCATTATGTGAAGGGATCTTTTCTCTATGCAGGCCTTGTAGTTTAGAACTGCAATTATCAGAAGTGCTTGGAATGATTATGAAGTGGTAGGAAAAAGCTTTCATCAGTACCACCTAAATCGCTGCCGTGTCTGCAAATTCTGTATTTATTGATACATGCTACCGAATCCTGTAATCCCCCTTGCCATTTGCTGGTATCTGTGTCTTTATTGCTCTCTAACAGTGACCAGATGGATGTTCAGCCAAAAAAAAAAATCCAGTTATTTCACCTGTAAGAAGATAATTATACACATGTGGCTAAGCTGCCTGTGTCCTTTCCTTTCAAAACAGCTAGTGTGGCATTTACAGCTCTGTTTCCAGGCACTTGGCTTTTCTTCTTGTGGCTGCCTGTATTAGAGAGCCTAAATCAGCGTGAAGGTAGATACTGCCAACAAATATAAACGGTTCTGTTTTTTCTCCTTGATTTTGACACCTCCAAGTACCATGTTTATAGTGTCTTTGTGTGTGAAGACTGAGTTAGATACATTGGTGAAAAAGCAGCAGATTTAATCTAGAAACATAAAGATGTTAATGTTGGAAGCAGTTAAGAAGAAATGCCACCAAACATTATAGCCCAGATCCCAAAACACCAAGATAAATTTACAGAGCTTGATACAACACCTATCAAAGGATAGTAGAAGTCACAATGTATTTCTGCAGTTGTTTCTTTGAGATCCAAAATATTTTCTGAGCTATGCTGCACTGGAGGGCAGAGAACTGCTTCTTTCTTGCAGGAATGGGGCTGGATCTGACAGAATCTTCAACCATTTTTTACTAACTGGGCAACCCTGCAACCATTTGTATCGATCATTGATCAACTGTTAGAGAGGGATAAGCATCAGTCTTAGTTGATCATTAGCTCTACATGATTTTTTTTTGTTTCCTAGGTTTATGAAGGGAACTATAAGTAAATGGCCTAGGAAGCAGCCCTGTGTAAAAAGGGTAGGAGATGAAAGGATAGTGGATTATAACCAGTGGTGTTTTGGTGGTGTGTTTTGGTTGTGTTTTTTTTAATCAACAAGTTTTTTAAAAAGCACAATGAACAAGTTTAATTAAAAAAAAAAAATCAGTTTTTTGCAAGAAACATTGCCCTAACACACCAATGCATGGCAATTGAGATGAAATTGCCCTGGGCTAGAGAAGTCTACTTTCTTTTCTCAGCTACAGGAAATACAAAAGAAAAAAGAAAGCCCAGTTGCCAGTGGAAGAACTAACTTCAGATTTGAAAATCTTCCTGTTGAGACAGACTAGTTTAATAAGCAAGTAAATGTGTTTTTCATAATTATGATCAATTGTTCCACCTCTTTCTTACTGAAGTTTAGGACATCTAAACAACTTTCTACATAAACGGGATTGTCAGATGCTGTTATTTTTTATATTACATAAATGTGACTTGAGCTGTTTTTCTATTTTTTCAAAATCAATCTTTACAATTTCTGTACAATTCCCATACCTTGTCTCTCTGAAGCTAGAGAGTATATGGATGTGCACATCTACAGTACTTCTGCTCTGCAGGTTGTGTGGTTCTAATGCATCTATTAGTGTAGAATCCAGAACTAATATTTTGCTAAGCCAGCTCCTGTTCTTCTTTTCTTTTTTCTCTTCTCCCCCCTGCCCCACCCCAAAGCAGTGTGCCATTCAGCACTGGTGGAATTACCTGAAGGCAGAACAACATGATGAGCAACATATATCCCGTTACAAGTCTTGCACATGTTCCACAATACATGAAAAAGTTGTGCTGTTGAAACCCAAATTTCTGCTGTTGCCTTTGAAAATGCTGTCCTTTTTTGCCTGGGAAAGGAGGCAGGGACCGTACTTGATGTTTCTTATGAAAATAGCTATTTGCATAGTGTGCATAGCCCATGCCTCTGAATTCCCATGTTCGCTGACTTCTTCTGAGTTTCGCATTGTAACTGTTGGCATTCAGCTTTGAAGTGATGAAAAACTGAGAAAACATACAGAGGTGTGATAGAAGTGGGAACAGAGGGCTTTCCAAACCCTGTAGCATTTTATACAGTTAAAAAGCAGATAGCATCCTTTTGCTCTGGGCTATGGTACTTAACTTCAGCTGCCCAGTGGATCTAAGAATGAGCTTGTTTCCATTGAAAACATGTTTGAATTGAACTAAGAGTCTTCTTTGCTCTTATTTGTGTAACAATCCTTACAAGGTGTCTTGCAGGGATCATCGCATATCCTCAGTCAGCATGAATATGAAGAGGAATTTGAGTCTAAGACACATGTGTACAGCAAGATAGATATGCTTGTGCTACTTTTAGAACTGGATTTCTGAAGAGTCAGGCTAAAATTTCCTATGGTCCCTTAGTTAAAGAATGTGTATATTAAAACGTTCCAGGCCTCTTCTCTTTCTCTCCAGTTTGTTTGAATGGAAGCAATGTGCTTGCATTGATGTGAAGATGAGCGGGTAACACTTTTCCTGCCATGTGTCCCACTATGCTGTCTAAACGCTGAAATATGAATGTCCTTCATCTATGAAATACCCTTATGCTATTGATATGTAGTTACAGTATGGTTTTGACCATGTTAGTCAGATCCTGAGGTTTGGACTTCATAGACTGAAGTAGTTGGAGTGATGTGATCTTTCCCCGAGTTGTACAGTGACCCTTCGATGGTAGGTGTTAGGTCTGTTCTGAAAATCAGTGTCAGGAAAAGAGTTGAAAAAGTTAAATGTGAGGACCTACTTGGTGTCTTAGTGGCCAAGGTCACTCCCTATTCCTGATACCATGTATATAATTTCTGTTCTTGTTGATCATAAGTACTTTTCAGAATACTGAGAAGTAGATTTTTGCATGTGCTTGATCATATGTATAATATCATGAAGTTCATATCTTCAGACCAGCAGTAAGGATACATCTGGACTTCATTGTTGATTACAGGGTTAAGAATATTGCAACAGCTCCACCAAAGACCAGAACAAGCACATTTTTCCTGAGGGAGTAGACTTCTGAAAGCAGCAGTCAGATTCTTCAGCACATAACTTCTGCCCCAGAAGAGGTATGGACTGCTTTCCTGTCTCTAATACAAGACATAATTAGGCATTATTGTACTTAATTATGCATTACTGTATTGGGCAGGGAAGGTATTGCATTCTCTACCATGAAGCTTGACAAGGTTTATGTTGCTTAGTGTTACTATTATTTTAAGCTAAGGGAGTAAGTTCACTCGTTTCTAGATTGATGCCGTGGTATCTGAAATCAGATTCTGAATCTCTGTTCTTAATCACTTCATGTTCTAATCTCTTCTTGTTTGTTGATACAGCTTTGGCTTTACTTAAGTAAGCACTGTGATTTTGAGTCCAAGCTCAGGTAGTGCCTGAAGCAATATTGGCCTTATTTCCTGTTCCGTCGTCTTTTCTTGAAACAGACAAAGATTAATCCATGACTGAAGTATTAGTTAGAGGAGAAGGCAAGATGTAACATAAAATTGTTTGTGGTACAGGGTGTATATGTTTGCCAACTATGTGTTATGTAGGGCAGAACAATCATTTAATGATGGAATTCAGACCTCAGTTACCGCCTATGTAAGACAGTTGTGTATGGTTCAATGTTCTTAGCTATGTACAGGTGCTACAGGGCATTTGCCTGTCAGCATCAATGTAGGAACTCCTGCAGGGGAAAGGGACAGGTTAGAGAGAATCATGCAGGCTGCCAGCTGGAGCACCCTTGCCTATGGGAAGGTCTTCAGTGCTTCTTCTCTCTTAGGTTTAGTATGGCTATAATCAGGTGTAAAATGCCAAAGAAAAATGTTAGTGCTGATTGTCCAAAATTTCTACCAATAGCATTACAGTAATTGAAAAAAATGCAGAACAAAATACTGCTTCTCTAGCACCTCTCACCATAAGTCTCATGAGTTGTATCTAAGGTGTAGGTATCTTGTACTGAGAATTGAAGGACCAATTTTAGGATCATCACTGTGTCCAAGAGCCTCCAGCAATATGTGAAAGTGCGGGAGTGAATGACAGAACTACCAAAGACTTAACAGCCAAGAGGCAGTGTTAGGAAGTTATGCCCTACCAATCTCCACATGACCGTGACAAAGAGCTTTTTTTCTGCCATCTTTTAGCAATCTGCAATCCTCACACAGGTTTTGTTTCTTTGCAAAACCAGACTTAAAAATAGCAAGATGGTCCTCATGCTTCTTAATCAAGTGGGTTAGCACTGCATGAAAGGAATCCTGTCTCTATAGAGCAGGTTATTGGCCCTTGCTATTATAGTAATTCTTCTTAGCTTCCTAATGTTGTCTGCTTTCAGTTCAGGAGGCCTTTTGTGAAAATACCTCAGTTCTGCTCCCTTATTCGTAGGCAAAACTTCCTGTGTGTCAGGAATTACAGATTTTTTTTTTTTTAAAATACATGAATTTGTTGGAATCTGTGACTGCTGCAACAGCTATGGCAAAATACTGGCTAAAGAATAATTTTCACTTGCTCAATCTCCCGCTCTCTCATTCTTGATCTTTCAGTGCTGCTCAAACCAGAAATCCCCTAGCACCTAATTATGAATGATCAAGGAGAGATTCATGTTATTTTATGGACGGTGGGCCAAAGTGGTGTCTGTTATCCTCTTGCACCAACTGTGAGTCTGACCCACAGTCAAGCAATTTTGTTACTCAGTGTAAAAAGAAGAGACTTTAGTTTCATGTTGCCAGTGCTCACTTGAAGTTGTCAAATTTATCCTGCCCTGTCATCCTAAATTCTTTCCAATGAAGTGTGACAACATAGCTTAAAAATGTCAAAGGTCGCAGGTTTTTTTAAGAGTATCTGTTTCCATCTCTTAGGAGGTTATTAAAAAAATGAATAATAACCTTGAAAATAGATAGAAAGGGAGAACTTGTACAATGAAAAGCAATCTGTAAAAAAAAAAAAATACCACCAACATTTGTGTGATCCAGGATAAGGGTGGGAGGGGAAGTTAAAGATGCACATTCTCCTTCTTTCTTGTTTTTTCCTACTTTTTCATAACAGAGAGATTTATGTATCTGCTGCCATGGCCACAAAGGGAAAAAATGGATTAGTGCAAGATATCACATTGCAGAAAATTAGTGTTCTTGCTGCAGTTACCCCTGTACACAGACAGAACCTCGGGCCAGAGTCATGCCAAGTCTGGCTTTTCACCCAATGGATTATGTATCACTGTAGCAGCACATGTCCATGCCAGTCTTTAACACACTCAGCAGTTAAATCTAAGGATTTGATTCCCACACATTACCAAGAAGCTTAAACTCATGCCATTCATGACTACAAATATATTTAGGAACCTTCTGCCATCAGGAACACTTGGGGAGGAATATCTGTCTGGTTGTCTGTTGGGTTTTACGATAATCAATTCTACTAATAATGGGTACTGTCTATTATTGCGCTTCAAGCAGTGAACTGAAAGCATGCCCTATAATGAATAAAAACTTAGTTGGAAGGAATTCTTTTGTTCTTACATGGGTTTGCTGTCATCTCCTGAAATGTTATTAATTTCCTTTTGGAAATGGCTACAACAATCAAAGCTTGATATCCTTGCCAGCCATTTGGTTTAAATAAACAGCTGTATTGATTTACAGAGATGCTGGGCATTGTGCCAGTTTCTTCTTTGCACTGCTGCTAGAGTACGAAAGGCTCCCTGATACAGTGTGCCCTTGACTAAGCTGTATCTTGTCTGCTATATCCTACCGTATTCAGTTTCTTTCAGTTTCTTTCTACCTGTGAAAGCCGGCTGGCCATTAAGGAATGCAATGATTTATGGTGTAAAAGCTAGAAGTAGCCAGCTAGTTCTTGGCTTGTTTCTTTTCATCCCAAACCCACATGTTTCCCAGCCCCTCTGGGGATCCCAGCATTTCCTTCTAAGCTGCTTTAAGCATGATTCTGCTTCTCCATCTCTGCTTTTTATATTTTAAAAAGAAAATGCCTAGAAAATGGCTTTCTCAGAGACATTTCCTTCCAGAAACTAGACTACAGCAGAAAATATAATTAGAATGGAAGACACTGACCGAAGGTTTAATACCTCTGTCCTTAAACAGACTATTTTACCACTGGGAGTAGTATAGCTAAGGGAAAATAGGCTATAAAATCCATTTAAGAATCTGGCTAAATACATAAGCTGTGGTCTTGAGCTAGCTTTGTACCGCCATGGCAACAGTGCTACCAAGCTAGCTGAGATGTGTTTGTGGGAACCGATGCCATAGGAATGATGGCAGCATAGCCCAGTGGCTTCCTCCCGGCCAGAGAGGCAGTGTCCTTTCAGTGCATCAAACAAGACATCCCAAGAAATGGCCTGATAATTTCTGAGGCCCCTCAGCACTTCAAAACACAGTCAGTGAGTTAATAAGCCAGTTGTTTTTGGACTTAGATGGATATCAGAAAGGTCTGGCATGTGGGAGCTGCTGAGGAAGATCTAGATTTTAATTTCTTATGTTTGTTGAGAGTCAGGATGACTGAGGGCAGAAAGTAGCATCTGTTGAGTCTAGTGGCAACAGCCTCTTTAGGAAACAGGTGACTTGAGATAAATGCTGTGATGCAATGTGATCTTAAATTAGGACTTACAGTAAATGCAGACTGGCATAGAATGAGATAGGAAAGAACAAAACACAGGAATCTTTATTCTAGTGGCTTATGATCAACAGTCAGGTTTCATCTCAGATTGCTGAGTTTTGTGATTAGTTGATATTGCACTTGGAACTTTCTTTGTCTTACTCTTCTGGACTTTGATCTTATCAAACATTTCAGGTATGCAGGCCTGGCCTCTCTGCAGAACCTTGCAGCATCTCCAGAAGCAGCGGTGTCTGAAGCAGCAGCTCCCTTTGGGGTTCTGTCACGTGATCCAGAAGTTGATTTTTGGAGGTAGACTATGCTATGTGCGACTCTGCCAATGGAAACCCTAAGTCCAGTGGATGTGGTGATCTGTTTTTAAATTCCTTCTGACACCAAACTGTGATAGAAAAGGGAACTGTACTGGAAGCCTTGAAAGTTTTCTAAGGTCTGGGCTAGCATTCCTTGACTTCTGGTTCTTGGGTCACTGCAAATGTATCCATACTCGGAAGACAGCAGGATGTGCCACAGCAGTGACAAAAACCTCATGCTACCCTTGTACTTACATAGTTCATCTCTACTAGTTTTATTCTGGAAAAAAGGATAGGGATAGTAAGAGCATGGAACAAGTCCTAGGCTGTAGGCTTTCCTAGAGGCTTTGTGATTAGCTTCTTTTGCTAGCAGCTCCAATGGAAAAGCAATAAAATGCTACAGGCAGAAACTTCCCTTTGATCCCTTTGTCTTTTAGTGGTGAACCTCACAGCTGTAGGTCTCCAGTACAGCTTGTCTGCCCTTTCTACTATGTGAATCTCCTGTCCTTTGACTAGAGATCAAGAAATCCAAACATTTTGTACTGGGAAGATTTTGTGTATTGCTTAGCTGCTAGTGAACTGAGCTGGAGAGAAAGAAAAGCTTGCAGGTTTTTTTGATTCATACATTCAGTCTGTAGCATGATGATATATCATACATTATTGTTCCTTATGGACCAGAATCAGAATTGTCCACCTCATCCCATTTCCTGAGACAGTTAAAAAATTATTCTCCTTCAACTTAACAGATAGAACTGGAGTCTTAAGCATTCTCTCCCAGTCTTAGCAGGAAGGCTGGCACATCCTTTTTTTGTGCAATAATGTAATATTTGATCATGTTCACAGAGCTGTTTCAGTATTTTGGTCTTTATCTGATGCTGAAGTTTGCATCTATCAATGCGCATGCTGTGTTACATCATCATTGGCGATTTGTGGCAACAGTTTATAAAGCACCATCACGTCAAAACAAAGTGTTCAGTTACTCCTCTAATCTGGATAAGAGTGGTGCCCAGGGACTGGCCAAGGACAAGATTCTCCTGTACCAGGCAACGTAACAGCTCTTCCTCAGAGGTGTATTGGAACAGTGGCCAAAGATGCAGGCAGGGTAAATAATAGAATGGTGACTCACCGGGGTGAATTTTGGGATTATTAGTATTGTGTTTAGAATTATACCTTCTTTTTTTTTTTCCCCACTTTGGTCTTTCATGAATATTGGGTTTATGGCAGACAATTACATGTCAAGCTGCTTTGGGCTGCCATTCTTTATTGCCAGTTAATATTCTGGATTTCATCTGAAATAATCTTCTCTAGTGATAAAAGTATTTTATTTCCAAGGTGGGTTCTATGACCATTTGCTCATTGTGCTTATAAAGATCCCTCCCATTTTTAAAGAGGCTTTGTACTTGTTTTAATAAAGGCATAAAAATGTCCCAGCAGGACTGCAAATCCACTAACAGCTTGCTTTTATCCTTGTCTTTGTTGAAGCAGGAAAGGAAATTCCTTTCAAAAGATACTGACATTCCCTGCTTTCCCTAGACTCCATCTGGGTTGTCCTTTGCCTATAAATGCTTTTCTGGTCAGCAATTGCAGCTTGCTGTAGGAAGGTCCTCTCCACAGTAGTGGATGCCTAGGAGAAAATGGAAGAACAAGGTACAGTTGTAGAGATCCTTCCCCAGGTATTTTTCCAGTCTCCAGTAATCTGTGGTGTAAGGGTCACCTTAATCAAAGACAGTGCTTTTGTGTTCAGTAACAATGGATTTATTTTTTTTAATGAGTTTGTCTAGTTGCCTTTGAACCCTTAAATGTTTGCTCTCCAGACTGTGTGGATATGAGTTCCACACTGTGTCTCTGTGTTTTCTGAATATGTAAGCCATGAACAATATACAAGACTCCCCCATGATCTTCTGTCTCCAAAGCTTTAGTTTGCATCATGGTGAATTTGCTTTAATATCTCCTTGGTCATGCTGAGACACTGTTCCTGGGGAAAGGAATACCACAGCCTGTCTTGCCTCTGGCAAACAGATTCAGGCAGCAATTGTTTTCTTCTGTGTGTAGGGCTGGAGTAAAGCCTGACATCAAGCAGGTGGATGACTGGCACCTCTGCAGGGGTGCAGCAGAGTCATGGCATGGCTGTACACTCCCTTGAACTGACAAAGCAAGCTATGTTCTGTGGCATCATTTACACTCTGTACTAAGAGTACATGGTACACTCATATGGATCTGCCCAGCATGCTGGCAAATCCTAGAATGTTATAGTGCTCTAGGGCACATTTTTCTGTTTTTCCAAGGACCACCAAGTTGTTTGGAAAACAACAGAAAGACCATCTCACACACCATACCCATTGGCACCGTGATAAAAATGAAGCTAAATTTGAACTGTTCTGCAATTTATAGTGCTCTTCATTCTGTTTGGTGCCTCCCTCAAGTAAGTGCATAGCAATGTGCGTATGCATGTTCTGGTTTGTGGGTTTTTTCTGGCAGTTATTTTGCAGACTTTCGTCTCCTGTCTACCCCAGACTGCCGGTGGTGTAGGGAGTATGGATTAAAAAACACTGATGTAAAAGTGTGCTTCTGTACTAACATGATAAGCAAGAGAAAAGTGCAGTCATGTAATTTCCATTCCTCTTCTTTTTTTCAGAATTAACTTCTGCTTTTCTGTCCATCTCTCCGCTGTCATCCCTGAGTCCCACTAGCCACCTACAAATTCCATTTTGGAATGGAGTCTGAATACTGAGGAGTTCTTCCATGTGCAGGTTTGGGATTTTTTTTAGTGAAGTAGTTGCTCATTTACCTGAGCTTTGTCACAGGCTCTGTATGCTATAACTGACTGAAACAGATCAAAATCGTGTAACTGGTTCAAAAGATTCAGGTTTTCTAGTTTGTTTTCAGCAAAAAGAAAGTGGATAGCTACGGAATCCTGACAGCGTAACAGAAAATTATGCCAAAAGATAAGTCATTATCCTCAAAGCCATAAATAGCTTGGAAGTTAACTTAAATACCTCAAAGTAAGTAAGGGGGTTTTTTTTGCCACCACGGTTATGTGCCTCTATTGCTGCCACTGAATTTAGAGAGAGACATAATTAATGGGATAATTAGTCAGGCAGCTGCTTCATAGTTTTCCTAAAAGTGAATCAACTTTATTTAGCTTGAAGACAACCAAGTTGAACAGAGGCTTCTGTCAGAGCCATTTTAATTATGTTTATAAAACTGCTTAAATTCTCTTCCTCTCTTCTGACCCTGTGCATGAAGGAACAGGAGGAAATCTGCAACGCTCTCACAAGTCCTCTGCACTTGTGTTCTAGGCCTTATAACATGTCTTGAAGGCTTAAAAGTGGAGAACAGTACAGTTAAGCAGTCTGCTGCTGCTTCAGTCTTGAGATGTTTTATTTTTTCAACTCTGGATGCATGCAGTTATTGCTTCAGTGTCTTCTGCTACATTTTGGGAAACTAAGGAATTAAATTATTTGGAGATTGAAATTTAGACAGTAAGCACTGAAAAAATGTGGCTTTGGTAAGTTGATTGTATACATGTAATTTTTGCCTTCTGCTTTGTGTAGAGCTCATAAGGAAGATGACCAGTAGTCCTCATGTATGTGTTACACGTTTCTAAAGGAGCTTTCTTGTTTATCTGATAAAGAGCACATTCTTTAGAGAACAGCAAGGGCTCAAAGGGAGCTGTTTGACATCTCTGACCTGCAGTGAGGTGTTACAGAGCAAGCTAAGGTCGTTCCAGAGGTTGTGTTTTGATCCTTTGCTCCTTTAGGTCAGCACTGAGTGGAGGGGATTAAGGGATTGTTTTTAGCAGTCTGCAGGAGGGGTCCACTGCTGGGGATAACCTTGAAAAGAATGTTTGTCATTCCCACTGCCTGCTGTGGGAAATTCATACGATCACTGCATCAAGTGCTGGGATTCCTAGAGAATCTTAAGCCGGAAAGAGCCTTGGGCAAGATATATCTTTCTTATCTAGCTGTGACACTTCTACAGGAGATGCTGTTTTACAGCATTTTGATTTAAGATACCTGATTCATAGAGAATTGGAACATGTGCTGTGCTTTTTTCCAAGTGATTTCTCCTCTAATCTTAACTTTAGATTTTTTTTTGGGGGGGGGGGGGGGGGGGATTGGGGGGGAGGAGTTAAGCATTTTGTCCCAAGTCTTCCTTTCACTGTTCTCCTTGCTCTCATGAGACTTCTTTTATGGCTATCTGGATCACATTATTTAGAGGAGCAGTAACTTGCCTTATAATTTGCTATCTGTCCCAAAGCCTGCATTAAGTAACTAGCTACCACGTTCATGTGCTTAAAAGTCACTTTACTCAACCTACTGGTGTTAAAAAGCAATACAAAGTGTGGGTTTGGCTTGAGGGAAATCAATGCAGTGGAAACACAAGGTTCTCCTGGGGCACAGCTGTGGCATTGTTTGCTTTGTACTGTCAGCTGGGTGTGAAACCTCATGTTCTGTCTTTCATAAGTTCAGCCTGTCCAATGCAAAGGATGCACCCACACAGCATGATGCAACATAGCCACAAGAAGGCTGCACTCCTCCAGGTATATTATCTGTGGTGAGAAACACAGTTTATTAGCCAGTGTGATCCAGGACAATGCAAGTTTTTCCACTTCCAAGATCTGAACAGCTTATGTTTTGATAAAACACGGTAACGCACAATCCATATCCAAAAGACACTAGGGGTAAAAACCTTTTAACAATTTTAGCAGGATTTTAAATACACATATTTTTTGTAGCTTCTACTTTGAATGTAATACCCAATTATTTTATACGGAGACTTCTGTGCCTGAAGGTCTCCGAGTGCTTTCAGATTACTAGCAAAATTCTCCACTGTTGTCTCCTTTGTATGTCTTCTTTCTGCTTTACTTACCTGTTACATCTCCGAGTAACAGGTAACTGCAGTCAGTGTCAAAGCAAAGAACTTTTGATTGTATTTGCTCTGCACTGTACTTGTATACCCTAAGAATAATGAGAAATCTTCTGAGTTAATCCTGCCCACCAAATTCTTTGATTAAGGATAACAACAGCATGGCATAAAAATCTCTGAATCCTAAAAGAGAATTTTGTGCTTGTATATTTGATGAAGAGAAATATTCTGATTAGGTCTTTAGTATATTGTGGCTTCACAATTTCTAATCTTGTGTTGCTCAAGCCATCAGTTACTAAAAAGCTATTTGGCACAAAATCCTATTGATATTTCAAGAAATTAATTGTATTGCTGGAAAACATAGTATCACCCTCACATCAGCCAAAAGGAAACAATTTCGTGTTTCAAAGACAAATTCAGTGGAACCTGTCTAGTTCACAGGTGGGAGGGGCGCTCTTGTCTTTTCATTGCTAATTGTGTTACAGAACTGGTTTCTTTCAACAGGAACTTACCATGAGATAATCTAATTATAAATAATTTTGTTTACTAGACAGTTTTTCTTTGGGAATAATCTAATTGAAGTCTCTGAAAAATTTATCACCTCACATATATCCTATTGTTGGTTTCCTAGCCCTTCTTCATTAGTGCTTCTTTCATGGGTTTCTCTCTCTTACCCTTAATGATTGTTCCAGAAGAATAGTCTCTCATTATTTTAATCTGTGTTCCCATTGTGAAGGCCTACGAGTTTAAAGATATAATTCTATTATTCTTTCCTTATGCTTTCCAGAAGCACAAGTATTTGAAAGAAACCTGTATTCTAAAAAATGTGTTTGTAAGAACAAAGGCTGATAGGTGTTAAAAAAGATTACATTATTGGAGGTCTATGCTGCTGTCCATCACCACAGAATGTGAACATATTCCATGTAAAATAGCATGGCCATTGTGGAGTATCGGTGATCTTCACAGCATTTTCTGTCTCATCCCTTCACATAATTATAAATGGGAAAAAAAAATTCACGTAATAAATTGGTAGCTTATATAGTTGAAGTTCATGCCATTTAAAAAACCAGCATGCATCTGCTGGCATGCCACAGTCCAGGAATACTGTTCTGTCACTGTTGTCTCTCTCCACATCTCCAAACTGCTACGCTGCAGTTTATTACTGCAGAAAACACAGCCCTTATTGCTGTCAGTTGTTGCATTAGCTCCAGCATTGCAGGAGTGAAAGTGTGAAGTGTGGGAGCAAGTCACTCTGCAATCTACTTGCATCTCAAATGGATGGATGGCACCATCTCCACAGGCTAGCCTTCCTTTTTTCTTTTTTCTCTTTTTTCTCTCTTTTCTCTCTTTTCTCTCTTTTCTCTCTTTTCTCTCTTTTCTCTTTTCTCTCTTTTCTCTCTTTTCTCTCTTTTCTCTCTTTTCTCTCTTTTCTCTTTTCTTTTCTTTTCTTTTCTTTTCTTTTCTTTTCTTTTCTTTTCTTTTCCTTTCCTTTCCTTTCCTTTCCTTTCCTTTCCTTTCCTTTCCTTTCCTTTCCTTTTTTTTTTCTTTTTAATTTCCCTCTCTCATTATTTCAAAATTAAGCCACATGAAACCTACCTCCAAATATCTGTCTGATGACCAGAGCTGTTAAATGCTGGTGCCAGAGAAATGAGCCTGGCTTGACTGGACTAATTAAGTTGGCCGAGGCACTTGAGAAAAGCTCAAAGACAAGTCACAGTGGGAAAGGGAGGGAATAACACCAATTTCTTATATATGCATGTATTAAAGGAAACCAGCTGCTCCAAAATACCCTTGGTTAGTGAATGGCTCCACAGGCAGTCTGCTAAGGGAGCAATGTCTGGAGTTTAGTAAAACTGACTTTTTAAAAAGCAGTACTTGAAAAACGGAAGGATTAATTGTATTTTTTCTTTTCCCCTCTCTCCACCCTTTATAATCAAAGGTGCTTTCATCCTAGCTTCTAACAAATGATACTTTGGGCTTCTGCAACCTTTTTTGCAAGACTATTAAAGGGAATATGGGACCATCCTAGCAGGAGAGCCCTACACAAAGTGCTTTACCTTCAGGGTAAGATCTATTGTGCTTAAGCCCTCTTCTGGTTTTGAGCAATTGAACTAGACTGCTTTGGCTCCATAGTTTTTACTATTGCTGCTGATTTTGTGTGCTTTGTTGATTAAGCTCCACCACTGTTAATGTTTTGCTGTTTTTATAGAAATAAAGACTGTAATAGCAATGGTTGGAAAATGGAACCCACAGCGAACGTGAAGCTGAAATTCCCATGTCTTCCTTCCTTGGCATGTCACTACTGAAGATTCTAAGAGACTTTTGTTTCATGTCACATCCAGTATCTCTTGTAGTATAAGCTACCTACTATTTTTCTGGAAGTGGGGATAACTCCTGTCTTCTAGCTGAAGTCCAGTGCAAGTAACTATATTCTTCCTACTTAAAATTCCTATACTGCTTCAGTTGAACATTTTCTTCACTTCCTGAGTTAAATTGTGCAACCCATGAATTGCCAAATGGCAAGTGCCAACCCTTAGCTCTGTTTTGGATGAGCAAATCTCTTTGAGAAAGAAGAGAGGGCATGTTTGTCTCTATAAATTTAGTTTGTGGTAATGTTCCCTACAGCTCTTTAGAGAGTCCAATGCACATCTTCATTGCAGTGAGAAAGAAATGCAGTGGGCAGCATGTAGTTGAGATTTGTTATGTGATCAGCTGCCATGAGGAAAGAAAGCTACTGGACTCATGCTCTCATCAGAATTTGTCCTACAGCAGTTCTGTGCTGAGCTTTGTATTATCGAGTCCTTACAAAGAAAAATGACTTTTTTTTTTTTTCATTTTCTTTCCCACTACATCAAAAAAATTACAAAGGAAAAAGGAATGGTTATTTTTTCAGTTTTACATGATGTTTTTCTATATCTGGCTGGAGTCTCCAGCTAAATAAAGAAGTGATGAAAGCAAGGTAGGGAGTGAATAGAACTGCCACGAAGAGATGTTCCAGCAACTGGATCACTGTTTTTGTATTTAGAAGACCTGAGTATAAGTCCCTTCTCTCAGGAGAATTTCTACAGTAGGTAAGTGGTTTTGCTTTTATGCACCTGAGCTCTTCAGTTCTACAGTAAGGCTAACAGCATTGCCTTGCTAGAGGTTGCTGTAGTGAAACTCGCTCTGGTTTCAAGGGGATATCCAGTGGGTGGGAATCATTGCAGCACTGGTGCTCCTCTTTTTTTGCTGAGGATGTTGGACTGTGGTTCTAGCAAGTGCTACTCCAGACTTCACTCAATTCTCACTTCTCTGGTCAGAGCGTATAAGAAAGGGAGAAACCTAAGCTGATGTGATGGTTCTTTTTCAAAATCTGGTGAAAGAGTTAGCATTTTGGGCAGAGTGGGAGAGCATTTGGGTTTTTGCTTGCTATTTCTCCTTCTCCACAGAAAATGCTGAAGATTATTTGCATGTGTGTGCACAGTGGGAGAAGATGCCCAACTGAGGTCCAAACACAAATGAAACAGAACTAGCAAAGTTCAAAGCTGACACAATCCAAGTTCTTGCTACTAGGAAAAAACAAAAAATTCCTCCATTTCTCCTTTATTAAAAAACAAACAAAGGAACAAACAAAAACAACAAAAAACCCCCAACAAAACAAACAACTCATCTTCCTTTTAAAAAATGCTTGCATTTAAATCAGCACACTGATTTTGGGGAAAGAAGAGAGAAAGATTTCTGTTCCCAAAGCCTGTTTCTAATCATCAGATGAATTTTGAGACAACCTCTGAACATTCAGCACTTGTGGTCAGTTTTCCCCACCCAAAAAAACTAGTGGTTTTTGCAGACATTCCATAAACACAGGAAGCTTAGACTGTGTCTCTAATAGATAGGGAGACAGAAAAGCAAAATACACACAATATAAAGGCAAAAGCTAAACTTGCCATGCTAATTCAGAGGAATGTAGTCCAGAAGTCTGTCGCTACAGCTAGAGCCAGATGTTTCAAAGAGAATACCCCAAATCTGTGAAGTACAGTTCTGACATAACCTACCTGTGGTTTAGATTTCTTTTTAATTACTGACTTTCCTCCCTGAAGCACGGGACTCTATATTCTGTTTGAGTCTTTGGTTTGATTTTGTTTCTTTGGAGGGGAGAAAGGGGTGGCATGGAGGGCTAAAAAAACTGTGCTGTGCAGAATTCCCATGGTGTTTGAATTCCTGGTGATCTCATAACAGGCCCTAATTTGTATCTGCTGAAGTATTAGGCTCAATTTTATCTGCAGCAGTAAGTTTCATGGATAAATCATGTTTTATCCATGTTTTCTTTTCATCCATTTTTAAATTTCTGTATTCCAGCTCTTTACTGAATGTCTCATTTTTCTGTCAACATGAGAATAGCCAAAAAGAAAATCCTGACTATCTTTTTTCCTGCACCAGTTATTATTTTTATATAGCCTAATTGTTGTTAGTCTCCTTTCTAAAATAAACACTTATGTTCCTTTCATGCGTGCTTTTTTTCGAAGAGAAGCTTTTCCTTTCCTTCATCTAGTTCCCTTATCAGTCTCTCCTCAGGCTTTGCTTTTGCCCACTTGCTCACCAGAACTGAAGCCACTAATACAAGCGAAGGTACCCTTTTCACTTTCCAATAGCCTTTTAATTTTGTAATTATTTTCTTTTCCACTTGAGTGTTAACCTTCCTAACCTCATCAGCCCAATGAATAGAAATTTTAACAGAACTGTCAATGATTAGCCCCCATGAGCAATTATATTCAGTTATTAATAGGTGAAATTCAGAACATTTTTTCCAAAGTACATTACTTCTCTCTGAAAAGTAAAGAATTTGCCTGATGTTAGTCTGTCCACTTTTCTCATTTCTACCCAGTTAAAATTACAGCAGAGAACCTTTAACTGGGAAATCTTTAACAATTTCTGAGAATAGGTTGTCATTGTCGAAGTAGCTGAGTCTAAAGTCTTTTAATAATTCTGAATTTAGGATTATGAATAAGAATAATTTCATATTTTTAGAATCAATATTCTTTGATGATGAGCTTCCTAATTTTTTAGTGTTTTTCAGAATTCTGTTTTAATATGATTTCTGCCTTCACAGTTAAATCAGAACACATAATCATTGTTGGCCTGTTTGTCAACAGAAACCCCGTTCCAGAATTCTTTCTTTTCTGTAGAAAAGTTTCAAAATAAAATTTAATCAAATTGGGAAAAAAATACAGATTTTTGAAATTTCCATCAGAGTGAAAAGAAAGTAAAGATCTTTTATGATATTTTAGAATATTGGTGGTGTTAAAATAACAATGGTAAACAGGAATAAAACAGTTTTACTTTGTAGTAATGTATATAGTCCTGCAGACCTTTCAGATTTCAGTTGTACTATTCTGTGGTAAACTCCTCTGTAAAAGATTTAGTTACAATTCCACCAAAGGAGGGCTGCTTAATTTTTGATTTGGTTTTGGTTTACCCTGGTGCTCTGTGTTAACAAAGACAAGTTAAAATAGTGTGTATTCTATTGTACTCTATGATTTGGAATTATAACATCTAAGGTATTGAATCTTCAACCCTCACTGCATCATCTATAGCTTGTATTCAGAAAAAAATTAAGTTATTATAATTGAGTTTCTGCTGGAAGCTGTTTAATTTGGTTCAGTCAAACTATCCATTAACATCCCAGATGGCTGCCAGTTAAAATCTGCCTTTGGTGTATCCCTCCCATCCTGCTCCTGCTTTCTCTATCAGCTCAGTCTGAAATCTGGAAATTCCTATCCCCAAGTAATGGACACTGATGCAGTTCCTCCCCGCAAGCTCTGCGTCCCCTGCTCCTTTGGGTGTGCTTTGAAACTAGTTAGTGATGAAGAACGAAAGACTACTGGCCCTCTACATTGTTTTATTAAACTTGCTTGCATGATAGCTTTAACACTGTACGCTCATTTTCCTGTTTCCAACCTTACATGTAGTAAGTAAAGAAATACCTTGTTTTACCAGTCAGTATAGTTAAATGGCAACATTGTAGTTAAGTTGCATATGTTAAGGCAGTTCTAGTGAAGTACACCAAAACCTCATCTAAAAAGAACTCTGAATCGGGTATTCTCAAGGGGACTGTCAGCAACCTTGGAAAACTCCCTGCTGATTATCAAATGTCACCTGCCTCCCCAGCTACAGGCTAAAATTGACTTACACTGGGTTTTTCAGATAAAAAACTTGCAATGTCTTTGAGTCCTTTATTCTGATGAACTGTTGTTTCCAGCAGTATTTTTGGCTAATTCGTATACCACAAACTTCAATGGGAGATGTAGTCAACACCTGTAAATGCAGGATGCTGAATTAGGTTATGTGCAGATTTTCAAAGGCAGAAATAGAGCAGTGAGGCCCTTTTTCCGTTGGGAGCAGCTGGCTCGCAGTGGAACGAGATGCCTCTGTGCCACCAGTGTCACTGAACGCAAAAGGGTTTCACCCAGTCCTGTGTTTTTGCATTGTACTGACAAAGAGCTTGGGGGTTTGTGGCCAAAGATCACCCATGTTGGTGTTACAGACAGATACTGGATCTTCTTCTTGAAAATTAATGGAATGGTGAATTATTTATTTATTTTTAAATTTTGGCATGATAATTAGGCGTGGATAACTAAATACAAGATTTTAGCAACTCTGTGAAAGTAAAGGACCAGTATGAATAACTATTACAGCTGTCAACATTTCTATGCTGTTATTAGGGGATTAATATGCAACCACAAAAATTTGTTCCAGGCAGAAACTTGGCATTAAAAGATGCAGTCCAGGATTTTTTTTTCCCTTAAATTTGAATTCAATCCATTTGGCCATTTTTAAGTAGGAAAAAGACATTATGTTTTTGAAGGTAGAGATTCCTAACATACCTCTGGTTTCAGAGGGAATATTTAGGGAACTAACAGGGGTCGCAGGACTCTGCCTCCTACCTTGCCCCCATTCTGCCTCTCTTCAGCAAACCTATTTGTGTTGTTATGTTTTTGCACTTTATCACAGCCAATGATAGGGACACATAAAAGTGTAGCCATAGGTCTATTCTTCCTCATTTTTCTCTTTTCATTCAATTAGGTATTTGCCAAAGCCTGTAGCTGATTATGCCTATTGACTTTTGATAGGAGTTGAGGGTTTCTTTGGGAACTTCTGGAAAACTGTATCATGGTTATATATTTGGTCCTCAGTGCTTTCTATGCCCATGTGTAATATAAATTTAGCACCCCATGATGTCCTGATAGTCATCATCTTTCCCCAGTCATCATCACTGTCTTCCAACAGATAGGTTTTCAACTGTTTCTGGAGTAAATGACTTATTGTGAAGACAGTAGCAGCAGAAATTGAGCTAGTCTCAGTGCTCTTGCAGCCATGTTTCTGCTGCCAAATTTCTGCTAGTCTGCGGAAGAAAAATTTAGGTTTTACATAGCAAATACTTAATTTGACTTAATGACTCATGACTTAATTTAATAAGGCAACTTGGAAGAGGGAGAATGTTTAGAATGTTAAGAAAATATCATCTTAATGTAGAGAGAGATTAAGAAAAAGAAAATTAGGAATTTTTCTTACTTATAAGTTAAGGACTCCTAAATGGAGGGTTCACAAGATTTTGTGAGCTGCAAAACACTCAGCTGGCAGGGAAAATCACTCAGTGACTTGTTCATTTTTCTTTTTATCTTGAGTGTCTAGTTTTGCTTTAAAAATAAACAGTGTGGGTTCTATGCTGAATTCCAGTACTGAGTAACATAAACCCTGTAATTTTTTTGTAAGTTCAGACAAAAAACTTGCCCTGAGGTAACAAAGAATCCACTATTCTGGGACTGAATTTTGCTTCGTACATTGCTTGTGAACTTACAGCATTACTTATTACTGTTATGCTGTCTGTGGTGCAAAATGGGGTTCTGTTGCCCTAAGATCTGAGAAAACAAAAGCACCGAGGGATGAGTGCTCATATTTGAATCATAAAAGAGGTAGAGCAGTACCATAATCCCTGATTACTGAGACCCAGAGTATGTTTGCTTTGTCAGAGATTGCTCGGATAGTCTGTGGCAAAGCTGACCAGAGTCTCGCTTGGTCGTTTAATGCCTTGTTAGTCTAAGCCTCTTGTCACCAGCTGTATTATCTCAAAGTCCAGACTCCGTTAAAGGAACTGGTGTGATTCCATATGGTTTCTAGTCCCAGTGATTTTAATGATACTTCGTGTTGATTTCTTAATTTTTTAGTAAAATTTTCTCCCTCTCCCCTTGATACTGATGCTAAAATGTGCTGTATAGATTGCCAGAAATAATTAGGATATATCCTTGATAACAAGCAGCGCAGTGGAAGATGGCAATATACCTAGTTTGTGTACACTTTTCACTGCTTCACAGATAGCAATTTTTTAACCAGTGTCAAACTTTTTCACAGTATACAGACTCAGAACCAGAGGAACAAAGCAGGTAAGTGACATGGCAAAGGTATCAACTGTGAATCAGTGACAAGCTCTGACTTAGAATAGAATTCATTCCTTCCTTCTGATCTCTGCAATGTTACATGAACTTCTATAAAATTTCTCTTTTAAATAAGAAAAGTATGTAATATTTTTAGAATCCAATCCATCAGAACAGTTACATTTGTCCTTAGTTTACCATATTGAAATTTAAAAAAAAGATCCAAAGCTCTTATGAAGCTTGGCATTGTCATTTATTTGAATAAATTATTTATTTAGGGGGAAAACTCCACAACGTTGTCAGAATTCTTGAGAGCTTAAGATCTTCATGCTTTGAAAACCAGTTATTAAACAAAATAAACTGTGTGCAGGAAGGGGTGAAACTTAAAGTCATACAAAGTTCAAAAAGGGTAAAAAGAAATACAAAGAGCTTATTCTCAACATCAGGCTCCTATGCTAATACTGAGAATTAATTCACCTCAGACTGGAGGCAGAAGGATCCCATTGTTTTTGTTTTAAAATATATTTTTCACTAAAATTAAATATCCCATACATAACATTTCAGACCAAGTTATCTTTTATTATTTCTATTTTTAACATATGGTGCAGGAGTATATTATCGTCCCTGTTTGTAGAGCACTCAACAGCCAGAACTAGGTATTTTTCCTATACATCCATCCTGAGGTTGTATTTTGCAGAACAGAGAAGTCCTGCAGATACCCTGTTTAATTAGAGAAAACAATGGTCAGGTCTACTCTGCAGAGAAGAACCCCATACTAGCAATCCCAGCTTTAGCCGCAAGCAAGCTGCTGATTCTACATTGGGCAGCATAATATCATGCAGAGATGCTAAGCAGAGTTTGGTCCTGGCAGTGCCGTAAGTGCTAATTAGCCTATATACCTTTGTGTACTAATGCAGCTAAACTTCTTTCAGTTCTGACACTAACTTGTTTAACACTTGGCTTGGGGATTTTTACAAGGTGCTCATTATATGATACATACATGCCCAAAGGGTCTGCAAAGTGAACCTGGTAATAAGTGATGCAGTGGGAAGGGAAAAAATAAATAATAATAACAATACCAGTAAGTTTTAAACATGTCATTGCCTTGAGTACAGGAAATGCATTTATACTCTGGACTATTATAGAAACAGGCACCTATATCTTGCTTTACAGCAAAGTAATTTGGAGAGTACTTAGTGTGAACAAGAAGGGCTCGTGTGATGTGCATGATACACTTTTCTGATTGAGCGGTTGTGGAGAACAACAGAATGAAATTAATGCTCTGCTTTTGCTAGAAAAACAATGTGTGTAACAATTCTGTTTTGTGCAACATCCCTGACAGAAGCATGGTGGATTGCTTTTCCAATGCAAGCTAAGGTTCAGCTGCTCAGCATGAATCCCAGCTTCTGACACAGGATTTATTTCAGCAAGCCAATAGATCTTAAAATACAATTTATATGCTCAAATTCAAATATATTAGTAAAATGTTTAAAAATTCACCCTTTTTTCCTTAATGTTTCCTTGGCAGCAGTGTGCACGTGGCACATACTAGTTTTATTAATAAAAGCAGGAGCAGATGAGCAAACATTGGGCAGATCTTGCCTTGAAAACCATTCAGGCTATGAGGGGCAATAGCAAAAACTAAAAGCTGCCTATACAAAAGCTGAACTGGCAACTTGTCAGGAACCTAAAAACCGCCTCTGTGTTACACAGCTTAGACTTGTAGCAGTTGTCAGTTTTCAACAAGGTCTTTAGAAGGTGTAGCTGTTGACATGAAGAATCTCATTCCATCGGTGATGAAATGAGTCAGAATATGCAGTCCCACTCATCTCTATAGCCCAGATGAAGGAGTCCAGAATATCTAAATCTCACTGACTCTCAGCAGTTGTAGTTTTGAAGCCTTTACTCTAGAGCTGCATGCTCAAGAAGAAAAGCTGTGAGCAGCCTTCAGCTTCATCAGGGTTTGTGTTTGATATGCTAGTGTCAGAAGTAGAACGTAAAGTCATACGGCCTCTGTTAGAAATTATCATCCTTTCTCATAAACAGCTGAAGTAAAATTGTAATCAACGAAGTAAAACTTCTGCAAAAAGGCCACTGGGGAATTCTGCCTCTGGTTAAGTTCACTGTTGGCTGCACTGGAAAAGTGTGCAGTTGATTCTTTGTAAAATGTTAACTTCAGCCGTGAACTTTCAAGAGTCACTCTGGCAGAGGGCTCTAGTAAAAGTCCAATTGTTTGCTAAGCTTGTTGTCCCTGTAGACAAATGAATATTAAAATAGCTTCTAATGTAACTTTAGCTTCTGGCTGGCTCCTAGCCTGTTATCCAGCTGTAGCAGCTATGCCATTTGAGTGCCAGTTTTCAATTCTACTTGATTAACAATTCATGCAGACCATGGGATGGTTGAGATGGATGTTAAACACATTGACATGCAGAGGATTACCACTTCAAACTGTTTTATTGTTGGCACCTGCAAGCTGCTGTTTTGCTAACCGTTGTTACAGCTGGGAGAGGTGTGACACTGGGTTCTAGACAGATTTCAAAACAATCTGTTGCTCAGTAAAAATGACTTGGAAATTTTAAATACCGAGGCCATTTTACCTTCAGAATGAAAAAGAGCTGTAAGCTCTAATGATCTGCATTGATCTTAATGCTTGAAACTGCCATCTGCATGCTGAAATATGCATGTTGTGATACACTGCATTAACTATTACGGTACCTTTGTGATGGGCATGCAGGGGCTGTTGTCTCTGCTATTACCCAAGGGCTGTTGTATGGCAATCCCATGGCAGTCTTGTATCCAACATTCTTGTGTAGCTTTCCCAAGGAAATGAAAAGCCATTCATTTTGGCATCATGGTAGGTAAGATAATTTTAACTAACTCAAAGATCATTTGTCTCTGAAGAAAAATGGTATTTTTCATGGAATTTGACAACTTGTTATTTCAGATACTCCCTTTGCATCTGGTAATTTGGTTCTTATGTTGGGACATAAAAGTATGTCTTCTGAGGTTTGAGGGAAGTACATTCAAATCAGGATTAATTCTGGGAAAATGATCTGGGAATTTTTTTTTTTTCTATTTCATTGAGGCAGGGAGGAGTATGTAAATGTAGGTTATACAGACCCATGAATTCTGTCCAAACAGCTTTCCATAGCAAAAATAGCATGAAGACTAATGGGAACATCAAGTAAGTTCTTTAACTAGAAAAAATTCAATCTAATCTTTAGTCTTTAACTAGAAAAGCATTAACTGCCAAGTAATTAGTGAAAGGTTGCAGAGTTGCAAAGAGAAAGGATAAGGAAAAGAGCAAGTTAAGATTATGGGATACATGGAGATAGATGTCTGAAGGACAGAGTTAGCACCTGGGTTACACTCTTATTTCCTGAACTGAGACTAAACACTTTCACAGTTCTCTTGCTGTGGCAGCAAGTTTCAGGCTGTACAAATATAAGGCCTGAAGTGAAGGCCATTATTTGTTCTGCTGCATGATGAATGCTTGATTATAGAATAAGGCTGTATGCATCTTTCTTCCCTTTCTCTCCTCCCAGAAAAAAGACTTGGAACAAATCAGAGAAAAAACTTCTCTAGGTTTCAGTAGAGAATTTTTCTTTTATTTTTTAATTTGGGGTTTTTTTTTTTTGTTCCCCAGTGGGTGTTGTCTTGATGGCATACCTGGTAGGTTTAGCTGCTGACAAAAATTTATGCTATTTAAAGGCACAGTCAGTTATGTTCTCAGGATCTTCCCACCAGAAAGGTGAATATTCAGATCAGGTAAGAAACTTTACTGTCTTCCAGAAGTAACCTCTTTACCTTGTAGGCTTATATAATGCATTTTGACAGTTCAGTTACTTGCTTATTTTCTTGACCTATACACACAGTTTGATTGAAATGGAATAATTGCTGAAAATCAAGTGTAATGATAGCTTTATTTGCTGTCAGAAAATTTGCTTTTCCCAGAACCAGATTCACACAGCAGAAATCCCCCATGCTGGTATTTCTTCTTGGCAAGGAATCTCTGAAGACTTCTGTCTAGTTTCCTAGGTCATCAGTCATAGGCAGGTATGTTGAATTTAGGCTGCATGAATGCGGACATATTTTCCTACATCCTGTCTGAATTCAGATTGATACCTTGTTGTGTGACAACTGAGAACCTCCACAAAACAGAAACTAATTCCTGGCAGGAGAGGAGCGCTCACATGTACAGCCCAGAAGCTTCTGCTGATTCACTTACTGGAGCAGCTTTTTCTTTTCTAGCCTTCTGTGCTGCAGGAGTTGCTACTGCTGTACATTCCCAGCTATGAACTCTGATATATGATTTCTGGACATCCCTAACACACTTTCAGTTTTCTCAGTTGCAGCCAAGAGAAAGGAAATAGCTGTCTGCCCTGATAACGTCTCTAGAGCATCTCCCTCTGTACTGTTGTGTGAAGGGGTGGACATCAGAAATATCATTAGGTTTCTTGTCTCCTTTTTTACATTCCTGCTCTGTTCCACTATTTACAGTCATCGTATGTTGCTGTACCAACAAGATCAGTAACATAAATCTGTTAAGGATATGTAATGGTAACTGTTCTTTGTTCTGCCAGGAAAAAAAAGAATCCCTGACAGAACTGCAAAGCTGTACTTCACCAGAAGTGGCAGTAGATGTTACGATGATAGTGTATTTATCTATATATAACTAAAAGCATTGGCAAATGAACTGCTTAACAAGGACAGAACTATGTCTTCTGAGGGCATAGGCTGCCTTGTTGTCCAGGACAGTGGGTCCTTCTACAACTTTTTTCTCACCTGGCATTCAGTAGAATGGGTCTGATATAATTTGGTATAGTGTAAATCAGAGGAGATCCACAAAATTAATGCAATTTCTGCACTAGTATAAGGTTATGACTGGACTCTTTCACCAGGAGAGAGTCACTTCCTTTTGGATTTGTTGGTTCACGGTTCTTTCAGTTTGGTGTTTGGATACACTTGATTTCAGTCTTTCTTTTTTCTTTCCCCCACATGACATATTACTTGCCCTTTTCTGTTACTTGTTCTCTTCAGCATTCTTTTCTCTTTCACAATAGCATGCTTTCAATCAAAGTGGACTGGGTGTTTTTTTGCAAGACTATTCTTTTAAACACCAGATTACTGTAGTCAAATTCAAGTACGTGACTTCAATAGAGACTTCACTGAGTGGAACATAAATCCAACAATGTATAAGTACAGGTAAACAGTTTCAAATGATCTATTTATCTTTTTTGGCCTATAACTCTCTGAAGCTATAAAAAGAAGGATGTGGGAAAACATCTTACCAAAAGTGATCTTTTTTTTTTTTTTGGCCTTTCCATTACTTGTTTTATTTTTTCAGAGAATTACATTAGTATTCATAACTACCAGCTAAAAAGCAAATCTGATTTAAAAAGGAAGCACAGTAGAAAACCTTGGGAGACATGTTTGCTTAGCTGAAAAGTAGTGAAATAACAGTAATATAATTAGAGTGAAAGGAGTCTTGGGGAAAAAAAAAAAAAAAGACCTCAGACCTATTTTAAGATCTTAGGTCATGAGTTGGGTCATGAGCTTCTTAGTATTTGGTGTGGTATCTGAGTAGACCCTTGGATTATGGATCAGGGCAGGTGCAGAAGACTGTACCATAAATACTTTTACCCTTAAGGAGTTCACAAATTTCTTGAATGACAAACTAGACAGAAACATATTAGTTCTTAAGAGGAAAATTACTAATTTTAGAATAATTTAAAGCTTTATTTTCCAACAAGTCATCCCACAGATCTTAATTATAAAAGCTAAAATGCTCTTCACCGTTACCTTAGAAATGTTACGGAAACTCCTTTACAGAGTTGCAGCATGTATTTATTAAGCATGACTGGCATGTTCAGGGGTATTTCTGTACTCGTTTGCTGCCTACTGAGCTGTGCAGAGAACTGACCATCAGGATTCCTACCTTCTATTTTAGGGCCTTCTCTCGCCTTATGGCTGGAGCACGTATGATCAATTCCCTCGGGGGAAGTTTTGCCACTTATATGCTACTCTTAGAAATATTGTCCCTCAGCTCCCTTAGTATGAAGCTCTCAGAGATCCTTACAGGATAAAATACACTAATTGTAGTGGTAAAACCTGCCTAATTTCATCAGTATCTATTGTATTATTTGTTTTCCACATGAATACAGATGTTTCCAGTTTCCTATATTTTGATGATATGCTGCTCTCTTTGTCCAAAATGAACCTTACAGTTTTACAAGGGCTGCAGAGGTCTCAGAGACCTTGGAGAAATTAGTTTGTATTTTATTTATATTTGGCTGCCTATGAGGCAACACTCTACTCTTCAAATGACACATACAGGCCTATGAGTTCACTTTGACCTAATTTGAATCCTTAATCATCTTTTAAGAGGCAAGTTTTCATAGAACTGGCAGAACCAGTTGTAGCATAAAGTTAGGTGTCATTTCCTGCATATTCCTTTAAAAAAAAAAAAAAAGGAAAAGTAACTCCAAGGGTATGTTTGAAGTTTTTCCAAATTAATATATCCACCTACCCTTCTGTCTGTTAGCAGAATCAACAGTGTGAACTCCCTTTGACTAGCCCAGTCCATGCACAAAAAAGCAGGTCCTTCTCAAGAAAAATTTCTGCCTACGTGAAGGGATATATGACATGACAGAAGCATCATGATATAAACAGGTTGTAGCCTTGCTCTGGGAAAAGATACGATATTGTCAGTAAGCCTGAAGTGCAACATCACCTACAGTTAGGAGTAGTGGATTTCAAAAACAGTATATCCTTCTCTGGTTCATGTTGGCTGTCTTGATTTTCTAAGGAACCTGATTAAATGAACAGAATTCAAAATGAGTGCAGTAGGTACTGCCCAGAAGCAAGTAAAACTGCTGCTAGGGAGTTCCAGTACCATTTGTCAATGAGACAGATGAGATAGCTGCTGTGGTGAAAAACAAAAAAAAGGTAACAAGTAACATTACAGAATTAGTATTATATCAGAAAAGCAAATTTTGTGCTGCCTTCTTTTTACAGTGCACAAAAATAATTTGTATACAGTCTTTCTTCATATATCAATTAAAGAGGGAGATACTATACAAGCTATTTGATTTCCAAGCCTATCTTTCTTAGCCAGCTGGAACAGAAATTTCCAAGCAATTGAAACTGGTAATGAAAGATATAGCAATCATGTTTACACGTGTCTGTACTTTTCATGTTCTCTCTACGAGGAAAAAAAAAATTAAATCACCATCAGCCAGTTCAGCCTCATGGATACAGGGTCATCTTGATATAAACAAAGCTTATTAATTGGACATTTTCATGTAAATGGCACCTCAAGATTCTGTTTTTCTGTGGAGGCGACAGCATCCTCCAGGTTTGGGGGGGGGGGGGGTTGGGGGGGGGTGGTTTTTGTGTTTTGTTTTTAAAAAAAACCCTTTCCTTTCCTTCTTCCTGTATCTCATACTTTCTCACGTGTCCCAGAGGCTCCCATGTCATGGCTAACATTCTTTTAGGAAAAATGGAGCTGCACAGGAATTCTTTAAGAGCCTATCAGCACCACTCCCAAATTAGCCAGACAGGATACTGTTTGTTTAATTTCACAAGACATTTACTTTCCCCAAAGCCAGAAGAGCTACCTCAGTGAATTCCCAGTCATGATACTCTACACTTTTTAAGGATTTTTTTGTGGCACAGGAGTAAGTTCTCCTAAATTAGGAACAAAACATACTGATACATTTCATTATGCAGTCAGGTTGTTGAACAATATGTAACTTGGTGTCTTTTAAATATTCACTATACTTACCTCAGAAAGGCCCTAATCTGTTCTAACTGGCTATATTGTAAAAGCAGGATAAGTGCAAAGAGAAAAACTACACTTTAAAGTTGGCTGCAACTAAATCTGCAGACTTCCAATACTCTGGGTTTTTTAAACATTTTGCGATGGTGCAATGCTGTTTATATTTTGATGGGTTTAAATAGTATTTTTTTGGAACTGATAGATAGGTATGAATGAGCAATATTGTATAGAAAAAAGAGAATTTCACCCTCTAGAAACATTTTACTTCATAATTTTTACTAATATTTTACTATCATAGGAGTTTGGTTATTAAACCAATGTAGTGAGAAAGGAATGCAGTGAGCAATCTTTAAGTAGGCATAAGGAAAGCCTCTACTTTGCCAGTGATCTTCTGTGCTCTCTAGCAATGCACGTGAATCCCTGCGCCTAGTTGCAAGCCTCTCTGAACTTTGTATAGTTCATAGCTGAATTCAGACTACGGCCTTTCTCAGGATTAGGGGAAGATAACTGTTGGTCTGAACCCTGATCGGGGGCTTTGCTGTCTTGTAGAGCTGAAGCTTCATGGTGCTGCTTATTTAAGCTCTCCAGAAGCTTGCCTCCAAGGCCTGCTTTGCAAATCCAGCCCTTATTGCCCTAGTAAGTACAGCGAGCCGGAAGCTGTAGGACATTCCCTCCTGCTGCAAAGTAACATCAGTTCAGCTGAGCCAGTGACAGCACCAGGGAGGAATTTTCTGCTGCAAGTACTGAGCTCAGATAAAGAAGCTGCCTAATTTTCTCTTTGTGCAACCCAAATCCTATGGGGCTTGTGCACGTCCATGTACTTTCTGCACTGTACAAGGGAGCGTGCGTTGTGGGGAAAGAGCGTGTTGTGTCTTGCTCGCTGTGCTGATGAGACTGTGAGACCCGCCAGAAGTGAAAATAGGTCTCCACTTAATTATATGTTATTTTGTTAATTGTCTCTCTCACTGTGGCCTGTCTTGCTGGCATGGCCGGCGGAGGGTGCAAGCCACTTCTCTAGCCAGTTCTCTGTCCCAGCTTCTCCTGGTCTCCATCCCTCGCAGCTGTGGCTACCCCCAGGAGGGCAGCTGACCTGCCACTGTCCCAGTTACGGGGCGTTGTAACTGTCCTCTGCCTTTTCAGTTCAGCGTTTGTGCCCCTTGCATGTGCACGTCTCGCTGCAGAGCCACAAGTCCCAGCGAGGTCATGCAGAGGAGGGCAGTAGACGTGGGAAACATTGGCATCCGCTGGCACTTCTGCTCTGCCCCGGCACCACCTGGGGAGGAGTGGAGAGCCTTCCTGTGCCCCCGTGGTCACTTGCACCGGGGGTCTGGGTCGATCTCAGCCCCTTTCCCCCTCGGTGTAGGTCCCGGCGGAAGCCCTGCCCGCCCGGCCAAGTCTAGTCTTGGTGCTCGGCGCTGTACGGGCCGGCCCAGCACCCCGCCGCCCGCACTTGCCGCAGCCTGACTGCTTAGTAGAGATGCCTCCTCCTCCTCCTCTTCCCCTGCCCGTGGCAGCCGGGGGGGAAGGTCTTAAAACCCATTCATTCCGTATGTGCATGCAGTTAACCCCTTACTGCCGCTCCCCCCCTCCGCAGCCTTGCGTGTTTCCCTGCCGCCTAGCGTGGCCGGCTCCGCCATCCTCCTGCTTTAAAACCGATTGATTTACACGGGTGGGACGGCTCCAGCACGGGGCTGGTGTCACCCGGACACCTTGCCCGCCCGGAGCAGTCTGCGCGGCCGTGTCCTCCGCTCCCCAGGCTCCGACTTGCTGCCTTTTTTTTTTTTTTCCCCCCTCCCAGGAGTAGCATGGAAACGTCCCGTCCTGCCTATTTAGAAATGGGAACAAATTACTCCCCCGCCTTACCTCGCCTATCGCATCCCATATATAGTCATATCTACGGTCAAATGGCAGGCAGCAGCGAATGGGAGCGCTGAGCCTCCGAAAAAAGCCGGCGGGGAGTGAGAGAGGGAAAGGGGTAGGGACGAACGGAGGAGGGAGGGGAGAAAAAAAAAAAAAAGCAAGCCCTTTCCAAAAAAGTATTGGATGTCTTGAGGAATGCAGTCAGCCCCCTGGGAAAGTACATATCTGTGAGGCGCTCCCTGCCCGCCGCTTGCACTTCGCCGGCGCCCCGTCCCGCACGGATCAGCCCCGCCGCCCGGCAGCTCCGCACCGCTCCGCACCGCTCCCTTGGGGGCTGCGGCTGGGTCTTGGACTCGGGGCTGTCCCGCAGCTTTTCAAGTTTTGCTTTCGGGTGCAATTCGCGCGGGGACGCGCCCTAGCCCACCGCCGCCATGGATGCCATCAAGAAGAAGATGCAGATGCTGAAACTGGACAAGGAAAACGCCTTGGACAGAGCCGAGCAAGCCGAAGCGGACAAGAAGGCAGCGGAGGAGAGAAGCAAGCAGGTCTGCACCAAGGGTCCGGGCGCGGCCAGCGCCGGGGCGCAAGTCTTTCCAGACGACTCCCCCTTCTCTCTCTCTCACTCTCTGTCTCTCTTTCTTTCAATCTACCTTATATTACCACCACCATCACCTCCGGCAGAACTGGTTGAACTTTTCCTAAGACAGAGCTGCACCCTGGCAGCCCCTGGCTGGAGGTTCCCGGGGGCCCGGCAGGAAGTAGTGCCCCCCGCCCCCAACACCCCAGCTGCGGAGCGGGGCCCTAGGACAGCCGCATGGTCTCTGTGCCTTTGTCATAGCGGCACGGCTGGGAGAGGCCATCTCGAGCCTCTGGTTAGCAATGGACAGACGTGCTGCGATTTGGCAGGACTCCTAAAGCTATGTTCGCTCCCTCCAGCACCACCCAGCAGACTTGTCTGATTCCAGCTGCCCCCCCCCGATGTGTGTCCCATTTTCTTGGTCTTCTCCAACCCCCCTCCTTTACACCTGGGGCTTTATTCGTTTGGGGCAGGGGGGCACATTGGTTGCACGTTTCTGGGAGATCCTGAAGGAGGAGGGAGGAAGGGAGAGGGATTTAAAAATGAATTTCCCACTTTTCCAAGCCCAGGGAGAAACATATTTGTGCATTGTATTTCCTCTTGTGCACCTAGTTAGAGGATGACATTGTGCAATTGGAAAAGCAATTGCATGTGACGGAGGATGCAAGGGACCAAGTGCTGGAAGAACTACACAAGTCTGAGGATAGCCTTCTCTCCGCAGAGGAGAATGCTGCCAAGGTATTGTGCCTTTGCCACAAGCAAGGAGAATCTAACTGTCTCTCCTTCTCTCTCTCTCTCTCTGTGTCTGTCCTTTTCTGTCTCTTCTGCACTCGCACTTCTCCCTTTGCACGATCACGTTGCCTGCTGCACCTTTTCCTGCCCGCCCTCCCCTCTCCACCACTTTCCACCCGTATCACAGCTGGAGGACGAGCTGGTGGCTCTACAAAAGAAGCTGAAGGGCACTGAGGATGAGCTGGACAAATACTCCGAGTCCCTTAAAGATGCACAGGAAAAGTTGGAACTGGCTGACAAAAAGGCCACAGATGTAAGTTACCCCCATCCTTTTCACCACCACCCCAGCACAGAAACCACACACTCCCTCTGCACAGGACAGCCAGGACTCCTACCGAGCAGCGGTCCAAAGCTCTGCTGAGGGCAGGGTCCAGGCACCTCCTGGGCAGGGAGGTGGGAAACACAGCACTGCCTCCTTGCATGAGGTTTGCATGCTATCAGGGGCATTTGATTGGGTTTCTGCTCACTTGACACGTGCTTTTCATGTATATTCGTCACTCTAGACATGAAAGTAAAGCACGGGTGGATCGTCCGTTCAGATGATGGGGAAAATGGCTTAGGCTGGAACAACACTATCTTGATAGTGAAGCAGAATCAGTTACTAGTAAGTAGATCCAGGAGAGGCAGATCCAGAAGAGCAAGGGCTGCTAGTTCTGTCTTCAGGAAAGCTGTTCCTAGGCAAGCATGCGTTAGAACTGCTGCTAGATACTAGTCTGGCTCACTCGCTGGTCCCTGAGCTGAAAGATCCTCTCTTATTTTTTTTTACTGGAAATCATGGGAACTGTTTCGCTTGTGGAAGAAAAGTTCAATCTCGTGTGAAAGAAAATTGTCCGGATGATGATACTTGCTAGGTTTGCAGTTAGAGGACAGGGATCCTGGGAGCAAGCAGGGAGATATAAATAGCTCAGTACTTTATATGGTAATAATGCAAGAGCTTGTGCCTCTCCCAGGCCCTCAACCCACCCACCTGTCTGCCCCTGACATGCATTTAATGTATTGCCTGCATGGAACCATGTGAGTTTTTGTCTCTGCAGTTAAGATCTAGATCTCTATGGCTGTTGCTGTAAAACCCAGTTTTCTCAGAGTAAATCTCGGGTCTGAATTAGAGGGTTAGGTTAAACCACAGTATTTCCAAAGCGATGACTGTCCTTTTCCTATAACTCAGCTTTAAAAATTAACCTCAAAGCCATAATAAAAAGAGGAGTTGACACAGACAAAGCAAGCAAAGTATTTCAGGGGGAGAAAGGATACTTCTAGAAGGGGAAACGTTACAAAAAAAACTTTGCATGAAAGACAACACACTTTTATCTTATTTTACTTGTAAAATGAACAAAGGATAAAAAAATTTTAACTTAGTATGGCAATTTAAGTTGCATAGTTTTGAGAGAGAACTCACGAACTTAACAAACATAAGCATGCCTAGGAACGGGAGAGAGGAGTTCTGTGTATAATGTGGATCAGATGTCTGTCATCTCCTTTGTATGGCTGCATAGATGAGAGGCAGCTTCCTAGCAGGACATTTGTTTAAACTGTTCAAAGGAACCACATATAGATCCAGGGAAGATATTCCTTATAAGGAAAAGTATGCAGAGTATTTGGAAATAGCTCGCCTAGGATGAAGGCAGGAGAAATGCTACTAGATTCCCTTTTTGAAATGAAAGCTCTTCCAAACCAATCCCAATGCCATTTTCCTTTGCTGGAAAACAGCGTTTGGAAGCTAGTTGAGGGCAATTTTATTTGCAGTCATCCCTCAGGCGGAAGGGTAGGCAAGTGTCTGGCTTGTGTTCATCAAGGTAAATGCTGTATTTAATGGTATGCATGGAATATGTCTGACATTTTAAGGATGTCTCTTTTTTTGGTGATGTGGAGTATCTTTGGGGCATTGCAGTTGACCCAGTATTTGCCCTACTAGTTTGGGTAGTTCCAAGCCTTAGGAAAAAGACAGGGGCAGGGGAGGGAGTGCCGGTGCCCTGGGGTGGACTCGCCTTACACAGGGGGATGAGGAAACCTTACCTCACCAGTGTTACTCATCTCGCAAAAGCTGGGTGCATGCCCGGAGCCACCTCACCTGGGAGGGGGCAGCCGCAACTCCCTCCTCTTTTCCCTCCGCGTGTCTCAGGACCTAGGCCAGATGCAGCAGCAGCTGGCGGCGACAGGTTGCTCGGTGTCATTTTATTACGCTCATAGTGGGGCGATTTAGCGGGGGAATGTGGGTCCCGGTCCCGACCCCGGGACGGCCCGTAGGAGTCCGCGCGCTGCGCCGCCAGGGGGCGCTGCCGCCGCAGCGCGTCCGCCAGGGGGCGCTGCCGCCGCAGCGAGTCCACCTGGCGACGGCCGCCGCCCCCTCGGTCCCCCCGGCCCGGCCCGGCCTGGCACGGCTCGGCACGGTCCCGCCGCAGAGCCCTCTCCCGGCTGGGGCCTGCCTCCCCTCGTGGCCTGCCTCCGTGCACGCCCCGGTGGTGCGTCGCGCCGCTCCTAGCTCGGTGCGGGCAGCCCCGCCCTGGTGCGCGGTGCGTTGCGGCGCGGGGGGACTTCCGGGGCTGGGGCAGGCGGAGGGAGGCGGTGCAGGCTAGGCGAGGCGAGGCGCGGGTATGGCGGCGATGAGCTCGCTGGAGGCCGTGCGGAGGAAGATCCGGAGCCTGCAGGAGCAGGCGGACGCCGCCGAGGAGCGGGCGGGCCGGCTGCAGCGAGAGGTGGACCAGGAGCGGGCCCTGCGGGAGGAGGTAGGGCCGCCGGTTCGACTCGGCCCGGGGGCCGCGGGCGGGGGCACTGGGCATGGGTCCCGGGGCGCGGCTGACCCTCGCCGCTCCCTGGCCGAGGGGTCGGGCGGCAGCTTCCTTCGCCGCCGTCTCCGACAAAATGGTTACCTGCCGGCCGCTGCGGCGCCCCCTCTCACCGTACTGTGGGCGGAGGCCGCTGTTCCCGGCGAGCAGGCCCGAGGCGTCAGGTGAAGAGTGGGTCACTCTGGTCTTCGACCTGGAGTGCTGTACTTTCCGAGTCGGTGGGGCAGACGAAGCTGTGGTGCATAAATAGACCGCACTAAGTCTGCTGGCCAACAGCAAAACGCTGAGTTGGAATGAGGTCGAACTTAGGCAAGATGTTTGAGATTGGGTGCTTTGTATTAGGTTCTGAGCAAGCTTTTGGGGTTTGTTTTTGTGTGTGTGTTTTGTTTGTTTGTTTTGGTTTTGAAAGTGGCAGTTGTTTGCTTATCTCATCCAAATGAGGTCAGGTCTGGGAAGTCAGCATGCTGACTCTTAAGAGGTTATATACTTGGGAGTGAACCTGAAATGGCCGTGTCTGAGTACTTAGAGTACCTGAAAACACCCCAACAATATGATCATATGGCCCCTTGTCACTACACATCTGTAATATGTTTAGCTTGTCAAAACCTTAGCTAAGATAGGAAAGGAACTGTAGGCACGGTTTTAGGGAGAGGCAAGATCAGATGTGAGAAGCACAGACTCACATAGCAGAGAGATGCAGTTATGGGTGGCAGTTACAGCAAAAAACCTGATAGGGCTGTTTGCATTGTCATTGACCTTGGGGAATTCTAGCAGCTGTAACTTAATGTTTGCTGCTGTAAAATGTACGGTGTCCTTTGCAGTGGTTTTAGTGCCTTCAGTGGTTGCATAAAAGTGACACAAAAGAACAAATTTCTTATTAATGTAGTTTATTACAATAGAAAAAATGGTGATTACTGGATTTTCTCGTATTGTGGGGCTTTCTGCACATTCTGGGCAGCAAGTTCAAAGGAAGAGCCTTCTGATTACTTGCAGGTGATCTTCCCAAGCAATCAAATACGGCTCCTTACACTTTACTAATATCTTTTTTTTTTTTTTTCAGTGAGGGATCACGTCAAAGTCATAAAATTGTTTCATAAGGGTTTCTGTCTTTAAAAAAAACCAACAAACTGTACTTGTTTTCTAAGCTTTGTGGAGTAAAGGACACCCATTTTCCTACTTTCAGTAACATGTCTTGTTCTAAACAACATATTAAGGGATTCCCATTAAAATGGGAAGCTTTGCTATTACCTTTTGTGGCAGAAGTAATAGTGCTGTGGAGGAGTGATTACAGCTTGCTGGTGAAGTCTTCCCATTAGAGCTCAGCCACATTGCTATGCGGCTTAAGATACTAAAGGTTAACGTTTGTCTTCCCTGGAGTTGGTTTATGCGAATGAGGTGGAATTCTGCAGAGTACATTTACTTGGTATTTAAGTTTTTGTTTGGAAGGGTCAGTGCTGGGGTGAATGAAAGCAGAAGACTGAACTCACAGGCACATGTAGACCTGTGCCTCTTCCATAATGCTACTTATGTACAGATTTTTTTATTGTCACAGCTGTATTTCTGCATGCTTGAGGAGGGAGGCTTTGAGAACATTGCAGCAAGCAAGCTGAGGTGTGAATCTGACCCTTCCCTTAGTGTAATGCCTTAGAAGTATAGCATGTGACCAGCTAGGCTAGGGGTTTTTTTCTTCTTCCTGTGCAAGGTACAGATATGCAAACAATGAAAAAGCCAAAGCTGTGGCCAAAACATATCACAGCTTACAGCTTTTGAGTGTTAAACCAGATTGTTACAAGTTTCAAGACTGACTAGCAGCCATTGCCCTAAAAAAGGATCTCTTCTGTTTTGACTGCATGCATTTCAAGGGGCTGTTGGCAATCACATTTTCAGAAGGCATTTTTCTTACTTCTTCTGGAAAACAGAATCTCTCTTACAACACTAATAATAACACCCGATGGTAACTTATCCATGTTATCGCTCATTGTAAAGATATGTGGTGTATAAGTGCTATGGCAAAACCACTGAAGCTTCTGTTTGCCTGCTAGCCGTGGGAGTGCCCCTTAATGTCACTGGGGTTTTTTCCTTCCTTACCATATAAGGAGAGAAGTCCTGCTCTGCACAAGAGTAACATGGGCCAAATCAGGCTGGTTGGTAAACCCTTATTGAGGTACTGAAGCAGGAAGTAGAAACTTGAACTTTAATCGCTCTGTGTTTTCGAAGCATATTGTATGCTCTTATCATGATGAGGAGTCTTGACATGATAATTATTAACTTGTAACATTACAAATTTCCCAAGGGTAACATTTATGCAAAGTTGTTTTCTTTCTCAAATGAGAATGTTCAGATTCTTACTGTTAAAAGCCAGAGGTCTGAAAATACAAGTTCGGAGTACTACTGCTTGATGACATAACCAAATATTTTATATTTGGGTTAATGTGGATCTCTAAGGATGAAGTCTCTCTTCTCCTGATTCTACATGTTCACTGGCAATAATCATTAATGTTCAAATATATATTTGCTTCCCTGTTTATGTATTACTTCTAATCATTCTAGTGGGGCAATGTTACTGTTATGTCAAAGGTAGTTGTGTCCCACCCCCCTCCCCCACGCACTAGATATCATAGGGAATTCAGATGTCTACTTCCTCACAGCAAGATCGTTTTCAGTACTGATTAAGAGTAACTGTTATTTTTGGAAGTAATTAACTTTTAAGAATAATGACCTTTTTGTGTATATTTTGCACGTAGTATCCTTTTGAAAGAAATAAACTTTAAGGAGGTTACTACGAGAAGGCTGTTATAGAACTTACTCTGCAACTTAAGCAAGTGTAGGTTTGAGAATGTCAGAAGTAAAAGCTTGTAATGGTAAGAGGCAGATGAGTTGCCAGTGTTGTACAGAAGATTAAGTGAACAGGTAATGCAAGAGAGGCAAATCTGGCGATAGTTTGAGGATGGCAGTATGGGAGGGGGGAGGGACAGGGAATAGATATTTTAAGCAATTGTTGCCTGTACCAGGGCCCTTCTGAGATGTAGCTTCTGCTGATGCCTTCTTTGTCAGCTCTTCCGTAGCTTGCCTGTAAACAAAACTTGTGGATATTTGGGCATTTCTTAAATGTTCTCATGCTCTCTCTGTGTCAGCTGTCTCATTGCAAATGCTGATCTAGGTGTATTTTTGCATGTTTACATTGAACCCTTCTTATGGAACTCAAGGGAATACTGGGACAATTCTTATCAAAATATGGCAAAAGGTCACAAAGGATTTGGGATAACATAGAAGAATCGGGTAATTAGTTGGTGTTGATAAAAAAAAAGGAGGGGAGACTATAATTGGTTAATGTCATGCAATGACAGAAATTATTTGGGGAACGATGCATAATTCTTTCAGTGCAGTTCTTTCTAGTACTAATTGTACAGTCCTTAATGTGCTTTGTTTAAAGGAAGCATTAATCACTTTTTCCTCCATTAAGCAATAACCTCACAATTCAATGAGGGCATGTACATCTCTGTGTATGGGCTTTCTAGTGGATGAAGTCAGAAATTACTGAAACGCTGTTAAATGGTACTAGCAGGTACGTGGGATAATCTTTCACAAGAGGTGATGTGTGACTTATTAATTTCTGTTCTTCCTGCGCTTAGGCTGAGAGCGAAGTAGCTTCTCTGAACAGACGCATCCAGCTGGTTGAGGAGGAGTTGGATCGGGCTCAGGAGCGCTTGGCTACTGCTCTGCAGAAGCTGGAGGAAGCAGAGAAGGCTGCAGATGAGAGTGAAAGGTGGGTGGGGCCACTCTTGAATGGATTGTTACCCTTATGACAGAGATGATAATTGCCAGGGTGTGGGTTCAGGAAATAAATTAAGCCACTCCTATGTCTCTGAGCATGTGTAATCCACTCTTCCTTTGCCTACATGGTCTTCAGTTACAGCTTGTCTGTAGGGATGTCCAAAATGTGTAGGCTTGAATTCTTTTTTGTGTCAGTTGTAATGATAAGATTTAAGTGGGGTAGGGCTTTTGATGTATCGTGCCACATCCTGGAAAAACTGCTTGGCCAGCCCAGACTTCTCTATTTGGATGACAACTTTCTGAGGGTGATTCTTGATTTCATTGTGGGTAGAAAATCTCACCTGGAGAATAGCAAAGTGCTGGAAGAGGCTTTGATTCTCCTGTTGGCAAGATTGATACATGAAGGTGAGCAAAAGAGAGAGCGAGCATGATAATTCCTTCAGATTTAGGCTGGGATTTCCAGAAGTACTTACTGTAAGTTAACAACTCAAGATTTGTGGCTTTGGAAGATCTTCTCCTTTACTTCTACAAATTGTATTTTATATCTGTGATAGTGCCTTTTATTGGAAAAGAATCCTATGTATTCTGCATATGTATTTCTACCTTAGTAGCAATGCAGCCTGTTGAAAAGAAAAGCACCCAAGACTCACAGTGCATTGTGAAATAGTTAAGAGAATTTGGGTCAAACATGCATGGAAAGGGCAATACACAATGTTTCCTGTTATGAAGGAGTTAAATTTTGCATATGGAGGGCAGAGAGAGCTCCAGTGCTCTAGGGCTCTGACACAGCAAAACTCATGGGAATCTGTTTGGCCATAAACATAATGCCTGTCAGTCCTGCAGGGGTTGTACTGTTTCACAATGAGTATAAAAGTACAGATGTCTTTAGTCATCTTACTAGGTTTTTAGAAGCAAGACCTTTTATTTACCTTTTGATCAGGTTTTCTTCAATTTAAAATTAAAAAGAATAGTACAGCTCAACTGTGGTAAGAGATAAATAAATCAAATTCTATGTCTTCCTAAGACATGCTTCTTTTCTTTGAACTCCTGAAGCGTGAATGCATGGAACTAGATTTATGGTGTGAAGAATCAAGTATCTGACATGCTTCATTCACCTTAATACACCTGTCTGAAAGTCACAGTCCAGTAGTAGTAGAGCTAGAGGTAAATTGGCAAGCCCCAAATCTTGCATTTCCCATTTTTACGTCTTTCAGAGGAATGAAGGTGATTGAAAATAGAGCCCAGAAGGATGAAGAGAAGATGGAAATCCAAGAGATCCAGCTTAAAGAAGCTAAGCACATTGCTGAAGAGGCTGACCGCAAGTATGAAGAGGTCAGTTCTTGAGTGCAGGTCATCTGTTTCTAAAGCCCTTTAGGCTGTGCCTGTAATTCTTTATTTTTTCTTCCCCCCCGCCCCCTTTGCTTTTTAAGTTCAAAAGATTACAAACACCACTCTTCATGGCTGCGGAAGGAAAAATGGGCACCTGGATACCTCAGGGAACAAGGTGGCAGGACATGTGTGCTCAGATCTCTGCACTAAAATGGTTGAGAGTATTCCCTGGTCTCTTAGGGAGAATAATGATGTTGCATAATCAAAACTCATGTGTTGACCGAAAAATGTAAAGAGGCCCAACTCCTTGCTCTGTGGGTTCTAGAAACAGGTGATGTGTGCTGCAGCAATGCAATATCCCCAGTTGTCATTCGCCTTTTCTTGTAGGTGGCTCGTAAGCTTGTGATCATTGAGAGTGACCTGGAGCGGGCTGAGGAACGTGCTGAACTATCAGAAAGGTAAGTGTTGAACTGCTCCGAGATGTGTGTGAGGTGCTACAAGACAACTGTAACAGCATGGAATATTGGCAGTACACTGTGTGTTCAGCTCAAAGCTATGTTTTGCTCATTTACTCTGATTGAAATAAATGGTCAGCGCCAAAGTAGATGTGTTCATATGTGTGTGCGCGTGTGTTTTGTCACTGCATGCTGTACCTGCACACTGATTTTGTGAATGGCTTTTGTGCATTTCATGTGTTCACTAACAGCCAAGTCCGACAGCTGGAAGAACAGTTAAGAATAATGGATCAAACCTTGAAAGCATTAATGGCTGCAGAGGATAAGGTACTGATACTAATAAACAGTTTCTAGGTTTAACTGCAACCCAAGTCTTTCAGCTTCCATAGCCAGTTAGCTCACTCAGTAGTAACAAATAAGTCCTCACTATGCTCTTTACTCTCTTTGCATCTTGCTTTGGTGGTTTTCTTTGGTCTCTTTTTTGTTTGTTTATTCATTTTTACCTTTAAAACTGATCTCTTGTGCAGCCAAAAAAGAAGCTGAACTGTCTCACGTGTAAAGGCTATGTAAATATATCTGTGTAAGCCAAGGGCTGTAGATAATTTCTGTCTGATTGTCGTCTTAATGTACACTTGAAATGGAATTTGGCATCGTAAAGAGTTGCTTTCAATCTGTGATGGATTCAGCTGCTTTTGAGGCCGTTCTTTTGCTCTGTAATTATTTTCATTTTTCTCTATCTTTTCCCCCTACTTTCTCCCGTTTCTTTTGCTTGACTGAATCTTCCATCCGCCCCTTTCCTGCCTTCCTTCTGAAATAACAGCAAATGTGCTGAGCTTGAAGAGGAGTTGAAAACTGTGACCAACAACCTGAAGTCGCTGGAGGCTCAGGCTGAGAAGGTAGGCTAGAGACTTATGTGAGAATGTGTCCCTTACGTTATCATCTAGATTGGCCTGTGGGGTGTTCTTTGCAGGCTGATGACTTTGCAGCATTTCAGCAAGGCTATTGTCAGTAGAAGCATTTGGACTTACTACTCAATTTGTATTTGGCTCTTACCGGAACCTAGCATTCCTTCTAGTTCCAAATAGGTTAGTATTATTTGACCACATGTTCTGTTAAGTAGTCTGACAGGATTAAATATTATTTGTATAATGTCCCTCAAAATGGCACTTGTGTGCTAACGTTAAATTTCTCCAAATGCCGCTCCTCTTTAAAACTGTAAATTTCTACTCAAAGTTCCCACCATACAGCACTGGAATATAACTCAAGGGAAGTTTGGCTCTTGCAGTAAACTGTGTATTAGCACAGTCTGGTAAGTGGAATTAATTTAGTTATACCCATATTAATTTCTTGTATTCAGTTGATCTATTAGAAGAGAGTCTTGAATGTGGTAGTTTTTGTTATATTTAGAATACCTGATCTAATATCAGGGATCCTCTTTCTAATTACAGTACTCGCAGAAAGAAGACAAATACGAAGAGGAGATTAAAGTCCTGACTGACAAACTGAAGGAGGTAAAATGAGAGCTGTTCTTTACAACTATCGTACAATGCAACTTTGATTCTTTTAATATAAGCACTGCTTTGATGCTTTAATGATGAACACATCATTTTGGAGACAGTTTAGTGTTAAATGTCTCTCCTAAAAATTAGTATTGCCTTATTGTATGCCTCCTCTCGTTATACTTTTTTCCTCATTTGAATTGTTGCTCCTCTATTCGTAAGTACTTATGTGGGTGTTTCCTAAAGTAGTCTGTATTTGTCTTGACTTTAGGCTGAGACCCGTGCTGAATTTGCTGAGAGGTCAGTAACCAAGCTGGAGAAGAGCATTGATGACCTAGAAGGTATGAGGTTTTGTTTTTCTCACTTAGTATAGAAATACAGATCTTTTATTCTCCTGTTGTTTGGTTTGGGTTTGGTTTTTTTTTTTTTCAGTACCCAATTCTACTCACCTAACTTGTCCTGCTTATATAAATGGGTCTGCCTAAAGAGTAAAGTAGGCAAAATGTTTTCTGATTGAAATGTATTGATAATTTAAATGCTTCAGGTGAACAGTGTTCTGCTCTAGCCTGTTCCTTTTTCTCTCATAGTCTCAAGACTCCTTTCACTTTTTGCTTTATACTCTTCTACTTGGAGATCTATATATGTATAGGGTAAACGATTAGACAATAAGTATTATTATTATCTTACTAAAAAGCTGATGAAGAGCTGTGTTTTGTAATAATTAGGAATGTAGCAAGCTAACCTAATCTATTACTGTGATAAGCGTGGGTCAGGGCAGGCATTTTGTGACATAGACCAGTTGCTGTTTTTCAGTAGAGCTAATGGATTGTATACGTAATCAGAAGGACAACTTGTTTAACTTCAGAGAGTTTATTTTAAGGTTTTGATAAATCTTTCAGAACTGCAGTAGAATAGTAGAATGTGCTTTCTCTCTCTGGAGAAAATAATTCAGTAGTGCTTTGTAATTAAAGGTTATATGGAGTTTACTATTTAGATGCGTTACACTAAGTCTAGGATTTTTTGATTGCTTGGCATGGCAGGCTGACTTCTGCATAAAAAATATGAAATATCTAGGTATCTGCTGAAAATTTATGACCACTGACTGGGGAAGGAAGCAGAGAGAAGAAAGATAAGTGTTTAGAAGGAACAAAAATAGCTGTAAGAAACTGAGTTTGACATAACACAAACCAGAGTGGTTTAAAAAAAAAAAAGGTAGAAAATAAATGGTAGCATCCTCCTTGAGCCCCATTTTTGGATCTTTTCTCCCTAGCTCCTGTGTGCACCCCTAATGTGCATTAAAACAAAAATCCAGGGCAGTGAAACATGGATTTTGCTTCCCTGGTACACTTTCTTTCCTTTGTTTTTCTCTTTATCACAGGTTGCCCCACTGGCAGTGCAATTAATGAACTTGTCACATAAAACTATTCACTGTTGATTTTCTTATTTTTTATATTCTTCTCTAATTTTGCAATTTTTGTTTTGTCTGTCGCAATGCCTCTTTCTATGTGCTCTTCCCCTTTCTTACGGCTTCTGGATGGTATCCCATGCTACCACCTTCACCTTCCATCCCGTGATCACACTCCATTTCCTTGCACACCTCTGCCTTCCCTTGATGGAATTTTAGATGAGCTATATGCTCAGAAACTGAAGTACAAAGCCATCAGTGAGGAGCTGGACCACGCTCTCAACGATATGACTTCCATGTAAATGTCTTCCCAGCTTGTGCCTGCACCTGCTTCCCTGCCCTCATTGATTGCGCGGTTCCGGCCTTGTGAAATTATACTCCCTTTGTAGCGGGAGATGCATTCCTTTAGCGAGACTAGGTGTACAAAATACCATGAACAATTTCTTTACCGTGGCAGAGTGTGGGTGAGTGTTGTGCTTAGCCTGGTAAATACTCATGGTGATTTTGTAAGCTGCCTAATAAGCTTGTGTTTACTCTTTCATAATGTATCTGCAATCCTTGTGTCTTGTGGTTGCCCTTTGTAGCTCTGCATTTATCCTTTCAGTTCACCTCTGTTCAAGCATTGTCTACCAGGCCCATTGTGTTCAGTTTAGCGAAGAAAATTGCCTTGGTACATGTTGCATTCAGAGTGTATTCTTCTGCTGTCATGGTTTTTCTCTGGTTGAGTTCTCTATTAATGACAGTGGAAAGTGTTTATCTAAATTTCCTTAACTGCTCTGAAAATTTCAGGTGTTATCACTAAATTACAAGTGTGGAAATTTATTTAAAATACTTTGTCACTTAAGCCCATAACAGTGACAATTGATTTGTAGGTTGCTTCTACATATTTTGTGGAGGATAGTAGTAATTTAATTTGCATATACCAAAAAGGTAGTAGTATCAACTTGAGTCATAAGGAGAAAAATAGTGTATTGGGTGGCAGGAAAGCAGGAGAGTGATCAATTGTAAGGTATGACTGGTCCGTGCAGTGTTTGATACAAACTGACTCTTCTTCCATCAACCTAAAACTCTGAACAGAGGTCAGCTATGCTAAGTCCACCTTCTCATGCTCATACCTTTCACTTGCATGAACCCTGTACAGTTGACATGAGAAAGAGGAAGAGTTGTGGCTCTCAAGTGCTTGTAAGGTGCAATGTTTAGTCCCAGCATTTCTCTTCGGAAGCTAGCGCGCTTTCAGCAAGGCGTAAGCTTTGCTCAGAGCTTGAGATGTATTTTGCATGCATCATATTTTAAATGTTGTTTCTTTGGTTTTTTTTTTTTTTATCCCTATATCTGTTCATTGTTTCCTTCCCATTATTTCTCTCCCAACTTTTTAGTAGGGGCCTAATGTCTGCTTTGATTTTTATTTATTTTTTTAAATTCCTCCCAGCCCCCCGACATATGCTTTTGCTTAGTGGCTTATCAAGCAAATGGATTTTTTTTTTTCCTCTTCTGTGTACAGAGATTACAGTATGTCTTTAAGTTGGGATATTTCTAAATGGAAAACAGACTTTAAAATGTGCTCTATTAGTACACAAAGACATTACTAGAGCATTCCAGTCCCAGCATGGTGTGGTGTTTCTCTAGTGGTCATCTTGGCATGCTAGGCTCTGCTGTGCTGTTGCTGCTTTTTTGGAAGTCTTTACTGCACCTTTTTTATTTTCTACCTTATCTCACTTTTTCTTTTCATGCAGATAATTTTCTTTGCTTCACTTCTCCAAAGACATCTTCATCGGGCTGGATAAAACATCTTTCCAAGCTTTGGATGTTTCATGGGTTCATTGTCCTGTCTTCTAGCTTAGTTGACTCTATTCCTCTAGCACCTGTCTCAGAACATGCTCCATTTGTGCTCTGCTGTACAGAAAATCTACATCTCTCAATGTAAAATAAACATCCCAGCTGTATCCCTTTTGCTATTCCCTTGCCTTTTATTTATATAAGTATTTCAGTTAATAAAAATTGCTTTTTTGCCATTAGGGATTTAAAATTTTTTGTGTTTCCATTTTTTAATCTGAAGACACTTGCCTGAACATTGATAATGCTAAGCCAGTGATAGCAGTCTATGGGATGAGAATGCTACTCTGGGTATTTTGAGGTCAAAACTGACCAGTAATGATCTTAGTCTTTCTCAAAATCTCATGCAGATAAAATGACAAATAGATGTAATGGGAATTTTTTCAGTTGTTATTGTTAGGCCAAAATCTACAAGGACACTACTTCCTTGGGGTCAGTTGGTCGTGGGAGCATGGCTGAGAGAGCAGTTAAGTCCTTGACACCAGAGTTTTCACTTTAAAGTCTGAAATTTTCTCTTAGTTTGATGCTGAAGACTTCTTGTCTTTATATAAATGTGTTTGTTCATCAACTTAAATATTTGAGACAGATTTAAGGGGCTAATATAAAAAGAATGGTTTTTTTCACCCAAAAATAGTCGTTTAAATGTCTTGCAACACTGCTTGCTAACTTTTTTTTTTTTTACAAAATACTTCTTGAGTGGCATGATAGGATTGGAAGCTCAGCAGGAAGATTTCAATAGCTTTCCACTCTTGTGCTTAGCTCAGACTTGTGAGTTTGAATTGCAGACTCATGAAAAATGTTTCAGAACTGAACTAGGAAAACTCTCATCGTTACACTAATAATCAAATGATTCCGCTGCAAAACGGAACCTACAGATTTCAGGTTTGAAAGCCTAAACATTGGCTTTCAGCTGATCTGGCAATGCCTAATTAAGGATGAAGCATTAAATACTGACACCTTGCTTTTTTGTACTGTTGTTTGCACCTAGAGAGTTTATTGCATTATTAGGCTTATTAGTTTTTAGCTTGTAGAATAATGTAAGTGTGGCGTTCTTCTTCAACTTCAAGATTATTCAGCAGTGTAGTCTAAGCTAGATTTCCTCCCCTCCCTAAAACCTGTTTTCCAAATAAGGCTTGCAAATGGATGCATTGTCTTCCCCCCAGCCATCCTCAGGTAACTTTCTTATCTCAGTTTTTTTATTCCCTGACATATGGCCTAATGTTACTGGCTATGGGGAGAAGCCCAAGTACAGGATATGTATCAGCAGTCACAGGTAGTCCAGATAATAAAGTTCAATAACTTACTACTCATCAATTGCGATACAGTAAGTGGGTTTATACACTGTGTGTATTGCAACTGAAAAGTCAAATTTTTAGTGTGAAGGTTAACCAAATACAATGGGATGAGTGTTAGTAAAATAACTGAAGCTGACATGGTTAACTTCACAAATGCAAGAGTTATGGGGAATGTGGTCAGCCGTCACTTGTCAGCTGAGCCACAGTAACTTATGCTACTCATGCTACAGCAACTCCAACCCCTTAAGATATTGTGTGTTTTGCCTTATTGTGTCAGCAGTGTTTTTCCCCCTCAATTCCTTGCAATACTGTTGTTTCTTGGAGGGGAGGCGGGGAGGAGTAAAATCTAATGTAGGAACCTGTTAATTTTTAACCCAGCAATTTTGAACATAAGTATTGAAATCTTCCCTTTTCCTTCAAACACAGATAATCAGTGCTCTGCACTGTAGGGTGATGAATTGCTGAACAGAGTCCTGGAAATGGGCAATGCAATGCAAATACCCAGGTAGCTGTGTACAGAATTTCTAGCTGGCCCTGCTGCACTGATCTTGACTCCACAGAGCTGTTGCGGTTTCTCACTGCAGCATATTTCAGCACTCTTGTCACTGTTGGACCTGACCTGTGCATTACACTGTATATCTCGCAAGGTTTGGCCATGTGTAGCTAAGTCTTGTACGTGAGGCTTGTTGACAAGAGTGCAAGGCTGGCTCTGATGTCTCATTTGCCTGAGCTCTCTGCTGGGCTGAGGCTGAGCCTCACTGGGTCTGCACCAGAGCTTGAACTCCCTGCTTGGCCTAAGGTGGCTGCCTACAGAGCTAGCCTTTGGCTCTACCTCTGTGGTAAATAGCAACCTAGACAGACTGCTTGTGGGTAATCAAGGGCTGACTGTACACCGGGTAAATGCTTTCCATGCTTTACCTGGGGGTTTAGTCTCATTTTGAATGTTGAGAAATACTGTAATACTGCCTCAATTAAAGAGGAGTTTTCTGTCATCAAGGTAAGCATCAAGTTCTTAGTTCAAATTATGTCATCATGTTTGAATAACAACTAAATAGACTTTGCCAAAGAGTGAAATTTTAGTTACTTGGAAGTTTCAGTGGTTTTTTCCCATGTATATGTGACATGATCCTGCTGAGAGACAAGATCCAGTTGTTACTGGTCCAGGATCAGAGCTCTGAAATGTGCTCTGGTTTTACTGAGCTGGCTGTTGGAGTTTGGGCTGGGGAGGAAGCTGTGAGGAGATGCTGCTCACCACGCAAGTATGTCCTGCAGACCAGCTTACTGCACAGCTTTGCCATTGCTGGGTCCAGAGCCTGCAGGGGATGAGGATTTCTGTGGAAGCTGTTAGGAAGCTTGTGGAAAAGAATCAGAAACAGTCATTTCCTGTAGGGGAATAATCTAGGATCAAGAGGTCAGGAGTGCAGTTTGAATCGAGACTATTAAGAATGTGGACAATTTGAGAAAACAAGACAGTTGAAAACCCATCATGGAACGTTCTTTCACTCTGCAGAACACCTGTCACTAAATGCACTGTCACAACACAGTCGCGGTGCTTCTCTTTGACCGTGAATGTGAACTGTCCTCTCCGCTTGCTGTATTTGAGCTGCACAGGTTTTCATACTTCCATTTCATTTTCACGAAATGTTTGGGTTTGTTTTCTTACGAAGTACAACTGGACAGTTTAAAGGTATTGAAGTGCGTTGATACCAGTAGCAGAAGTATGTTTCCCTACCAAAAATACCATTTTGGCTGTCAGGTTCCCCGGGAAGGGAGTATGGGCAGTCAAACCTAGAGGTAGTTGGCTACCAGCATCTCTCTTGCTGTTACTTACCCTGGTTGTGACGCAGTTGCTTTCCCTTCACTGACAGATGAGATTCCACTATGTCTTAAATAGTTTACAAAGAAAAATGGCACTCATAAAAATCTTCCACACACTGTACATACAGATTAAAGCAGGACTTGGTCCTTCTAGGAATATAGCTGCAGTTCTTCCATATCCATTCCTACTTAACAGCTCTCACAGCTATTCCCCACAGCAGGAATCCTAGCCAGTTCTTCATAGGTTATAATAGCTGTTCCTTGGAGTAGCTATTTAATTACTAGAGTTCTAGAAACAAAGGTAAAATGTTTCTCTGTATGTTACTGAACTGTCTGTGGTGTGACCAGTTTCTTTATTAACTCTTACTTAACTGTTTTCTCTGTCTAATCTGTCTTCATTCTGCCTCTTTTTTTTTTTCCCCCTTCTAACCTGCTTGCTGCCTGTACAGACCAACTCTACCAGCAACTTGAGCAAAACAGTCGCCTAACTAATGAACTAAAGCTGGCACTGAATGAGGATTAAACTTTAGTGTGACTATATTGTTAACTTGTTTAAAAACTGCTTCTTCCAAATTTCCTTAAGAATGAATCAGTAAGTGTAGAAATAAGCAAGAAATCCTGAAATTGGGGGTTTTTTTTAAGACTGTTGATTCTGTGGTAAATAAATGGATGAAATTCTCAGTTTCTGTTGGACAAATATGAAAACGCCTCTTCTGGATGAGGCTTTTCATTATCTGTAGGCACACCTACTTTGGAAGAGCAGTAAGCTCTTTAACTGTGCAATAGCTCCTTTCCACTTCAGTAAACAGCTACAGCATTTAGCTAACAGTATCCAAAAAGTAACAGCCTGCCTTGTAGAGAGACATTCAGTTTAATTGACATGAATTGGCCCTGAGATTTTTACTAGAATGTGGACAAGAGAAAAATGTTCACCAAGATTCATATTTCTGTATTTCAAAACCAACATAAAGGATACTTACAGCTGTTTTGTTTTCTGGAGACTTTAATGCAGTAATTTTGCATTACTATGAATTGGGCTTGTAGTTGACTTTAAAAAAAAAAAAAAAAAAAAAAGGAAAAAAACCCAACAACCCCAAAACCAAAATTAAATATACAAGCTAGGAATGGGAGCTCCATCTGAAAATACCCAGGCAGTTTAAAGGTATGCTTGCATTAGTATGAAGTTGTTATTACTGGATTCTGGTAGGATGCAGCTCTAGAACATTGTGCTCATTTATTGTATCAAATAAGAGTGTTAAATGAGTGTCCTATAAAAGTGTGCATGCAACATAAAGCTCAATTTTTAATTTTTTTTCTAGAAGAAATAAATTTCCTAAATGTCACTTCACTGAAGAGACTAGTTTTAATTTTTTTTCTTTGCAAGTTCTGAATTACATAAAACTTTATGTAATTAAACCTTATTTTCTTTATTGCCCTACTTACAAAAAAAAAAGGCCATTCACTGTCCCACATTCCTATGAGCAAAGAGCTTACAGAACATGCAAGAATTGCATCTCTGTCAGCAGTGCATTTTCTTAACAAATGCAGCTGTAAACAGTTCTAAACTTGCATTACTTGCCATTTGTTTTATTAACTTGGAATTCTCTCTAGTTGTGTTGTCTGGGGACATTGGTATTTATGAGCATGCACATTTCTTAACTTTCTAAACCCTCCAGTAGAAATGATGATTGCATGCCTTCATGTTCTGAGAATCAGTGCCTCCAAAGAACTGCTATTCATGTTTTAATTTTCTAATCCCACAACAGAGAAAGTGGCGCATGCCAAAGAAGAAAACCTTAGCATGCATCAGATGCTGGATCAAACTTTACTGGAGTTAAACAACATGTGAAAACCTTCTTAGCAGCAACCACGTTATTTGTTTTATTATTTTTACACCTGCTTGCCGTGAAACCCCATAAACATGTCTTTATTTTAGTTTCACCACAGTCACAAGAACATCTGCTAAATTATCAGGCAGGGGTCAGGGAAACACCAAAATGGGCAAGCCATATGCGGGTTAAACTATATTACATTATGGTTTAAATGTGCCATTTCCCAACAAAAATGTTACCTACACTTTGTAGAGAGTTCAGCAATTCAGTATGCTTAGTCTTTTGAAGAATCCTGGCTGTGGCAAAAAGTGTCCCACCTCAAGTGCCAACTACAGTTTTTCACAAGAAGAATGATTCATGTTCAAGAGAGATCAGGTGGAAATGGTGCTACTTGGAACAAAAGGTTCTACTGAAGTCTTTTGTTTGATATCAGACAAGTCAGGAGTTGTCCAGCACAGTAATTTATTTTTATCAGAATTTTATTGATCTGTGAGGATTTGGACTTTCTGTGCCTTCTAATTCAATGAAAAGAAGGTATGTAAGCAGCAGAGAAAAGTGAAGGCTTCTGGAGGTTTTAAATTGTGTTCTTGCAACTCAATACAGAAGTGTAGGTCAGCATTTCACCTTGAGTATTCATTCGATTGTATTTTTCATGTTGAAATGAAAGATTCAATAAATTCAGGAGAAAACATAAATTTGGAAGAGATTGGTTTGAAATGTATTTTATTTGTGTGGATTTTGGGGAGGGGGAGGAATTTATAAACCGATATTCGCCTCACTTTTTTTCACATTTTCTTTGAGCAGTTTTAAAAGTATACCTGTATGTAAACATTGTATAATGATATGGAATAAAATGCACATTTTAGGACATTTTTTAAATTTTGCTCTCCTGTGATTTGTTTTTCATCACATTAGCTTTCTGTGTATCGCTGTGTAAAATATGCATGTGTGCAGTGTCTCTCATTGGGTTACACTGGGAAACACATTGGCTTTCAGTCTCTTCTGTGCTGTTAGGCTGATGTATAAAAATGCAGTGAAATGCAGTGGTTTGGACTGATGTGGGTCTGCAGCTGCTGAGAGAGGCCTATTGAAGGAACCTGTCCTCATCACTTGATTGTATTCCTTAAATGGGTGCAGAATGCAACTGTGCCCTAATGGATAATAGAGCTTTCCAAAATTATTAATCGTTGACCAAAACTCTTTTCAGTAAGATCATTGCAGAACTCCCCATAGACGTCTGTAGGAAATGAGCCTGGTATTTGTGTATCTTACCTGTTAATATGTATTAATTTACTTTGATACAGTGATAAACCTTCCAAAATGATGTGTCAAGTTGTTGAGAGATCCTTTCACCCAACTTTGCACTACTGGTTGCTACATTCTACGTGTGTAGGTGTCTGTATTTGCATTATGAGGTCTGTCAATGAGCAACTTCAGAACTTCAAAAATAATTCTTATTCCTTCTTTTTCTATAGTATATTGCTGAAAGTTGATGCTCTCCATCCTTCTAGCAGCAAGGAGGTCGGTAGGAGACAAGTATAGATAACCTTCCAGATCATCAAAGAATCTCCGTTAGTGGACCCTTACCTTAGCAAGCGACTGAAAAAAAGTGACTTTCTCAGCAGCTGGTGTAGTGGTGAAAGGGTAAAGTAATACGTAATTTCAGTTCAAATGGGAGTCAGAGAGGGAACGTGTATTGATGTGAGTCTCTGGCTTCCCCCCCCCCCCCCCCCCCCCCCCCCCCGAATGGAAACGATGAGATCCCTGGCATCATGTTTCCCTTTAAGTGTTTTTGGGAAGCAAAATATTATGTAATGAGGCTCCTACAGTGCCTTAAGCTTGTACTGGAGGCTGACAGGCTAAAGCTCCAAATAACAGTTGTGCACAGGTAAGTTGTTGTGATTTCTTTCTCCTTCCTTAGCACAAGGATAAAATGTCAGGTAATTTGGCTCTAAGAGGTCAAGCCTCTGTGTACTCGTGACTTTGAGTGGTGCTGCTGGAGTCAGTAGGGCTGCTTCTAGTGGGAAGTGCTGTGCCATTATGTAGGGCAGGGCCCAAGGCCACCCAGAGGGTCGGAGGCTGTGCTGGGAGCCGAACAGAGGAGTTCCCTGGCACTTGGCCATGAGTCTTATACAGCTGAGTGTGCAGCCTGCTCCACTGGATTGCTTTTATCATCCCATGGTCTGTGTTTGGGTCCTACACAATGTGTCTGAGTGAGGTCAGACCCTTTGTTTGCTGCTTAAAATTGCTGGCTTTCCAGGAGACCACAAACTGCTTTGTGGTTTGGGGAATCTGAATTCACCTCTTATTGTGTGTGAGGGTAAGGAGGTGGCTGTGGTTTTAATGTGTCTTGATGAGATCGTGTCACCAGTAATAGGGCAAGCATGTGCAAGCAAGGAGAAAGGAATTAATCTGAAGAAAAAAAATAAATCTGTAGAATAGACTTCCCTGAAGTGCACTGTTGTAGATGAATCCATAAAGCTTCATAATGGGTAAATAAAAGCTTTCCAGTTCCAAGGACGGCTGAAGGGAGCAGTAAACATAATGGTGAATCACACCAAGTAGTTTTTTCTGCTGACTAGCAACAGACACAAAAATAGGCAGATGGATGTATTTGCTGGAACAGGAAAATCTGTTTCTACTGTATATCACAAACCACTGCCCATTATGGATTCTTTGCGTGCAGTACCTGATCAGACAAAACTCAGTGAAGCTAGAAAGCATTGGTTTGTAAAAGTAAATAAATTGGGCTCTGATTTAACCTCATTCTAAACCAGTGGGAATTTCTCCCTCTTGCAGCTACTTCGCCTGAAATGTTAACTCTAAAAAATTGCTAAATGACAGAACCCTGCATCATTTAGTATTCCTCAAGATGCGTGTCTTGGTTGGGAGAGCTACTCACACTTTTTTTCAATGCAAAACCATATTTGGCAGTTTGAAACGTATACCCTTATTGTGCAGCCGTGCTATGTAATTGTCTTGGTTGTTTTGTGAGTTGGCCTCTCTCAATAAAATGAGTAGTTCTGAGAGTGCCAGAACTGGTGCAACCTGCCTGCTTGCAGATTCATGTCTCGTGGTTGGATGGAAGCTTGCAATGAATTTTTTTCCAGATACTGAGACATTTGAGTTGTCTCTTGGTCCCTCATGGGATTTCTCTGACGTCTAATAATATGCAAGGCATGCTGCAGGATGTGCCTTTCCTTCCATCAGGACGCTCATAGGCATGTTTTTTTTTATCTTAATGGTTCCTTACTTTCACAAAACTTTCAGGAATGTAATTTTCCTTTTAGAGTTCTATGTGGTCAAAACTAGTCAGTCAGTTCAAGAGTTGTTGAATGGGATAAGAGACAGAGATAAGAATGACAGGCAAGTCCATTTTCTTTAAGAAACAAGGCAAAAGCAGTAGTCTGCACCTGTAGAGCACTGCCTCTCGGAGCTCTAGAACCTGAGAAGTCTGAATCTGTAAGGTATTATGCATATTAACCAATTTCTGCTGTCATTGATGCTACTCAAAATCTGGGTTAAGTTGGCAAACTTGGCTATACTGTTAATATTGTAGGAATATCTGTTACAGTGGGCTGTCTATGACTGCTGTAATGTCTGTTAGTGACAGCAAAAGGAAGAAAGTGATGAGCCAACTAAAACATTTAAAAACAAGGAAGGGGGAAATACTTTTTATGTGGCTCAGCACTTGGGAAAATAGAGTGTTTTTTTTCCTCTGGTGTTCTTTTTGGTGGTTTGGTTTTTTTTTTTAATTTCTGAGGTTTTTAATAATAAAACGGGTGCCTCAGTGAAAGACTAAGTGGGAATCACAGCAAAAAGGTCAAAGCGGTCAAGAAAATAAAGATAATGCTTTTTATCTTCATGGGGTTTTTTTGAAAATGTACATGGGAGTACTTCCTTTTAATAGAGGGAAGCTGTGTAACTTACTTTCTTCAGTGTGTGTTGTATTGTTTCCAAGGTATGGAAAATCTGTACAAGTTTGCATAATCTTCTTGGCTTCAGCTGCAAACCTATCTAGTTTTCTGTAAGTCATAGCCTTGCCAATTTGTAAGCTGTTGCTGAGAATTGCATAAATGCAGGATACCCCTTGCAATGACAGCAGCTTAGTAAGCAATCTAGATATCCCAGTTAGTTAATTTATAGGAGAACAGAAACAATGGGAAACAGAAGCAGATAGAAGTCTTACAGAGACATAAAAAATGATTCCTTCCCATTATTTCTTGATTCATAAGGTGCTGAAATGAAAGAACATTACGTAGTATTTTGGATTTGAATATTATGCCCTTTAAGGGCACCTCAGCACTGGTTTTTTCCAGTGTCCTTGCTGGTTTGAGGAATGCCTGGATAAAGATTAAACAGCATCTTTTTCTTTAAAAAAAAAAAAAATAGAGCGCGCACACAAATAAAGTTCTGCAGACCTAGCTGCAACTGACGGTACCACATGTCATAACATACTGCCATGACTGTGGGAATATTTCTTTCATTTGTATACAGTGAGCATAAACTGATTATGGGTATAAAGGGGTGAAATGTTTGGGGCTATGGTCCTGCAAAGTATTTTGAATGCCTTCTATTCCAGCGCCTGACCAAAATCTGCTTCTCAGGATTATTCCTTTCATCGATGCTGTTTTCATTTTTTTGCCCTGAGATTCAAACAGAAATGTCAAGGAAGTGTCTGTGTGATCAGTCTCAGCCAAAGCTTGTGGCAAACAGTATTCCTTCGGATAAAACCTACAAAGGCCTAACACCTAGTGATAGTTGTTTCTATAGTAGAATTTGTGAAAGAATAATCAGGACAGTGAAACTGCAAAGCTCTGTTAAGTTGTCATAACTTGCTTAGGATGCATTGGTCTTGATATTAGCATGGAGATCTGTGTGAGATTCCAGTTTAAAAACAGAGCATTTCTTTGCAGGTCCACCAATAGTTTGCGTGTTTCTCTTGACAAGAACACTAGTTGGAGAAATAGCCTGGGAAAATGCTTCAAAATCTTTCCTGGATTATGGTTTTCTGTAGCAAGCAAGGAGGAGCCTGCCAGACTTCTTTCCATTTAATCTGGATTGCTGTACTACTTCCTTATTTGTTTATTGTACACACATAGACTATAAAATAGGCTAAAGGGGTGATGTAGTTTGTGTGGGCTGTCCAGAAAAAAAAAAAATCTATCTAGAAAATGAACTAGGCGAGAGAGCTGCTAAAAGGGAAACAATAAGACAAAATTGCGCACAGGGGCTAAAGGCCAGACAGGAGGGTATAGGCAGCATGAAGGCAATGTATAGAAGACTGAATCCTTCCCCTCCAAATGCTCCCATGTAGTTATGTCTTGTCCTGTGCTTGTAGCCTGTGCTTGTGTTCGTGCAGCCACCACATTCCTCTGCCACAGAGAAAGGTGGCTGGCAAAGTTCAGGTAGCAGCAAATTCTTTGCTGCCCCTCATCTGGGTTTAAAGTACAATATGCAGGAGCTTTTCCTGTAAAAATCAATAAAAATCCTTTCTCTCAGTGGTTCTCACCACACTGGCAGAGTCTGGGTTAAATTTCTCTGTGCTAGAACTTTATTACAGTCACCTTAACCAGGAAATCATGACACGGGGCAGGAGGAGGCGGGGGAAGACCCACCATTTTTTTTGCTGCTTTTCAGCAGTTTGCAAACACGTAGCAAATGTGTGTGTATGTGCTTTTATTACAGGCATATGCAGCCATGTCTGAGTGCAAGGCATTTCCTGGAGATTAACAACTGGGTGGGAAGGATTGTGGATACAAGAGACAGCCCAAGGGACTCAAACTAGTTGTTAATCCACGGGAGGCACTCTGCTGAGACACAGTTGTAAATTGAAATAAAAAGCACACGGGCCTATATCTCTGTGGAGGAGAAGCAGAGATCGTTGCCTCTACTTCCCCATCAGTGTATGTGCTGCTAGCGTTAGGAAATCTACAGCTTGCAAAAGCACCGATAGGAAGGGTTTACTCTGGTTCCATTATTTTTGTGAATCGCTTGCTATTAACAGTTTGGATTTTATTAAGGAAAATCAATAAAATCCAAGTTAAATTGAGTGCAGATTGTATAGGGGGTTTTGTCATTTTAGCTAAGTTGTTTTAAAGAAGGTCACTTTACCAAACCACACAAGTGCATGTACAACTTTGGCCATACACATACATAGAGTATATACAGCTAAGGCCTGCTTGTTTGACTAAGCCTTAGTCAAACAAACAGTTCCATTAGAATGAAGTCTCAGTGTTGTAGAATTGAGCTTTATAGAGTCATTGCACAATGAGAAGTTCTCTCTTGTGTCAAAGCTGCTGGGTCTTCAGCGGCTGTGCCATTTGGTATGTAGGTTTAAAAAACAAATGACTGTCCCCAGTGAGGATTGCAATGCTGTATTTCAGTTTCTAAAGAAAGAGACTGATGTTCAAAGGTGCTGAGCAGTTCTTTTTGATCTAAGTAGGACACCTGCATACTGTACTAAAGGTGGGAGATTGCAGAATGCCTATTTAAACTACAGTAAAACCAGAAATCTCTGAGATGTGTTTTCCCAGTTCCTCTTTTCCCCATGTCTGTTTTGCCTTTGAAGCAACAATGAAGAAATTACTCTCTAATGCAGTGTGAACAGCAAAACTAAGTGTGTCACTTTGTTTCGGTTATTGATACATTTCTCAGACAACAAGGGAATTTCTCTCCATTTCTATTTTATTGTCCTGTTTGACAATTTACAAAAACACCAGCTGTCCATATAAGAAATGCTTTTTACTCGCACCTGTTGTTTAAATTTGACAGGCACCAGGTCGAGTAGGAACTTGTTAGCTTTCATTACACCACTTGGAAAAAATGTCCTCATCCATTAAGTAGAGCACAACTTCCCCTCTGGCATCAGTACACCTTGAGCTTGATTCTCTTCTGATTCATGCATCAATATCTTGCTTACCTTTGCACTACAAGATTGTTTTTATTGGAGATGAAGGGATGAAAAGAATCCAAGCTGAGTGGCAGACATTAAGATGAGTATGCAGGTAGTTAACCTGTTCTACTGAGTAATGTTAATCGCACTAAAGTATAACTGTAAGTTAGGTGTGTGTATGTATACCTGCCATACACTGCTATACACCAGAAAGTATATATAGCATCTAAAACATGAAAATAGTTTGTTTCAAGGTCAAAGAAATAAATGATAATATTTCTAACTCAAGCAGTTGATGGGTTATTCCAAGTGGCAGGAGGGACAAACTGTCCCACACTTAGTGCTTTACTGCAGAAGTCAGTCATCCCGGGCAGTAGTCTTCCCTCAGTAGTGAAGTTTTTCAAATTTTCTTAGTTGTTTCCCGTAGCTCTGCATGCAAAGGTACAAAATAAATAGCTACTTTAGTTTTTGCAACGATCCTTTTGCAGTACAAATCTGTGTAAATGCCATTAACTTGATTTACTCTTATTTTACATGTATGGAAAGGGGGTAGAGTAAAATCCCTTTGTTCACTTACACATGTTTAGAGAGGCTCTTTTGAAACATGCCTCAACTTGGGAACAATAATATGAAACAAAGGTATGGAGTTTGTAGTATGCATGGAGTCACTCCCATAAGAATACGCAAGCCCAGTGCCAAATGCCTCCACCCAAATGTCCGAGATGTTACTAATTTGATAAGAGGCCTTTTCCTGTTTTTTACTAGCCTGTGCAGTTTCTCAAGCTATCTGTGCTCAGTTCTCACGAAGACCATTTTTAGTGGCACAGAACACGTCTGCAGAGCAAAATGAAGGTGTAATTAATTGCAGCACGGGTAGGTGAAACCACACTAGAACAGACAGTCATAGCAGCGAATGTGTGGAAAATGGGCTGACAACCAGCATGCACATATAGCTGGATGAGTATTTGGTGTGAACTGTAGAGAAGCATTTGCTTATGACAATAGTTATAAGTAAAAATATATGCCAGAGCTTTGAATCACGTTGAATGGTTTGGAAAACTTGGTGGAATAGATACTGAGGAGGATCTAGAGTCTTCTATCTAGAAGAACAGATAAAGACAGTAAACGCAAATCACAACTGTATCCTTCACACAGGGATATGGCTGAAGATTCACATACAAAATCTGCAAACACGTTTTTCCTCCCTGCTGCTGTAGCTGTCAAAGGAAACGTGCCCGTTGTTTTTCTTCCTGACTTGTAGACACCTGCTGTGGAGGTGGCACTTGACCCTGGCACTTCAGGATGACTGAATGCAGTTGCGTGGTCCACTTAGCTCCCGAGGAAGTCAGTGTGAGGCAGTCAGAGTTCACACTGCCACTTTTCTTGATGCATAGTTGTCAGGGACTTGTTCATTTTGGTGAGCTTTATATTTTGGGGAGAAAGGGTGAAAAGCAAGGTAATTATCACCAAATTGTGAGGAGGTCTTTCTAGGGTAAGTCGGAAAGCTTTCCTAAGTGGGTGCACTTCATAATTGTATCTTTGGGCAGATGAGCTTCAGAATGATACTTTATGGTTAATATGTTTAATGTTTATGTGTTTACACCTTCTGTCATTTGTTATTTTGTTTTGAAGCAAGATACTTCAGTCTGAAAAGATACACTTGGAAAAGTCAAGGACACCGATGCTGTCTGATAGCTATTGCATTGTGTGAGTAGTGGTTACGCAAGCCATCATTTTCCACGGGATATTGCACCTCTATCCCCCATTGAGTGGGGAGAAAAGCTGGAGAGGGTAAAAAGGTTATACATGGCAACTGAATTCTAATGATAAATGTGAAGCCGTTCTCAGGGACAAAATTGTTCAGTCCTCTCTGCGCTCAGTTGTCTACCAGAAGAGATTGTTGCCTAGAGAATAACTTCAGGAAAAACAGGAAATAATTCTGCATGGTTTCTTGTTTTTTATTTTTTTTTGGGGGGGGAGGGGAGAGGGGTAATAGTTTTCTTTTTTTACACTGATGTATTTCACAAATGTTCCTTCATTACTTTCAGCTGGTGATAATTATTTTGCCTCTGAGTCCCAAGGGGGTTAAAGTAGGCCTTGAATTAAAAATCACCACTGAGAAACTGGAGTTTCCAAACTGATGTTTTTGCAAAGAAGAAAAAGAAATGTGGGCACCCTTTGGCTGCTCTGTAACCACAAGATGGTCTTTTCAGCATTCCTTTCCCTGACATGCAAAATATTTTCCCAAACTCCCATTTTGTTGTTTCTAGAAACTTTGTCAGACTGCATGCAACTTGTAAAACTAAGGCAGCAACAATGTGGCACTATAAAACTCTTTCGTATTCTATTTTATTGAAAGTAAACAATCCCCAGGTGACACATCCTGAGTACACAGGAAAATGGAGTAAATTAAGGAGAACTATGATCTTTTTATGGTGTGTGTCTGTCAGGGAAAAAAAAATACAAAGTCACCAACCTGTGGTGCTGCACAAGTCTCCAGGTATGAGCTGCTGCTTGGAGGGCAGGGCCAGCCCTGCTGGGCTCCTAGTTGAGCTTGAGGACCAACACTGCTGCCCTCTCTGTTAACTTGTGATGGGGACATGGACATGGCACAACTGTGCTGCTGGGGTGACCACAACAGGATCAGTGGTCCTGTGTAGTGTAGAAAAAGTACATCATGTTGAACTGCACTCCTCAAGAAGTTAAGATTAACCGATATCTGAATCATAGTTCAAGCAGAGCTGATGATAAACATGATCTCAGTATCTAAAGACCCACTGGTTTTAATGCTACTTTTTCTCCTGGTCCAGACATCTTACAAGTTTAAAGATTTGTTCCTGATTAATGTTTCTCAGCTAAGTTGTTGGAGAATTCACCCACCTGTGACCTTAGTTTAGAAAAAAACAAAACAACTCAGGGAAGATTTTAATCTTAAAGCTGTGAGTATGCACCTATTTATGTACCTTTTGGGGAATGGATGCCTGGTTTTTGACTGGGTCTAACTGTCGTAGCATAGAACATTATCAGTGCACGTTGGTAGGGTTAGCACTGTTACTGAAATGGTACATACACTGTAATCATGCAGGCATTACCTTATTTAATAAGCAAATAATAGTACTCTGAGAACTGCTATACTGACCAAGACCGAACAAAAAGCATACATGGGTGAGGAATCTGTCATAACTCAGTTCAGTAAGATTCTGACAACCAAGAGAAATCCCACTGCAGTGGAGCCACCCCTGTTGCTAACAACCAGGTAAAGTGATAAGGTTTCTTACTGCCATCTACTGTACGAATGCCTCAAGCCAGAGAGTAATAAAAATGCTGTCTCTATTCTCAAATAAATGAAATTGCTTCTGAAAAGAGAAAGAGAAAGCAGAGTGTGAAATCTCTCTGCATCTAACGTTCCCTCTATTTGTCATCTTTTCAAATTCAGAAAGAATTTGTTGGGGTTTTTTTAAATCTTTCCTATACTGAGAGTAGAAATATCAGGTGTGATCAGGGGAATCATTATCCCTTTACTTTTTTGCATTTTCCATTAACATTCCCCTATATCTATGTATACAAACATAGATAATATTTTTAATTGCTACTTTCCTATTTTTCTTAATTTTATCTAGCACAAATATAAATTACAGTCCTTTTTGACAATTTTAGCTTTGGTCAGTTAATGCTTTTCCATTAGATTCAAGATTTTTAGATCCAGCAGTCTTTACAAAAGTTACAGTCTTTAATTTTTGGAATCCAGTTGAAATAATTGCAATCCATTGGATTAATGGAACATTTCATTGTTTCACAATAAATCCAAACAAAGAAAACAAAAGGAGTTTCCTTACACTGCTACTTCCTAAATTTTTAAAAGCCCCTTCCTACAAACTCAACCTGCAAGCTTTGGTTTGGATCTGTGGCAGTTATTAATGGCATTTAATTGGATGAAAGAGCAGAGCTGGGCTCATGATTTCAGAACTGACCAGCCCTTTATCAGGGGAATACTGATAGGCATCACTTGTTTCCTATCATTCAAACCATAGATGTTGTTTGTTAAAAATATTACCCATCTTTTCCATTTCAATGGAAGTGTTAAATTTAGGGGCATGTCACTGTAGCATTTTGCCACATCAGTGAGCTGGAAAAGCAAATGAGATCATCGTAGCAAAAATACTGAGATCAAAGTCCAGACGTACAACCAGGAGCAGCCAGAGTAACATCTGTTAAATGTTGCTGAGACATCAGGATCCACAAAAGCACTTGCAGAAATGGAGGAGGACTGACAGAAGTGATGAGGTTGTTCTCAAAATGCTTTTGGATCTTTTTTTTTTTCTTAAAGTCATGTTTTAGGAAGTACTGATCAAGCCTCACAATTTGCAAATACTTGATGTTTCCGCATACCGCTGACCACCAGCAGCAGAATGAGCATATTACACCTTTTGATCATAGAATCGTAGAATGGTTTGGGTTGGAAGGGACCTCAAAGATCATCTAGTTCCAACCCCCCTGCCGCAGGCAGGGACACCCTCCACTAGACCACGTTGCCCAAAGCCTCATCCAACCTGGCCTGGAACACTTCCAGGGAGGGGGGGGCCTCCACAACCTCTCTGGGCAACCTGTTCCAGTGCCTCACCACTCTAACAGTAAAGAATTTCTTTCTAACATCTAATCTAAATCGACCCTCCTTCAGCTTTAAACCCATTACCCCTTGTCCTGTCACTACGCTCCCTGATAAACAGTCCCTCTCCATCTTTCCTGTAGGCCCCCTTCAGGTACTGGTGAGCTGCAATTAGATCTCCCCGGAGCCACCTTTTCTCCAGGCTGAACAATCCCAACTCTCTCAGCCTGTCCTCATAGGAGAGGTGCTCCAGCCCTCTGATCAGCTTCGTGGCCCTCCTCTGGACTCTCTCCAACAGCTCCATGTCTCTCCTGTACTGGGGCCCCCAGAGCTGGATGCAGTACTCCAGGTGGGGTCTCACAAGAGCCGAGTAGAGGGGCAGGATCACCTCCCTTGACCTGCTGGTCACACTCTTCTTTTGATGCAGCCCAGGACACAGTTGGCTTTCTGGGCTGCAAGCGCACACTGCCAGCTCATGTTGAGCTTCTCATCAATCAATACCCCCAGGGTATTGATGGTGGGCTACATCACTGCAGAACAGTATAAAAACTACTGCCCACCTTGTTGTTCCCTAGCTCGCACAGTATTATGAAAAAGCCAGTGAACGCATGTGGTGGGTTGACCCTGGCTGGAGGCCAGGTGCCCACCAGAGCCACTGCCTCACTCCCCTCATTCACTAGACGGGAGAAAAGGTATCACGAAATGCTTGTGGGTTGAGATAAGGACAGGGAGAGATCATTCACTAATTGTGGTCACGAGCAAAACAGACCGAACTTAGAGAGGGAATTCATCTAATTTATTACTAGGCAAAACAGAGTAGAGGAATGAGAAATGAAATCAACTCTTAAAACACCTCCCCCCACCCCTCCCATCTTCCCGGGCTCGACTTCACTCCCGGCTTCACCTTCCCCCCCCTCAGCGGCACAGGGGGACGGGGAATGGGGGTTACGGTCAGTTCATCACACGTTGTTTCTGCCGCTTCTTCATCCTCAGGGGGAGGACTCCTCTCATCGTTCCCCTGCTCCAGCATGGAGTCCCTCTCACGGGGTGCAGACCTTCAGGAGCAAACTGCTCCAGCGTGGGATCCCCCACAAGGTCACAAGTCCTGCCAGCAAACCTGCCCTGGCGTGGGCTCCTCTCTCTCTCTCCATGGGTCCACCAGTCCGGCCAGGAACTTGCTCCAGTGTGGGCTTCCCATGGGCCACAGCCTCCTTCAGGTGCCTCCACCCGCTCCAGCGTGGGGTCCTCCACGGGCTGCAGATGGAATCTCTACACCCCCTCATCCTTCCTCCATGGGCTGCAGGGGGACAGCCTGCTTCACCGTGGCCTTCACCATGGGCTGCAGGGGGATCTCTGCTCCGGCACCTGGAGCTCCTCCTCCCCCTCCTTCTGCACTGACCTTGGTGTCTGCAGAGTTTCTTACATCTTCTCGCTCCTCTCTCCGGCTGCAAAAACTCTCTCTCATTGTTTTTTTTTTCCTTCTTAAATATGTTATCACAGAGGCGCTGATTGGCTTGGCCTTGGCCAGCGGCGGATCCGTCTTGGAGCCGGCTGGCATTGGCTCTATCAGACACAGGGGGAGCTTCTAGCAGCTTCTCACAGAAGCCACCCCTGTAGCCCCCCCGCTACCAAAACCTTGCTACGCAAACCCAACCCAACGCAGTAGCCTACAACTACAAGAGCTAGATGACTAGGAAGATACATGAGCACTTTGTTTTAAGGTCTCATGTTATTGAGCCTTGGTGTTTGTCTTACTCAAAGGCTGTAAAGCCTTAAAGGATTCTTGATGGTGAGACTCTAAAGCTGCCCTGCATTGAGCTGAGTGAGCACAGCCTTGCTTTCCCGAGAGACCTATTGTGTCACACCATTCTTTATCATCCAAATAAGGCATATCTCTTCGCACAGGCTTTTCAAATCTGGTAAGTACAACTTGGCAAGGAGGCAGAGTGCAGGAAAAGTCAGATGGTTTAGTGCTAAACCACGTGGAGTTTTTCCACCATGCCAGAGGGCTCTCCAGATGGACTTTTCTGGCTGTGTTACATAAGGAAGATGGATCACAGCTGAGTGTGCCTATACTTCTAAGCAACTGATGGACAAGGACGGAAGAAAAACATTGGGGTTTTTTTGTTAAGTTTAGAACTGGATTAGCCTAGTGCTTGCTGTCCTCATTTTCTAGTGCTGTCAGTGGGAGTAGAAAATTCTCAGAACCTTATAAGCCTGATATTTCAACTCAAAATTAACGAAAACAGCAGCTTAGAGTAAGATACAACATATAACAGCAGGCCATCTTGTGCTACTGGATTTAACACAAAGCTCTTCATTAAGGCAATCAGAGAAAAATGGCAAGATCCGTTTCTGGCTTAGGCCCATTCAAAAATATGATGCCAAAGAGTGTTGCTGCTGAGCAAGTTAATGTAAAAATGCAGGGAATCCTGCTGCAAAATGCTTCCAGAGACAGTATAACACAGTGAAAATGAGTTACGAGAAAGTAAATACAATATCTTGTACCAGTTGGGTATGAAGTTGTACTGTGATAAGCAATGGAGCTTTATTGAGAAAATACTAATGAGAAGTAAATGCCTGCAGTGAAAAGTATAGCATCTGGTCTGAATTTGACTTCATGCATGAAAGCTATTTGGCCTGACTTCCTGCCAAATCCTGCAGTTTTTGAGATCATCAGACATGAAGGAGATTGAACTCCCGAGGTTAGCATCTCAACATTTTCTCCTAGCAGAGCATATGCGGAGTTCTAAAAGGACAGACTCCCCACTTTTGCTTACAAGTATGGCTCTTTTTCCCCCCATTTTTTAAGCTGTTGCATTCTCTGTCAACATCTATAACATTTATGGAGTGTCCATTGTTAAAGGTTGTTAGCTGTTGTTCAAGAATCCTTCAACACGTATACATCAGGTTTTAAGTCATTGTCTAAACACCCCAGAAAATCTCCAAGACAGAAATGGCAAACCCCTGCATAATCCATCAAACTGGACACTGTGGGCTTTCTGCATAAGGAGCTTTCTGCATTGCTAAATAATGATACCTCCCGGTCAACCTGTTTGTGATTTGCAGGGTTCAAGGTCCTTGGAACAGTCCAGTCTAAGGCATTCCCTTGAGAGGACTGATTTTGAACAGTTAATAAGAAAGGCTACTATGAACATTTCTCAACTGTTTGGATGCCATTGCATTCTCCATAGTATGCAAGGGGCTCTTCTGCTTTTGGTATTGCCTCTAGAATTTTCCACTCGTCTTGGACCATGGCGTGCTTATTTTATATAAAGTAGTTCCTCCCTGTCCTCCCCTCTTGCACTTAGACTATTGGACTAGGTAGTCTGAAATCCAGAAGGAGAGCAATAAGAGTGCTAAAAAAAGACTGACATGAACTGTTAATGAGGGCACTTTTTTTAACCTTCTTTGGACCTAACATCATCTGCTCTAGCATCATTGCAATGAGTAATTTCACAGCAATGACATATAGGAAGGGGATGACTGAGTATCTTCATACTAAGGAAGATATTTTGATGCTCCACTTAGACATGTGGACTAATAATTCCACTGACAGCATTGAGTGGCTCTGGATTTGCCTTTGCACTAAGCACATACAATCTCTTTAATTGTCCTAAAAGGCTGATGTGAGGATCCCAAATCTGCAGACACATCCGCTGGGCAAAGCTCACAAGAGTCCTGGTTATCAGACATATCCTCAGATGGGACTTGGATCTAGCTGACATGCTGCTTACCTGTCAATCTGAATCTGCTGATGCACTGAAAATCCTTCTTTCCTTCTGCCTTCTTGGGTAATATTATCACTATTTGGTCACTCTTCAGTCTTTTTAGCTCGCTGCTCAGTCAACATTCAAATCATTAGAGAGAGCTATTAAAAATTTATGTGGTAGGATTTGAGACAGTTTAAAAGCATCGATTGGAGGGCATTGTCATCACTCTGTAGTCTCAGTCTAAAGAGAGCAACTACACAGAGAAATTATTTCTGTGAGCAAATGCTTGCTGTGCCACCGGCAGTGCTCTAGGCTGAAACTTGACCCTTAAAACCAGCATTGGAAAATTCAACGTTTGTAAGTAATTCCTCACTAATCTAGATCAAATAGGCTCATCTTGCAGTTAAAAGGTTTTACCTTGGCGTTAGCCTAGCTTGCCCTGCTTTACTTCTGCCTGGCGTACATTTAGCAGCAGGCTTTTTCATTTGACCCTGCAGTTATTTGCTGTGGAGTGCAGAGTCAAGATCAGAAATTCTGTCGGGTTTGACCTGCAGTCAATCCAGCCTGCGGAAAAGCGACTTGCGCTGTCCTCGCCACCGCTTTCCGTTCGCTTCCCGACAGCGCGGCGGCCGCCCGAGCTCGGCATACCGGGAGGCTCCGGCCACCGCCCCTCGGGAGCGGCCCTGCGGGGCGTCGGGAAGCGCAGCCCGTGCGGCCTGCCAGGCCCTGCCCGCCCCTGGCCGGGACTCCGCTCGCCCCAGGCGGCTCCGGGGCCGCGCCTGCCTCGTCACCTCCGGCCCCCGCCGCCACCGGGCGCGGAGCCGCGCTACGCCGTGAGACGAGCGGCTTGCCGTCGCTCGATACGCTCGGAGCTCGCCCGAGCGAGCGCTCGGGAGCGGCTGGAGCTGCCTGGCGAGCACCCAGTGAGGCGGTGGCGAGGAGGCAGGCGCGGCGCAGCCATGTACGGCCTGGCGCGGGCTCTGCGGCGGGCGGCGGCCCTTGGGCGGCTGTCGGCGCCGCGTCGAGGGGGCGGCGGTGCTGGGGCGCGGCCCTGGGGCTGGGGGCTGGCGCTGGGGCTGGCGCTGGGGGTGAAAGTGCCGACGCCGGCGGGCTGCGAGGCTGACGGCGGGCAGGAGGCGGAGGCGAATCCGCTGCCGCCCCCTCGGGGCTTCGGCGCGGCCATCGAGAGGAGCAGGGATCTGCTGCGGAGGATTAAGGTGCTGAGCGAGCGGGGCTGAAGGGGAGCCGGGGGTCTCGCCCCGTGTCTGGTGCTGTGCGAGCCAGCCTTCACCTCCGTAAGGGGGGAAGTGGGCTTGTATCCCGTTCCCGTGGACTTCGCGATCGCTGCAAGAGGTTTCGGTCGAGCGTTGTGTGCGGGGAACGTTTTCTGGGGGCTTGGCCAGGCGTGCGTTGCGCGCCGTGCAGTGAGGAGCCGCCCCGCGCCTGGAGGAGGAGGGCGAACCCTGCCGAGCTGCCGGGGCTCGCCTCGAGCCGCCGGCCCTCCGCTGAGGAGCCGCTCCTGCCCGGCCGCGCTGTCCTGCCCCGCCGCGGGCGCTCACGGCCTCCGCCCCGCCCGCAGCTCCTGCGGGTACTCCTTGGGTTCCCGCCCAGCGATCACAAATGAATCGTTGAACGCCACGGTAGCTGTCTTGCGGATTATTTCATTATTTTTCTTCTTAATGCAGTGTCAGTGAAGGCTGTCAGTGCTTGGGAAGCTTAGGCCAGGTGTGGGGAGCTGGTGGAAGTATGGTACAGTGTGGGGCGTCTGAGAACAAGGGAAGCCCTTAAAGGCTGTAGGAAGGAGAGAGGGGACCAAGGGGATTTTTTACGAAGCACGTTGTAGTTACTTTGAAAATCTTAACTGCAGCTCCTTTGAAATTCTGCTTGCTGATAGATGATGCAGTTTGCGTGTTGCATATTAATTCTGTGATGTTTTGTTTCTATTCATGTTTTCTTGCGTGTTGTGATCACTAATTTAGTTAAATTATTAAATAAATTACTTTATTGAAATTAGTATTTTGTTAGATATTTTAATCTGGCAACTGAGAAAAATATATCTGCTTTTTCAAAGCAGTTTATACCACTTCAGCCCCACTAGTATTTAACAAAATTTCCACTGTTACGTGCTAACAATATGCAGGTGTATTTGTAGGATTGCCTTTGCATTTTTAGGGTTTGGGAGAAGGTGTTTTTTAACTGTAAAGATCCTTCTCAATGTCTCCTGTCCATTTTTTTTGACAGGATGAAGCAGGAATCCCAGGTATACTAGTTGGAGTTTCTGTAGATGGAGAAGAAGTCTGGTCAGAAGGTTAGTATACAGGAGTAGTAGTTGTGCATGCTGTTGGGAAGTGATGAACGTTTTAAAAATTAACAATTCAGACACACTGATCAGGCTGGGATGTCATCCACTTGATGTCCCATCTCTGGACAGTGGCCAGAAACAAGTGCCTAGGGAGTATGAAGTGATACTTTCCTTGGTAAACTTCAATAATTTCCAGGAATCAATAATTTATTAACTTCCTGAATGTGCTTGTATATCTCAACAGTTATGTGTAAGAACCTTTTTTCCATTAATTTGTCAGATCGATCTTTGAATATACTATACTCTAGGCATACAGCTGTACAGTGTATATATCCTGTTCTCCCCACAGGAACTTACTTAACAGTGAAAGTAATAATGGCTCACATTTGGTGATCTGTCTCTCATTTGTGGGCTGAGGTGTAGATTTTTCCTGGAAAGGAAATCCTGAGATTTAACAGGTGTCATCCATCCTTCCAGAAATTGCAAGTGATTTTTCTGGTTACACAGTTTAGTATCAAATAGTCTGTTAGTATTGCTCATATCATGTAGTCATTTGATGTTTATTAAAAAAACCCACCAAACGGTGTGTCTGTTTTCAGAAGCATTTTCATAATGTGTCTTGGGTTTTTTGGACAACTTAAATGGTAATAGTAAATGGCAACGTATTTCATTAACGTGTTATGGAATTTAAAAAAAAAATCTTTGTAAGAAAGATTGTTATTAACTTCCTTCTGACAGTCTGTTGTTGCATTAACTTTTATATATGTATAAAGTTGATTATAGGTTTTCATTTCTCTTTCATCATGACAGAAGTGAGTTGGAGAGCCTCTGGTACCTTTTGTAACGTGGCCTAATAAGAAAATTGTGCTAGAAACTTAATCACAAACTTTCTCAAATCAGATAGCTTTTTCTGAGCTCAAATTACCTAGCAATGAAAGCAGAAGGTTTTACGAGACTTCTGCAGAATCACTTCCTTGACATCCAGTAAAGTGCCTGAGGGAACTAGTGCCAGGATTGTGGTTTATTGCCAAGACCGCCAGATCCAGTAGCAAGAAGCTACATGTGGGAGCATAAGCCATGACAGAGCTTTCTGTACACTGCTGCGTATGGATATAGAGAACAGTACTGCCTTGAGTAAGGTGGCTGGGAGGTGGGTAACATTGTTCTAGCAGACTTCTGGCTCATTTTGTTGTCCTCCTCCCTTCTTCGGGGGGGGGTGTTGGTGGTATAGGAACAGGTGTAAGTTGCATATATTCTGTGACCATGCTACTAAACCTGCTTTCTTGGTAAACTGATGGGAGTGATTTGAGATTTGGAAGGTATTTTCACAGAGGGGTACAACATCTGCATTCACAAGCACCATGCAAGCACTTGAGTAGCAACTTTATGTAAAGAAAGGGTCTTTGGCAACTGACGTCATCTGTTTTATTTCTTGTATTTTGGCAAGGTTGATTTTTTTCCTGAGTAATTCATTATTAGACTAGAGTTTTATATAGACAGATATGCATTGCTTGCAGGCCTTGCTTGTACTGAAAACTGCAAATATGTGGTTACTGCATTTCATTGCTTTTTATGCTGCAACATCACTTGCACGGTTTCTTCAAACCTAGCTCAAACTGAAGACTAGTATGGGAGCTTGATAATGCCTTATTCATTCCAGTTCTTGCTACCAGATTTGTGGGTTGGTTACATAGGAAAACACTGGTATGTAGACTATTAAGCTGTCTTTTGATTTAAGTAATGCTGAGTGATGTTGAAACATAGTGTATAACACCACTGTCTTGTGAAGCTTTACAACTTCGGTAATTGCTATGAGTTTGTGAGTGATTATCTTTCTCGATTTCTGTATTGATAAAGTAAGACTCTTCACTGTTTCAACCGTTGATTCAGAACAATAAAAGGAGTATTTGTGACTGTTGGTCAGTTATTTTACAGTCTAGATTTTGGTCTCTTTGGTTTTTCTACATTGAAGATTAAGCCAGAATTTACACTCCTGAGGTCAAATATTCAATCTCATTTATCATTAAGTTTGTTTTGTAGTCTTAATCAGTAATGTGGGATGTCATTGGCCGATACAATGGGTTTTGATTAACGGTTCCTACTACATGAAAATATTACTAACGTAATTGAAGGAGGAGCAGGGATAGTCAAATGCTTTATGTCCCTGTATAGCTAGAGGAAAAACATTTTAAAGAGCCAGTAAATCTAATTCACTGCAAATAATTAAGTCAGCATGTCTCTATGCAAAATATTTACCACAGTGTTTTTATTTTCTTAAAGGTTTGGGTTATGCTGATGTAGAGAATCGTGTAGTATGTAAGCCAGAGACAATCATGCGAATCGCTAGTATTAGCAAGTGCCTTACAATGATGGCTGTTGCTAAATTGTGGGAAGAGGGGAAACTGGATTTAGATGCTCCAGTGCAGAAATATGTCCCTGAATTTCCAGAAAAAGTCTACGAGGGTGAAAAGGTATGTAATTGTTTATTGGTAATGCTTTTTTGTATTTTTGTTCCTGTCATTGCACAGCCATATGCCTACTGGTGCCTGTATCTGGACCTATTCCTGTAAAACACCAAAAATCATTTAGACAAGTACTGATATTAGATGCTCGAAAGAGCAACGCTGGAAATTAGGATCTTCGGTTTTATATCAAGTGTGTAGAGTGCACATACATATGTATATATTTTAACTGGGTTTAATATGTGATATTTAAAACGTCTTATATCTTTGTTCCTCATCATGTTGAATTTTACTTTTCTGGTGACTTAATCTGCATCATATCTTTAACAAAGAGAGCTACCATTTAAATATTGTCCTTTCTACCTAGGTCGCTATTACTACAAGACTGTTAGTTTCACACTTGAGTGGGATTCGTCACTATGAAAAAGATGTTACAAAAGTAAAAGAAGAAAAGGAAAAGGCAAACAGAGCATTTAAACTAACAAAACCCTGTCAGGATAAAGAACAAAAAGAAAAAGAAGGCAAAGGGATTGAAAAGACTGATTCTGTCAAACTGAGGAAAGAACAGGAAGGTGAGGTAAAAAGCCAAAATGCAAAACCTGGCAGGAGAGACAAGGAATTTGAACAAGAAGAGTATTATTTGAAGGAAAAATTTGAAAGTGTGATTGAATCACTGAAGATATTTAAAAATGATCCTTTATTCTTTAAACCAGGTGAGTTTCTATTCATTTAGACCAAAATGTTCTCTTCTGGTGACATTTTTGTTTCAAATCATTTTACATGCAGTGAGCATAGTGGAGTCCAGTAAAGTGTTTGTGTGGGGTTTTTGGTTTGTTCTTCTTCCCCATCCCTCCCCCCCTCCCCCTTTTTTTTTTTTTTTTTTTACTTTCTTGTGCCCCATTAAAAGCTCAATGGAGAAGTATTTGGGCTGTTCTGCACAAACCATCTGGTCATTTAATTGTCTTAAAACTGATGTAACTTTTGAAGACTGAACTGATCAGGATTTTATCAGTTTAATTTTAGATAAGTCCTGTATAGATATCTTTACCAATCTACTGACTTAAAGAACTTTGCTTATATAGATACCTTCTAAGGGTGTATCTGCACCATGATCCTGCAGGTTCAAAACGTGATGTAGCCAAGACTTACAAGGTAATACAAAGAGTCCCAGATAATGCAGGGGAGAAGAGAAAGTGGGACCTCAGGTAGAAATAATACTTTTCTCCCAGGAGCTCTAAGTAATGCAGTAAGTGCTATGAAATGTACCAGTTACTGAATTTATAAATGCTAAAACAGATTATAAGTTTGGTAACCAATTTGTGTCTACAAAATATTTTGTAAGTGGATACCAACTTCCTGTATGCATGCTCTAGGCCTTCTAGATATGAAGCAAAAGCAAAAAAATTCAGTGAGGCACTAAACCAGAGATGAAAAATTCTGTAGAAAGACCATAGCATCACAGAATTGGTGAGGTTATTTATTGTTGGAGTTATTTAAGTTAATTCTAGAGAGGACTTTGAGGAACTTCAAGGGTAAGTTCAAATGAGTTAGGTTAACAGGCAGATGATACTCATTGCTGATAAACAGTAAATAATGTGCATTTAAGGGGAGAGGGGCAGGAAGGGGGAGAAGTTAACCACTTAGCATCCTGGAGGGTTCTAGGAACCATTTCAAGTAAGAGATCTGTCTTGACTCTAGGCAGTTTGGCGGTTGCTTGATATGTAGATGTTTCGAAAAAGGTGTTAGTGCAAGAATGAGATTTTTAAAAATGAAACCTTGTTTTGTAAATAAATTATATTGTCTTTATTAATATGCATGTTAGTGTTCATATAATCTTTCGGGATATACTAGAACTAGAAACACTATGATAAGTGATCAAGACCTTTGAAAACCTCGAGCGAGTACTACCCTTGTCTTTCCATCTCTAGGGTATAGACACACAAACAAGTCACGGTAGGTGAGCATCTTTTAAGAGGTAATTTTATGGTTTGCTTCAGCTTTCCAAATCCAGACATCCTTCTTAGAACTGGTATGGTGTATCTTGTGGAAAGGATGTTAAATGTCAGTCTTCGCATCTTCGCATGAAACCTGGCTGTATGTGCAGATCTCTGAAAATTTTTTAGTGCTGTTCTCAGAGCTGCCTGCACTTAGCAAGCATCTGTGTCTGCTGCAGTACAGAAATTCCTAGGGCCCAGTATCATATGCTTGTGATTCATATCACATTAAAATGAGGACGAAGGGGGGGTCCTCTTAATTGATTATTCATTGCTATATATACTTTTATTTGCACAAGTGATTAGATTTTATCCTTCAGATTCTGTTGAAGCATCATGCAGCTAACTCTTTTTTTTCTTTCCCCTTTGTCATTCTGTTTCTTCAAGGTAGTCAGTTCTTGTATTCAACATATGGCTTTACTCTCTTAAGCGCTGTTGTGGAGAGAGTTTCAGGACAAAAATTTACAGATTATATGCTAAAAATGTTTCGTGATTTGGATATGCTATCAACTGTACTAGATGACAATGAAGCAATGATATATAACAGAGCAAGGTAATCAAGGATGAAACTTTTTTTTCCCCATAATAATTGTTGCTCTTTCTATCTTTATTAAGCCAACTGAATTAAGAATGTGTGATTTTTTTAAAAATTATTTTTTATATTTTTTTCAGGTTTTTAAATGAAGTGGATTATGTTATTTCAAAGTTAGTCATGTAACTGACTATGTCAGGATTATGGTATTGGTTCTGTAATCAGCATGTAAAATTACATAATAGGAAATAAGTATTTCCTGTCATAAGTATATATGGGGGTAGTGGCAGGGGTGACTCTGAAGTTTACATTTATTTTGGGTACAAACAAGCAGGTAAGTATAACTAGAGTAAAATAAAGGCATAATTAGGAGATTACGTTAGACTACATAGTTACCTTGGTTTGCTTAATACACTGACTTTTTAAGAATTCTGTGAAATTGTAATAATCTCACAGTAACACAAGGTTTTCATAAAGTAAATTGTAGTATCAATTTTAACCAGAATTAAAATTCTGTTTAACACAGAACATGCTTTACCAATTGATTTCTTTTTATTAACTTAAAAAAACCCAACCAACCAACAACCCCTAAAACCCAAAAATCACACACACCCCCGAAAAGAATCCCAGAGAAATGATGGTAGTCTTAGACCATTCATATCTCTTCCTTTGCTTCAACCTCAGATTTTCAGTATTATGGCTTTCAGAAATTTGCTAAAATTTTTCCAGTATAAGTGCAGACTAGATAGGGAATGTATTTCTACTGTTTGGCAGTAGGCTTGCCCTGGTGCCTTTTCACAACTCCGCAAGTAGTACATGGACCTCTTGTGGCCTAAAGGCTGAAAGTTGAAATTCATCAGATTATATAGTAATTCAACATTCCTTTTCATACGTTGTATGAAATTAATCCAGTCATGATTGAACTGTTTCTTTCAAAAGCATAATTCAGTCTGCACTCCTGTCGTGTTGTTTCTGATAGTTCACTCTGCAATTCTGGTTGGTAGTTTCTAATTTGTAATTTAAGGACAAGTTTTTCAAGACACTTTCCTGCTTCTCACTTTTCTTAGTAGTTCTAGAATACTCAGTTGTTGTAGTATATGACAACTGTGATGGGGCAGCGGGGGGAAATCAATCATAAATGGAAACTACTGTCTCGGAGCAGTCACCTAAGACTTCATTGAAATTTCGGCTCAGTGTCTGATAATCATGGGGTAGTTGTAGGATTCCTCTTTCTTAAAACACTTTAAATCTAGTACAGGGATGTAAGAAAAATCCTGTACTGGCTGATCTACAGATTTCTGTCACATCACTTATTTCTATATTGCCTTTACTCTTAGTATATCCTAAGATTAAGTAGAAGGATTAACAATTTTATTGAAACTAAGCTTCTAACCTAAGAACTCACCTTAATTTTTGTTTTCCCATTTGAACTTCTTGTTGATTTTTCTGCAAGAAATATATTTAAGAAAAAGATATTTTAAAAAATTCTGAAGTTTCATGAGAACAGGCTAATATGTGCTCAGTTTGCCCTTTTAAGGTAGGGCAGCTTAAAGTGGTTGTGCATAGTATCTGAGAATGACAAGTTGAATTTTCCTGAATTCTAGGTGTTATGTTTACAACAAAAAGGGACGGCTGGTAAATGCACCATATGTGGACAACTCTTACAAGTGGGCTGGTGGTGGCTTTCTGTCATCAGTAGGTGACCTTCTGAAATTTGGAAATGCCTTGTTATACAGTTATCAAGTTGGACAATTTAAAAACACTAGCGGCAAACTTCTTCCTGGGTACCTCAAACCAGACACTGTCGCAATGATGTGGACCCCAGTGCCAAAAACAGAGGTATCGTGGGACAGGGATGGTAAATATGCAATGGCTTGGGCTGTAGTAGAGAAAAAACAACAATATGGCTGTTGCAGACAGCAGAGACACTATGCATCTCATACGGGTGGTGCAGTGGGGGCAAGTAGTGTCCTCCTGATTCTTCCTGAAGAGCTGGACTCTGAAGCTATAGATACTGGGCTAGTGGCACCACCTAGAGGAGTAATTGTTAGTATTATTTGTAATATGCAATCGGTTTCACTCAACAGCACTGCCTTAAAGATTGCAAGGGAATTTGATAAAGAAAAATGGGCACAATATGTAGATTAAAAAAAGAGATAGGTGTAAGTGAACTCACTGTACTGAAACATGAAAAACAAACGGAGAAGGTTGTAATTGGACTCAGATCACTAAGAATACGAGAGGAAAAAGCATCAAAAATTTACTTAAACTTCTGCTAGTGGTGCTAAACTTGTGTAACTGGAATTCATCTCTCAGGGAAGTTCCTAACTTATAGGAGAATGTAACAGTCAAATTTGACTTCCTGTAGTACCTGTGTAAATTATCATTATATTAGCAGGTTTTTTTTCTCATCAAGCACTTCACCAAGATTTAAAAAAATAGCATTGGTTTCTTGCATTGAGAAGTGCAACAACAAATTATCTACTTTAAATGTTGAACTTTTGAAAAATTTCACATCTTGATTTGAGCACACAAAGACTTAATTTGTTATTCTCACAGTTCCGGTCTACTGAAACTGTTCAGTATTACTTTTTAAAGAAAAATGGTTTTACTGTTGATTTTTATATGTTAACATAGCACTTTTTCTTATTTACTTAAAAAGCAAGAAAAACCAACAAACCCCAAATCTTTAAGCTACCTCCAGAATACAGATTTATACCAGAAGTACGCTTTTGTCAGAGCTGTGGATTGTTAAGAATTAGAAAAGAGTAAAGCTAGAGTAATGTAAGTAAAAATGTTTTGTTATTTCGATGTCCTCTCTTCCATTTTTATTGGACACAGAGAATGTGTGAAACTAGTTGATTGTGAAATAAGGGTATTAGTTCCACAGTCAAATATGCCCGAATAGCACATGGTGAGCTGTCAAACTGTCTCATTGTTTTTGAATGATACACATGCTAACTTTGGTAGCCAGAAATGGCACTGTATTCTGTAATGTAGATATTCCTTCAGATACAGGAATTGGGAACTCAAATCACTCAATAAAATTTAAAGCCCATTCTTGAAGCCAGTAGTAGAAGTCTCATGGACTTTGAGAGGTTTTTTTGAAAACCATCCTTTTTGCCATTTGGAGACCTGCCTCAAAATGTTACTTTTGCACAAGGTTGAACAAGAAATTGTTAGGAGTTCCAAAGAAGCATTTTCTAATATTCAGTTTTTCTATAGGAATACAGTAACGTGAATATGTTATTTTTATATATTCCATAAAGGCATGGAAGATCTCCATGATCTCAAAGATTTACCCCCACCCAACTTCCCCTGCAGTTACATCAGACAGTACTTCCAGGCTGAGACAAAGCAAAATATCTTTCAGGAAAGGTTTGAATACTTATGTCCCTGCACTGTTTAGCAGCTCTGCTTCTCTGAATTTAAGGAGCAGGATGTCTTAGGTAACAGCTAGCAGAAGATAGCCTTATCTGCCTCTTCTCAGTATTAACTTCGTAGTTGTTACCTGCCCTGTGATGAAACAACATGCTAACATGTCTGTTCCCAGTATGCCTATGATAACATTTATTACCTAAGATTGACAAACCAGGAAATTTAATATTTTGAGGTGTCAGTGTTTTACCTACATTTTTAATTGAACCTAGTAAGGCTGGCTTAGTACTCTTCATTGTAATTATCGTTCTTGTGCCTTAAATCAGTAAAAGCTTACACCTAAACTATTTGCTTGGGTTTTCTGGCCCACTCACCAAAACTACTTTTTTTTATTCGTTGGTAATGGGTTGTCTTTATCTCAAGAATATCAAATCAGTGGAGACAACAGAGAGAACCTTTCTGAACAAACTTTCATTTGGTCAGGCAATAAATTATCTACTCTTCCACTGAAGTCTTTGATATTGACTGTTTCAATACAGAAGTACTGGAGGTGAGTGTCTTCTACAATAGCAACTTTTTTTTATTTTTCCCAGTCTTGAGCACCTACTAGCTGGGTAAACATGCAGCAGCAGAAGTCATTGCCCATTTTACACAGGGAACAAGAATAAGTAGTTCTGAGTTGTTTTCATGTATTCATCTTAATGAATAGAAATATACCAAATACAATGTTTTAAATGTAGAAAATCTGAAAAGTAACAGTTATTTTAGGATTTATAACATACTTTTCTCATATGATGTGGTTTGCAAATGGTATTGCTCTTGAAAACCATTTTGCATACTTGAGAGGAAACAAGTTTCACTCACTGACCATTGTGTTTGGGTTTAGACAAAGATTCAGAAATGTAGAAGGCATAGGTTTATCATTATGCTTGTCTGCATATGACCAAACACTAATAAATGTAAATATTTGAAGTATGTATGAAAGTGAATAATGGTAAGAAGTGTTTAAGGCATTTCTAACACCAAGACATTAATCACAGTATCTCACTCCCCTTACAGAATATGTTTAGCCACCAACTTTTTATATGCATACCATGTTCTTTATACTGTATCTCCCATAACTTAATGCTTTTAAAAACCCTCTGCTGTCATACGTACAGGATTGGAGATGCTATGATGTCTAAATTTCATCTTCCAGTACCTGAAACAAAATGGGTCACTGACTTTCTCTGATTTGGTATTTACTTAATCCTGAGTTCTTATCTTTTATGGTGGAGAAATGAAGGCAGAGATACAGGAGACTTAAGAATCAATCTGGCCTTAGCACATGTATTCAGGTCACAAGTGAATTAATATTGCTACTTCGATCTTTGTTCTGAAACCAGTTATTTGATGGACTGGCATTAAGTGTGGGAAACTCCTCAATTAAGAGGAGCTTTCATGATAAACTTGCTCCTAAATTAACCTTTATTTTGAAAACACAGTGTGGCACTGACATAAAACTGTGCTTTTGTTAAAAGGCATGTATATTAAATAGGTGCATCTATTTCTGTATTAAACACCTACTTTTTGCATCTAGTAATTATAAATGTTCACTGTTTGAATTAACTGAAATAAAACTTATCTTGCAAATGCAATGAATTATCAGGTTTTGAGTTTGGTGTTGTTTTTTTTTTTTTTAATTGACTAGAAATGTACGAGTTTTAAAAGTCATAAAAAGAATATAGGTCAAATAGAAATTCCCAACAATAATTAGGTCACCAAGACACCTGATACTTTCAAAGAGATGTTGATACATAACTTGAGATATTATTTAGTAAAATAAGATACATTTAAGACAATGCTTTTTCATGGTTTAAAAAAAATCCAGTTTTTAACAGCCACTTAGAGGGATGGCTTTTAAAAACTAGCTGAAAACCTGCTGCTTCTTTGCAAAAAGGTAATTATTTAATGTCAGTATTTAATACTGAAAACATGCATGTACTAGTTTTTTTAATGACTGGATACCATTCATAGCTGTTACTGTAGTTTGCTGACTTACTGTTGCGTGTATATTATCTGCCTTCTCTATACTGATTGCTTTCAGTGTTTTGCAAAAGACTCCTCTTTTTTTTCCTGTGTGTGTATAGAAATCTCAGTGTAGAATACCAAAGTTGTGAGACCAGATTAGAGGGAGGGAAACCCATGCATTCTAGAAAAACAGCCGAATATAAGTGAGTAACTTCCTATTTTTATTTATCACCATGTTATTCAACATAGTAAAGGGACTAAAGCAACGTTGAAAGCAAATGAGCCATTTTAAGTCTATCTAGCCTTTGCAACCCTTGCAGTTAGGGTAGCTGCAGTAATAAAGTATACAAAATGCATTCTTACAGCAGTTTTTGTCACCATATGCATTAGACTGCTGTACTCGACGATTAACAAGGGGAAGGATGCAGCAAGTTCAAGGTGTTTATATTAAATGACACCACCCAATTAAAGGTTTAACAGTAAAATTATAAAAATAGAGCTCAGTTGTCTGCAAACTTGCAGGAAAAACTTGCACTTCATTTATTGAAAAAGAGATTCCAGCTCATTAGTCACCACTAGCATGTAATTTTTACAAAATCAGTCATAATTACATTGTTGTATTAACAGGCATTTTTAAACTGGTAAGGCTTTCAGGAATGCAGATCCAAACCCACATGCTGAAGGGTTCAGTGTTGCTTTCTTCTAAATGAACAGCCTGTAAAGAAATGACAATGAATATAGATTTCAATAGTCCTTAAAGTGCTAGACGGCCTTGGAAAATTGCCCACCCAACTTAAGTAGGAAAACTCATGCAATAAATTTAAATTTCATGTATCACAAGAGGTGAAGATGTAGCACTGTGACCCTTCTCTAAGTCAACCAGAACAACCTGGCTGTTGTATAATGCATCTTAAACTAAGACGTGCTATTTATTTTCTTCCAGATGCCTTTTAAAATTTCAGTCTACTCTTGCATCCCTTAGTGATACAAACCCCAAACTGAAACAGCTGCTAAGAGTGCTGATAATTTTTTTAACTGTTCAACAGCCTCATTTCAGGTCTTCATATAAACTACATGATATAAGCACTACTATATATAATTTCCATATGCATTTACCTTTTCTCCTTTAAACAAAACATGAATAAAATCTGGATTTGGTCTTTATTTTTTTTAAACCCTCAACTGTTTCCAGTGTTTTTCATACAACTCAGACACTGGGTTACATTTCAAGATAGTGCTACAATACCAGTTATCTGTATATAATTATCAGTGGTTATTTGTTCCCTTATAATTTATACAAAACAAAGTATGGTGAAGTAACACAAGCCAGGGAACTGCCTTTGCAGTACTACTGTTTAAAAACAGACAGGCAAACCACCACTGACTAGCAGTGGCAGAGAATCACTTTAGCCTGGGAAAATACCCTACTCCTTTAATGGTGCTTTTTAACACTCTAAACATACCTCAGTATGTATTACAGATAGGCTAAAGGAAAGGGCAAGTCAAAACACCTTAAATCAAGTGTGTGTGATTGTAATGTAGCTGCTTAGCTGCCTAGCATATCTGTATAGCCATTTAAAAACAAGAATCTGAAAAAAAAATTGCAGTTCAGGGCCCATTAACAATGGTCTAACTAATTTACTAGCCTACTCCAAGCAATTTGCAAAATAAGCATTCCAGTATCAGTTTTCAAAATCAAAGCTAAAATATTTGCAGGCTATAAATACATCACTGCATTTATGTAAGTGGAATATTTAGGCTAATAAACATTGCCCCTTACCTTCTGTGAGCCTGGCTTTCCCCCCAGTAGGCTGACACAGGACCGTTGAGCATCCCACACAGAGAACTACTGTCTGAGCATGGCTGAATACAGTGGTGATCTTGTAGCATCCTGGAAAACAGCATTATAAAACTTTCTATTGTGTATTTCTGGCATGATTTTATTATATGTGTAATTGAATCAGATACTCTAAATACACTTGTCCAAAAATGGATCTATATTTCATTACACAGCATACCAAGTAAAACAAAGCAAAACATTGTTATTGTGGTCTGAAGTACTTGCTTTTACTAATCATGCATATGAAAGCAAGTTAGTTAACTGAAACTGTTATGACTTCCCATATGAAAATCAACACAGCCTGATGGCTGACAAGCCCTAATTTGCCTGTTGTACGTCTCCTGCAAAAAAAGTCAAGGAGTTCTAGACTCCCCTTCTCTGCTGAATAGAAGAACCCATCTAGCTAGAGAAATATTTAACTTGTAATAGTAGAACATTGCTGTTGACAAAGTCTGGCAGCTGTGAATATAAACACTGCTGTTCAAATCTATGTTTGCTTTCTGTTTAATAATTGGTACATGTAAAGCACGTGCTTGGTCACATTCTACAAAGCTAGCATCATATTTAAGCGAGAAGACTTGGACAGAATAACTTCACTAATTCCAGATGCAAGAAGAGGCGTGACTAACGCTTTGTCTACAACTTCTAAATTCTATGATTTAAAAAAGAACAAAATCATCTCATAGATGGCTTAGACAAACGGATTTTCACTGCTTTCATTCTTTTCCCTGAAAAAGTATTTTTAATTAGCCAAGAGGAATTTTTGGAGAGAGAAAACTTGTAAAGGATTTAATCTAGATGTGGATATAGAAAATACACAGATAAAGGTAAGCATAGATTCCATTTTCAGTGTGTGTGGACCAGAAAGATAAGATAGAATATGAGTTGTGAGGAAGGTCCTCTTAAAGCTCTCTGACAAGAAAACTGGTTGGTAGAGAGAACTCCTATTACGGTAACAGATTTCTGCTTAAAATCACAAATAGTAACTGCACAAATCTTTGTTTGAAAAAAACTTGCTAGCAGCTAAAATTTAACTAGAGGAAATGTTGTTTCCCTCCCACCACCACCTTGAATGTGAAATTCCATGCTGATGAGTTTTTAATTTTGTGGATTTTGCAGGGAAATGAGCCAAATCCATTTCAGTAACTAGGTAGTAACTTCCAAAAACACTGAATAATGCATATGGCCACCTGATATTTTCAGTGCCTGTGCTTAGGACTATGTCATTAGTGAAGCTTTCCTGCTTTACTCTATATATCCCTCAAACTCAATAACCAATTAATCCAACAATAATGAAGATAACTAATGACTTACGGGCCTATGTTGACATTAACTGTATCTTAGTACATGCACGCGTGTAGACCAGTTTGAAGAAAGTTTAAAAAAAAATATCAGTGACTTAACCTTCAACCATGTATTTTTTTAAAAGTAACCACACTTTATTTTCAAATAGTTTTAATGGATTTATCTCACTTTTAGATGGAAAACAATGTCTCAGAGCTTCTTAGAAATCTAAGCTACTAAGAAAGAATAAGATAATAAGAAAACCCGAATACAGCAACAATTCCCTGCTTCTAGTCAGAATGATCACTATTGTAAGTAAGTCATTTTCTTACTGCTATAATCTTCTTATACTGCAGTAGTTTCTAGGGGATAAATTACTATACCTGACAATTTCTGTGCCTCAATATGGATGTAGCTGTGCTGATCAAAGCAGCTATTCCCTGGTAGAACATACTCTTGTAATTTGCTAGAAAATCCCTTATTTTAGTTTATAAAAGAGAAATTGGTTATACAGATGTTTTTGAGCCAAAGTAATGAAAATCTGTGAAAAGCTGACACAGGCAACACCTTAAATATAACTCCTGTACATGTAAGCTAGGTGTCGGCTTACTTAACAGCAACAGACTAAGAAGGCGTGTAAAATCCCACTATGCCTGAGTACATCCATGTGAAAAGTTTTTCTGGTTGCTCTTCCAGAATCAACCAACTTACAAAGAGAAGAAAACAATGTTGTCTTCTATTTGAAGCTTGTGCCACTTCATCGCACTTCTTTTACGTGCGAATCTGGGGCTTTGGTTTTTTCCTTACTTGCCAGGATTTCATAAAGGGAAAAAAAAAAAAAAAAGGCAACAAAAATCTCATGCCATGCATCCAGAAGAGAAACTAAAAACCTGTTTGTTTAAATTAACTTTTGAAAAAGGTTGAAAACACTTTTATTGTTAAACAAACAACAAAGCAATATATGGACTTTTTTTTTCCTCTAAGAACAGATAAACCACATTTACATTAAAAAAAAAGTAAAATTTTAAAAAATCAGACCTTTTATGAAGATGAACGACATACAAAATTAGTTTTGTTCCTTCTGTAAGATACAAACATTGTAAATATTTACCTGGACATTTTACATCCATAAAGTAGGAGTTTGGGCTCTGCACAAGCCGTTTCTTTTTGTGCTTTCTCTTTTCATCCTCTAAGGAGGGATGCACTAGGTCTTTAGCCAGCTGGGTGGGACAAAAGGAAGAAGGCACTGCATGTTAAACAGCGCTCAGGCTCCCTGGACAGACTGGATGCCGCAAAACCGCTTTCGGTCCGTTCCCGAGCACGGCCGCAGCGCTAGAGCCAGCCTCCCCGGCGGGGCTGAGAGTGACGGGGATAGCCAGAGCCCTCTCGGGTCTTCGCAGGCGCCTGCGGGGTACCGGCGTTATCTGGGGAGGCGGGAGCGGCGAGAAGCCTGAGCGAGCGCAGCCGCTCCCCGTTCTGGCGGCAGTTCGCCCGCCCGTCCCCGCCGGGTCGCGCGGGGTAGGGGAGGGGCGGGGGGGGGGGGGGGGGGGGGGAGATCGGGGACGGAACGCAGGGGACGGGCGCCTCCGCGCCGCTCCCCCCCCCCGCCCCGAAGGCCGCGGCGCGAGGTACCGGATGGCTCCTGCCACGCGGTGCCCCCGCGCGCGCCCCGTCCCGAGGAGGCCCGAGGGCAGACGTCAGCCGTGAGCGCGGGCCCCTAGGGACAGACCCTCGGCCGCTGGCCCGGTCTCTGCCCCGCGGAAAGGCCCGGCCGGCGCTGGTAAACAACTCACAGGCATGTCTGCGGCGGAGCCGCCCCGTGCTGCTGCTACTGCTGCCCCCACCGCCGCGCCGCACCGCCCCTTCCCGGCGCGCTTCCGGCGGGCGCGAGAGCAACATCGCGCTGGCGGCGCCGAGCTCGAGCTGCTCTGGGCGGCCGGCGGACCCGGGTCGATGGTGTGTTCCGGGGGGGGCGGGGCCCGCCGGCCGCGGAGGGGGAGTGCCGGCAGGGCAGAGCCGGGCGGCGCTGGGTGCTGGCGGGGCGGCGGCGGCGGCGGAACCGGAACCGGAGGCGGTCCGCCGGGACGGCTGCGTCACGGGCTGGGGCACCGGGACACCCGGGCCGGAGGCTGCCCCGTTGCCGGTGGCGGCGGCGAGAGGGTGGCGCCGGTTTCTGAAGAGCTTCCAGAAATCGGGCAGGGATCTTGTGCTCACAGGGACGTTGTTTGCCGTTTTTGCGAAAATGCCATCGTGTCATTTCCCTGCACGTGACTTGATTGGTTTACCTTGAATTGATCAGGGAATTGGTGCAGAGAGTATGCGCACGTTCAGTTAAGGTCCCTGTAGAGCACTTTTGAACGAGCGCACGGTAACGCGCCCGCTGCTTTCTCACAGACAAAATGGCACTCAGAGGAAAAAGCAGCGTGAGACCTTTTATAGTGGCCATTAGAGTGTTTGTGGTAGGGCAGTGCCACAGTGCGCTCTCTCACTGGCATTCAAAAACTGATTAACCACAGAGGAAGACAGAGTCTTAACAAGATTGCGTGTTCTCTTCAAAAAATCTCATGTTTCCCTCAAACAGATTATTATGTGACACAGGTGTTTTCAGGTAATAAACAGAATCTAGAAGTCCCATCTACTTTTATATTAGATACAAAAGCGACTAAATTCTCGCTCATATGTCATTTCAGACTAAATGACACGTTGCGTGAAGTTGTACCTATGTGCATATTCTTTTGCAGTTTCCCACCCCAGTCAAAAAGAGAAAAATGCAGAAGAATTTCTGTTAGTTTATGTGTTTAAACTGATTTAGAGAACCTATGCAAAATAAAAATATTGCAGATAGTGGGAATGAAAAAAACATTTTTCATTAATGGTTTTAGTAACAGGTTGAGTGGTTTTTTTCCTTAAGTCAATATAAGTAATCACAAATACAACCTGTGAAGACTCTTGGATTTAAATCAAGCCCAGATCATTTAAAAGTGTAATTCACCATAAGTCCAGTAAGTGGCACAAATAGACCTTATGAAAATTGCATAGTGTGCAAAGTCTTCCAAGGCGTACAATGTGCACTGTGTTGAGCCACATCCGTTTTGAAGAGAGAACGGATGCATTTAGCAAAAATTATTTTAACAGTTTGCCATGAGCACAAGTGAAGATGTAAGTTTTATAGAGGTGCATCTTTCTGACAACAACATTCTCAAAGCTGTGATGTCCTCTCCAGTGCTGACACTGCACACAACTTTCAAAATACTTTCTTCCCACTCCAAACCCCTATATTATTCTGCAAGAACAGACCCATGTGTCGCAGTGCTCCAAGCCATTACATTGGCTTTCCTCTTCTCCCCCTCACAACCACTGCCCTGTAACATTGTAATGCTATGTTAGCATTTTTTTCCTTATGGGCTGGAGTGGTGATGACACAGAGCTAGAGGTATTTTGGAAGTATTTTTTGTTATATCATGGGGAATTTAGTATAAAAGGCTCTGACTCATACTTTCCTCTGCATGCTGTCTTGTGAAGCTAGGAACATAAACCGGTTATCAGCGCAGTCAGTTCTCAAGACTTAGCTGTTCCTACAACCTTTCAGTCTTTTTCAAATGTGTGTTATTTATCTGCAAGCAGAAGGGAAAGGGGAGAATCTATTAAGCCTGTTGATTCAGAGTCTGAAGGAGAATTTTGGTTTTCTTTGTTTAAGAAAATACCTTCACAATGTATAAAGCAGCACCAACAAAACCAGGACTTCTAAAGTGCTGCCCTCCTTCATCTCTTCCTCCTAGCTTTCCCTTCTTAAATGTCTTTTCCGCAAGGAGCCTCTGGTGCTTGAGGAAGACTTTAGAGTCACAGTTTACATTAAAAATTGGTTTCTGTGGAAGGAGGAGCACACAGGATGATCTGAAAACAGGATGTGTTTTGGACACATTGCTCTGTTTGGTTCTCTATTTTGATTTTACTTGGAGATTCATTTCCTTTTCATAACTGCTTGTAGTTCAGTGACCTGCTGAATGAGTCAATTCTAATACATTACCTTCAATCTTGGGACTGAAACTTTTTTTGAAGTATACTCTTTAGAAAACAGAAACGCAGCAGTGGCGTGGCCTACAGAGACAGATTCAGGTCTAAGGGAATGACTTCCCCTTTCCAGCCTTCTCCCAGCAAGCAAAGACTTTGATCTCATTTTAGAGTGAAGAACAGGAAACATTATCTGTCTGCTAGAATGACATCAGAAAATTTCCAAAAGCTAATCTGGAGATGTTTAAAAACAACATAATGACAGTTGGGTTTTTTCTTCCGTATTATGAGTGACAGTCTCTTGCTGTTTATAGGCTGAATCTGTGTCTCTGATGACATGCATTGTGGCAGCCTCCTGCAGAGTGCCCGCTGACACCCAGCGCTACTCTGTTCTGCTCCATTTGTGGCCTTCTGCAGCTGAGTTTGGGTGGGTCCATAGGATTTGCTATCTGATGTTGCGAGAATACAGGCTTTGGGAGGGGGGGGGTGGTAGTGGTGGTGTTACTACAAAACCTTGTTTAAACTGACTGTGGTCACTGAGGAAGTGAGTATTGGTTGATTAAAAAACAAATTCACCTTAATAATGCTTATAGGAAATGAAAATGTGGATGGGTGTCTCTGTAGTACTATCATTAAGACCATTTAGATTTCTATACACTAACCGGCTCTAAGCTGCACTCAAAATAAGTAAGTTCACTTCAAGTGGTATGTTTGATCTGGAATGCAGTCTGCCTATGGTTTTGCCTGTACTGCAGAATTAAGCGTTAAAATTTTAATTTATTGTAATGGTGTAAACCATGGCATGTTGTCATTTAGTTTAAATATGCTTATGCTAAGATAGTTTAGATTAGCACTGGAACTTGAAGAAGTTCCACTTTTAGCACTACCGTAATAGCAAACCTTGAAATTGATAGAGCTTACAGAGAAGAGTCTTACAGTGATTTTCCCTTCTGGAATTGAACTTTATATACTTTAGGTAATTTTTTCCCAATAGTGACTTGATTTGACCTCTTCTATATAAAGTTCTGCAGCATATATATATGGAAAATTCATACATTTAGATCACTAAGGGAGAGTACTGGTCTTTGTAAAGACCAAAAAATTAAACCTATGCATTGATCTTAAAACTAGGACTTAAAAGCGGGACATACCAACATATCAAATGCAGTAAGACGAAGTGTAGAATGAGCATAGAAGTATCTACCTGCAGCAAAAGACCTGTTTGCTGGAACTGGGGAATAAGTGTCACATGACGGTCATCAAACAGTAATAAATTGGAGAGGCATCTGCCAAAACCAGAGTTGTTAAAGATATACATCAAAATATTATTGTATTAGCTAGCAGAGTCCAAAAGCTAAGGAGCAAAGCTCATGTTAATGATTTGCGGTTAGGTGGCATTCAGGGCAAGACTGCCTCATAAGATTATCTTTTGTAGGACTTGGACCTCTGGATTGCAGTTAGTGCCAAAATAACAGGATCCTGGTTGTACCGACATGTTTTAAACTCTGTTGGTTTTTTGAAACCTTGTACTTAAACAATTGAGATGTAGAATTTCCTACAGTTTCGTATGCATTGAACAGAGATTTTCAAACAGTTCTCTTGTTACTTAGCCAGTCTCACCTTTGAACTGAGGGGAAAATAGGATTTTTGAAAGCTAGAAGTAATGATGTTTATCATTTGAGAAAGTAAAAATGAGACTGGGAGTGAAGTAGCAATGTAGTCTGTTTTTTTCTTAAAAATGTAGGTGTTGGTAAACTAGTCACAAGTATTTCCTGGGTTGTTTAATGTCTATGCAAAGATTGTTGAATTTATTGCATCTGAATAGAGGGAGTAATTGCCTTTTGCTATTCATAGTAGCGCCTTTCTTAAACTGAGTGCTTAAACAGATGCACTTTACATACACCTCAGTGACTAATGGAATTCTGCTGTATCTTGATTGGAACTCAACATCTGTTTATTGGATGAGCTTCAACTGCGGTGTTCAGTCATTCAGGGGTTGTAAAGGATTTTAAAATTCTGCTTTTTGAAATGTACAAATCAGCATCACACTGTTACGGTGCTATCTGCTTTTATATAGTGACAAAAGGTAAACCATAGTATCGAACATTTTCTACTTCCTACATGTTCAGTGTTCCCCCTCAGTGGTTCTCCCATGTCAGGAGAAAAAAAAAAAAAGTTTAATTGTAGTTGATCTATTTGACTGTAATGCAATGTAGAACAAATGTTGCCTTTTCCAATTTATTGCTTCCTTGCTTTGCTTTCCTTGTGCGCGCGGCTTTTATTTTATCTGTTAAACTGTCTTTATCTCAACCCATGAGTTTTCTCACTTTAACTTTTCCAGTTCTCTCCCCCATCCCGATGGGGGGGAGTGAGCGAGCGGCTGCGTGGTGCTCAGCTGCCGGCTGGGGTAAAACCACGACAGTGCAGTAACAAAGACTGGGCTTCCATGGAACAGGTATCATAGCAGCTTGGCTACTGAGCCTTAACAGCTTTGATAGTACTCCTCAAAGTTTTACTAAGATATTGCAAGGTATGCGATTGTACAATTGCAGTTTTTCCATATTCTAGAAAATGAAAAAATGTAACTCTTAATTTTTATATCTTGTTTTTAAAGTTCATGGTTAAGTAAACATCTGTCCCTTGAATCTGGCAAACTGGCACTTTACCAAATCAGAACAGAACACAGTATCGCAAAGCACCAGTGTAATTAAAGAGGGAAGTAATTTGCATTATTTTTCTATAAAACTACTCTTGAGTAACAGATGGTGATCGCAAACATATTGCTCCAGAGACATATGGAAGCCTATTTGTTCCATAAAACTCAAGAGTGAATATTAACCCCCAAATGACTCTCTTCAATGCTGAAATACAATTGTGTAGTAATCTTCAGTATGGCCATAATTACAGTACATAGCAACTCATGTCTCTGAAAATACAGGGAAATATTTCAGAGATTAGTTTTTCATTTGCAGTTTCCTGTAATCTGATTATTCATGCTGGTCTGAAAGAATTAACCAATTTGGTTTGACTGCTTCAGTGCCAGGTTGCCATCATCATTTATAAACTTAAATCTTGTAATAAGTTTTGTAACAACCCATCTTTACTTCTAAACAGCCCAACTGCTAATTATACAGTACAGAAATGAACCAAGCAGCCGTGTTTCCAAATTCCACCCTGAACTGGGCAGAGGTCTTCAAGTGTTCAAGTATGTTAAAAAAACCCCAAACCCACCACCACCATCAACAACAACAACAAAACCAAACAACGACAACACCCCCCCCCCGGCAATTTCCCCCATCCTTGTTTTGCTGCCTTGATTTTGCTCTATCAGGTGATATCCTGGTCTCCTAGAGGTCTCAATCAAACAAACAATTAAATTTTTACTTGAATCTATGCATAGCATCTATGCTATAAAATTAATTTTGATATAATTAACTGGAAGTTAGATTAGCATTCTTGACAAGCTCTTACTGAATTAACCTTGTACAGAGATTTACATCAGATCTGTCATTTTGGATGGTTTGTTATCACAAACATATATTGGCCAGGAACACCACCCAACTGAGACCCTTAATGAAGATCTGGAATAATTAATAACTAGGAGCAGAAGAGATTTTGCTTTTTCAAGGTTCATAATGGCTGAAGGTATTTGTTTGGAGTGATTCCTCAGAATATTTTCACAAATATGGTAGTAGCCAGGCGTTAGGCTAGTTTAGCCCTATTTCACACCATCACATTGTAGGTTAATGTTATGGAGTGATTTTTTGTGTGCTTGGAATATGGAGGCTAACCATGTATGACAGAGCTTTAATATTCAAAACTAATTTTGTTTGATTCTGTATAGAACTCAGCATATATATTTGCCAAATTAACCAAAAAAAAAAAAGGGTGAGAAAGGACCTTTTACAGTTGTAGGCTGGGTTATAACTAATAGATCTGGCTGCAGATGGGAGACACTTAGGAGCAGGTATCTCTGGATTGCTGTTAGGCAGTTGAATCACATTTGCACACCCCAATCCCACCTAGAGGGTGCTTGAAACATTCGCAGCTAAGGAGAAGTTCTTCACAGGGGCTGCACCTCACTCCTGCCTTACTCCAGGCAGCGGTTGAGCAGGATGCCCTGCAGGGTGATTAGCGGGAGCAGCGCCCTGGTCGGCGGGTGCCAGAGGGCCGTTCCTGCACGGAGGTGAGGGGAAGCCTGGAGGGAGCTGAAAAGGAAGCTGGTGGCTCACGCCTTGCTGGATGACAGTCCCTTAATGAATGATTTGGGGGAAACGGCTCTTTTTCCTTTGTTTTCCTTAGAGGGAAGCCAGAACTGTTGTAGTGATTTATAGCATTAGAGATTTCTGTTTATAGCTTGTCTAAAGGGTACAATTTTTAAATTAAATGAAAACAGTAGCTCTTTGCTGTCATTTTAAAGTGTTTCAGTAAGGCTATTTATTTTTATAGTGCCTTGTGACATCCTGTGGGGAACACAGCATAATGAATACATAATGAGGCTGCCTTACACCGAGAGATAGTTATCAGTGGGAAAAGATGGGGAAGGTATTTACTGAAGTGCTCTAGAATAGCCCAACGTTGTTCTAGAATACCCACGTTTTTAGTGCTACTTGAGACTGTGAAAATAATTTTTCTGTTGTGTGAACAACAGTTTCTTCCTTGACACTCCCAAAGCAGCACGTAAGCATTTGCGGCCACATACGCACTCACATTTCACCTGTGCTTATTGGTGATGTGCAGTATGATGCCATTATTTATTGTGTCACTTGAGCAGATAAATACATGACTCTGTTTACAAATCTAGTGAGTTTCCAAAGAGAATTTAGCCCAGTCCCTTGTAGAATGAGGCCATCTGATTGCTCAGTGATAGCAGTTCTCCAAGTGTCATTAAATTCAGGATGCGTGTGTTTGTGTGTAGAAAACTCATGCACCGATTGCCATTTGAGCACCAAGAACGCAAGGTCTCAGACCTAACGGTTTGAGCGTTAATGTAATTAGCGTCAGTGCACGTAGATTTTTAAAACTCAACCTCAAAGATTACATCTGTGTTCACATGGAAATACACAGAGAAGTGCCCGGCAGAGCGCTTGGCTCGGCAGGGCCCCGCGTTGCCTGCAGGGTCCTCTGGCACCGCAGGGAACGGGGAAGCAGACGCTCTGCTACCAGGGCTTTCGCGCTAAGGGCTCCTAACTGGGCGGTACGCAGCGACTCCGAGATCATGGCCGTGCGGGCGGTGGCAGCGCGCCCCGCCCGTGTGCCGCTCGCCGAGGCGCCTCCAGCCGGCGGCGGGGGCGGAACTCCAGCACGGCCGCAGACTACATTTCCCGTCGGGCCGGGGGCGCTTCTGGCGCGCCGTGACGGCGGGTGGTGCTGCCTCCCGTGAGTGGGGGCTGGGCGGGGCGGTGCTTCTCTCCCTGCCTGCCTCCCTTTCCCTCCCTCCTTCCTTCCTTCCCTTCCTTCCTTCCTTCCCTCCCGCAGTCGCCCCCTCCTGCTGCGGCGGCGAGCCCGAGGGAAGATGGCGAAGACCTACGACTATCTGTTCAAGCTGCTGCTGATCGGGGATTCGGGCGTGGGCAAGACCTGCCTGCTCTTCCGCTTCAGCGAGGACGCCTTCAACACCACCTTCATCTCCACCATCGGTGAGGGGCCGCGGCCGGTTCTGGCCGCCGCCGCCATCCTGGGGGCGAGAGGGGTCCTGGCCGGGGCCCTCCCGCCGGCGGAGGAGTTGCCAGGCGGGAGGGAGGGATGAGGGGGCGCCGCCCGTCTCGCTGCCCGGGGCTGGGGCCGCGCTCGGCGGCCTGTGCGTGGCCGCTGTGCGGGAGTGGGTGGGAGCCCCGCGGCCGTTACGAGCCCCGTGGGGGAGGAAGCGCCGGGGCACCGCCGCCGTGCCCCGGCCGCCGCGGGGGGAGCGGGAGCCCGGCCCGCCCGCGCTCGGGAGCGCCGCTCCCGCCCTCCCCGTGGAGGCGGCGGGGGGGTCCGTCGGGGGCCCCGGTGCGGGCAGGCCGCGCGGGGGAAGGGTTGGTCCCCGGTGCGGAGGACCGGAGCGAGGTTCGGCGGCGCGGCCCCTGCCGGGGACCCGCAGGGTGCGAGCTGGTCCGCCAGTGGCCCCGGCGACAGCAACAGTTGGCTCGGCCTCGGCTGCGCGCAGCCTTTGGGCCGCTCGCCTGTTGTTTCTGCTGGTAGTGGAAGTGATGATTCTGTGGGGCTGCTAAGCAATGCCGGGTACAGGACTGGATCGCTGAGGAGTTCTACGCAAAAACCCCGAACGTTGCATTGGTTGAGTTACAGGATGATATGTCAGTTTTTCTTGCTCGTTCATTATTGGTCGTCTCGTGTTTAGATGTAAATTTTCAGAAAGTGGAAGAGGGTTTGGACTGCTTAAGCTAACTGTGGCTTGTGCTAAGCTGCGTAGTGACAGTGACAAAACCACTCTCGGCAGATAGTTTAACTCTCTCTTTTCAGCTCTTCTAAACGCGTGTGCATACTCATATCCATGCAGCTCACGTTTTTGAGGTTTGGAGTAGTTCGGCTCAAGCCCCTTAGTTGACTAGAGTTAGAAGCTCCTTAGTGATGAGATAGAGGACCCTCCTTGACAAAAGTTGTTTGGTTATAAATTTGGTGGTTAAAAGGGGTTTCTAGAGCTCACAGCTAACCTCTCCTAATGAGCTATTATATACCAAAACAGAGTGCTGTGGCTTATATTTTGGTAAGATTTTTTTAGTCGTAAAATACTTTCTACTGAACTAAACTTAAGCAAAATTTTGCAAGTTCTTCCTTGAGATATTGCTGAATTGAAGTCTCAGTCTGACAAGACTTGAGATATGTGATTAGCTACTCGTAGTTGAGGTCACTTTTAAAATAAACAGAAGGATACTGTTTTGGGATGAAGGGGTAAGCTGCAGTGGAGGTTGCTAGTGTTTAGGAGAACAGAACTAATGCTGGCCTTGAAAAATAATGCTAAGAGAATGAGTAGACTATTGGAATAAATTGGATTTAAAGATGAGGTGAAATAATGTGTGAGTTGGTTGATGTTACCCAAATGCTGTATCCTCTTCAGACATTTTATTGTGCTGAACTTTGTGCACAGGGAAGAAACAAATTTTTCTTTAGGCAGATGCGATTGACTAAATGAGGTATGGTTGACATTTCTAATGCTTTAAGAACAGATTTTTCCACATTTAAAAAAAAAATATTTCTGAAGAATTAAAACGCATGTTCCTTTTCTCTCTGAAACCATTTTCGAAATGCTGTATCAGTAACACCTGCTAATCAAGGCCTGAGTAGCATTTTACCTACAAAGGTAGTTTGCTGTATTTGTGGTAGAATAAAAGGCTTAATAAACATGAATAAATGCTGTATAGTTTTTTTTTTTAAAAAAGTGCCTACATTGGTGCTCTGTTAAATATAAAATGTCTCTTCATGCTTTTAAAGAGATAGCTAACATAAATGGGTGCATCTGTCTTCCAACCATTTTCTTGATGTTTCTTGAACTGCTTAGGCCCTTGATAGATCTTTTTCTCACTGATTCACTTTGAAGTCTTGAGGATTGTGAATGTGATGCTGGTTTTCTTACTGCCTTCCCTTATATTTGCTTTCACAAGGGTCTTATCTTCAATGCTATTCAACTTGAAGATGCTTACTAATAATTGAGGCATACTTTTAATTCCATAGGTAGTATTTGTGATTTCACAATTACATTTTCGTTCTTAAAATTTGTTTCTTTCAGTCCTTTTTTATCTTTTAGCAAAGGACCTACAAACAGGAAAGTTGACAATGCAGGAAATAGTGAAACTGTTCATAAAGTGCTGACGTATGCTTAAATAAAAATACTTGAGGGTTGGTTTTTTTGTTGGTTTTTATTTTCAGTTGTCCTCATGTATTGCTTGTATTACTTTTAGGTCAATCATGTAGATCTGATCTGTTTGTTCTTGAAGACACATGCTTGTGTGCGCACGCTCTCTCTCTCTGTGAGTGCGTGCTGGCTGCTTAATACTAGTCCGTTTTACAATCATGACTAATACATCTATCTGATGAGCTTAGAAGCATTTCACTCTTAACAATTCTGATTATTTTTTTCCTTGATGGATAAAGCATAGCCAATCATGATGTGGAGGGAGATGCAGGGATGCTATGCTTTTCCCAAACAGCCCCCCCGTCAGTTGAAGTTTTAAGGTCTCCAGATTAGCATTCCCAATTGAGTGTACTAAGTCTTCCTGAAGTATTAGCTGCCAGGCTGGTTTTTTTGTATGTTCTCCAAAAAGTGGATTCTGCAATATGATGGTACTTATTGTTATGATGTGTGTTCAATTCACAATGGTTTTAGTTAGCACGCCCAATATTATGTGCCCTTAGTGGTGCCCTAGTTCTCTTCCTCTGGTCTGTCTCTCTGCTAACAAGATCAGAGTTGTTTTAACTGTAGAAGTCTCAGAAGGCATATGCTTGAGATGTGTTGACATCAAATTTTATTGTTTAATCTTATGTATGTAAATGTTATTTGTGAGTGAGGTGAGTCATTTAGAGGTTTTTCCTACCTGCATGAGGTTGACCTTTTAACTGTTTCAACTTTTTTCTTAGATTCTACATCCCGAAATTAAAGCAAACTTTGCCATGATGAAAGGGCCCACATTGTGTCTTAGCACCAAATATCTTTCTTATAATTTCCCCCTCCTATTGTTTACTTGAATTGTGGTTAAACCACAACACTTCAGTTACCAGAGCAATGGAAACACTTTCCAAAAGGAAAGTAGGAGGGGGATATTGATATATTGTTTTATTATAGAATATTCGTTTTACTTAGCGTCAATGTTCGTATTACAGAAATGAGTTGATAATGAACTGTAGTTTTTTTGACATCTTGCATGATATACTTGTGTCGTACTTTGAAGATTCCCCTCTTCTGCTGTCATGTAAGACATGTCTGCAAGGCTCCATCCTTGTAGATTGCTTGGAGATTTGCAAATGGCCCCTTGACTTTTCTCCTCAAGACTTTGCTCTTGCTGTAACTGATGGCTGTACTGATTCAGGCAGTAAGCTCTTCCAGCCTGGTGTCCTGTGGCCAGCGGTTGCATAAGAAGTAGGATAAAAGTGCAGTGCATGTATATCTATATTAGACTTCTAGCCTTTTTTGGGCAACTCTTGGCACAAGAGTCTTTCTGTCTTTGTTGTGACTACCTGGCATAACTAATACCTTCAACTAACCTTGCTTCCCCTTATGAAAAGTGAATCTGCAATCTTTCTCTCAGATGATCTTTTTGGTTATTCTGAGTGATGTGTTTTCAATCTGTGGAAACACAGATTGGCCTTCAGCAACTTTAAATTTTTTATATAGGGCTCTGTAGCTCTGTTTGGAAAATTTCAAAAAGGATTGACAAGTCGTAATACTGCTCTGGTTCCTAGTGAGGATCAGCTTTTCGCTGTGAACATGGGATAAAACTTTTTTACAACCAGAATGTGTTATGTAAGGTTATGTTCTTGTTTCCTGAGTGGAAACTTCTGCTTTTGCACAGATCTACATGGAAAGTAAAATGTGGTTGAGTCAGCTCATATTCACACTTCAACAGCTCCTAAAGCAAGACTTACCTTGGAGTATCTCATGGGCATTTTGCTAGTAGTTTCAGTGTGGTGTACAAGAATAAGAAGCATTAATTTAGCCGCAGTCTCTAAGTATCTTAACTTGCTGTTCAAGTAGTGCTGTCCGGTAAAACTGGATTTGGTTTATCATTCCAAATAATAAGGTTTATTCTTTGCATTCCTTTCAACTTTTTGTTTAAATGAGTTCCTATGAGAGTAAAGTCATATCTTTTAGCTGATAGCATTTCTGACATAGTACAAAGGCTTGCTGACTCTGAAACAAAATTTGTCATATTTATTTTTTTAATCTAAGATGATATCAGCATTTGGCAGGAAGTTGCCCACACAAGATAGTACTGTATCAGAGAGTTGAAATAATTTGTTGATTTTACAGAAGTAACTTTTCCTTAGCCTACATATTGCAAAATAGGACAGTACTCCAACAATCAAGCACGTGTATGCTGACCTTTGAACACTTTGATGAAAATCCTTTAACAAGCAAAATTATCAACTTCCCTTTTGCAGTGAAATTTCCATGTCTGTAATGTGTAATGGAAATCATTTTAGTGTACTCAAGTCAAATTATGCCTCACTGAATATTTCTAGTCTTCTTCCCCACGGTTACTTGTATGATCGACAAAAGATTGGTTGTTGGTTTGTTGGATTTTTTCCACCCTCCCATTAAGCTTCAGCATTCCCTAATCTCATTCAATCACTTTCTTTTGGGCTTCTCCAGGTAGTAGGAGCCGTAGAAGAAAACGCACATCAGTAATAGATGAGCAAAGGTAGGGAAGAGTCAGGAAACTGTTGTCACTAGTACTTTATTAATGGTCGTTATAATAAATTATTTGTAAGTAAGGCTTTGAAGTGACTGAGACTAGTTTAAGTGTCTCAGGTGGCACCATTATTCATATCTACAGAATGGAAGTGCTCAAGGTTTGTGGGATCTGGGACTTGGATATCTCTTCAGTACAGCCTGAGAAGGAGGTCAAGGGTTTACATGGGAACAGGGGCAGACAGCATTATGGAGGTAAATATGAAACTGGAAGAATGATTCTGTTTTCAAGGTACATGATGGGTGGTCAGCAAGAGGGTCTCCTAGTGTTGAACAGAAAGCATTGTAGTTGGAGACATCATAGGTTAAAAGCGTTAAAATTTGCATCTCTTTTGACCTTAAATTTGATACTGACACCTAGCTGGTAACAAAAGACATCTTAGACTTTGATTTTTCAGTTGCTGATGAGATTGCGTTACCCTACTATGTTCTGCCACAGGCCAACAATGTAAGTGAAATTGTTTGGCTCTTATTAAAAATGCTGTTGCAGCTTTCTTGCTGCATGTTACTCTGAAACAGTGTGACAGATGTCTTAACTGTTTTATGCCTATTCCGAAATGGCAGATGGAGGTCTATCTTGCTTATGTGTTATCTGGTTATTTGAGTGACAGGAGGGCAGCTTAGAGCTGCTTTTGTGACTTGGTTTGAATGCCAAGTTAAGAACACAGACTAATGTTGAATGAATGCGGGAACAAATGTGTGGATTGATTGTCTTCAATACCTCTCTCAAAGACTCTATCATGTAGCTTTTGTTTGGGAATTTTTAATTTACTTTTTTGGAGTCCTTCTGCAATAGGGTGTCCTTTTAGTAGAGATACATCTTGAACTGACTTATTTCAGAATATAACTGAAATTCATAATAGGTGATGAAGAATACACACAGTAATTATAGTGATGCTTTATTTCATGTTTTGTGATTAAAAATTAGGTGTTTGTAATTCAAAGGATATTATATTGCTTTTTATCCTTAATCAGATGTTATGGTACTTAAGTGCCCAGTCCATCAAGCTGACTGTAGATATATAAAATAGATTTGATCTTTTTCTAATGTGAATGAGCTACGAATAATAGTAACTTCAACGGAGTTGCGCTGTGTAAGACTCCTGTACAAGCAGAGTTGATCTTTCAACTCAAAACTTAAGCCTGCAACTTCCTGTCGCAACAGGGATTGCAGTGGGATGTAATTTAGTACCTCTTAAAGCATTTTTGACCAATAATTGCATGTAATATCAGTTTAGTCTTGTGGTTTATAGTAAGCTTTCCTCTTAAATGTAAGATATGACACTTCTGATGAGATTGTGCTTAGTTTTAAAGGCAACTAAAGTACCACGTGTTTCAGAAGACTTCTCTTCTGCTAGGGAGAACAGAGTTGACCAAGTTTAAGATGAACTGTATTAGTTTTGCTGCTGCTTTGCAGACTCTACTGCTTTGGGCACCAGAGAAAAAATCTGGTGCAGAATGTCAGTGGCATTCTCTTATATGTGTGGCACCATCTAAGACCGCGTAAAGCAGACTGGTCACTAATAGGAGCCTGGCACCAAATCTGGAACTCAGGAAGAACAGGTTGAGTTTAAGAAAGTGGGCAAAGCTAAAGTGGCTGCCAGCCAGGGAACACATACACTGCTCCCCGCTGCCGCCCCCCCCCCCCCCCCCCCCCCCCAATCCTTTCTTTCATCTGCCAGAGAGAAATAGCTTTTCTTTACTGAAACAAAATATCTTGCCTGTATGGTGTGATGGGATTAAAAATGAAGTAACGTATCTGTGTCAACCCAAGCATGGAAGGAAGGAGGAAGATACAGTACGTCAGAGTAACTACTGGCTGGGCGAACTTATCTGGCTTAGCAGAAGTGACTAGAGAGGAGTATTTAGAATATGCAGTGGAGGAAAAGGAGATGAAGTGGCCATTAAAAGAAACTTGCATAATCTAGGAAAAGAAAACGGTTATGTGCCAGAAAGACAAGTATGGCCTCTGTTAATGTTATGTGGGTTTGCCTGTTAATTTGTGTAGTAAGAGTCTTTCAAAAAAGGCCTATTTTGTCATTCACGTAAGAAGTTAAATAAAGCAAGTCCTTCTTCTCTCGTGTCCTTTGCTTCCCAAACAAAAAAACACCCCACATACTTACCCCCATGTAAACACATGGGTTTAAAAAAAGCTTCCAATAAAAATGATGTTCCCAAAGTCTGTTGAAAGTGCCATCTTTAAAAATAACTTCACTAACTTTAAACCTTCTGTTTTGACTCTTGGCCTGTTTTGTACCTATTAAATGATGTTTTTGATAAGGACTAATTACGTCATGTCATATTAAGCACTGGGCTTCTGAAAGAATAATCAAATATTTGTATTTCTAAGCCACCTTCTAAATGGGAAAATCTGGTGTTCTTACCCATTAAAACATGGAGCAAAGTTGTTGGGTTTTTTTCCTTGTGCAGTAGAAAGCCACATGCCGCACATCCCAGCGAACTGAGGGAAAGAAGAGTAGATGACAGATGCACCAGTCTCCCATTGCTGCATTACAGGTTATGTGAGTATGGGGCTGGGTCCTTGGGAGATCACTGCAGCCGTTTCTATTCCATATTTAGCCATAGTTGGAGTGTGAAAGCAATTCCTGTGCTAGCATGGAGCTGCAACTAGTCAGGTGGTATCCTGGTATAGGTTCCATACTGGAGCTGCTTGCAAGCTACTCATGGACCACCTTTTGGTCTGTATAAACTAGGGCTTTAATTTAACGATTAGTGCAACAGGGTCTGTGGTCTGCTACTCAGAGGAGGAGAGCTGTGACCGTGTGTACCTGTTCTCTAGGTTACGCCATCAGTTGTCATTAGAGATGATGGTAAACTGAATTACGGAACTCACCCAGATGTAAAGAACCTGATCAAAAGAGAAAAGGATTTGGTCATGACTCTTTAGTGGCTGCACCTACCCTAGTTTCAGCTAGCTGTGAAATGGCAGCCTCAACTCAAGTCCGTTGACTGATTTTAATGTGTGCTGCTCTTCACTTGCACACTGGTTTGAAAGGAATATGTTCTCAAAGTAGCTAAGTTAGTGCATTCCTCTTAGAGACAAGTCACTCTATAAATAATCCTTAAAATAAACAAACTCTTCTTCTGTACCAGTAGTGCAATTTTAATCTATTTCAAAATTATTTTAGATAAAACTGAGTTACCACCAAGCATAGCTTATTTTACATTCAAAATGGAATGAGAGGTAGACATAGGTTATTTTCTGTGCGCTTTCGTAGAGCTGTAGTACTTAGGTCGTAAACTCTGAAAGACATTCTGCAGGGAGCCAGCCCTTTCAAAGTTGGGCTGTTGAGACAGTGGGTAATTGGACTCATGTCAAGCAGTAATAAGTTTCTACTATTGTGTTGTTTTGTAGTCTTTAAATTTAGATCGCGTATTTTTGGTGTTTAAAATCATGCAGTTCAAAGGCTGTTCAAAGCAATCTGTAAATTCTGAATTCAAAGTGATGAAAAGAGAATTTCACTTTGCAGGGTCTTCTAGTGTTCACACTGAAGCACTGCAGTGCAGAACCCGTAGGAGCACTGTTATGAACAAGTGACTGAAGAGCACTGGATTCAAATCTTAGTATGATAATCAGATTACACTATAGGTTATTGAGCAGTTAGAAACCTGAATGTTTCAAAGTGTAGGTTGGTCTAATTCTGATGATTATAAGTTGTGTTCTGAATCCCTTGTTCTCTTTTAAATAGAAAGTAGTTTATCTTAAGGAAGCTTAGAGTGGTAGCTGTACTGTAGGTGAGGAGACACGTGCTGAAGGACGCAGCAGTTTGCTTGGCATTATGAGCATTTATCTGATCTTGGTAGTAAGTTTCAAGGTCTTATGAGCAGGAGACTGCCTTATGTTGTATGTACGTGACACCCTGCATTCTTTATTGCCTTGCCTGCTTTAGCCATTTGTATGTATTTATTTTGCCACTGTAATGTGTTTAAACTTTAAGAACCTTACTGTATTAATATCTTTCAAGGTGCAAGACAGTGCTCTGTGTATCATTCGGTAGGACATGGGTGTTAGATTCTTTATATGGGTGAATAGTAAGGTGAAGAAAGGCCAGTTAACCTGAAGGAGCTTATTCAGCCCACTCTGAATTTAGCAGTGTTTTGTGGATTCTTATGGGCTATCCAGAAGGAATAGAATACAGCTTTGTCCCTTTAAGTTGTGAAAGGATGAATAAAACTGGTTGTACTCCTTTATAATTCTAAAATAAATTTATCTTACAACTTTGAAAAAATGTTGACCTTTACCCTGCTGTGTTGTTTCATGTTAATCTGCTGTATTTTTTGAATGGTCGCAGTGAAAGACTACTGCGTCTTTAATTTACGCAGTGATACAAGACATTGCTGAGATCATCTGAAAATGCCTTGCAGATGTTACTAGGGACTACAGCCAAACGTTCAAGTTGAAAATTATTAGACTTTGTTCTTTTGCATGAGGCTGTATGACACGCTGGTGTGTTGCAAGTGTTCCCCACCCTGCCTTTTACGCTGATCTTGTTTCCTACTTGGTCATTTCTTACGTTTACTGAAATCCTTCAAGAAAGATCTAATATAAAAGCAAATTTCTGAGGCTTCTTTTATCTACCTTTATAGATTGAGACAGTATACTGATGTAGCGCAAGGAAATATTCCCCTAAACCCCATTTAAAACAATAATTACGTATTTAATCCAAACCCTGCGATACCTACTGCTGAGAACAAACAAACAAAAGTAATCCCTGGGTAAGCTTGTGGGGAAAATCTATGGGAACAAATTGATGTCCTTCAGCTGTTGGATCTGTATGGAAAAAACTGAGTTTCTAGGCGAATGTTCTATATGTCTGTGCTTGGAATCTGCGTGGAAGATGTTGAAACTCTTCAGCTGTGTTCACAGGTGTCCACAAAGCTCATGTATGTGATCAGTGCTGATATCTGCATCCTTTGGAGAATCAGCAGAACAATACCAGCTGTTACAGCGATGCTATAGAAGTACTACTGCTTGCTAGTTCTGATGTTCATCTATGCAACTTAGTCGCTTGCTCTTCATAAGAAGCAAAGCCTATAGGGAGAAGTGTTTTCCAAGTAATTCTCACCCAGAATTCAACAATCTGAAGGTGAAGCATATTGATTTTCAGTCATGTGCCTCTCTTCGCTTTTTTGTTTTCAAGGCAGATTACAAATCTGCTTGCTCATTTCTAAGTTGTTTTTAGTTCAGCCTTAACTCTGAGTGAGGAAAATGTTTTCCTTTCCTTCTGTATATCTTGAAGACTCTTGTGTGTTGTGTCTTGGAGTAAAGAAGTTGCAAAATTTTCTCCCTCTCTATCTCTGCCCATGGAAAAAAAAATCAAACCCCCCATATAAGCACAATAGGATAGGAAGGACCAACGCTGCAAACTTGGAGCAAGCCTAGCTTGAAAGTTGATGCATAGGTTCTGGTTGTTCTGATGCTATATTGCTCAAAAGGGTAATGAGACTTTGTACCTTTGACTCCTTTCCCTGTCTTGTAATGAATTCCTTTTTATTGTGATCTATGTCCAATGGTGCTAAGTGCCACAAAGTTTCTGTTTATCAAGAGATCCTATTGGAGAAATCTTTTATTGGAAAAGTCTTTTATTTTCATTTAACTTTACTTCTTCCATTCTTACTTCAAAAGAGTAAGGTAAGATTTAGATAAGTAGGAAGGTAACCTCTTAAAGAGAGTGGTGGCTTTATTATGTGCAGGTCATGCGAAACAGATCTCTTAATTTTTAATTTGATAAACAAGATCTGATACTATGGTGCATCTTTTATGTTCTTTGATAGATGGGTCTAAAATGAGACTCTTTCTATCAAGCAAATCAGGTATTAATTTTTTCACAGCTTCTTTGCTAACTTAGTAATTTTTACTCTTTTTAAATTCCCTTGGCTTGTACATTTAAAAAAAAAAAACAAACCACAACCAGACAAAATCCAACTAAGCCATTTAAAAATGCTAGTATGCTAGTACATCGAGTACTAATTTTCTTTTTAATCAAATATTGCTTTGCCTGAGATGGAGAAATACTCTACTGTGGTAAATATACAGGCTAGTAAACGCTATCAGAGATTTACCTTTATTTGCATCCTGAAAGGACTTGATTTCCTGCATGATTCCTTGCTACTGCTGTACCAGAAGAATGTTATTTAATATACAGACTCTGTGAATTTAGTGAAATGGGAAACCTATTACATCAACTTGAGTTAAAATCAACAGGAGTTGTTAACTGATCATACAGCTTTTTCACACGTAAGGTCCAGCTGCTGCAAAGTAATGATGAGCCACATGAAGAATTAACTTAAAATACTGGTTAACTGTGTAATATAGGTAAATACTAAGAATTCTAATATTTGCTTGCCAGTGGCTATTAAGTGGTTTTTGTTGTTTTTTTGTTTTTGTGGGGTTTTTTACATTAATTTGTATGTGTTTCTGTTCTGTCTATCTTTCACTACTTGTATTATTCGAGAACATGGCCCTTTTGGTATCTTCTTGCGAAGCGGACTGGAGACCAGAGAAACCTTTAATTTACCTTCAGGAAGTATTTGTTGGTACTGTTGGATGCTGGTACTGTTGTAACAGTTTACTTGCTCCAGCCAGAATACTTTGGTTTGGTTTCTTTGTGCTGTAGCACTTTCTGCAGCAGAAATTTTATTTAAAAGAAGAAACAAGACAGTCTGTACAGTGGTACTGTGTAGGGAAAAGTTGTAGTGGAGACCTAGCTGAAACTGATTCTATAGCACTGAGAACCCTGAGCTCTGATGACTACAGGGTTAAAATCACGGGCAGGGGGAGAACAAAAGACTAACAGTGATGCCTTGAGCGTAAGCTACTGTTCTAAAAGCTAAAGTAGCAAAATGAACTGTTTTGGCAACTCTGCTTATGTTCCTGTAAGAATTGTGTCAGACTAGTTTTGTTAAGGTTCATAAAGGTACTAAAACTGGAAAAGGAACCTCTCAATGCGTACTGCTGGGCAGTCCTGTATATTTAGTATTGTAACGCAGCTCTTTGGAACGTTTCCCAATGTCTTTTTAAAATGATTGTGTTACAGCTTAATTATGGGTAAAATCCCCTAGATTGGCTGGAATAAGGAGGCATGTGTAACTAGGGAGCAGAGTGGTAGAAGAAGTAGAAGAGCTGTCAGTATATGAGATAAACATGACTTCTTGGCTTAAACCAAAAGAGGCCTAGGTGAAGCCAGTCTCCCTGGCCTCTGGTATTTGGCTACGTGATGTTGGACAGTGGCATACCCTAGAGGATGAATTTTATTAGCTTTGCGTAGCAATACAAGGTAAATACGGCAACATGCAGCTCTCATGGGTTTTTTGTGTAAGTCTGTGTGTGGCACTTTGTGTGACACTGACTTTTTCTTAGTGTGCAGATTTCTCTGTTCAGCTTCCAACAAAACTCTGTCAAAGAATACACTATGAGAGAAAATGCCCTCAGTAAAATGGGGAGAGAGGATGCATCCGTGGCCTATAGTTAGCAAGGATCTGAAAAGGATTTTGAAGAACAATAAACCCTCAGCTGCTCTGACCCCATGCTGCAAGGGAAGTGCAAGCGATTACAGTCCTAACCAATGCACAGTTCGGGTCTCAACTTGGACTTCATCCTTGCAGACTGCAAGTTTGTGATTCCTGCAACAGATGCTTTTGTATCCATATCTCATATGTACTGACTTGCTAGGTGGACGCCAGTGCGTCAGACTTGTGTGTTGCAGCTTTGCTTTAGCTGTTACAATAATTATCCTGTTAGCCTTTGCATTCTAAGCATTAATCTGGATCTGTGTTTTCTAAAAGCTTGTAAAACTTAACTTCAGGTGGACATCCAAATGTTTCTGGGCTTTTTCTCCCTACTGGAGAGAAGAGCATTGCATATTGCGTTTTAAGACTGTGAAAACTGTGTGATCCTTTTGCAGTCAAACTTTCTGGTTTGCGAGTGGCTCTTCTTTATTTTACTCGAGTATCTTTTCAAACTGTTGTATCCCAGTGTGTGACTGTGCACAGTAAGAATATATTGATAAATGAAACTTTCTGTCAATAATTACTTTTGAAATGCGAGAGTCATTGGAGTGTTTTACATGGCGTAATTTAAATTTAACTGTAACCAAAGCGTTGCCTGTACTTTGCCATGCAAGTGTACTCGGCAGGAAGTGGTAGTACATGTCACCAGGCCTGCTCTACGAATTTTTACAGCTCACCACTTCCTGTTACTGAGGTGAAAGAACAAAAGAAACGCCAGTTTCTAGTTCTTTTTAGCCTCTGAAAAGTTGCATTTGTTAAACTTGTTAGTATCATAACAGAGTTATTTATGACCTTCCCCTCTATATTCTTCTTTTAGCTTTGAAATTTGTCTTTATTTGAGAGTTTTGGTGAAGTTCCTACTAGGAATTCCAAGAAGATACTTTTTGTGGAGATCCTGAGTTTTAGAAGTGATCAAAGGAATGGTTGTATAAATCATTTTGGTGCTGTGAGGGAAATGGCTAACCACAAGAAACCAGTCTGTCTGAGGCATGGATTGGTGCTTATAGATACCTAACTGCAACGTAAGCTTGCTTTCTCAGAAAACCATCCCTACAGGAGTCTTTCACTCTTGGTGCTGATGTGTCTTAGTTCTCTGGGTACTGTCAACTCCTGAAGCTATCTTTAAACCACAGTCATCTCTGAACCGAGTTTTCCCAATAGTTGTTATACTTAATTCTAACGCTTCAGGCCTAGACGCAAAGGAGCTTTTAAAACTGATGCAATTTGCTGTTGTCCATGATACAATACCCTTTCCAGAAAAATCTGTATTTGTGCTTTATAACCTTTGAGGCCAAAAGAAAATCTATTCAGAGCAAAGGTCATTTGTTTTCAGACCTGAATACAATTACCTGTGCTTTTGGCAGGTGTGGCACCTAGTCAGGAGGAAAATCTTTACAACAGGGGAGACACAAAATACCTATCAAATTTAAAATGAAAGACTTGCCAAACTTCTGTTACATATGATAAGGAGTTTTTTAAAGTACACATCATTTGTACATCATTTTTGGAAGAATGCGAATTAATGAAGGTAACTCTTTGCCTGTAAATTGACTAGTGAATCTGGGGAAATGGCAATTGTAGCAGTAGCCATGGCATTTTAAATTAATGCAATTAATTTCATATGCCGTTAAAAGTGCTGATGTGATATTTCTGCTCATAATTTGTATTCTAACTAATGGGCTAAACCGTGTTTCCATAGCACATCAAGATTAAGTGGCTGAAACTTGGTATTTTTGGTATATTAAAATATTAATATCACATGTGAGGAGAAAGTCAAATAGTAAATGAATGTCCATATTTAATATTCAAATGCTACTGTAGTATATTAAAAAATCCCGTAGCTTTCTGTTTAAGTGATAGATGAATTCTTAAAGCTAGAAACAGCATTTTCCCAATTAAGATACTCTTGATAATTGTCACTTAAATTACATCTGAGGAAAGAAGAAATTAAATAACAATACCCCCCCAATGTTTTACAAACTATGACTAAATATCAAGTAACTGTTTAAGATTCAGTGAAGAAAAAATGATACCTTTTGGAGCTTCCTCGACAACCTAAATTACTCCTACACTGGTGTTCTTGCAAAAGTCCCATGCATGGTCTACTTCAGCCACCTTTTTATCTCCTGTGATGCTTTACCATTTACTGTGATGTCTGATTAGATTGCATTAAATATCAGTTTTGAAAAGTAACTAAAGGGTCATAGTATGTATTTTTCCTCAGAGCCAGCAGAGGTTCTAGGGAATTGACTTGAACTGCAGCAGCTAGTCAAAAGTTGAGGAAAAATACACGTTCCAACTAGTGACCTTATTGGTGTAAAATGGAAGAATTTTGAGATTAAATCTGTCTCTCATCATCTTGGCTAACTCTAGTAGTGAGTCTGAGTTTGGTCTGTTTTCATTGTTTAGAATAATTTATCCTTGACATGGTGGATGTGGCTGAAGACCTTTGAGCATCCCCAGCACTTCCTAGTGTTTGGAAGAAATGACGGCTTCAGAATAATTCTTTTGCCTAAGTTTGCTCTTAGCAGATTGTCAAAAGGAAACCGAACACTTCCTTTTAATTTATTGTAAAACTTAGAGTATCTCTTTCTCTGGCAGGAATCGACTTTAAGATCAGAACAATAGAATTAGATGGAAAGAAAATCAAGCTACAAATATGGTAAGTATTCCAAAGTAATTTAAGTTTTCAGTGAGTATTGAATTAATCTTTGAGCAGGAATAATTCATAGCTTTCGAGCCTGGATGTACTGGAAGTTTCATACCTCTTACTCATTGACTATCCATAAGGTTTAAGCTTTCTTCTAGCTTGCTCTTGGAGTGGTTCTGCTTCAGTAGCACAGGAAATAGCCTGTTCACATGCGAACGTTACAGCAACTTCCTATTTTATCAAAAGCTGCCCTCTTAAATGCACTTTCAGCTATTCCCTGTGGAAGAGAAGTATTAACTCCATAGCTGTAAACTAGAATATGCGACCTCATCAAATGTAATCTCCTCTGATAGTTTGATACCTAGTTGTACTCAGAGGCACAGGTGAGTGATAATGCTCCCATTCCTTGCATGGTAGGTTAGTAGAGACTGAGCCTCCCGACAGCAGCAGATGAATATTTTTGGAGTGGCATTATTACACATGCCAATCTCTTTAAATGCTCCTAGTGAATGTAGAGCTCTTGCTAATTTCTCAAGTTCTAGAAAAGATAGTTGTGATGCTTGCATGTGAGCCAGAGTTCTTGTGACTAAGGAAGTGAAGCGCCAGAAGCAGTTGGTACAAATTTTCTGTCTGTAATATAAGTCAAAAAGCTGTGTTTTGTCATGCCTTTGGGGTTCAGCTCCCCCTAGGTGTGACTAGTAGCCAAACGCTTTGATCCTCTTGTTCACTCAGAGACATACTGCTTTGAAGTCATCTAGGATAAAATATCAGCACACAAAGGTATAGTGGCTGATTTTAATACCTAACTGTATGTGAAAATGCACTATTATAAAATATTTTACTGCTGCATGTTTTAATTTTTGTTTAATGCAGGACTCAGATGCATCAGAGCTGCCTTTTTTTAATTATTCTAGGGAAGGCTGTGTAGTGCTGAGTTCTATTGCTTGCATGAAAATGTAAATGCTTTGTGCCATATTTATGGTGCTGCTATAACCACAGATGTAAGTAGGATAGCTTGGGAGTGAGGAAGATATTGAGGGCTGAAGAAACTTGTGTAAATGGCTTCTGAATGGTATTTTTTTTCCTTAATGAGTGAGTATTAATTCATTGTTAGTCTGTTTAAAAAGACCTCTCTAAGCACAGAAGAGTGTAAAGATCACCTCCAACAAATACTTGTTTTTACTGAATTCTAGGGATACAGCAGGCCAGGAGAGATTCCGTACAATCACAACAGCTTACTACAGAGGAGCCATGGTGAGTGCTGTAACTTAAAAAAAAAAAAAAAAAAAAATTAGGCACAACTAGTGTAACTGGTTTGCTGTTCTTAAGGTTATATCATATAAGTCTTCAACTGGACAATTGGATAATTGTGGCTTGAGATGCAGGAATAAAGTTTGGTTTGGTTGGGGGTTTTTTTGGTTTGTGTTTTTTAAACCTCCTGGTATGTTGTCTAGTCCTGTTTTTTGTGATGAAACTTCAAGTTTTTAATGCAATCAACCCATTTAAAATCATTCTTTATCTATTTTTCAGACATTTCAAATGATTAATGTTAGAAGTGTATTTCACTGAACTGCTTTTCCTTTAGCCAGTAGAGAATGCAAAATCTGGACTAGAAATACAATCGCATACAAAAGCTACTGTTACTTTTTCCTCCATTAAGAATGACTTGAAGTCAAATAACTGACTTAGACCACAAAGAGTGCAGGCTCCAACTGCTCGTAATGGTTCTTAGTTCTGTGATTTGAGACGCAATATGTTGGGACACTGTTAATTTCAACTTGCTGATTACTAGCTGTGCTGCTACTACATGTTCTTGTTGCTTTATACGAATGGATCCGTTCCATCCATAGACTGGCTGTGGGTCCAATTAACAGCACTATTATGGAACACAGACGGGGAGAAATGGTACAGGTTGTAGCTCTGTGTTAGAGCTTTCTGGTACGTAAAAAAGTTTTGGCGGTGACATGGTCTCCCCACCTCCTAGTCCATGGGCAAGGAATGATTGGAAAGGCAGTAAGGAATGGAGGTGAATCTGGCAATCTGTCCGTAATGGAGCTGTTGTATGGTTTCCCATGCTTTGCTGATCGTTGAGAGCCCGCGCTAGAATATGTACATAACTGTCTGAAAGAGCCAAAGCTTCTGAGAGAGCACCTAGTGTCAGCTTTGTTGTAACTATCTACTGGCCTGTCATGGTTTAACCCCGGCTGCCAAATAAGCCCCACACAGCTGCTCGCTCGCTCGCTCCCCCCACAGTGGGATAGGGGAGAGAAAGAGAGAAAACTCGTGGGTTGAGATAAAGATGGTTTAATAGGTAAAGCAAAAGCCACGCACATGAGCAAAGCCAGGAATTCATTCCCCGCTTCCCATCAGCAGGCAGGTGTTCAGCCACCTCCAGGAAAGCAGGGCTCCATCACACATAACGGTTACTTGGGAAGACAAACGCCATCACTCCAAACATCCCCCTCTTCCTTCTTCTTCCCCCAGCTTTATATGCTGAGCATGACATCATATGGTATGGAATGTCCCTTTGGTCATAGGGATCAGTTGTCCCAGCTGTGTCCCCTCCCAACTCCTTGTGCACCCCCAGCCTACTCACTGATGGGGGTGCTGTGAGGAGCAGAAAAGGCCTTGACTCCATGTAAGCACTGCCCAGCAATAACTCAAACATCCCTGTGTTACCAACACTGTTTTCAGCACAAATCCAAAACACAGCCCCATATTAGCTACTGTGAAGAAAATTAACTCTATCCCAGCCAAAACCAGCATATGCCCCAGCAGATTGGATCTCACAGGTTTGTCATCTTTGACTGCTTAAAGCTGCTGCTTCTAAACTTGCCTTTAACACTAGAGTCCTGGTTGCTGTTGTAGTAGAACTTCTAAACTTGTCCTTACTATAGGCTAATAATTTAAAATAGGTGCTGTGTTTGACCTCTAACAGTGGCAAAAGGTGTTAAATAGTAGTATTTTGGGTACCTTCTTAGTAATGTCATAATGCTTTGAGAAAGGATTATAGGTGCGTAAGTCATATGTTGAGTTTCTTGCAAGTATAATCAAACCAACAGCATAGATCAAAAGTCAGCCAATGGTGCTAGCTCATCTAACCTAGATTTTCTTAATTTTATTTAGGGAATTATGCTGGTGTATGACATCACAAATGAAAAGTCTTTTGACAACATAAAAAACTGGATAAGAAACATAGAGGAGGTAGGTGCTTTGGAAAGTACATCTTACTCGTTCCATCTTAAGATTTTCCTGGGACAAATAATCAAGTAAATATTCACTTACATTATAGTAACCAACATATATGGCCAAGTTAGACTGTGCAGTGAATGCAATAGTGGTTATTAATGGGGAGAATATTATCTCGTTCATCTGGGGATAGAAGGTAGAAAACTTAAGTTTGAAAAGTAAGCATAAAGTGTTTTAAACCACCTCTTACTATATATGACTTCTGTTGTTCTTTTTTGCCTTTGGGTATGTCTAAGGAATGGGAAGGAGCAAGCTCTTAGGGTGTCTACCTTTCACTGAGTTGATGACAGATCTGTCTAATTTCAGTTATTACTGTGTTGTATGTTTGTCCGATTAGAGTTTTTTGACTGTTTCATTTGCTCTTGGGTAAGCTTCCTTCCTGCTAACTTATTGTAAATTATTTAATAGGACATGCTGTCAAGTAGGGACATGTCATTTTGAAGTTAGAGGAGAAACCTTAATTTTAGTGAAGCCATAGCTAGGCAACAGAATCTTAACTGTTCTGTTGTTGTTGTTTTTTTCCTGAAACATAAAATCCATGGGCTTTTCTTTAGTATAGTTCTTTGACTCTTAAGCAAAATTGCTGTATTAGTCACCAATTTGATCCAATAGTCACTGGGCTAGAAAAGTTCTCTTGTTGAAGTGATTATTACTTAAAAAGCCGCTTATTAATAATCTGTTTCAAAATAATGCAAATGTATCACATAATGATACTCCAAACAAATACCTCAGATGTCTGTGTACCATTACATTTCCAGAGTAGCCAAATGCCTGTGCATGTGCGTGTGGTACTGTATTTGATCTGTAATAATACTCAGGCAAATTTAATCTAGGAGGATTTATTCCAACCTATTTTAATATTTAAATATTAAATTGCCTGTTTCAAAAGTCAATCTCTTTCTCCGTAATGCTTTTGCATTAGGTAACTTTTTAAAAATAAAATATTCATTTGTGGATGAGTTTGACACATAAGTAGGTTTCTTTTAAATAGTGATGCACTTTGCTTCTGAGAGATTACTTTTTCTTCTTTCAGCATGCCTCTTCAGATGTAGAAAGAATGATCCTGGGTAACAAATGTGATATGAATGAAAAAAGACAAGTCTCAAAAGAAAAAGGGGAGAAGGTAAGCTTTGTTGACTTGGCTTATTTAGAAGCCTGCTTTTCTAAGGATTTTGGCTGCTGGGTATTTGTTATATCTTTAGGCATATGAGTGACAATGGGCCTGAAACCTGTTGTTTCAGAAACTTTTATATATTCTAGAATGCCAGGCTGGGGTTTTTTATTTTTAAATAGCACTTGACTGTCTTCAGGCTTGAATAAACTTAATGGCACTGTTGTCTTGAGGGGAAGATACTGTGAAGAATGTTGACCTTTGCTATAGTGTGAAGTATTCTAAATCTCAGTATAAAGCTTTGTATATAGTTTGATCATGTTGTACTCAATTGACCATGGAGGTTACTTAGTCTTGTCCTAAATGGTGTTATAAAAGCTTAAGTAATTAGTCGTTTAGCAGAACAAACAAGCAAGCAAGAATACTATGTAATCTATAATGTACACAGCTAAAGTAGTGTAGTTGCTAGTAACACAACTTATGGGACGATTGCATGTAGTTACCTGGTCCATAAATTCATATCAATGAAAAAATCTATCTTGATGTTCTTTTAGGTCCCAAATAAGTCTTTTTGTGAGCAATTAATCTCTGTTGTTTTTGAATTTACATGAGCCTATGGCCTGTTCTAATATTTTGTCTTAATTAAAGTTTTTGCAAGAGAAAAGCAGAAATGAAGTTTGTTTGGGTTTGTTTTTAAAGTTTACTGTAGTATACAGCATCTGTTCTATTATGAACCTATGTGAAACATTACTTTTACAAAGGAACTTCAAAAGCACTGACAAACTTTAACCTCTCTTCCAGTTAGCAATTGATTATGGAATCAAATTTTTGGAGACAAGTGCAAAATCCAGCATAAATGTGGAAGAGGTAAGAGATGAGCGTTATGCTTATGTGTGTTTCTTGAACTACTACTATGGAGGCATGTTTCATGATCTGCTGGGCTTTCTGACCTGATCTGGGACCTGAAGTCCCAAATGTGCTCCTGGATCACCAACCTTGTTGTATATAGAGGATTACTGTAAAATCCAGCATTTCTTGGTTTTCTTGGTAATGTCCGGAATTGTTTTTTAAATGGGTCTTAACAGGGTGGTTTACTATTATTGTAGCAAACAGTTCCCAGCAGGATCTTGTACAAAAAGTTGCTTTAGACTTCTGTGCCTTGCTACTTCAATTGCAAGTGATTTTGGTCAGAGGATAGGTGGTGGTGTGGTTTAACCCAGCAGGCAGCTAAAACCACCACACAGCCGTTCACTCACTCCTCCTCCCAGTGGGATAGGGGAGAGAATTGAAAAGAAAAAAGTAAAACTCATGGGTTGAGATAAAGACAGTTTAATAGGACAGAAAAGGATAATAATAATACAAGAGTATAGAAAACAAGTGATGCATAGCACAGTCGCTCACCACCCGGAACTGATACTTAGGTAGTTCCCGAGCTGCCTGCCTCCTGGCCAGCTCCCCTAACTGAGGATGACATCAGGTGGTACGGAATATCCCTTTGGCCAGTTTGGGTCAGCTGTCCTGGCTGTGTCCCCTCCCAACTTTGTGGGCGCCTCCCACCTTCTCGTTGGCAGGCCGGCGTGAGAAGCTGAAAAGTCCTTGACTGCTTGGCAACAACTAAAAACATCAGTGTGTTATCAACATTATTCTCATCCTTAATCAAAACACAGCACTATACCAGCCGCTAATAAGAAAATTTAACTCTATCCCAGCTGAAACAAGGACAGGTGTAATTTTAGAACAATGCTTTGTGCAGGAAATTGGATTCAAGATTCTTTACTTTCAGAATAACATGCTACTGTGGCAAGGAGCCTTCAGGTTACTAGTAAATATGTGCTATGCAGATGAGACTGAAGATTTGTATGTTAACCTAGAACATCAGCTTAGACTGTCATAAGCTGATGAGCTGATGTTAGAGGAGGAAGACAGCTTATAATACTCTATCTGTAGACTTGCAATCTGTTTTCCTGCAAATAAATTTTGTGCTAAAACCACAAGATCCCTACTTATGAGAGCGTAAGGAAATAGAATCGGAAGGAAGAGTGTCTCAACTCTATCTTACCATGAATCACTCTTGTAATCTCAGGGAGGGCGGGGGAGGATCTTAACTCTACGAAAAGCGTGGACAAGAAAATAGTATGATATCAAAAGGCAGTTAGATTAAGATTCATTCATTCAGATAAGGCATATTTGTTCTTAAGTGTTGTTCCTGTACCTAATAATCTAAAAGTCTTTCCATGTGTATTTATGGGATACCTTGTAAAAAAGTCCTCCAAGCATGTACTTAATTCAGGTCATGCAGCTAACAAATTAACTAGAAACTGAAGAGACTGTTACTTTAAAATAACATGACTGATGCTGTGCCAGCCAAGTGAGTTGTGTTGGGTTTTTTTTCCCTAATGATTACAGGATGATTGTTATACAATATAGCTAGCGTGGATTTATTTGCATTGTGCTGTATCTGGACTAGTGCTTGACCTGATTTTCACAGTGTCATTATGATTCTTCCAGCAGACAATAGAAGTGTGAACATCAGCAACTAATACCAATGGTGGATAGCAATAGTCTCCTAATAAAAAGTACCTACCTTCTTCATTAGTTCCTCCCGATGGTTTACTCGCTCTTTCATGATGTGCCCTGCAATTTCATTTTAACTCCTGTAGGTCATTAAATGTACAAATTAGTTTGTGCTTACTCCAAATGACTTGGCTATCTGATTATTTTTTTTGAAATTGTCCCATGAATAGCGAAGGAAGCATTAAAAAATGTGGCTAGTATAGGTATTCGGCAAGTAACAATTTAGTCTTCATTCCACCAAATCCTTAACTTGTGGGAAATGACACAATTGTGGTATTCTTGTGATCAGAAGTGAATTTATTTATTTGTTGTGATTTATTTGCATTAAATGAGTTTCTGTCTTTTGATATATTCCAAACACAATGAGAGGCGAAATGTGTACAGTTTTTTACATTCTGGAGCTGTCTTTGGGTTGTTGATATCTCCAGATAGCCTAAAATGTTGCTTTTCCATGCTTCTGGAAAATTGCAGAACTTTTCTGCTACAGAAGTTTCTTTGTTCTTTCGTATGCTGAAGTCTGAGATGCTGATTTTTGCCAGACTGAATTTATTTATTTATTTTAAATGAGGGATGTTGGAAGCATAAATAACATTATAGATAGCCCAGGAGCAAAACTTCTGGAGGATAGAAGTGCAAGTTAACGTTAACGTGACTTCCCAGGCATGCCATCCTCAAACCTCTCTGCGGGTTTCTAGTTGTGATTCACAGTACAGTTTGGCGAAAAAAACCCTGTACAAGTATGCAATGGGAAAGCTGTTCACTTGCTTCAAAGGTTGGAGGGATGAAGACTAAAAATAAATATTTTTTTTTAAATTCTAAAGCATGCTTATTGGAGTTTTAAGTAAACAGCTATTGTACATAGTGCCTTGCAACTCAAAGTGCTAGCAGTGACCTACAAAATACTGTACTGTTAATGTGTCTGGCTACTCCAAATCTATCTTAACTTTGATGTGTCTTGTGACTAACTCTTTTTCTTTTTTCTTTTTTTTTTTTAATTTCTGCTCCTCACCAGGCATTTTTCACACTTGCACGGGACATTATGACAAAGCTCAACAGAAAGATGGTTTGTATTTCCAATTTTCATACAAACTAGATACATTGAAATGATTGCTGTAATAATTGGCTGAGTAGTAGCGCTGCCAAAAAACTCCTGGGGCTTATGGTGGATGCTGAATCAAATTTGAGCAAACAGTGCTTTATGATGCATCAGTGTGTAATTGTTCTTTATTTTGCATGAAGACTAACATTGGGCAGCCTGAAACTGATGTGTTCTTTCAAAATGTAACAGCGTGATCCTTGCTTTATTAAACATCAGATTACATAGTAGCTCCTTTGCTAATACCTGAGATCTGGATTGTTGGTTAAATGTTTATTTTTGAAATAGGCAGTTTTATCGAGTGATTAACAGAGTCTGAATATTAGGCAGTTTTCCTGAGTGATAAAGTGTCTGGATTACTGAGGAGCTCAAGTTGCAACAAACCTCTGCTCTGGTTATTAACTTTGCAAGGGAGGGAAGTGGGGAGGGAAACTAGGAAAGCTGGACTTCTTTTTTCTGCATTTTATGATGTTGATACTATTTTCTGTTTCAGAATGACAACAGTTCATCGGGGGCAGGTGGGCCAGTAAAAATAACAGAAAATCGATCTAAGAAGAGCAGCTTCTTCCGATGCACGCTACTTTGATGAACTTCTAATGATAGACTGCAGCACACTTAGAACCTTTTCTGCTTCTTTGAAAGCACAGGGTCACAAAGCCTCAGAAATAATACCACCAAGCTGCTGCTGAGAGCTCCATTGAACGTAGACTGCGATACACAAAATACCAAGTGGATTTTGCTCACTAAGCCTATTGACCTGTCAGGCTCTTCTTTCTCAGATATGGAAGCTATGAAGTGGAGACACAAATGCAAGACTTAACTTGTTTTCCTTTTTTACTTTCTGTTTTACTGCCTGTTGCAAAAGCTGCTATGTTTCTTTTAACTTTGCACATCCATATTGGCCTCTTACTGCCTGTTACAGCACAATCTTACATTTGTATTTGCACAGTTTGACTTGCAAGTAAGATTCTTAACAGATTTGTGCAGGTTTTTCTTTCTCTTTTTAAACAAATTTATTTTCAAGCAGAAGAGCCAGGGGAAAAATAAGTCTCGCTTCCATTATTTTCTATGCTGTATACTTGTGGCCATGACTGCAGTATGGATGTTGACACTCTAGTGATGAGAATTACTGTAACAATTGGCATTTAACAATTTGTATGGGTTTTTGTCTTAGATGCACAAATCTGTTCATGCAGAAGCTATGGCTTCTATTCTGAATGTAGTATGTTGCTTTTCTTTCTTTACCAGACTTAGCAAAGATGTGTTCTGAACTGCCAGCCACTGTCTGATTCACAGATGCACCTTTCAGTTATGTGAATACACACAGTGTCTTTCCTCACTTAACTTCCCTTTGTTAGCTCGAACTGTCTGCACCTTTTTTTGTTTCTGATGAGGAAGTACGCTCTGGAGTCGAAGTCATCATCACAAATTGGCCTCATCACTGTCACTTAAGTGGCTTGTGGAAGCTGAATGCATGAGTTCTGAGTAACCTCTTTGTGGATTCATTTGTTCAGAAATGACTGCTTCTAAAGGTGACTTCCATTTCTACTGTAATTCTAAGGAGAGTTTCTAATGTCTGTAAGCATCGACCCTTGACGACGGAGGTGTCCAAAACTAGCTTCCTGTGCAGTTGATAAAGTTGATGAAGTTCTGGCACTAAGGAAGGGGTCACATTAGGGCTATAATGTACTGTTAGTTACGCAGTTAATGCTGAATGTGTGAAGCCCTCTGTGGTCTGCTCGAGCAGTTATTTTTTCATCAAAAACTAGTACAGTGACCTAGACTGTTAGAAGCAGAGTTGAAACGTAGTTGCCTTTTTTTACTCAACTGAGCATTGTATAACCTAGTCTTTGTTCTACTACTTTTCTATCGTCTTCTGAAAAAATTCCTCGATGAGCAATTAAAACAGGTGCTTTAGTTCTGTTGATGTGCCAAACTTGGACCCATTGTAAGCTTTAACTACAAGTTTGTGTCCAGCTTGTTTGTTATTAGGGGATAGGTGTGTTCTGTCATTGTCAAAGTTAACGTCTGACGTGCTTGCTTTTGCTTCACTAAACTGTCTGGAGTTGTAAACAGTGCGTTGGTTGTTACCACAGAGAACTGCTTCATTTTGTGGTGACAGGTACTGAATTTGCCGTCTCTGGGTCTGTTGTAAATATTTTGAAAGTGAACGGGCCAATAGCATTAGATTTAAAGACCTTTGATTTTGAAAGATTTAACATTAGTAGCTGGTTTCATAAAGTTTTAAGTGTTTACCAACTTGTCCCCTCATGTAGTTTAATAGAAATAGTTATTGTAACTAGATAGTGGTGAATCTCATAAACTGCTGTTGCTGCACTAGAACAGAAAAATCTTCGTGGCAATGAGGTTTAGTGAAAAAACAAAGCAACCCTAACTGCTCTGTTGTCTACCCTTGATATTTTTCTTGGACAGGCTAAAGCAGTTATGTATTCTGTATGGTTTAAAAAAGTGCTTCTGTACAGAAAGTGTTGTGACACCAATTATAAATGTTGTTTATTTTTAGTAATTTACCTCTGACTTATTTGGTGTCGTAATACTTTGATTTTTATCTCAGGGGTTGTCTGCAAACCAAAACTGACATGTTCTGTGTTTGGCACCGTTTACAGAATGCTCTGTATTGTTTTTCCTGTCTTTGCTGTGTGGCTGTGTGGTTAAATGTTCATTCAATATTAGTCTCCATGAACTTCCCTTTGAAAGAGCCTGTAAGTAGTAGAGTCTATGAAGTGCTTCTTGAAGCAGCAGCGAATTGGGGTATCTGCTCTGTATGGGGACGGGGGGGAGGGGGAGAAAAAATACTTGCTATTTTCTTACACTTAGCTGTGCTAAACTGTACATAAATGTGAGGTAAGACCATAGGAAATTCACTTTATGCATGATAAAATAATGCAGTAAATATTTCACTTTGCTTAATGTTCATGTAAAGTTCATCTTTTTCTATTTGTAGAAGAATTTAATGCAATTTTGTTGTCCCCTGCTGAAACTGAAGAATTCTAATTTCATGTGGTCTTATGGATAAGGTAAAATGCAGATTTCTCTCTCTTTCTTTGTTGTTTTGCCCCGCCCCCTCTTCTCCAGCAGTATTAAATGGCTGAGTGGCTGCACTTTATCGGTGTGCTAACTTTTGGTCAGTATAGACCTCATTCTGTGTACAGTCTGCCTTGTCAGACATTGAAAAATGTGCTGTATTTTTAGCGTGCAAATCAGCTGTATGTTTTACTGGGAATTTTTTTAGCTATGTTTTCCTTTAGGCGAGCGGATAAAGCTAAATGGTATGTTCTGCCTACGTATCAGGTGCTGGGTACTACAGGCTTTTCTAATATCACTATGATTGTTTTGTGCTGTCTCTGTTGCTACTTTACTCAAAACTATATAATCTAAATTTTGAAGGACTCTTAACTATACCTCAGTCAACTAGTTAGTATTCTAAAGTCCATTAGAATGAAAGTCATACAATTATTATTCATTCAGCAGCAAATGTATTTCTCTTTTGTTCCAGAAATTGCCATTAACCTTTCAGAAAAGGCAGATGTTTTTTGGTGGATTTCGATAAATCAGAAATGCTGCTCGTACTGTTGAGTTTTATGAAATCTTTCCCTCAGCCCCATGTCTGTGCACTATATCTTGGCCAATATTTTTCTAACTGGTTTAAAAAAAAAAAAGAAAAAGCCAGACAAAAACCAAACTGATCTCAGTGCTTTGCAATTTTAGCTTTCAGTCTGTGCTCAGCAAATCATGGACAAGAAGTTTTTGTTGAGGGTATATAGAATACTTGATTTACTTACTGTCTGGAAGTTCTGTTATTGCTAAAGCTTAAACCACTCATGAAACTTAACGCAGCTCACTTCTATTTGGGGGGGATGGTCTCAAAAATGCTTATTTCAGACCTGTAGCTCTCTTTACAAAGTATTTCCCATTGTAAGTACCTTTGCCATACTAGTCTGCTGAAGTCAAGTGAATTAAGTGGATCATTTTCACAAGTGAATAAAGGAGTCTTGAATATACATATCACATAAAAATATTGTGAATGCATAATTATTTGAAAGTACATGAATAGTATGTAAAATGCATAAATGTGTTATTTGTGAAAACGCATCTGTTATTTGGTTATTAATGTAAGTGAAATTTTGCAATGTTAAACTTCTTAAAGATTGGTCTGTAGGTGATAATAGGTCTCTCTTCTCCTCCATTCAGTGAACTGCTTATGCCACTCATTCTTATAAATAAAACTTGTATTTCTTTCTTCCACAAAAGCAGGATTTCCATTGATTTTTCTTGTTTCTAGTGAATTTAAGTATTTTAGTGCATTCCTATGGCCTTACAAACATTTTTGCAAATAAAACTTCAGTTATAGTTATTTTAATGCTATATAGCTACTAAATTCAGAATAAAAAGTATAGTCCTTGAGAAAATGCTTAATTTTGAAATAGAAGTATTCTACTGTGTGTGTTTAAGCACATTTTATCTCTGGTATAAAGGTGTAATGTGAAAAGCTCCTGCAGATGAAAGGAAACTTGTCATGTGGTTAACTTGTAAACCTAATCATTAATTGTGTATTGATGTCTATAGACAAAAAGCCCAAACCCAACCCCTAAAAAACCCTTTACACTCCAATGGTTTTATTATTCCATGTGAACTTTTTTACAACAATGTGTGTCTCAAATAAAGTTACATAATGAAAAGTATTGGGAGCGTTTTGTATGAAATATTCCACATAGTTTTTATACAGTTGGCATTTCCACTCTATTTTTGATACATCTGTTGTGGAAAGCTGTCCAGCTGAGTTGCATCTGTAAAGCTTTGCTTAACTTCAGTGGCAAACCACAAGGGTTTTTGTATGGCTTTGCTTGTTCCTAAGCTTGACTGTTCTTTAGATTTCTCCTGAAATATCCTTTATCCCTGTAGTGATTGCTTAAACCTCAGTATATTACTTCAGTGACCTTCAGCTTTATAAGAAACCATTTTTCCAGACATTTAGTGTCATGAAATACCCTTCTAAAGTAACTTCTGAGCAATGCTAGTAAAGATAATGAGACACAATCTCCAATGTGATAAGAATTTCTCCTCACTTAAGCTGCTAATGTTTTTGTTGTTGTTTTAAATCAGTGTTACGTGAAAGGTATGACTCTTAAGTAACTTGAGGCACAAATGTCATGAATTAATGTAGCAAATATTGTTTGTCCAGCTTCCTTCAACACTGAATATTGAGGGATTTGACAGAAATATTTGTTGGCTATCGTATTAGCAGTAGTTCTTGACTTTCAGATTATTGTGGTTTGGCAGTAACTCACAATTGGTATGAAAATTAGTGAACCTAAAGAAAGAATGGTTTTGTCTAACCAAGACAAAAGCAGATTAATGGTTAAGACATCCAAGCGGGCACCCTAAAGAATAAATGGGAAACACATGGATGACAAGTATCTTCTAAAGTTCATGCTTTTTACATGTTCACCTAATTAGCTGTATTTAGCTGAAAGGATGTATTGTCTCTTTACCTTAAGCAACAGAAAGCTAGTGTTGCGTTTTTGTTATGCCTTATTATTTTCTGGTTTTGCTTTGTTTTGTTTTGTTGTGGTTTTTTTCCAGGCTGCTTCTGCCAGACAAGTTTGCTGCTTTAGGACCAGCTGTTTAAACATTATCTTGCAGATCCCCTTGATCTGAACTGATTCTAGATGATCAGCAGTCAGAAAGAAGTTAGTGGTATGCATCTGCATCCCAGTAACATTTGAAATACATTTGTGTTTTCCATTTGTTAAAAGGAAATAGCAGGCAATACACACACTGCTTTAAAATGGTGATTTGTTACAGTTCCTGGATATATTTTTGGTTGCAGACTAGCAATTACTGTACAAATAGTGCACACTTGTAGACCAAAGGCAAGTTGTGGATACATGTGTAGAATGTATCCAGCTTTTATAATCTGGTAAATTGCCTTTTTGCCAAGTGATTTGTTTTCCAACTTGGTTGACTGGTGGTTCTTTAGAATTCTTGAACTATACCAAAGTCATCAATTAAGATTTCAAAATAATTTTTCTTTAGAAAGATTCTAATCTTCAAGAGATACATAAATGAAGCTTTTCTGTTGTATAATGTTATTCTTGCCATCTAGACAATTAAAGGGCATGGAATGGAATGTAAAACATAAGAATTCTTAGTGCTCTAGGACGGTTTGTAGTTGCTTCAAAAATTTTTTACTGTCCTCAGCAGAGCACATCAGCACTAAGCTTGTGGTGCAAGCAACTGTTACATGAATTCCTCTGAGCACATACTCAGTACATATTGTTCCTTCAATTTGAAAATGAAGTTGTAAGTTTTGAGCAGGATACAGGCATTTTCGTCATTTGAGGAATTGACATGTTTAATGAATTGTGGAAAGCGTGTGTAACTTGAACTTTGCTACTGAATACATTGTACTGACTTCGAAGTGAACAAGAATTCTGGAAACATTCACAGTGTTGAGAATTTCACCCTATTTCATCTTAAATACCTTCCTTGAGTAGATGATTGAGATGAATTAATGAAATTGTGACTTTTTCTGCTTATGTCATCACTCCAAAGGAGTGTCCATGATGCACAGCTATGACTGGTATCCCAAGGCCTTGTGTCAGGCAGCGGTCTCTCAGACTGATGGACTTGTTTCAAAATGGTTTTTGATTTTTTTCAGAGAAATGTTACCATTGTGCTTACTTAACCTTTCTGACTGAGTTGAACACCTTTGCAGAACAGCATAAAGACATGATGCTACTGTGAACATACTTAGGTTGGGACAGAAAATGGCAGGCTCCAGAACTGCTGAGCTGGCACCTTTCTCAGCTGCTTACGTTCCCAATTTGTGACACTTTCAGCACTATTTCATCCACATACATACTGTTGCTGGAATGCTGGCCATGTGCTCATCTCTAAAGAGAAGTGCTGTCTTTCCTGTTTAACTACAAGTGAAGTGCAAATTATTATGTCAATAATGCTTTTTTTTTTTAAAAAAAAAGTTGAGTGTTTGTTTTATTTTCAAGGCTGTTTGCAAATCCTTAGTGTTACTTTACTTTTTCTTTTTTTTTTTTTTTCTTCTTTCTCTCCTTTCCAGGCACCATAGCAGCTAACTAGCTCTGGTATGTATTCTAGATGAAGGATGGAATTTTTCCAAGAAGTCTGAGCATGTTCTGTCCATGAGATTAATGTCTAATGCTGCTGCAGTCTGCTTCTGAGCTTCCTCGCCTAAAATGCAATGACTTTGTAAAACGCACATTTATGCTCTGAATTAATAAAGCACAGGAAAAAGGCAACCACGTGTGTCTTAAATAGTGTTTGTATGTGATTTTCCAGAATAGCACTGGTAAGTGTACTTGAAGTAACTCCCTATTGCAGTTTGTGGGGGTGGGCAATCCTTCAGGAGTAGTGTTCAATTAATTAACTGTTATTTGAGTGCCATGTCCAGTTTAGCACATACTGCTGCATTACTCTGCAGCTCTTTTACCTGTTTCAAGGGAGGGGAGGAGAAAACCCAGGGAAGCACAAGGTAGAACTGAAGCTGTTTCCCCTCCGTGTCTCCCCGCGTAGGTGCGGCGAGACCCCCACTTCCCGCCCAGCGCCGCCTAAGGGGAGCGGCCGCGACCTGCGGAGCCTCGGGATGTCTGCGCCATCCTCCTCACAGCCCGGGCTGTGGGGATACCGGCAGAGGAGGCCTTCAGGAGCGGAGGGGAGAGAACGTCGTAGAGTGCGGAGGCCAAGCGTCACAGCCCTGGCAGCGCGGGCGGAGATGTTATCGCACGTCCGTCTTTCTGGCACAAAAGCCGGTGGTTTCCGTGCACGCAGACGGTGCCGGGATCCGACCTTCCAGCAAAGCGGGGTCGGGCATCGAACACCTCACGGCGCTGCGGGGGGAGGGACGGCGCTGGGCACCCTTCCCGCGCCCGAGCTGTCGGCAGCTGCCCTTGGCCTCCGCGGCTGCGGAGGTCCGGGCCGGCGCCCCGGTGTGAGGGGCCGTCTTCCCTTCCCCGGGAACGGCCTCGTCGCCCTCGGGCTCTGCGCCGCCTCACTTCTCGCCGGGTGGGCGCGGCGGCAGGGGGCGCCCTCGGAGGCAGCAGGCCCCCACTGCCGGCCGCGTGAGAAGTGAGGAGGCCGCCGGGCCTCGACCCGACCGGGCTTGAGCTCCGCTCCCCTCAACCAGGGCCCCCGCGGCCCCACGGGCAGCCGGCGCCGTGCCGCGGTCTCGGTCTCGCCCAGCCGGGCCCTCCCTGCGGGTAGGGCGCTGTTCTGAGATGGCGGTGGCAGGTCACCCCCGCCCCAGTCTCTCTCCTCAGGCGTTTCTGTGGGGCGGCCCCCTCGGGGTACCCCACGTCCGCCGGCCGCCTCGGGTGGCTCCGAGCACATCTGCCCCCGAAAAACAGCCCTCGCGTGGTCCTGGAGCACGACTCCCCACAGGGATCCTCGGCAGCTGTGCCCCTTGGCCATAAAGCGCTGAGGATGCCAGGTACAGGCTGTGCCGTGTGGACACCTCGCTACTGTGCTGTAGTGCTTGGGGGTAAAAAAACAGATCTCTGTGTGGCGGTGACTGAGGCTGAGTTTCTCCTGGGGCATTCACGAGGAAGCTCCCAATGCTGCATTACGGTATTGGTAACTGTATAACACTGGGTGTAGGGGTACACAAACTCTCTTGCTCCAGTTGCCCCAGAGGGCTGGCGTGCCCTGCAGAGGTGCCCAGGGCGTCCCACCTGGGGAAGGCCTGGCCTCAAGTCCCCACTGCACGCAGCCCCGTGCTCACCAGCTTGGGCCTGTTCCAGCTCCCATATTTAGAGAAGCCCTCTTCTCATATGCGCTTTTTAATTCATTTCCAGTCACTGTTGTTTCATTTTCAGTGCTTAGCAGGTATTCCTGAGAACGGGACTATGATAGGAAACAGACTTTACCCAAAGTGTTTTTAGAAGCTGGTCCTGCTTTTCTGTATTTTCTCACACAGTGTAATTAGGCTAGTCCTTCCTCTTTCAGTAGTAGTTTGCATAAGTGGATAGAGTTATTTAACTTTTTTAACCACCCTGTCCACATCAGAGATGAAAATGCTAGTTTAATTTTTCTTAAAATTAAAAAATAGGTTTTTATCATGGGAAATGCAATCTTCTTTAGAATGTATTTCTTTTGTGGTATTTACTCTGCAACTCTCTAACCAATTTATTTGCCTCACAGAGATCCTCATTAGAAATTTCAGATGCTAGGGGAAAATGCAATATGAATAACAGTTCTTTGGGTTTTTTCCCCACTTCTGATTCAAGGGCATTCATCTGGCTGGACTCCCTGCTGCTTTCTTCCCTTGCGTGTTTTGTTGCTGTGCAAATTGGTGATAGCCATTAAGCATCAGTATGGAAAAATGTGCTCATCTTTGGAGTGGTGTTTTTTGTTCTGCTTCAGGAACTATTCCAATTTACCTACGGCAGACTTTTGAAGTAAGTCATGTGATATTTCCCATTCACTGGAGATTCCTGAAGTGTGGAATCATATTGGACAAATAGCTAATAGTATTCAATATCAGCAGTTCTCTTGTGGCAACATACTTTCTCAGTAGTTAGGTTTAATAATCGAAAATAAAATGATTGCAGCCTAAAAGCAAATAATAAAACTTAGGAAATTTACTCTTTTAATTTGAGTCTGTGATGCAAACTGTAGATTAAACACAGCTTATAGCATTAACCCTATTAATTAGTCCTTGAACTTTCTTCTATAGTAAGGCCACTTCTTGGAAAGAAAGAGAATTTAAAACAAAGTAGTTTGTATTTCATTTATCACGGCTCTTCATTAGTAGTTACAACAAACTCCCTTTCAACCATATATTTGAAAGTTTTCATGAGTTATTGTTATCACTGCCTGCCAGTTTTCTTTAGCTTATGACACTGTAGCGCTTTCTGTAAAGATCAAAATGATTAAACAATAATAAACTTTCCAAAGTGCATTTTGCTTAAGGATATAGAATGAAATGTTTAATTTGACCTTTAAAATTGTTTTTTCCCTTTATTTAATTTCCATCTAAACAACAACACAAAATTAATGGAGTCAGGTAAGATTTCTGAGAAGTGGGTTGCAGTCTCATATCGTACCCTTGAATATCATGATATGTCGTGTTGTGACTGCTATATAAAATGTCTGATGAGTGACTATGGTTGAGTGCAAAAGCAACAACTTGCTTCAGTGACCTGGAATTGGACGCATAGCATTCTGTGATATTTACCTTACCCTATAATTACCATTTTATGACGGAAATGTAATCTTTAATAACTCAAACAATAAATGTCCTTTATGGGTATCTTCTTATAATTCAGGTAGTGTGTGCAAAACAATAATGAGGTTGGTTTTGCCAGTTATCTTTCAAGAGATTGATTTCTGATGTAAAACCAAGAGAAAAAGATTTTATTTTTAGTTTTAGTTTTGAAATAACAAATGAAAACTTTGATGTGTGTTTCAAAAATCTTTCCAAAATCTTCTTGCTTTGGGGAAAGGTGGCCAACACTGATTTTGATCAGTGTATATTTCTCCATAGCAATGAATTAGATACCTGATTCTGCTGGACTTTTGACAGCTTTTTGACAGACACACGTGCATGTCTTGTGTGGAGACATGATTGTGTCTATAGCATGCAAAGAAGTATGAAGTCAGTCAGAGTGCTCTTAAACATTTCCTGTGTGACCAAGATGAAGACTGTTTTATGATAACTATGCCAATTATTAGATTACATTAATAATCACAGATTCAGCTATAGAGGTGGCTGAGATGGTCGACACCTCTGTATGTTTACCATGTTTGCGTGTTTACCATAGAATATTATAAATGATACCATCTGTTAAAAAAATTGCTCTGTGCTTCTGATTTTCAGTTGGTCTCCAAAGACACCCCCATACCCTGATAATATACTACCACACTCGCTAGTTTCACTAATTCAAGATCTAAAGGTTCATGACCTCTTTATTTTTAAAAGAGATGCCAGATGCTTAAGTGCCTCTTGAAAGACTCCATGGCAAGTCCGTCATTCTCGATCTAGAGCAACAATGAGTTCAGCCTCCCCTGCAGAGGTTCACCTGCATCAAAAGCGATTAGAGGTTTAGAATGCAAGCAAGTTTTCCTATGAAATTTTCTGCTGCTTTTATTGTAAGACATGCAGGGTCCTAAAATATTTAAATGTTAGTGAAGTCCCTTATTACTAGGCTTTAAGTGGCAGAAGTTATCTTTTTTCCTTTTCATTTTAGGGAGCAGTTTAATGTATCTTTTTTTAATTATGTAACTAATTCAGTGGGTGAACATTAACATATCAAAAGTTTAGTGCAACCAACTTAAAGGCAAAGTACAATAACACCTAGTCCTAAAAAGGCATATTTGTTCATGTATTCTCTTTGAATTATTTGTGTGCCTTTTCCTTCTGGGTATTCATACAAAATTTTAGAATCAGAAGATACTCTAACCTGTCTTTTCCTTATTATACTGTTTTTTATGACCAGAAGCATTTGCTGTTTTAATCCCATGATTGTGTCTGTAACTGACATCATCATCATTTCAAATGGGAGTCTGTGGACTTCCACTATGTTTCATCATGTCTCCATGATGGTTAAAACAAATGACAATTAATTTTTATAAATAATATCCCCACATATTTGCAAATAAAGTCTTTAAAAAAAAATCACATTCTGAAAATCACTTTTTGTAAAAAGTTAAAGTAAGCTCTGCAGGTGTTCTCAAAAGACTGATTACAAGAGTCCCATTTTTACTGTGTGTCAGCTGAAAACCATTCTTGCAGGCAGAAATTTCAGCTTGAACTGAAATCAGTTTTGAAAGAGGAAGGACAGTCTGTTCAAATACATGTTTCTGTGCTCTGCTAAAGCTAAAATAGGTTATCTGTGTGGTGAAGTGGTTCATAGAAGTAGAGAAATAATTTGATCTGGGCCAGCTGCATACGTTGAAGTTAGTGGAGAAAATTTTTTGACCCATTGCTTGTTCTAATCAGAAAGGATTTTATCCGCATGTTCTTGGAATATGGTCCATACCTGTAGTAGCTTGTAGTAACTTGCTCTTCTCTGATTTCCTTGACGAGTTTTTTTTGCTTATTCTTGCTGAAGATTGCAGCAGTATGGAGCAATGCCAGCTCTCCTATCTGTTGCTTTTCTTAATGGCTTTTGACCCTGTTACAACAAAGCGTTAACCTTATTTATCTTCTTTTTATTAGGAATAGATAGTATTCTTTGCCCTGTCATAGAACTATGGATAAGCAAGAAGCCAGCAGAGCTGCAAATCACTGTAATGTTCTTCACAAAGTATTTTCAGTCTCTCGGTGTGTAAAAAAAGATAATTCTCTGATGCTGTAATTTCAACCTGTCCCACTTCTTAGAGCGGTATACCCTAAAAGTTTAGAGTGGTGGGTTTTGGTGGGTTTATTTTGAGTTGCTAGAGACTTAACTTTTCTGGCAAAGCAAGAAACTGTTCTTTGTATTTATTAAGTACACACAGAAAGCAAAGAACAAAAGAGTGTTTCAGTTTTGACATTGGTGAAAAATGTCTGATCAGTATAGAATCTCCACTGCACAACCTCCCTCACTTTCACTTTTTGTATAGCAATTCCTAAAGGGAAAGCCTCCTTGATAGTCCTCCAGGGGGCATATGACTTCTTGTTGGGGAAAAATGTGACTCAGTTTTTTTTCAATATATTCCTTTAAGAAAAGCACAGAGGAAAAAATACAAAAAGTAGCAAAATTCTGCTTTTGTCTATAGTTTTCTAGTGGATGAATTCCTAGAAGATTTTATAAGATGTATGCAATCCGTACAGAAGCAGTTAAAGTTTAGTTCTGTAAAAATAGCTCAGAAGTGTTCCATGCTGGCAATATGCTGGAAATGTGAATCAGTGAACACATACATGTAGGATCATGGTGCCTGTGCAAATATGACATGTTGTTATTAATTGAAGAGAAGGGACCACTGCCTTACTTGATTTTATCAGTGAAGAGTTAGATGCATCCAAAGTTACTTCATTTTTATTCAGAAATTGTGACAGCTATATGTGTTATCATTAAGTGATAGAAAACTCCTCAATAAGCTGGTTTTGCCATTGCTTAAAAAGCATTTGGCTTTCCTGGGAAGATATTTGAGTAATTTGAGTATTACATTTATATTGTATGTGCCACCAAAAACATTTTAATATACTAAAGACTATAGGTACCTAGTTTGGTAGAAAAATATTCCTTGAGTAATAACACTTGACTTTCAATTCCTTGTTCCATAGTAAGTGTTCCAGCATTCATGTTTATTTTTGCATTTCCTTTTCCTATTGTTTCCAAACTTGAATGTGTAGTGTTGTGAGGAAGTAAAAGAAGTGACCTTTCCTGACTTGATTTTCTCATCTGTAAGTCACTAGATGGTGCCATTTCACTTCACTGTAATCAGAATCAGGTTAGTTATAGAACAACTTTGTAAGTTTCAGAAAAAGTAGTGAATACGTAAGTTGTCTAAGGCTATGCAGTAAGTGGGTTACGGTTCTAGGTTAGAATGTGGGCAGAGCCTCCGGGACAGTCAAGAAAGACTTTTAATGTAGTCAAATGATCTAAAGCTGGTACCACCAAAACATTTAACTGGTTGTGTGAACTGCTTGGTTCCCCGAGGCTTCCAAGCCACCATCTCCTTGTTACCTACTTGTTTTGTCAAGAGCCAAGCACATAGTAAACACGCGTGTTAAAGAAATGGAGACTTCAGCGTATCCTGGTGCTGGATACTTAGTTGTGCCAGCCTGCACTGTTCTTGGCAGTCGGATACATCCAGTCCAAGTGTTATACAGCCGTGTAAAGGCCATCCAGCTGTCACTGGTGTTTTTTCATGACCTCTGAAAGATGAACGTGGTGGGAAATTTTGTGTGTGTGTTACAAAGTCTTCTGTTTGCTTTTGTTTGGTTTAATTAAAGTACAGGGAATTTGAAATCTGTCTGTAAACATCGACTGGTTGAATGGGCAGTCAAAACGGAAACAAGGTGTCAGATTTTACTTTTCTGAAATGTTCCTGGTTATCTGGCATTTTTGAAATGTAGAGCATATAAATATTGCCTTCTTTTGAAGAGGTCTGTGGGGCAAGTTAAGCTCCAGTTTACATTTTCTAGTGATGAAGAAAAATATTTGTCTTTTTTTAAGTAGAAGGAAAAGCAAGGAAAATAAAATAAAGTGAAAGAGTTAATATAAAGATTTAAACATTCCTTGCAAGGTAATAATAGAAACCTCACAGTGTCTTTTTGAATTTTTATGTCCCAAGCTGTATTTGTGCTTAAAAAAACCACACACCACAATTAAGTCATAAACTGATTTTTCAAAATATATTCAATGTGTAAGAATAACTATTTACAGTTTTATTTTAGAATTTCAGAAAGTTTGATTACTTGGAAATGATAAATTGGAAATAATAAAAAAGCAATGGTTGGCAGTGGTGCTGGTTGTTCTGAGCCACTTGATGATGGCATCAGGTCTTGTGAGTTCAGCAGTCGGTTTCATTTCCTTAAGGTCTTGACAGTGGGAGAAGTGGAAAGTGGGGCAGATTATCAGGCCAGTATAAAATGAGCAGAGGTAAAAACTGATGATTTATTTGTAGTGTGAAAGTTGAGGGGAATATTCCACCCAGCTGTTGTCCAATTCTGTGTATCCAGCTACCCAGCCATGGGATACAATTAATTTTCCGGTGTATCTTTGTGGTTTGCTGTGTTCCTTCAGTTTGGGGTTACTGTGTCTGCTGATCTTGAGCACTGAAATGGAGGAAACTCTGGGACAGACAGCTGCAGCTAACACACTGCATATTACAGGACTCTGGGTTTTTGAAAAGCTCTAATTTCTTTAAAATGACACCTTTTAATTTCACCTCCCCAGCTGTTTGACACCAACCATCTCTTCTCATGTGAAGAAGTCTGGATGTTACTTACTTTCCTGCTACTTGGTTGAACTATCTTTATTTTTATTTTTGCAGACTTTCCTGCATCCTCACTGTGAAAGTAGCATAGCACCATCCTTTATTTACCCTGATCCTCATGTGGAATTAGGCTTTCTTCACTGAAGGTGGCTCCCTTCAAAATCTGAAATGCTGCTTGTTATGCAGGGACAGGGACTTCCTTTTGGCTCATCAGCATCCCAGATAGTGTCTAATATCCTCCCTCTATAATCTCTATACACATTTAGAGCAACTGTTGCCTTCTTGAATTTAGGGGGGAGGAAAAAAATCAATATTTTTTTACTTCATAACTTGGCTTTTGAGAGACAGCTGTTTGAAATGCACGATTGAAACCTCCTCATAGATACCACACATCTGAGAACTTATAGTTCAATTGTAGCTTTCTGCAATAAGACAACAAATGATTCAATATTAAATTTATATGTTTAACTATGGGTAACAGATTTAAAGGTCAGGACTAGATCTTAAATTTAGATGAGAATTAATGTATTCATCTTGCTACAGAATTAATAAAAAGAACATTTTACTTCAACACAGTAAGCTTTGCAATAGCAAAACTACTCCATTTTCTTCCACCATTTTAGCTGAAGTCAAGAAGCCTTTTTTGTATTTTTTACAGCTTCTATATTTAAGATGCTTTTTTCAGAAGTTAAAATTTGCTTTTGTTGGGCATTAACTTTTAGGTGTATATATTAAAAGTAATCCTTTTGGGTTTGTTTTCGTACATTAAATATAATACTTGCAGAACTTATTGTGACTCAATGCTTCCAGAGCAAATTTTGAAATACACTTAGTTGTGCAAGAGATGTAGTATCCCTATACTGTTCACAGTGGAGAAAATGTAAAAATAAGATATTTATCATGATCCTGCTGTACACACCTCTTAGCAGAATGGTCCTGTGACTGGTCAACCAGTTTGGACAAAGTTGACTTCAAACTTTGTTGTATAAGCTATGATGGGATGCCTTGAAGTAAGTTCTCCTTTCTGAAGGAAAAAAAAAAAAAAAACCAAACCAAGAAAACCTGGTAGCTGCTATTTTGATAACCTCTTCCTGAGAGGAGAAATTCTTGACTAAACCAGGAAGTAAGGCAGTCAGTAAAGACCTCTGTGAGAATATTCATATTTGCTTACAGGAAGTGAATACTCTTGAGTTTGCACTTGAGATTATATAGTCACACTATAGGTGCATTGTAACACAAAGAAATGGGTTTCCTTATATCACAAGGAAATGGAAGGAGAGCTCTACACCCCTTGTGGCATCTAACTCTCTCACTTCTTTTCTAGCTTCTGTTATTTAGGCTTCATTTCTGCTATTGGAAGCTCAAAAATGGGTCATTCCATTTAAAAAAGGAATGAATTGTGATTTTTGTAACTTGATTTAATTTATTATGTTAGCATGTTAACTACATCTGTCTTTCTGATCATACTTGGTTTTTCCGGACATCTGAAATTTTGTGTATGTAAGAATGACAAAAAAATGTCCTGGAAAGCATGAAAAAAATGTGATCCTTCAATAGGTTTATTAAATGATAGTGGCTAAAGAGCCCAGAAAACATATGGGTTTAGATTCTTTCAGCTCAGGGACCACTGGCAGTGCAAACCGGTAATACAGTATTAAGGAAAAACAAAAATTCCTATGTGCTTGCATTTTCAAAGGCAGCATGGATTTCATAGGAGAATGTGTTACAAGTGGGAGTAGCAGGAATATGATTGGTGTGAATCCCCCTTCAGTTTGTTCTTTTCCTTAAGAAATAGTTATGAATGAGGCATTTTTTTGCCTAATGTGTAACATGTTTACTTTGCTGGTAATGTGAGACTTTTCCTTAGAGTAAGCATGTAGGACTTGGCTGAAGTTTTTATGCTTCTTTTTACAGATGCCAAGGATGTTGCTTGCAAAAGAGTGATTGATTGATATTTCTAATCAGCTGAGCTGAAGATTAAAATACTAATTAAAATGTTATTCTTCTAGAAGAAATAAGAGAAACTGAAGAAACATAATAAAAATTTACTATCTATTCTTGTCTTTAAACATGTGTATTCAAAGAGTAAGTAATGTTCCCCATAGCACACAAATGCTGCTTTTTAAGTAATTCCAAACATTTCAACAAGATGATCTTTATGTGCTTCTTTATGCGAGATAAAAATGCTGGCAAATGCAGTGTACTTTTGTTAGATTATGCTCTTAAATTTCATGTACACTAAGTATTAATAAGTTACTTCTTTCACTCAAAAGCTTGCTTTTGACATTAAACAATTTTCTTGGGGATGGAAAGGGAAGAATCTAAAACATAAGTATGCATCTGCCATCTTTAAGGGAGAAAACACATACAATAACAATTTATTTATTTAAAATCATAAAGGTGGTGGTGGTGCTACTGAATGTAAAACGGATCTAAGTGTAAAGTTCAGATTGGAATTTCCCCACTAGTGTTTAGCAGCATTCAGACCTGAAGTTATTTTAGGTATAAGCCTGTGCTCAATCACTTCCTGCCTCTATACTGAAGTAAAAGCATTTCAGACCCTCATTTTAGATGTCAGATTCATGGGAATTCTGTATACATATGGGCCTAGGCTGGCTAAACCCTATTCTTCCTGAAGTCAGTGACATTTCACATTGTCTTCAGTGAAAAGAGAGTTAGGTTTGTGCTTCTTGCTTTCAAAAATGCATAATGAGACTCAAGTATGTAGCTTATGAGATTTGAAAAGATAATTTTTATTACTTTCTAATAATTAAATTACTAAATTTAGAGAACTAAATCAGTGAAACCATCTACTGTATAATTGCAGTTGTAGTATCCACTGTAAAATCAATCAAGATTTCACAATTAAATGGCAAGTCTGCTTAAAAGCAGCAACAACTGCATTATCTCCACATCATTCATACACACACTATAAATAAGAGCAGGATAATAAGACAAGATGCTTCTCTAATTCCAATGACAGCCAGAGGCTGACCTCCGTAACAGATTTGTGAGGCTGTGTAATAACTGAAAAAGTGAGTTGTTCCTCTAGCAGTAGTGTTTTTTCAGCACTGAGTTCCTGGGTTTGAAGCCCATTAACAATCCACGTGGCGCTCATTGCATTTACACTTGTCTTTTCCTCTAACGTTTCTGTTACAGAGCCACTGGTGAATGTACTAGCATCATTTGCTGTGATTTTAAGAACTATCCACTGAACAACCTGGTTCTAATTCTGATGTCAAATGCGCATTGCCCTTTATCTTGTTTATATTCACGATGCTAAAGCAAATACCTTGATTTAACAGGGAAGAGTGCTTGTAGCTTGATGAGTGTCTTCAGATTTGAAGACATGGGAATATCTGTGCTAAAAAAACCATAAAATTGGAGTTTAGGATTAACTGTAAAATCAATTAAAAGACCCAAACTCAATAAGCAACAAACACAAAAAGAACATGGTGAGGAATTTAGCTCAGGATTATTCACGGATCATATCTCCCTGGAAAACAAGAGAACAAGGGCTACAGAAAATGTTTGGCTGGTATGTTTTTAGGACACTCTTGAGGCTTATCATTAGCCAAGAACAAGAGATGTGTTCCACCAATGCAGAATAAATCAATGCTATGAATGAAAAGGGGCTTTTGTAACAGAGCAGGGCATTAAAGTTTGGAGATGTCTTCTGCCTCCTTGCACATGCCTGGTTTGTAGATGACTTCTTTGTTGTCTTCACCTCTCTTTTTGCAGCTAAAATAAAACAAATGTATTAAATGGTTGTAATTGCAATGAAGGAAGAGCATCATTGGTTACTTAAAATGGTCCATTATGCATGCATGAGATTATTTTTCTCTGTACCGGTGCAAATGTCATAGTAGCTTATTGTTACAAATATTTCAGGAGAACACATTCTGTGTGGCAGAGTCAAAGCTGATTGCAAAGGGATCAGGCTGTAGGAATGTTTGTGATCTTAGCCTTTTTTCCAGAATCTGGCTTTGGTAGCAAACAGTCTGGCTAAATGATCTCTTGTCAGTACAGATTTCTTCCCCTTAAATGATGTGACCTTTGGGAGAGGTTTTTTCTAAAACTCCATTCCCCTCTTGTTTCACTTACTGTTCTAGGAAAAAATGCAAAGATTCAAAAAGCAATTAGGAGCAGCAATGCTAGCAAAAAGAACAAGAAAAAGAACAAATGGTAATTGAGAAACAGAAAAACTGGTTAAGTCTGTTATCGACCCAGTCTGCTTGTTCCACTTAGTCTGGAAAGGGAGTCTCATTTCCTAACTGCTTGTTGGAGCAATCAGTACCTAGAGTGGAAAGTGCTTTTGTGTTCTCCCAGGTACTCACGTACAATTATTTCCTGTCCTTGTGTCTTTTAAGGGTTTACATGGGCGCTGTTTCAGTAATTATTATTTTGAAGAAAAACAACCTTATATGGTTGCTATTCACAAAAAACCAACCATTCCTACAATGGCAGAATGGTGGCCGCTGTGGCACAAAGGTTGCAGCAAGTGGATACCTTTTAGCCATATAAACATATTTTGCTGGCAATAAAATAGAATTACTTTGAAGGATATGATTCAGGAGAAATAACATCTACAGTGATAAAAACAAATCAAAGTTTGTAGGAAGAGATCATATCTTATAAAAGATCCAACATTACCACTATGAAAACCGTGCAAGGTTTTGGACACACAGGCACTTCTTTTTGTCAGAAGAAAAATTTGGTTTGACTTTGTTTCCTTTGATGTGGCAGCCAGACATCTTACCTTTTCCTCTTCAGTAGCCAGAAGGCTACCGCAAGAATGATGAGAACTCCCAGAATGCAGGCTATCACAACAAAAACAACAAAACCTAGGAAAAGAGGGAAAGTGTACAGAACAGTTAATTTCATTTACTTGAGAGGAGAAAGTCTCTAATCTGTTATAACATTTGCATTCTGCATCTACAACTTTGCCACAGCCTGCTTATACCGCTTTGCAATTATGGAATGGATAACTTTTCAGAGATGTATACTGGAAGGTCCTAACCCCACAACTGAATCCACAGTTCACGATGCTGTGAATTTAGACACCTGCTGAAGTCACAAAGCCAACATGCAGGCACAAGCATAGAAGATCAGAAACTTTTTGCGTTTCAATGCTATAATGTATAGGAGAGCATAAACAAAACTGAAGAACTAAACCCAAGCAACTAAGGATGTTAAATTTGATGCCTTTTGTTTTTTCAAGGCAGAAGAACATCGTTGAACGTGGACATCTGAAGAGAGATATGCTTTGCTGTTGAGAACATTGCTTAAAGGCATCTCAGAAGGTAAGAATGAATTTAGGATATTAGTACGAATAACTGAGTGATCTCATGTTTGCATTGAGATGGTAAGCAGTATAATTCTAATGCTGTCTTTGATAATTAACTTTATATATATTTTTGGCAATGAAAATATCTTTATTTTGGCTTTCCCAAAGATCCTGAAGGTGAGTATTCTTTTCTTAACTGTATTTTCATAATTAATTTACACATAGTTTTTTTATATTTTATCAAATAACTGTTTCTCTCTAAGCAACATCAGAACCCTTTCAGAATGAAGCTGACAGGTTTCATGTATTCCATCTAAATATTCTCTCTTACTAAGTCAGCTGTTGAGAAAACAAAAATGTAAAACCTGGAGTTTAACCTTATGCCATTTAACCGTTAGAAGCTTTATTAATTTTAAGTCCCACTGAATAGAAGAAGCTTGCAATACATGGAGTTGAAGAAAAACTGTCTTTTAAAAAAGATGAGTTTTGTTATAGTAAAGGAGCGTCAAATGGACAACAAAATATTACACCAAATAGATAATTGTAGAAAAAAGAGCTTGTAATTTGAAAAGGAAGGGTAGGGGGCATTTCTGTTTGATGAGAAGACCTTCTTGCAAAATTTAGTTAGATAGTATTTCAGCAAGGTGCTGTAATCAAAACTAGACACCAGTTCCCATTTAACTTGTGGGCAGTGGAAGGTTTGAATATCGTAATAAATTTAAGCTACATGCATGTGACACTGATTTTATTAGAATAGATTGCTGACAGGGAAAATACATTATAAAGATGTTAAGTTTTGCTGAATAATCCTTTGAGATTCGAGACATTTTGAAATGTAGTACTTGTTAATAGCATGAATTTAGATTTTAATTATTGGCATCAAAATGCGGATGACTGAACACTTCAGTTATTTGCATTTTTTATACAAAACACAGCTCAATGGCCCCATCTTGTGGCTTGTGTGCTCAGCTGAAGATAGCAGCCCTCAGTCTTGACACTGAAAAGGCAGAAAAGTTGCTCTGAAAACCTGCTTTATTAGGGAACTAGGATGTGCACAACAGGATTTCTTTCACAAATTTCCATGGTTGCCTGGCCCAAGCCATGATTCTGTGTATGGCCTCCCCTTCTTAATAAGTGTGGTCTGTTCCTACCTGTGGTACAGGTGGCTGCATCAGGCTGGGCACTTCAGGCCAGCAACCAGGTGCACTTTAATTGTGCTTTCACAGGAACCTTATTGTTTTGTGGGTTTTTTTGGTTTTTTTTGGTTTTTTTTTTTTTTTGAGGTGAGGAGCCGCACCTGTGAGGAAGCCTTTGTGACTGTAGTAGGTAGAACATGAGATTACAGGGCTGGTGAATACCTTTTTTGAAATGGGTAGAACATTTTTCTATGGTTCACTGACAGAGTCAATGAGCTTTTGTAATTAAAAGTACTCAGATGGAATGGTATTCCTATTAAAGTAGCACTGAGCAATGCCTTTCGTAGCCATAGAGACCAGTTCTTGGGTGAGAACATCCTGATTGCCAGCAGGATGGGCAATAACCCATACAATTCAACTCTGGTAAGTCATGCCAACTTGATACATTTCAAGATATATTGAAAATGCTGTTATAGCTAGTGTCACCTCTGCATAGGAGCCAAATAATGTGGCTTAGCAGAGGGAAGGCCAAATGTTATTCTTGGGTTTGGCACTGGTTCACTGCAACAGTTTTGAGAAAGTCACATCTGGGTCAAATTTTCCCCCGTAGATGGAAGGAATAATGCTTATGCTATTTCTGTGAAGTGTTTAGAGATTACTGGATGTAAAGCGTAGTATCTGATTTTCAGTTACTGGGATCATGGATTTTAACTCTTTATCTTTTAAGTAGTGAGCGTGATTTACAGAGAGAAGGTAGTCAGATGCTGAAAGGTCAGCTTAAGAAACAGATGGAAAACTGCATTTCTGACTGACGTATCTGACTCAGAAAATCACTGGCTCATAGATGCGGTTAGCAATCAATCAGCAACATACCCTTGCCAAGTCTACCAGGTATTGAATCTTAATGAATTGAGAGGGTAGAAAAAGTAAAAGTTGGATCTCTAGGATTCCATAGTGAACCAGTCTTAAACATAAGGTAGCTGCTCACTCCAGAACTTCTGTTACTTCAGTAAGTGTTTCTGTAGTGGTGTTGCTATAGTAAATTGTTTGTGCATGGATTTATGAAAGACTCTGCAGAGGAAGCCTGAAGTCTCAGAAACTTGGCAGCCATATTGCAAATCCTGGTTCTGCTGTTTAAAATCATGGTACATAATCTGGTTTGGGCAGAGATTTGAAGTGGATTACTAAAATAGCCATTCTGGACTGAACTAGTTCTCTAATTGGCAGCGGATGTTTGAGATTGGAGGTTTGGGAAGAAAGTTTTAACCCTCTTACTGATCATCTAAGAATGCCGTGGAGGAGAGGGATATTTCTAGTTGGCCAGTTCACAAAAGCAGAAGAAGGACTGACATACTCTAGTTCTTTCCCTTTTTTACTATTTAGCCATCTTTTAGTTTACTCAACTATTGTGCAACTAATACCAGTTTGTATATTAATCATGGGGCTATTAATGATTGTTGATGATTTGGTAAACTTGTAATTTTCTTACATATTTTTGTTAGAATTTAGCAACAAGGGAACTACTAGTGTAATTCTAGTTTTAAAATAAGATTAAATTGGGGCATTGTTCTATAACCATTATACTCTGCAAGTAGCCGTATAGGGACTTGATAAGAGGCATGAAGATAGAGTAGAATATTATGACTCTATGGCTTTATATAGTATACAACGAGAAACCAAGGAACAGAACCAGCAAAATGTATGCCCTGTGAGTTGTATATAGTCACAGAGGTAACTTTTGTCTGATGCAGAGTCATATTACAGTCAAGAAACAAGGTTTCCACTTGTTACCAACAGAATACAAACAAATCAGTTTTCTAAGCTGATAAATTGATAGGGAGGTTGTTCTGTTACTTATTCTTGACTCAGAAGCAGTAAGATTAACATTATCGCTTACTGCAGAGATTGCAGAGACTCTTCATCATGCATAGCAGAAAGGTATTCATAGTCTTGCAGAACAGGAAAAATCTTATTTTTTGTTAATATGTGAGCTGATGCAGACTGACACAAAATTTTGGTAGCCAAGAGTACTATTTTGTTTTAGTTACACCTTGAAGCTGGGCCTCAAACTATAAACAAATTAAAATGAGAAAAGAGATGATTGATCAGAGTAACTTCTCTCTGCAGTAATTCCAGAGCAGAAATGGTAGCTTTAAATAGAAGAAGGATATAAATAAACTAAACTAAACTAGTTTAGACTTAAATATTTAGCTATCTGCTGCTAGTAATGGGAAAGACGATAAGATACCTTGGGCAGCAAATAAACAAGGAGGCAAGTGGAGAAATGACAATGAAAGCAGAAAAATGCTTCAGCTGTTTGACTGGAAACTAGTGCGGATGCTTACAGTACTTTGCACTGTAGTCTCAACAGGCTTGGGGACTTTTTTTGAATTATCTGGAATGAATGCATTCCTGCTTCTGGAATGAAGATGGGAGATGAAAACTACTCAGCTATTTTTGGGGAAAGTCACTTTTCTAAGCCTTTATTTATCAACTGGAAGCTGTGTACAGGCAGGAGGGTCCTTCAGAACCTAAGCACCTTTCAAGATGCTTAGTAAAAAGTACAAAGTTGTATAGTGATGACTTTATTCATTGAGTGTAACATCTTCAGCTCCTTAATCATACGTTAAGCAAAAGGATATGTGGTGCTGTTTCTCTGCACCTCAGAATTGGGAAGTATCCCATCTGTTCTTAAATCACTGCCCCTGCTTCTGTGCTGCGAGTTAAAACAGTTTTTCTAGTCAGTAGCTTTCTGCTGAGTGTACAGAAATGAGAACCTGAGGTAGTTTGGATCCCTGAACTGCACTGAAAACTCTGTATTGCCTTTAGTACTGTAGCCTGCCCTTCTTTATACACCTGGTCCATAAGGCTTCTTCTGAGGATCCACTATATTAACTGCAGATAGAAAGGTTAATAAAATAAAAGTCAGGACACGCAGAAGTTAAGGAGATGTAGCCTTTGTCGGTGGAGCTCTGGAGATTATGAAATGTAGAGATTTAATGCAGAGCTGGAGAATAGGAAGTCATGGCTTGTGGTTCAAGCCACGTATTCAGTCTTACTCCAGTAAAAATGCAGAGAAATGAAGATCTAAATCATTAGATCTCAATGAGAGAAATGTGCTTAAGTAGCAAGGACAGTAGCATCAACATACTTATTTAAATAATTACTAAGTTAGGTGCAAGAATTCCAGAGAAGGCACTCAAACTTCATGGTAGAATTATGTCCCTCTTATGGGAAGCTTTAGAAATATTTCAGAATGTTTCCATGAGAATTGAAATGGTCCCCAGCCACAGAATGACTTCTGAAATTGTCTCTGGGTTTTATCTCAAAGATGGAGATTTGCTTCAAATAAGGGCCAAATGCTGTTGATGCTCCACACTCCTCAGGTTGGGAGTTTTGATGCAGCTAATCTGACAAAGAGACTGGCCAACTTTTGGTGACAAATCTAAATCATCTCTGATTTCAGAGAAATGTTTTGTCTGGGGTTTGTTTTGGCTGATCTATCTCTAATTTCCACTTTTCTCCTTTATAGCTTTATATTAGAAAGGATATATTATGAAAGGGGCTGTCTGCAGAGGGGATTGGCAAGAGCAGCTACTGCAGTATGCCTGCAGGGAGAACTGTTCCCTGCACTGGCTATTGTGTGAAATTTCCCAGTATACACAACTCCTGTATTTTCCATTCTTTCATCTAAACAGTGAAGAAACTAGCAGACAAAGTTGAAATGATGTGCTAGCATGTTTTATTAATTTGAAAGTTTACTGCTTGGCCAATCTTTTTTGTAAAATCTGCATTTTCTTTTAAAAATCTTTTACTCTCAGTTTCAAGTAGTATAGCAGCTTGCCTAGATTAATCTGCCTTCAGTGTACGTGCCAGCTTCACAACTGCTTTAGAGTATTTGTTCGCAAGACAACACAGAAATTGGAACAACACATTTTGCACAAACAATATACCCAAATGCCTTTACTGTGGGGCACAGCTAAGCTTCTCACCACAGATGCAGGTTTTTGTGCGCACACACCCCCCCCCCAGCCTATGCATTGTTGTTGTGTAACACTGCATAATTAAGCTTTTAAATCAGTTCTTCATCATAAGATGGCGATTTTTTTTAATTTGTAACACTGGATCATACAATCCAATGTTACAAATTATTTTGATTTGTCAAGTTTGAATTCCTCAATGACCTCTTCTGATTCTATGTAATTTCCCAAAAACGGTCTCCCTGAAATGCAAAATTATGATTCCCTTTTAAATGTGCGCATAAAACCAATCCTGATATTGCTGAGAACCAGCAAGTGTCACTGGTGAGACAAGGCCAGCTGACCACTTAATGCTGACTGAAACAGCTAAGCTATAGAGAGCTGTTTAGTGTTTGTAGTGACAGCAAATATTTCTGCTAAGCATGACAAAGCCAAACATGTCTTCGTTCTTTTACCTCCTTGCCTTTGATCAGAAGAGTTGCTGGGCTTGCCTGATACCCATTGTGGAAAAAACCCTTCTCATATACTCTTTGAGTACCTTATTCTCATACAGTTGCCCATGCAACAATGCAGTAAGAGAAGAAAAGGGAACAAAGTGAACTGTGGGAAAATGAGATTGCTAAGTTTTTGTAATGGTACGGTGCAACAGGACTGCCACTTCAGTATTTCAAGTTTACACAAATCACTGTGGACTGTTTCTTTGCATAGAAACGTTCATACAACTTACCTTCACGGAAGGAGATAAAAACCAGTCTTTCATGAAATTCTTGAACATTTCGGAAGTTATCAACCATTTCCAGGGGTTCTGGGTCATCACTCTCTGTGCAGTACATGGCTGTTTCCAGGGCCAGTAACTATAAAGGGAAGCACCCTGTTCAGCTCCCAGAATACAGAAAAAGCAATGCCAGTGTATGATCACTGAGACTGTGTATTTGAAATCAAAGGGGTAGTCAAAGGAAGAGGATACATTAAGTAACACTTAAGTCTTGTGTGGCCTCTGTGCCCAAATACAGAATAATGTGTAAACAGTGTGACATCTCCAAACCCATACCTGTATTTTGTTTACATCCTGACAAAATTAATCCTGCTTAGTAATTATCCACCAGGAAAACTGGATGGGAGGAAACATGGTGGCCCTTTGCAGCATGTTCTCCCTGGCACAGTCTAACTTGTAAGCAGTACTAAAAGCTACTTGATGAAAGAACTCTCTACTTTGGTAAAGACATGATCTGGCAGAGTGGACAAAGTTAAGGATCGACTTTCATAGCAAGGAGCATGCAGTAATTTGATCAGAGATTTTGATAATAACATTTCCCCCTGTGTTTATAATTAGGTGAATCAGAAGATAGTGTTTGGGAGTTTCTAGTCTATGTAAGTGTCCACCTGAGAACAAAGAAGTTAATTAAATGAGCACAAAAAATGTAAGTTGGAGAAAAGCCAGGGGATTCAAGATTGACAAATAACACATCACAGGCTTTTTAGAAACTTAACATCTACCCAGCCTACCATACCTGAATCAGTCAGGATCAAAGTAGCACTAAAATACTTAGTGAATAGGGTTCAGGCATGAAGCCTGAACAAAAATGATCTGGAAGTGACTCATGGAAAGACTCAAAGCAGGGAGTAAGTGCATAGTGAAAACAGAAATTAATCTCACTTGACTGATTTTTCAAGCTGATACTATACCAATTGCTATGCAGTTGTCTGTCCTTTATTTCTTCTAGTCAACTGAAAATGTGTTAACTACAACCAGAATAAGAGATTGATTTATGTCAGTTCTATGCTCTTCTTCCCACTTAAAGGATTTTAGCAATGGTCATCTTTCAGTTTCACAGGAACATAAGAGAATCCAGGAAATGAGAATATGTGTTTACTGTTCTTTAGCAGACACCAATCAGGAAAACACATGCTGTATTTAAACTTGCCTGCTCTTGTGAAATTCTAACAGGGTGTCGGAAAACTGTCCAGAGAACGCTAGGGTAGCAAGGAGGAGTCGTCAGGGATCCTTCATAGCGATAATACTCATCCAGTCTGTCAGGAAGCAGTTCTTGAATATTAAAACCAGGCACTTGGACCATCTGATCTAAAATAGAGGATTTGTGTTAAATGCTGCATTGTTACTATGCAGATAGTACATTCATTACACCAGTGAAATGAATTTGCTTTTCAGTAAGTAGAATGCTTTCAGTTATATCACTAGGAAAAGAAAAATACATTCTAACAGAGATCTTCCCACCTTAATAAGGAATACAGCTTTTTAGGTTTCCTATGTACAAATCTTGTCTTAGATACAAAGTCAGAACCCTGTTAGATAAACTGTGGCCGTATTAGCCAAAACCCACCATGTGCGAGAAATAAAGCCCAGTCAGAAACACGTGGTGCATGCTAGCCATACACTTCTCACAGAAATGCACTGCATTTGTAAGTCTTTAACAGCTTGTGACAGGTTTGTCTGGGATTTCTGGACTTTTTCTTCAGCTGGTTCAGTCCCTCTCAGGATCACATCTGATACTCTTAGCTGTTCTCAATCCAATGCAGGCTTACAGCCACTCACCCTTGTATTTCACATTCCGAAAGTGCCTGAAGATCTTCTCATAGGATGGGTTGAAGGATCCAATCTGTAATGAGCAGACTATTAACAGCTGTGCAAATCACCGTGGTCTGAATATGAGTCTTTGCTTCTGCATGCAGCAGACAGCAGTATTTGATGGCCACATAAGGCAAGTATCTCCGCTGTCCAGATATTCATATACTGGAATGGCATAAGTACTCTTTTTACTCAAAACATTAACACTATCTTCAGAACCCCAATAATGCTCTTACTCACTCTAGAGCTATTGGAACTGCTTTGTCATAATCCTATCTAAACAACTGCAGTGTAGACCTCGTGTGTGTACTTGAAAGACCCTGTTGCCTTGCCTTTTCAGTATGCTGTGCAAATGAAGAGAAACCATTTCCTCTGAGGACATTGCAGGCATAAGTTCTCAACTGACAGGCTTCTCAGATCATCTACTGGTTCCTAGTCAAGGCCACATTTTTCCACCCACAAACATTTTTTGGTCTGCTACTTCTCACAGTCCAGGAAGATAAAGAATGACACTGTTGGGTACTGCAGGGCCACTGGCAAGGGCTAGAACTCAACTATCTGGCAAGGGCTATAACTCAGCTGTCAAACAAGACCATGTTTTTGAACTGCTACCAGCAGCTTTTCAGTCTAATAATCAATGCCTTTTTTATGAATTCTTTAGAGTTGGTGCTTAGCAACTCCTCTGACAACCAGACAGAGTAAACTGGTGTCCTTAGATCAACTGTAATAGCCACAAGCTGTCTGAAAGTTTTTCAAAGATCTAATTTCCATTGTTCCCTTACGTGATTTTTAAACACCATTGCTTAGAAATAATCAGAATCCCACTATTATTCCCTGGCATAATAAACAATACTCTGACACTTTTCACAGCTGCAACTTCCAAATGAACTGAAATTTAACACAAAATTATTGTCAAAGTCTTAGAGCTGCTAGGAAGTGAGCTTGGATAATATTAAGGAGAATTAGAGCTTTGTCTGCTAAGTAGAACATTTTCACTTTTTTGATGGAAATGTGAAAACCTGGGTGGTTTTAGGGTTTTTTTTAATGCTGCAGAAAATCTTCACATTTAAAAATCATCTTTATAGAGGAGTTTTAATCCTCAAGAAAATGGAGAATTATGTATGTACAAGCTTCTAATTTGTTTTTTTTCAGATCATATTATCTTTAATTGCTTGTATGTGGGGCTTTAGAGGGGAAAATTGGAAAGCTGTCCTTCTGTAATCTTAAGAAGGGCACTGAATGTACTTGTTTACTGTAATCTGTGATTCAAAGAATCTGGGAAGTTTTCAACCTGAAGACTGTGGTCAAATGCTAATTACATACAGTGGCCAAAGCCAGGGTTGTGTCTGCCTGTGCCTCTCTGCTGTGTTAAAACTGCTTCATGCTACGATGAACAGTTTAGTCAGTGAGCTTGAAATTCGCTGTTGTCTGTTGTTTGATAAACTCTACCAATCCTTAGTTTGTAAGTGAAAGCAAAAATGGATTTAACATAGCTGAAGTTAATTTACTGAAAAACATGAGGAAAGATTCAGAATTCCTCCTTTCTTAAAATTTGTTCCTGCTTATGGATGTGCTGCTGGAATCTGGGCCTTTTTTGTGAAAGAGAAGAGGAAGAGCCTTTATTCAGTGACAGCATCGTGAAATAATCTAGGTAATTTTGGACATTAAAGGTCTCTGATGACTTAATGATTGAAAGCATATTCTAAACCAAAACCAAAGGTCCTGCGTCTTACCTCAAGAAGAATAGCCAAAACCGCCAGTCCATCAGCTTTGTCCATTGCTGCTGTTATATCTGGGTATTTTTCAGAATTATAATGTACAATATGCAGCTACAAAGAAAGAGATACTATGTTAACACCTGAGGCATACTCATATTTCTGTTTCACAGCTAAAAAGGACCAGTGCAGCCACCTCAGGCTAAGACAACACAATGGGATCCTTCAGTGATTTCCGGGTGTAGTGGTAAGATCTTTTTAGAGAAAAGCAAAAGGTCCTGGAACTTCCACTCCCAGCCCCGCTGTAGCTGAGTTAACCCCTGACACACCCTCGACATAATGAGGGGGAAAAGAAGATCAGTCACTTCAGCTTCAAGGCATCTCGGCTGTAGTACTGGTACATTTTTCTGAAAGAGTAACATCTTAGCACTCTTGGGCCTCTCTGCTATTTAGAATGCAAAACTCGCTGTTAAATGTAACTAGAGAAGAAACAGATTCCTAAAGTGCTGTTATGCAAGCAAATTATTCTGACTTATTTCTCTTCAATCATTTTGGGGTAAATATCTGATTGGTACTGCTTTTCAAAATCTATTCCCAAGTCCATAATTCAAGATTAGAAAAGATAACAAATAGTTCCTCACTGCATAGAGGAAGGTGAGTAAAGGTAGACAGAGAAGCAATGCTGTGCAGCTAAAAGATATACCTGGTTTACAGAGAAGAACCAAGGTGTCAAATATCTAGTGATTTGCTTGAAATTACTCAAGTGACCCAGTGCGAGGCCTGAGTTTAGAACCTAAATTCTGACTCCCTGACTTGTGGCATATTCATAAAAGTACATCGGAGTCCATCCTTTTCGCAGTGCACAATGCATTTTTTTTTAGTACATACCCAGATCATAAATACTTGGATTAGAACCTTGCAGCCTTTTACAGTCATATACCCAAGATAAAAATCCCACTTTGAAACAATGGGACCTGCCCAACCTTCTTTGTTTCTTTCCCTGATATGACCTTGTCTTACCTCTGCTGCAAAATGCTTCCCACTGACTGTGTGCTCTGAGCCTTCTGACTTGTTTCTGTTTCCCCAGTGTAGGTGAAGTTGAGATGCAGTGTATTCAAAGGGGAGGTTTCTGATGTACATAGTAGGTGACAGGTACATTTTCACTGTAAGCAGACCAAAACCAGATGGGAGCAAATGATACCACAGCTTTCAAGCACAGGGCAAATAAAAATCCCGCGTCTAAGTATAGTATGTAGGGAGCATGAACAAAGCAGATTCTTAACTCAAATCCATCTCAGTTTGTGGTAGGAGATAAACAGTTTAGGTGTCTTTAACCCTTTCTAGGCAATTCAGGAGAATTTAGAATATACTCTTTTTCTATTTTCTTAAACTAAAGGAATTGAATGTGAGAATTGTTGCTAATGGAAATTTTTCTTGTCCAGAAGAATGCAAAATTACCTCAGTCTTATTGAAGAGACAGTTATTGATGTGTCAGTGAAAAAACTTAGGCTCATGTGCCTGCTTTCAACCCCCTTATAATGGTTGAAAATGGCTTAATAAATTAATATTTCTCATGGTATTTTTAAACTCTTGCTATATTGAACTCCTCTGCCTCTTAACCATCTTTTAGGAGCGTATGGCAAAACCAAATAAACTTCCCCCTCTCCCTGCTTCCCCCGAAATCCAGAGCATTGATGTCAAGCAGCCAGATAATCACAGGCCTGAAGAACTAGCATTTCCTCTCTTGACTTGCTGGAGGGAGACCTTTGTATGCATTACTCTCCCTTCTGCTCACTAATGCTCTCCAATGTGGAAGACAAGGACGGGTTTAAGTTTTTTTGTGTAGAAATCACAGTAGTAATTCTCAACTCAGCAGAAACTGAGTTGCTCACTTGAGAAGTTTGATACTTCATAAACCAACAGTTTATGTAAAGAACAGATTGATTTCTTTGCAATTTATTATTTTCCAGTGTGAATACAATTTGTTTCTGGAGTGTCCCAGACATGTTTTTCAGGGGAATCAAGGCTCAAAACCCTAATGAAGGAGCAGGTGCAAACCTATGTATTTTTACGCTAGTGCTAAAAAACTTTTTTTTGAGCTCTACTGTTTTCAGTCTAGCTGAAGCAGGTAATTGTATCTGGATTAGCTGGCCAGTGAAGCACATTCATTATATGTAGGAATGACTGATACCACAATACTAAGCATCCTACTGATTTCCTCTCTAGCCAGAAGAGGACATAGCAGCAGATGGTGTAATGATCACTCTAACAGAGGCTGTTTTTTCATTCCTCAGAGCAATTAAAGTTTGTATCTGAGTGAAATTTCTAGAGTGGGTTGCATGTCCCCTGCTTTCTAGGAGGGCACTGACCTTAGAAGTGAATTCTCATTTTTACTGAGGAGGTGATATATTTTTGTCTTGGCTTTCATTAGGAAGTAGTTGAACTTCTTGTTTTAGGAGCAAGATCTGACAATGTTAGTGATGTAGGGTCTATAAGGAATTTGCCTTTACCTGTGTGACTGTTATGTAAGGGACAGGCTCTCAGTGGTGTTCTTTTGTCTCCACCTGCTCTCCGACACCATTAAAGTCCACAATGACAATGTTTCCTTCTCTGCCTATTGCCTGTCACTTACATTCAATTGTGACAGTACAATCTTTCACTCAGGACCAAGAAAGGCTCTTAAGAAAAGAAGGTTCACAAGGAAAGGGTGTTCCAGCCATTCCTGGTCTAAACCAACCTGGTTTTGATGGAGAAATTGATCAAGAGCAAAACCAGGAGCCATGCCCTAAGAGGCTGGCCCTTACTGAAGAATGGGCTTGTGATGTTCTACAGAGCACATTTACCCCACTGAAAGAGTCAGAAAACAAGAGATGTTTGCGTGTCAGGCATCTTTTAACCAAGCATGCCAGAGAAGAACAGAGGCAGAGGCCATTTTATAACACAGGTTCTTTTGATGCTTATGCAATAGAGGAAGATTCAACTGCTTTGATTAGACTGGAATGTCACAGACCCATTGCACCCATATTTAATCAGTTTATCTCTTTTTAACAGAATCACAAAGCTTGTTTCTGTTTTGGAGCATTCCAACCAAAGTAATAAGAAAAGCCCAGGAATTACTTCTGACATGCCTAGAGTTTATTTAAAAATCACGGTCAATTCAGCTTACTGCAAATCCATTTGTATTTAGTACCTTCCCAAGTTTCCCATGCCTGTTCTCTAGATGTAGGTATGCTGATGTGAAGGCTTCATCATCGCATCTGATAATCTGATAGTCAAAGTAGTTCACCCATGAAATAAAAAATCACGAGCTCCAGCAACTCTTTCTTTCACAATCCCTTGCTGTCATTGAGCTCCCTTACCTGAATGACCATTATTGGTCAATGTAAACTGGTCAGTGGAGGGCACATTATAGCCTATGAATTCTAAAGGCAAGAGATTAGAATCGTACTGGAGAATATCTTTGTGGAAATCTATTGGTGATTGGAGTACTCCTCCACAAAACGGGTATTTCTTTGGCCAGGCCTTCTCTCCATCAGTACCTGTGTAAATTAACAAGGAGACACTTTTGTCAAACCTTAACTATGCAATTATTATAAAAACTCCCCTGTTTCAGCCTTCACCCAAAATTTGGAAAAGGAGCCTTTTCTGAATTCTTGAGACTTACAAGTTTTTTAAACTTATTCTCTTCTTTCCAGTGTCCCATTAGATAGAAAAGGGCCAAATGCCAACAAAATTCTCGCACAGACATTTTACCACCCCTCGATTTTTTGGCAATCATCTCAACTGCTGTTGATGTTATACTCCTGGGGAACTGTAGGCACTGTGGCTCACCAGCTTAGGCCTGCAGGCAGCAGTACCACAGCCAGCCACAGTGCCTCTGACCCTCTTGTGATGGTATTGTTTCTCTTCAGAGCCCACAAGCGTGACAAGTAGAGTTTGGATCTGTGACAGTAATTGGACTATTTACTGACATTAATTACTTTTCCCTATGGAAGTGTCAGGCATATGCCCAGTAATGCAGCTATTCCAGCCTTCTGAAGAGAATTGCTGAAAGAAGTGACTTCATGTTGGCAGAGGAAAGTTTCCATACTTTTCAGTACACAGAAAGCCAGACCCTTATAAACTTTTCCTTATCATACAAACTGCCTGGCTCTATCTAGCAATATTGCATAACCCACAGTTAAAAGCTAACTTGAAAAAATGGAAGGCGTTATGATAATTTGACCTGCAATAACTTGCTCAAACTCTGCGGAAACTTTTCTTCATCACAGTCTTTTGCCCTAGGTAGGATCTACAAAGAATAGATAATATCAAGAGATTTTTAATTGTGCCTTTGATTCAATTACACATTAATAGCTAGCAGCTGTTCACAAGATGTAAGCTGAGACCATTTGGATTTAAATACCAAAAGAGGTACTTGCAACTTGTGTTTCTTCTTGACTCTGAAGATTCATCATGATTCTTTCTAAGGCAGGAAGGTCTTTTGGGATCACCCAGCCTGATCCATATAATACAGGCTATTGGACCTCCCTGGATTAATTTCTACTTCAGTGAGGCCATATCTTTCAGAAGGGAAAAAACACCTACTCTTCTTTTAAGCATTGCAGGTAAGAGATACTGCATTAGTGCCAATGGATAATTACTCTCCTTGGCAGCTTGCTTTTCACTGTGAGTTTGTCTAGCTGACTTCATTTAGATAGTTATTGCTTTTAATCCTTTGCTTAGAAATTGAAGACCCTCCTGTTAGCATACTTTTGTTCCTGATTGAAGTACTTATAACATAGAGGATATAGTGTCTCACTTCTCTTAAACCACATAGATTGAGTTCCCTGAGTCTTTGGTTAGAAGGCTTCTCTTCCAAAGCTATAATATTCCTTGTGGCTTCTTTGAAGTCTCTCCAGTATGTTAACATCTTCCATGAATCGTGATTACCAGAATCTAATGTTAAATCAGGTCATCAGTAGCAAAGCAAGTTCAGATCTTTTCTGAAGGAAAATTAACAGTCAGGAGAATATTATTAGAGGCTCACTTTTTTTTATGTGAAAGGCACTTTCCAAGGATATGTATAGTAGAGGTGAATCTGACTTAAACATAGTGCATGTGACAGAACTGGCAAGTTCAATTCCAGTGCTCAAAGACAGACTTACTTGTTAAAACTCTTTAAGATTATTCAAGACAGGTTGGCACATGACATTGTTTGCGGTGTGGATACTCAGACTCAGTCAGTGCTTTTCAGTATAAATAGGCCTTGATGTTGCCCTAACTTAGATCTTTGACTTCACTTTGTGTCAAATCACGTTAATTTCTCTCCTCTTAGATCTTCATGGTACTATCTTAAAGTTATTGAAATTCTTTTTAAAAGCTAATAAATGTTATGCTGACATTATAGAATGACATATATGTCCTTTACATATTTTTTGGCAAATAACAGATCCATCTAGAAGAGGATAAATTGCATACTATGGGATATCCATACTTGAGAATATTTCCCAGGAAAATATGTATCAGTATATATCAGGAAGTGATAGTTTCTTGAGGTTGAAACTTGACATGCATGACAATGACACTGAAATTTAACACTTTCCAGGGAGCTAAGACTACAGCAGTGTCAGAAAAATTGGTGAGAAGCCTTTATTCTAAAAAGACTTCAGTAATTTTAAAAGGTTTGGGGTTTCTATGCACTGATGAGATAGTGAGTTTGCAAGAAAACTTTAATATATTACGTATCATAGGTTTGGGGACTTGATCATTAAATAGGCAATTTTTAATGGATGCATAAACCAGAAGTCTAGTTCCAGCCAGCGGAAACCATGTCATGAAGTACCATTCACTTTTCCAGTACTGTGTTCGGATGAATTGAATGCCCTTAAGAATTGGCAGCAGAGTCTGGGAACTTCCACACCAACATTAGCAGTTCAGAAGGGAAACTTTTGTCTTTTTTATAAAATGCTGTAGTTATTGCAGTCTTTATGTATCTTCATCTTCACTAGCAATTATCCTTTCCTTGACATAAATCTGCAATTCCACTCATGGGCCTCTAAGCTACAGCAGTTTTTGCTTGTTTCTCAGTCCTGCTCAATTAAAAAAACCCAACCAAACAAAAAACATTTTTTTGGTACAAAATCAGTTTTTTCTAGAAAGTCTGCCACATAGTGTTCCTAATTTCAATGCCTCAAAACTCCTGTCTCAAAGAGCTGAGCTCACTGCAGCTTGGGTTTGCATGTGTGAAATTGAGATTTCCATGATAGATAAGCCACACAGCTGGAAGGCGTTTCTCTGCTAGCTCTGTTGAAAATGAATGATTGATTGTGAACCAGATTTTCCTTTTTCTGTGCCAGCACATTCAGATAAATTCAGTGGAAATCACATTGTGTTTGCAAAGGTTCTGTCTGATCACTACTGAATAAAGAATACCATGTGGATGTATTAGGATTGGCCTGTACTACAAGTTGCGAAACGTATTAGCATAGGAAGTATTGCAAAAATATCTTAGTAGTTAATTTCCTCCTTTTGTGATGACAACATTTGTGACAAAGGGAAAGACCCAGGCATCTCGGATGATGTTTGCTGCTATGAGGATCCTGTCAGGACTGTGTCGGCAGAGCAGTAATTGGGCCACAGGCCTGTCCTACCCACCAAACACTACTATTCAGCTGTTGGAGTGAGCAAATTAAGGTACGGAGCTGTTGGTATGGGTAGAAGTAGGACACCTCCTGCTACCACTGCTCCCAATGCAGCCATGAACACTCCCTGCTGATGAGAGTGCAAACTCAGGTTGCTCAAATCCAGCTTGTGGGCTGCCTTCTTTTACATGAGTTTCCAGGACCATGTTCCCCTACCATGCTGTAAATAACCCTGAGCCTGGCTGTGCCCTCATAGCTATTTTATAAAAGATATCTGTAAATAAAGTAGTAATAATTCTTTGGATAGTCTTGCTGCCCAGCTGCACAGTGAGCTGAGCAAAATACACTCAGCACCATGGCTGCATGCGTCCATCGTATCATCTCCTTTGACAGCTTTTAGCTTTCCATGCCTAAGCCTTCAGCCAGCCCCACAGCCCTAGCACTGCTGGGCGATGCAGAACAGATATTCCTTTAGGATCAACAGTGGTGTTTGCTCTCAGGATGTGTACATTGGCTGACTTAAAAAAAGAAGAAAACAGGCCTGTGAGACACCAGCATTACCAACAGACTTTTGTTCTAATGACCAATTAGTATTCATGTTGCTCGAGCTTCTCATGGGGTGTCCAAGATCTGAAGAAAACTAATGCAGTAAAATGCATTGGGTCAGTGACACACGGAATGTCTGTGGTATTTCTGCAGCCAGGCAAAGCACTCTGCCCTGTTTTCGGCCAGCTGGAAGCTGTATAGCTGCTGTTAGCCCAGGGCTGTTAGTAGTGAAGGCAGAGAGTCCAGGCTCCCTGCCACAGTAACATGACCACATGGTTTCCATTTTGCTCAGAGCACAGGCAGAGCTCAGTCATACCATTCTGTGTACACATATCCAATATGTGTGTGTCTTCCACGTGTGTGTCTTCCACATGTGTGTCCAGAGGGAAGCTTGTGAGATAGAGGAATTGCCAAGGGCTGTAGCTGTCCCTGTTAGTCCATTCAAGTGCTGTATGAGAAATTTTGGGCGTGTTCTAGTGTGTTCACTAAAGCTGGCATTTCCTAAGGGGAAACGCAGGAATCTTAGCACAGGTTCTCAGCATCTCACTGAATTGAAGTAAAGTATTTGGCAACAGGAAAACTAAAGAGTTTGCAAGTTCGATTAGCCTGATGTCTGTTACAACAATTCTTGTGTCTGTGTTGTAGCGTGAAGTTGTCTCCTCACATACTAAAGCATGTTAAAAAGAAAAGTAACTAATTTAAACAAGCATTATCCTGGGAAGGAGGGAAAAACTTCTGCTTTGATGGTAGTAAAAGAAGTCTTACTTTCCTTACTACCCAGCAGGGTTAGGTTCATCTGATGGCTGCTGTCAAGGTGGAAAACCCAGGCTTTTGTTATTCAAACTGTGTCAACCTTTTTTTTTTTCCTAATAAGAATGTTAAGTATATGTATGCATACTGTCAGTCAGATTAATACCTATAGACATGCAGCTGACAGTTTTCCTCTTGCTTATGTGAAGCGAGTCAGGTAAACTGGAGCACAGCCAAAGGGAGTAGTTATTAGCAGCAAGTTCAATCTCAAAGGTTCTTTGTGTTGTCTTGGAGCAGCACCAAAGGCTTAAGAACAAGCATTTTTTGCTGAGATTCTCAGTACTGCCTACTTCTTTGTGGGCATGTGGCATATAAAACACTAGTCTGAATGAGAAAATAACTGGCCAGAGGATTTGATCAATTACAAGAAAATCTCTAGATAATTCTTCTTCCTGAGCAGCCATCAGATCCTTTTGGGTTAGTAGCTGAGTTAAAAGACTAGTGTGCAAAATGACAGTGCTTTCCTGAGTATGATTTGTTCTACCTTGTCGGTGCTGGGATTTTCAGGGAGCTGAGTCTCCAGTCACACAATACAGGTAACTTGCTGAGCTCTGACTCTGCTTAAAAATGAAGACCCATGTGGGTAGGAAGAGGTATGCTCTTTGCAGAGCTAAGCTGAAAGGTATTGCTGGTCTGTTACTGGTGGGGAAACAGAGGGCTTTGGGGAACCTCTGCAGTTGTAGGGTCAGTCTTAATCTGCTGAAGTTCCTGTCATTCTGCAAGGCAATTTAGAACCTTGTAACTGACTCTCAATCACCCAGATACGAAATGTGGTGGATGAATAACAGATTTCAAGACAATGGGCCAGAACCAGAGTGAAGATAGCGAACCCAGTAGGTTCTCACCAGAATACATTTAGCATGTTGTCCTTAAAATATAGAACAAAGCCATAACTTAGTATGTACAAATTAGTTCGTACTTACCAATATAAGACCATTTTGACCCTGTTTAAAGATAAAAGAAATATTACTGTGAATATTTGAAATTGATCTTACTCTGTAAAGAAATTGCCACTTATTACTGAATTTTGCAATACTTTTATCTGTCTTTCTAGCCCCAGATGTTGAGCAAAACATAGATGCTTTCAAAGATTATGAACCCTTCTCACCCAAATTATAACTATAATTATCACTGTGATCCTGCCCATAGGGCTCGACTTTCTTGCGGTCACTTAAATCCTGGAGCAAAACTTTTGTCAGGGTTGGTTTTTTTTTTTTTGTCTCTCTTTCTTTTTTTGTTTTTGTATGTGTGGAGCCACAGGCTCTGTATGTAGCTACATCCCTGATTTTTTTTCTGGTTAGGAAACTAAGGAATTTAAATGGAGTGTAGCTATAAGGAACCCCCTCATGCCTAGTTGAGGAGTTTGAAAAACGTCGGTGGATTGCCAGTTGCCGAGAAATGATGGACAGTCATTTCTGTACAGGAGCTCTGGGATTTGCCAACTGAAGCAGATAGGAATAGATTGAATTTGAAAAAAAAGGGAGTATTATACATGAACTCATATAACTCAGAGAATCCTGGGGGGTTGAGTGAGTGTTAAAATGATCAATATTTATCCATTTCTTAAGGAACTGAACTTGGGACAGTGTCTCTGCATGTCTTTGGAAAAGTCTTGACTTATTAAATGCTCTTTTTAAGTATTTTTCTTTTTGTCCTGAAACCTACTTACAGGCATTCAGCTTGCTGTGTAATTACAGGTACTTGTCCTTACAGATCTGAATAGTTCTGGTTATCAAGCTAATGCAGATCTTTAGTCTCCGCAAATTTAATTTTATTTCTGCTTAGAAAACAGTCCTGAATGACGAGTCTTGCAAACACTCACTATGCCTGTATGTGCGTGCGTGCATGCAAATATTTATCCTTACATGCACATGTCTTAGTACATGATTCTTGGCTGCATTTCTCGTGTTCTGAAGCGTGGCCACAGATACAGCTCTTCTCCAAAGAATGTCGTGTGAAACGTTTGGGATTCATTTGTAGGGATGTGCAAAACAGCTGCACTTAGCTCTTTTCTATTGATATGTGCTGGGAACACTAAGCTCTCTGCTTCTAGTTCATGAGGACCAGTGTGCCTTGTTCTTTTACACTGACATTTTCAAAATGAAGTCTGTGTAATCATCCTGGCTGAAGTCCCCAGATTCTTTGCATAGTAGAATTCATGTACTATCTTAGATTTCAAGATGAGAAACCTCATTCTCCTCTCCCCTTCTCTCTGCAAGGGATTATCTCTTACTGAGTTGTTTTGGGGGTGCTTGTGTCCTCTGCTCAGCACGTTCTGTAGGTAAAACTTGCATGAAGATAGCAACTGACTGTCAACAGGTTTTAGAAATTGCCACATCCTCATCTGAGCAAGGTTTGTAGAAATATTGGCTTAACTACAATAGCTACTCTCTGCTTATGCTCTTACTGCCCATTAAAATATGTACAAAGTGTCAAAACTACAATTTTTATAAACCTTAAACCAGTCTATTTCAAAGATTTTCAATATTTTGGGTGTTTATGCCAGTCGAAACAAAAATAAATGCAAGCTTAAAGTCTTTTGTGAAGTGAAATTTTCCTTAGCCTGTGAGTGTTTTGATGATCTGCCATTCACCACCATTATGACTTTACTGACGAGCACAATAATAGCAACTAGTGTAGGCAGGGCTGAGGCACATTTAATGCTTACTTCATCTAACTTAGATCAGGAGATGAATAGATGACCAGATGGCAGAATCTGCTTGATTTTGTCTGAATGAACATGTAGAGCTGTTAAAGTGATTTGCTGCCATTCTCAGACTGTGCACAAGGTGGTTATTACCTTTATTCTGCTTGATAATGAAATGAGGGTGAAGTAGACTGTCACACAGTCTCCCAAAATTGGAGGAGGGTCCATAGAGTGTCTGATTCACATCTAGAAGGGCACTAGCAACAGCTCCATACCTGTGAGCACTCTCCTGCCTCTTTGTTCACGTTGGGGTGAGTGCTGATGAGTGCCACGGTTACATGCCCATGCATGGCAGAGGAGGTTCCCAGAGTCAGTGTATCTGTGTTTCACTGATCAATATCTAGGGAACGAATACATTTCCAATGTCATTTGGGAGCTGGGAAAGTGGGAATGGTTTTAGTTGTGGTAATCTATGTTAGTTGTGTCTCTGACTTGGGAAGATGTCAGAGACAGGCAGATGCTGTAGCTCTTTCCATTTCTTGGTACTGGATATCTAATTCTAAGGAATTCTCCACCATTCCCTTCAGGATGTATCCTAAGACATATCTTTTCAACACATCCTTTCACTTCCAAACCTTCTGTGTTGCCAGAGAAAGCACCTGGAAAGCACCATGCTTTATTCTGTTATTTGGGAAAGCACCAAGCTCTAGGAACCTCTGCCCTTCAGGTGGGAGATTCTGCTAGAGAATATAGCCATTTTTTCAGAGGATATATGCCTGAAATAGGAAGGTGACCTTAAAAGTTTGAATTCCACCTATTATGTAGCTCATGTGAAGAACCTTGTAAAATGCTTGTCTTGGTGGAGCTCTGTATGAAGCTGACTGCTCCGGATTACACTTGAGCCTTCAGGATTTTCGTCTCATGAATACACGTGCTGAGTAAGTCCTCTCACACAAACTTTACAATAATTCTCCCTTGTATCCTATAATCACACTAGGTGGATTATAATTCACTTGAATGGATGAAAATTGATTATTGAATAGATGAACATTAACTCCTAAAAAGAGAGCGAGGACCTCCTGAAACTGGTCCTGTTTAAATATAAGAGAATGAGGTCTAGTATATGGAGTGCTTCACAGGGATTGCATTGTTTTCCTCTGTTTTAAGATTTAAACAGGGCAGAGGGAAAGGTGTGATGCTTCCACTAACTCTGAGAAGGGACAGTCTATGCTTCATTCTATGAGAAACAAAAAGATCACAAAGCAAGGCATACTGAGCATACAAGAAATCTGTAACGCAAACTAAATCAGAGGACAAATTTCTTTTCCCTTCATATATAAGAACAATTATAAAGTAAAGTCTCCAAACAATTGCAGACTGCAACAATATGCAACTTTGAGCATGCTATTGAAATAGTAATAATTAAAAGATGCCAGTTTTCTGCACACATTAGCTGTCCTAAGTTACAAGTGACAATAAAATAGAAAGCTGAAAGACTTTACCATTCAACGGCGCTTGCACTGAGAGTTGTATCTTTAGGATGAAAATAAGCACAGTAGTGACTGTGACTATACTGAAGCTCTTGGCTGACATCTCAAGGAAAGACTTATAATACTCCGACAGTTCACAGGTTCCTCTGTACTCTGAAGAAACTCCCTCGTAGATACGTAACAAGTGGCAGAATGCACACATACAGAGCTTCTGCTAATGAGTCATTGCCCTTCTCTCCCCTTGTCTCTCTCCTTCCTTTTAGGACTGCTTTTTATACAGCTCCTGAGACTCAAGCCAAAACAAATGATGTAATCAGACCTGCCTCTAGGTCACAGCACCCTCAGAAAACTGATCATATTCTTCATTACCTCAGTTTTAGTGAGCTCCTCACAGGGCAGACTCCAGCACTTAGAGAGGGAATTTATACGTGGAATGTCAGAAATTATTTGGCAGAGACACAAATCCTTAAAAAAGCTGTCCTCTTATGGGCCATACCACAGTAGAATTTTTCTAGCCTATTTCAGAGTGTCTCCTTCAATTCCCATTTTTGGATCCGTGTGATTTAGCATAATGGGCCACTGTGAGGACTGGAAGGAGGGGAAGAGAAGTGAGGCCATGTGTGGGACTTAATAACTCGGAGGGACCACGGACACTTGCCACGAAAACCGTCTGGCTTGTCAGGAAGGGATTTTTTTTAGGTTGAAAGCTCTTGGAACCAGGAGAACATGTGAAGCAGGGAGGAGTGCAAATTCATGGAGAAATAGCCCCAGAGTCTAATGTTATGTTCAGCACATGTATGCAGAGGGGTAAAGAGGAGCACAGGGTATAAGTTAATGGCCTCTTCTGAAGGTGATTGAACAATGGCCTCTTAAACTGAGTGCATTATCGATAGCTGAGGAGCAGAAGGTGGGATTGGAGAGGCTATTTGTTTTAGTTGAGTACATTATTATTTATAATTGTTATGAACTGCTTACTACATCTCAGTAACAGCTTTGTAGCATGTATCAGTTTTCATTGGTCAAACTTTATTTTCAACATCTTTATTTATCAACTGCTGTTTAATTGCTCAATGTTATTAGATGTGCTCATTTTTTCATACCGTCATTTATGAGGCTGATAAAGGGAAAGTTGACTGGTGCATGACTCACTTCTGTCTAGATCCCAGGTAGGGACTAGAGTCAGGCTGTAGAGTATGATTCTGGTCTAGTGCTGCTGTTCTTCTGTAGCCCTATCCTCCCGAGCTAGGTAGAGGCAGGCTGCAAAGAGCAGCAGCGACTAATTAATGTCTTGTAGCCTTGTAGAAAGCAGATGTTGTTGACTACAGTTCCTCTCTGGTACTTCTCCTTAGTGTTTTGTAAACCTAGATTGTAATTCTGCTTGTTTTGGTTCAGCCAGATGTAATCTAGAGGGAGAGGGCACAAGCTATCATGAAAATGTTTTTAATGTGGCTTTTTAAGTGCTGTTGTCCAAAAAAGAGGGATGCTGGTACAGAGGGGCGTGTTGAGTATGTTGAAGCATGTGGGCTATCAGCACTCAGTTGTTGTCACATGCAGGACCTTCCCTAACCTGCTGGAAGTTTGGAAATATAATTTTGTTGGTTTATGTAGAAGCCTTCATGTAATTGGCAACCTGTCTGACAAGCTGCTAAGGCTGGTATCAATTGCAGTTGAAAATTACCTCCTCTACAAAAAGACCCTGTTGTGTAGGAGGGTGTGGACTGACCTATCTGCCAAACTGTGTTTTCATATCTCCTTCCTTCCTCTTTTCTGCCAGTGTTCTTGAAAAGTTCACCATACTGAAGTACGCTCTGAGTCTTAGAATCTCTCTCAGCTCTGTTACGTATTATTTGCACAATCTACACCTCTCCTTTCCCAGTTTCTGCTATAGCTTGGCTTCACATCCTTGGGAGGAATTCCAGGCAGTGCTTGTGCTTTCAAGCCTAGCTGGATAGAAAGCTCTTTGCTTGCAAGATACAAGCCACAGAAAAAACAACAACAAAAAAAAAAGCTCCCTGATACAGTTACCTGCCTGTATTCTGCACAGACCACACAGGGCTTGCCATTTTATTTTATCTTTAAGAAATTTTAGGTTGCTAGCAGTTGGTTTTCATCTCAGCATCAGTCCAAGGCAGAGACTGAGCAGTGTTCTCCTAGTTTGGTGGGGCTCATGAGAAGTAATAGATTTGGATCCCCAGTGTGAAAGGTCGGATTGAAATCTTGTGGTGTGGGTTTATCAATCTTTAACTTGCACTGTCTTCTAACATTAGAGGTGTTTGTCAAGGCAGTAGTGGCTGACAATATAGGCTAATGTGATAGTCATCCTGGGAAGCGCGTAGGACAAGTTTAAGGCAACTCATTATGCTGAAAAATGTCTTCCATGAATGTGGGTGTTTGCCATATTAAAATACATGTTTACAATGCAGTACGCAATAAGTAGTAGAGCTAAGAACAGGGAGAATGAAAGACTATGGGGGTAATGGAGAAAAAACAGAACACAACCACCCAGCAGGACCATGCGCTTCAGAGAAGACTCAGTATTGCTATGAGATTCCCTGTTGAATGGAACTGCAGAAGGGCAATTATTCTGTACTATAAGATGATACCATATCTTGTTTTTTCCTAGTTGTGATTTCCTGTTTTAAAGCTGGGGCAAAGGAATGCAAGGGATGAATGATAGGCTGCCTGATGTACCAATGTTAGAGAAAAATTGAGCTTAACAGTCCCCAGAATTTGAGGCCCTGCCCTGGTTCGCAGGCAGTGCTCCCCACCTGATACAATTAAGGATCATGAATCCTTTTTAAAAGGATTCCTTTTTAAAATGATCAAGTGCAGAGTACTATCTGGCCTGAATATAGATTTGCTTAGCAGCTCTATTATTTCTGTTCCTCAGTTTTTCTACCTTGTTTTTCTCTAGAGCACTTCATTGCAAAACTTTCACTTCTGCTGCTCTCAGCTGAGAAGATGGTGGAGCTTGGGTGGTTTGTGCTACAAGAGTTCCCTGTAGCAATGGTACCAAAATATTCTTACCATCCAGCTGTGATCTAGCTAACCAGGAGTTTGCAGTACAGGCTAATTTTTTCAAATTACACGGGAACTTTGGATTCTACAGCACTTCACCATTGCAAACACAATGAAGTATTAAACACTACCTCAGTCTCACAGTGTACAAACAGAACTGCTTTAAAAACAGATAATTCCCTCTATTGAGGTATATTTCAAAAGGCAGAAGATGCACAGTTATTTTCAGTCAAATTCTTCTGTACCAATTTTTCCTCTGAATCTCTGTGTGTAGAACTGGGAACAGAAAAAAATTCAGGACATTACTTCCCAGGGCATAGAGCTGTAGAAATTAAACAATGATAGGGTAAATGGCCTGTAGGTAAGAAAAATTAGAAAAGAACACACTCGTCATGGAGACATTTATGATTAGACCTGGCCAGTGCCATAACCAAGTCCATAACCAAGTAAGCACTTTATTACATCTGTTCAAGAGCTATGTGTTTCTCCTATGCGTCAGGGCATATGAAGTGATCTCACTGTAGACGATCTTCCTGAGTAACTTAGGTTAGCAAAATACTAATTTAGTTGTAAAATTTACTCTTTTGTTGTTTTCCATAATACATCTGAACGTGTCCTGTCCTTCAGGAGATACGTGCGTGAGCTCTATTGAATGTAGTACACTGACACTGCTATGACCACCAGCCAAGATTATTACTGCTGCTTTCTGCAGTGTTCGGGCTTCAGTATGCTAAAAAGAGCAGCTCCTTGCTCATTTTTATGTTTTCAATATGGTAGCAGTTGCAGTGGACACACAGGTCGAGTATTGCAAGTAGATGGATATGGGTAAACATCTTCATGTGTAAATATCCTTGTTTTGAAAATGGCTATGCAAATGTAGTTGGCCAGCACATGTTCTGTGGTTCATCAGCAAAGGAAATTCTTCTCTGTCTCACTTACCTTTGAGTTCTGTTAATCTGATTACAAAAGCAAAGACCTCTGGGGTTCCCACTGCCTTTCTCCTCAAAATCAGCCCATCCCCATTTATTCATTTTGTCCAGCCCATAACATACCACACGCAGAACAAACTCCAAACTCCATGTACAGATTGACAGGCACAATGACACTTCGCTCCCATACCAGGAAACTATTTCTTATTATCTCATGTTTTCTAATTTGTCCTTCATTTTTGAATTGATAAATACTCTGTTTGTATTTGTTATTCATTATTCCAAGAATTACTTCATCATGGCAATGCTCTTTTGTGGTGGGTTGACCCTGGCTGGGGGCCAGGTGCCCACCAGAGCCGCTCTATCACTCCCCTCATTCACCCAACAGGGGAGAAAAAGGATAACAAAAAGCTTATGGGTCGAGATAAGGACAGGGAGAGATCACTCGCTAATTATCGTCACGAGCAAAACAGACTGAACTTAGAGAGCAAATTCATCTAATTTATTACTAAGCAAAACAGAGTAGAGGAATGAGAAATAAAATCAAATCTTAAAATATCTCCCCCACCCCTCCGATCTTCCCGGGCTCAACTTCATTCCCGGCTTCAACCTTTGCCCCACCTCAGCGGCACAGGGGGACAGGGAATGGGGGTTACGGTCAGTTCATCACATGTTGTTTCTGCCGCTTCTTCATCCTCAGGGGGAGGACTCCTCTCATCGTACCCCTGCTCCAGCATGGAGTCCCTCTCACGGGAGACAGTCCTTCACGAACTTCTCCAACGTGAGTCTCTCCCATGGGGTGCAGACCTTCAGGAGCAAACTGCTCCAGCATGGGGTCCCCCACGGGGACACAAGTCCTGCCAGCAAACCTGCCCTGGTGTGGGCTCCTCTCTCCACGGGTCCACCGGTCCAGCCAGGAGCTTGCTCCAGCGTGGGCTTCCCATGGGCCACAGCCTCCTTCAGGTGCTTCCACCTGCTCTGGCGTGGGGTCCTCCATGGGCTGCAGGTGGAATCTCTACACTCCCTCATCCTTCCTCCATGGGCTGCAGGGGGACAGCCTGCTTCACCGTGGCCTTCACCACGGGCTGCAGGGGGATCTCTGCTCCGGCACCTGGAGCACCTCCTCCCCCTCCATCTGCACTGACCTCGGTGTCTGCAGAGTTTCTTACATCTTCTCACTCCTCTCTCCGGCTGCAAAAGCTCTCATTGTTTTTTTTTCCTTCTTAAATATGTTATCACAGAGGCGCTGATTGGCTTGGCCTTGGCCAGCGGCGGATCCGTCTTGGAGCTGGCTGGCATTGGCTCTATCAGACACAGGGGAAGCTTCTAGCAGCTTCTCACAGAAGCCAGCCCTGTAGCCCCCCTGCTACCAAAACCTTGCCAGGCAAACCCAACACACCTTTACTGTGATCACAGTGGGTATGAGAACAAGACACAGGAAAAAGAAATGAAAAATGTAGATTACAAGTGATGCTGTCACCATTTGCAGTGTCAATGGACCTTTAATGACTATACAATATACAAAACAGGTTGTGTAGGTCTTTTTACAAAAGCTGTTCATATTATAAATGAGCCAGAATAGCCATTTTTCCAAACTATATGGAAAAACTTAAATTAGCTCTGCAGTTGAGATTCAAGGCTGCCAGGAATAGCCGTATTTCTGACATGCCAGCTGCCAAATTTATTTACTAAATCAAATTCTGCCATTGTCAAACAGACACATTTCACAGTGGTGGACTCAAGAATTTTAGAAAAAATAAATGAAGCCAATACGCTTCCCACAATTCCAGATTGCAAGAAATTAGAAATACTCCCTGTATGTTTATGATTGCTTTAGCCTTACTTGCATGGTTTTGACAGCATCATTCAACATATGCTCAGACAAAATTTCTTTTTTTTTTCCTGTCTTCTCTGTGCTTTCCCCTATTGTGTTTTTCCTGTGGAATAAATATTGTACAGCTGTTACTGTATATACTTTGTTATATCTTGTGGATTTTTTTTGCAAATTAGTTCCTAAAGCGCTTCCCATCCTAGAGCATGAGAAAGGGTCATATCATCCCAGTTATGCAGGAATCAAATGAAGACTCATCTATTCTAGCAGGAAATCAGATTGGGGATGTGGGCTTTCAGATGTTCTTCAAGGAGTGTCAACCCCTGAGTTGATGAGCAGGTATACGAGAGTTAACTTTTGGTGCCTATTAGAGCTCTCTGCAAAGTTAATGGGAATGCTTTTTGTTTATTGCCAGCTGGTTAGCCTGGATGCTGATCAGTAAATATGCTCAAGCGACACTGTTAAATATTTGATACTCCCTGCCCATTAAATGGATGAGATGAGGCCTACTCATGAGAGTACATTTGGAGTTTTCACTTGCAAATTTTGTGATGATTTGACTGACCACCTTCACTCCCTCTTCCCGGTGTGTTTAGCTTCAAAGATGAAGCTGAAATAAAATGGAAAAGAAGGCTTTGTCGTGAGCAGTGTCAAAGGTCAGGGGAGATGCTGATACTGCATGGGTACTTTTCTTTAAAAAATATTTTAGCAAACATATGGCTAAGTGGCCATAACAGACTCTTTATGGAGCACCGTGCATACTGAAAACAGAAAGCAATCAAGACAACTGCTGAATCACTTGTTACTCTTTAATAAGCAGCTTAGATGTACAAAGTAACATGCTGAGGGTTACCAGTGAGTGGGAGAAGGAGGGAGAGCAACAGAATTGGTAGATGTGGTAATAACAATAATAATAATAATAATAAAATTCTTCAAGGCCAGGTTGGATCGGGCTTTGAGCAACCTGGTCTAGTGGAAGGTTTCCCTGCCCATGGCAGGGGGCTTGGAACTAGATGGTCTTTAAGGTCCCTTCCAACCCAAACCAGTCTGTGATTCTATAACAGACAGAAATGCTGGACTGCATACATATCATCACATATGGCCATCCCAGTTTTGCCTTCCTTCCTAGTGCAAAGGCCTAAAACTCACTTATGTTTGGCCATAGGAGTGTATCTAAGAGAGCTGGAGGGCCTTATGGTCTGTTAAATTCAGGAGAGACTAACCGAAAGCCCTGGATCTACGTATCTTGACTTCAGGAGCTGAATTCTGGTCTTGGTTGATGTGGCACAACCAGCCAGGCAGGAAGGAGCTGGAGACACAGGAGCAGCCATGGGATAGCTCTCTTGGAAATCCACAGCTTACTCTGTGAGTAGATCATAGGTCTGTTTTCTGCCTCCTAAGCTTAAGTGCCATAGTTTCTACTGTTGCACTTTTGTGGCTTGAATCCTATGGCTCAGTGTTGCACAGGCATGCATATGTCTGCATACAGTTCGGTGTGACTCTTACTTAAAAATGAAACCCAGAAGCACTCCAGTGAGACAAAAAGGAATTCTAGTAGAAGTCCCAGAAATTCATTTTGAGTCTTGCATTTGTTTTCCAGTGACAAACCATTAGCCTGCAGAAACAGCAGATGTTTTGCTCTGTTCCAAAACTTAGGTCTTGCTGGCATCAGATGACTCTTCAAAAGGCATTTGAAAAGTGGGAACTAGAGATAGCTGTAATTTCATCCCTGGAAATCAGTATTTAGTCTTCTTGGCTATAGAGCTAGGACTTGCACCTTAGGAATCACTAGATGAGGACAAAGAGATCCCAGAAAACCTGTCTATGAGAGGGACCCCTTAAAAAACCAACTTGTTAATAACATTTTGGGTGTCTCAGAATAAGACTATATAATAAATAATATGTAATAAAACAACTAGGAGGAGATAGACATATCCATTCAATTTTTTTGAAGGGATACATCAAGATATAAAAGCATTACTAAGTAGCTAGCTATTGAAGATAAATGCATATTAAGTCCTTATTGGCAGAGATCAGGCTTTGAAGTGAGCCTTGCATTGTCAGATAAATTGTGGGGACAGTAGATAACCTTCTCTTTCTTGGCAAAGGCACTGAAAGTGCATCCTGAGGCACAATTCATAATAGTAGATTTTTTTTCTGCTGTGTTTTCATTTTGTTCTTGCCTCATTTTCATTACACTAGCAAGTTTGGGAGGTAAGAATTGCTTTTTAAAAAAACTCTTCATAATGGGGATGATGCACAAAACCAAGATACTGATCACTGGTCATTACAAGCCACAGAGTTAGAGCAGGAATTCATAAATCTAAAGCCCTACCCTCTAAATTGTATTCTACCTCTCTGAAATTCCCTATATGTTAGTGATTTTTCCATTTACCCTCTCAAAAATATTATGCCCTTATGGAAGAAATTTCTGCTATGGCAGAATAGCCCAGTGAAGTCAAATTCAAGAGTTCTTGTGTGTTCTGAAGTAAATGCTAAATGGGCTGAGAACTGGCTGACTGAAGAGAGCAGCACTCCCAGATTTCCTGTGTAAGAAGGCCAGGCGCTAATGTGTGTGGCCACTTGCACAAATTCAAATCAATTTCCGCAACCTTTTTTTCTTTTCAAACTGGTATTCAGATTTAGAGCCTCTCTTCCCTGAAGTCAGCTCTCAAAGAGATTTAGAGGAGCATGTAAGATCACATCAGGCACAGAACTAAAACTCCCTCTGAGTGCTCATATTGGTTTGTTCAGAGTATGTTTTCAGAAGGATTCATTCCTCTTGAATTGCAGGGTTGAATATAACCTATTACAGTAAAACATGACTGCAAAGCAGCTTGGCCTCAGGTCCCAGCTGTTGAGAAAACTCAACTTGTGTGTAAACAGTAGACTGAACTGTGATGCTTAGAATAGGTTAAGTAGCATCCATAAAAGAAGCAGACTCAATGCTGTATTTACAGTGGCTGTAACTATAACCAGTTAGAAATATTTCTAATCTTGGCATGCATGTGAGTCAAAAGGCCAAATATACTGCCAGTTAATTTCAAGGTGTTACATTCGGTTTCTGAGAAAAAGACCAGTCAAGTATCTACTTAGTTGCATGTGGGGAATATATGCAATGACTAACAAACTGAGCATATACAAAGGTAAACATTAACCTTTTTGGTGCTAATAGACTTAACAGAGCTTCTCAGTCAGGGATGAGGTAGATACACTGCTTTATAATGAACTGTACATATAGGACTGGCCATGGTTGCTGCGTGCTCTGCAAGGGCATGGCTTATTCTATATAACCTCTAGGACATGAGGATCAACTTGTATGCAAGTGCATTCCCAGAGGCCATTCAGGGGAGTGACTGATGCTGGTCCTAGGTTCATTGTTCTGCAGTGGGGCTGTGGGAAGTTTCCCAAAGATTGTGGAAGACTGCTGGCTGTCTATCTTCAGTAAACAATATTTGGGATTGTTTTTTCCTTGAAAATAGGAAATAATTATAATAGCCTCTCCAGCCTTTTGTAGTCAAATTATTCCTTTTTGAATACACTATTGGTTCCTAAACCCGTTCAGCCTTCTAGGAACTGTGAACCACAGGGGTAGAGAGAGCTGGCAGAAGGAAAAAGAGCTCTGCAGACAGGACATTAAGCATGAGTCACTGCTATTGAAATATGGGGTTTAATATTGTGCTACATCCCTGCAATGTTGCAATGTTTGCCTTTTTAGGGTTTGGCAAAGAAAACAGGAAGATGCGAGATTTGCTGAAGGCCTAGATGTAGATGGGGAGTACTGAGGACGGAACTGGCCAGCTTAAACCAAATGCAGCCCATCCCTAATAGGGCAGCCAGCCTGGTGAGGATCCTAGACTTTGAAGACATGGCCAGGGAATCAGCACTCTGCTGTGCAGAGTGCTTCCCTGCTTCTCTGCCAGTAATTCAACTAGAAGCTCCTTTAATGAGCTTGAGCCAGTCATTACAATGCCAACTGTTGGTAACTCAAGGGCTGGAGTGCCATGTGCCCACTTTCCTGCTTCCCGTTTTGTGCATCAGTGCATTCTCCAGGCTGCTCTTCCACCTCCTCCAGCATGCCTCAGTAGGATACCAGACTCTTTGCAGAATTTCCAGAATACAATATGAAAATTTTGGGAGTGCTGGGCATTACCATTTTGTTTCCTTTTTTGGAAAAAAGCAGAGAGATTCTTTTTACATTATGCAACTCATCTTTACCTCATGGCTGAGCGCAGAAGGGAGGGGCGCTTACTCAACAGTACCTCTCCACTTTTCCAGCCTGATGTTTGGAGGTGCGTGAATTTGCAGAGCCCTCTGTAAAGCAGAGGCATCTTATTTTGGTCTTTGGCTCGGAGCACTGTCTCTTCCGAGATGCTGTATTGTGATTCTGACTGAGCAATAATGATGGAACATAAAGTTGAGAGTATTTCACTGTGATTGTGTTCTGAAGCATATTAAAATGAGGTTTGTAAGGCAAATAGAGGAGAAGCATTATATATTAGCTCTCTTTATCTGTTGCATTTATGCGAATAATGGCATTACTCCTCTAGAGAAAGATTCCTCAATTTTTCATTACAATCTTTGATTTATCAGCCTGTCCTAGGTTTTGCTTTATCAGGGACTCAGATCTTTCCCCGTCATTAGAGTGGAGCTGAGGACCTAAGTCATTGAATGGGGGAATGGAGGAGAAGTGATGACTATATGCATGATGTGCAACAAGAACTGGTATTTAAAATAGGCTCCAACAAATTTCCTTGTCACCTGCCAAGATGGTGACCCCTGCCACCACATGAAAAGCACAAATGGTATCCTATGTTATGAAAGGTTGCCTAGTAAAGCTGTATGAAATAATAAAAGAATCTCAAAGGCAAAACCTTTTCTGTGGTCACTGCTGTGACTAACAGGGTTTCACTGTACTCATTTGCTTGCGTAGGGAGGGGATGAGAAAGGATCCCTGCAAGGTGGCAACAGACCAGAACAAATTTCCAGCAAAAGTTTCCAGCAAACCTAAAATGTGAATTCATGGTACTCTCAGGTGGGCTTTATATAGCTAAATAATAGGTATGCACTTGAGTCACTATATTTGTCCTGTCTGCACACACTGGAAAGTCCAAAAGTGTGGTTAAAAAAAGGCTCAAGCAAACAAGTCAAGCAGCAGGGTACAGCAAAGTGAGGCATTCTGCTAAAGATGGAACACAGCTTTCTCCTCATTGCTTCACACTCCTGGATCCTGCCAGAAATACTTCTCAGAATAACAGGATCATTTTGGTTGCTGGCCTCTGCTCTGCTTCATTCACCACACGTGGTCAATGGTGTGGTGACTTGGCTCAAGAGCTTAAATGTGAGACACTGAAGGAGCAGCCAGACAAAAGTCTTGCTATAGGGAAGAGAGAGGCATTCAGATCCTTACATCTTCAGTTCTGGCCTTGTCTAGGTTCTAAGCTGTCAGGGTAGAAGGAAGTGATCTGGACAGGGTACCAGGAGTCCCCATGCTGGATTTCAGTTTCTGATTGTGAGACCGACTGCCTTCTGCTTAATTTCTGTCTCTACACCTTTGTAAGTATCTGTAGATGCTGCATACTTTCCACATTGCAGCCAGCCAGACCCCTAAGCAGTATGAACTGGGGAAGTTTGGAAAAATGGCCTTACTGCTTTGCTTCCTCCTTCCACTGGTGCTCGTTTCTCTGAGCATAGAGGTTCACTGCAGTTGATTCTGCTGCACAGAGGATGAATGCAAAGGCCCTTGCCACCACTCCACTAGCTTCATCAACACAGGGTGGCTGGCTAGAGTCAGACCAGAAGTTCTTTCATTTCTCTTGTAGTGTCTATGTGGCTGAGGGATGTTATGTGCTCATTAACTTCTATGCAACTCTAGTTCTCCTTATCTATTACAAAGCAAAACCAAATAACTAAGCCAAGCCTACTTGTGACTGGAGAAAAAAACAAACAAACAAACAAAAAAACCCCCCACCAGCCAACCCCAAAAATTCACTTTACAGCTTTTTCTAAAATGTCTTTAAGCTGTCTGGAGTGACTCACTGATGTCTGCCACACATCAAGAGATCTAAAGGTCTATTTTAAAATAAAACTAGAGAGATGAGTATTAACTCTTCTTCAGCCTCAGCTCCAGATGTATTTATGGCTTAGTGTTCAGGGTTGAGACTATTCTAAATCAGCAGGAGAACCTATGCTTCAGCAACTATAGGATGATTAAAATAGCAGTCTCATGTTGGACTTGCAGAATGAGCTCTGCTTGTGCAGAAACTCAAGGCAAGCTGTGCTCCAAACAGTATTTTATTAGTTTTGGAGACATGAAAAGCTTGCTTGCTTTGTCTTGCTGGTAAACACTTTGCCAGTCATATGTTGGCTTTAAAAGCCAATGTGAAAGAAGTCTGTGTTGTATTTTTCCAGAAAGGTAAATCTCTAAATAGTGACCACAAAAGCCAGGGAGTTAGGGGTGGGGGAAGAGGGAGAGGGAAATGAGGGCAAGTTCTTTGCATGAAGGCGTGAAAAATGGGTGTGTTTTAAATGAAATGTATTCTGCTTATATTTTAATAATATGTTCCAAAACTCTTTAAAAATATTAACTGTCATCCAGGAATGCAGGGAGTCCACATCTTCTGGCCCGTACTCCCTTTGGGAAGGCAGTGCACCAGTGGTGCAGCTGCTGGTTTGAAACCTCCCTACAAGGGGATTTTTCATGCAGGCCCTGGAACATGGGGCTGTTGGAGTTCTCCCACCAGCTTGTTTATTGCAGCAGTCTTGTGTCCAGAGCTGTACCATGATATTTCATACATAGCGATAACTACATTATCATAGCAAATAGGGTAAAAGGGGACCAGAATAACGCAGCACAGTAGATTGTAGGCATTCCTGAATAGCCTCTCTTATTACAGAACCATGAACTGCTGCAAACCATTTGCTTAAAGAGGTGCTGCTGGGAATGGGAATGACTTCTTCACTGACAGGCAGTGCATGAAGAGTTTTTCCACTTTAGCTGTACAAGTCTGTCCAGATGATGGTAAGTCAGATGGATTTTTAATTTCACTTTTAATTTCATCCCTTAATTTCAGCTCTTAGTGATGCATCTTCACAATCCCTGATGACTTGCAGCCAGCTAAGTAAATATAACTTCAAACTGCTAAAACTCTGAAATGTTTGTAGGTGTCTCTGAGAATAATTTGCAAACATTATAAGCAGCATGTGACAACACCACATACGAAAAGTACACAGTGCACATACTTGCAGGGAGATGTAAGGTCTGCAAGGAGTCCTAAGTCTTACCTTCCTTGTACATAGATACATTGTGGTTTCATATTGCTAATGGTTTTATACCACCATCAACAATATCTGCTTATTTTCCCACATGACAAGGTGATGTACCAGTTCTTCTGTAGTTAACAGCCAGGCTTCACTCTAGACATTAGCAAAATAGCTGCCTGGAATAGCAACCTGCTGGCAGCAGAAATGCCTATGTCACAACCCTAGACAACCAGTCTGGTTGTGGCTATGGTTGGTGCTCAGGCAGAAGGAGACAGAGTGGGTATGGCAAAGTTTGGAGTCAGATTGATCAGCAGTCCAGCAACTGAAGTTGCTGTTTTCAGTTTTTTTTTTTCTTTCCTTCCTGTCTTCATGGCTGGAGTGGCTCCATCCCAGCCTTTTATCCTAGGAATGGCAAAATGCAGTGTTGTCTAAGTGGATGAGAAGCTGTAATGAGAAGTCAGGCTCGTTAACCTCTGTTTCCTTAGAAAAAGACTGTAATAAGAAGCTTTACTTTCATGCAGAAATACTGATAGCAATGGTGTAAAGCTTAAGCCTTGAATCTGGGAGCAAGATTCATGATTATGTGCCATGCTTATGAGTACCTAAATGCTCTGGCTATCTAGATCAGCCTTTTGATCTACAATAGCTGTTACATCTACCATCCTACATTCAGCAAGAGTGTTTTAGTTAGCCTGTACTTCAAAGTTTTGGCCTTTACATACCTGAAAGATGTTGAGCCTGCTATTTTCACTTGGGCTTGCATGAAGTGACATTAAGTCAGTCAAAAGGAGAACTGGGCGTCCTGAATTAAAAGCCCTTTTTTTAAACTACACCGTACACCACACTAAGTTTAATAATTTTTTGTGCTTGGATACTCAGTCATGTTTATAAGAGTAAAATCTCATTATGCTCTAAATACAGGCCTGGCACTCACTACCTACTTTAAATACCATGCTTAGGATAGACACTGTACAGCAACGAAGTCTCACATTGCTTAGGCTTCAGTAATTTTTAGGACACGATGGAGCATTCAAAGTGATCTTCTACGTAAACAATACTAATTTAATGAAGGGATCACTATGATGAGATCCCTGCATCATTTTTCCAGCTGTTTGCTACTTTACAAAACTGTGCTAATGTGCAGTAGGGATAAATGGTGATTAGGCATCTGCTTTTAGCCCATTTTACATTGCTTATATGTTTGAACCATGGGAAGTGGTTCAAATGAAATATGGAATGGTCTTGTTAGGGCTATGTGAATCAGTGAAGACATCAGAATGTAGTTATGCAGCTGCTCCTTAACTATCTTTAAGTGACTAGTGATGGGGCAAGGAGGGACCACAAAATGCAGCAGGTCTTACCGAGCTTACTCGTTTACTGACTGGAACATCTATTCTGGTCCCTGCTATTAAAGCACACTTTTAACAAAAGGGAATCATAGTAATGAAAGGTTTTACTGCAGTTCTGTGTCACCTTAGATTCTTTTAGACACACAAATCTCAGAACATACAGAAATGCATGTTAACGTGGTACAGTGTGACAGTGAATTGGGGATGATTGCATTATGTGAGCGTGGATGAGTTACTAAGTGCTGCCTGAGCGCTTCCAGTAAATCATTTGTCATGGTGCACCATAAATTCCTGGCTACGCAGGCATTACAGAAATCAGCTTGGGTAAATTCTAGAGTCTAGCACGTAGAGAAGTAGTAATGCAGACATGTAGATATTTTTAAGTAGTTGCCTTAGTTATATTGAGTCTAATTGTACAGGGCTCCGAGTGAAAGAAATAATAGGCATTGCAGATTTAAAATTCTATAAAAGGTCTTCATATAGTTTTCTCGAATGTGAATTGTATCATGCTATGTACTAGCTTCCTGATCCTCCCCATCTACAAAATGCCATGTATTTAAATACATGTATGTATTTGGCCATATATTTATGTATATACATGTACATGTATGTATGGACATGTATTTAAATGATTAAAAATATATTTGAGTGGTGACTTTTAGTGTGAAGCACGTCAAAATCCCAGAAAACTCAGTAACATCTCTGTTCTTCAAAATTCAGGGCTATCTGTGTCAGCAGTTCATAGAAGCTCTTTGATTACGGCACTGAATAGCTGTTGGCACAGTCACCTTTTGCTATGAGTAAATCAGTTTGGTGTTTGGAGATTAGCAAGACTGCTTTGAAAGATCTAGTACTGCTCATAGGGCATTCTGGTGGCTTCTTATTTCAGAACAAGCTGAATATCTCCCTCTCACTCTATTATACCATCTCAGTTTCAAGTTCCAGCTGGAGCAGAAAAAGTTCAGAAGGCCTTGTTCAGTCCTTGAATTAGCAGATGTTAAGCAAAGGGAGCGAGGAAAGGAAATCTGAACCAATGGTCTCCCTTTTCACAATTCAGATTGCTACTCAACATTGTGAATAACTGAGCCTGAAGAATAACATAATAACAAATAATATAATCCTAGTGGATTACATGGCAAGAAAATTCCTAATTCTCTAGTAATGAGCTGATCTCCAAACAGGATAAAATGCAGCCATGTGTGAGCTAACACAAGTTCTATTCATCTCAGTTACCAGTGAAGTGTATATACTGTCTTTGTGTACAATGGCAAGTTTTTCCCAGGGACACTTTGCTTTGGAGTCAAAACACTTCAGAATCAAAATGCTGTGAGACATTGGCTCCTTTTGTGTTAATATTCGCAGTTCTTTGTGGTCAATAAAGTAGAACTGAGATCTAATACGTGCGCAGTACAATACACAATTCTTTGTACAGAACTAGAAGCAAGTACGTGCAGCAGAAAGACAGGTGGGATGCCTTTGTAGCTTACAGTAAACAAAGAAGCAAAAATAGCTTGTAGAGTATTTTGGCTATCAACAGTCTTGTTTAATGTGGAGGGAAAAGTGATATCGGTTGTGTATAGTTGCAGTTCACAGATACATATGATACTTTTACAGTAGTAATATTCTACATGGAAATAACAGATGTTGGAGGTGAAAAAGGCATATTAGTTCACCGAGTTCATCCTCGGACTTTCCCATCATACCATTTTTGAGTGTTTGTAATGGGACGTTAGAAATTAATTTAAACACTTCTTTTACAATATTGTCTTTACATGTTCTTTTCACAGGCAAATAGATTTCATAATCTGATTCCTGAGTTTTATCTGAAATAATATCATTCTGTACCATCTCACTCTCTTCCCGATCCTCTCAGATTATCATCAGAGTAATTCTTCTTTTAATTTTTGTGACTGGATTATTGTCTATTTTCCTGAGATTTGTTAACAAGCTAATCATAGTGGTGAAATTGAAAACCAACATGTCATTTAAACATGCGGTGTTTGTGACTTAGAAAAGTCTATGATTTTGCCCCATGTGACATAAGAAATAGTTCTAGTGAGTTTTAGGTTCTGGAATTACTCGAGTGCTTTTGAACAGTTCCCCCTTCCTTGATTGAATGGATAGGTGGATAGGATGGTCCCAGCTATCACATTTTCCAGGCAAATAGGTAGTATTAGGTTTTCTTTCAACAGGGTGCTTGGGAGTTCCTCTCCATGCTCTGACACAGTATGTAAACTGAGCTGCCTATTTATTTATTTATTTATTTAAAATATACCTGTAGTTCCCTTGTTTGCAAAACATTAGTAAGCCTTGTTCAGTTGTGATGAACAGAAATTAGTTATGTTGGCTATAAAATGTTCTATTTTTATTAAGATAGGAGGAAATTAAGCCTGTTGATCTTAAAAGTAGCTTAAGCACAAGTACAGAATAATTTTTATATTTTCAAGACTGCATTTGGAAAGAATGTAATATAAAATTGACATAACTGATTGCAGTAAAAGCTGAATTCCAATGACATGAAATAATACTGCTGGATGTCACCCTGATGCACTGGCATTATTGAACAGGCTCCGGAGGACAGCATAACAATTGATGAAGCTGCTGTTGCAAGCTGCCAGACCTATGAGAAGTTTCAGGCATTTGTTTAAAGTATGAATTAAAAATAACGCTTCATCTGTACAAATAACACTTTAAGAAAATGATGTGGAGAATTTAAAAACCATTCAGTTTATTTGTGTCATTTATTTTTCACATCTCCTTTAGTCTGTTCAAAAAAGCCACCACATAGAATAGTCACATTCACTTTTATTTATACCTTGCATTGTGACCAAGCTGTGATAGCGCAGACAAGGCAAAATTTGGATCAGTATTAAAGCATTGCTTTTGTTCAATAAGATGCTTCTGGAATCCTTGGAAAAGTGATGTAAAATTAGCACAGGCTGTCAGAAATTGAAGCACTAGAAGATCATATGAATGTCTGTTATTTTTGTTGAAAATGGGAGTTGTGGTAGAAAGACTGCAGCTCTTTCCTTGTCTGTTGCACTACTCTCTTCCTTCTACTACTGCTCTCTTTTCCCCAGCTATAGCTCTGAGAACACAGCGAACCAGAGCCATGTCCTCAGGATTTCGACCCACTCATCTGGGAGATCAGGCTGCAGCAGATTTCCCACTTTTTGCATTCCCACCTAGCATTCTTAACACTGTGTTGCAAACAACAAAATTATTTTGGAGAGCTTTTAATACTAAAGTACTGTTTGGTTCCTGCAGAGGAATATGCAGTCTAGAGGACTGTATCACCTCAAAGTACCCTTTCCAAAATGTCCAATTCTAAGAACTGGATTTTGCAGGCATGCTCAGCAATGGGAAACTCAAAGCTGTTACAACAAATTTCATGGAGTTGTTGTCAAGGCCTAGGAAATGCTTGATCTCTTTGGGCAAACATAAGCTCTGGAAAAGGGCATGTTTCTTTCTGACGGTAGACCATTACCAGGTTGCACCTTCGGCCCACTCTGACTCAGGGGCTTAAAGGAGAGTGAAACAACCTGTTGATTTAATTTGAAAGAAACACACAAAGGCAGCTTCTCAGCTAGTCTGAACTCAAGTTAATAGAACAACTCCAGTGTATACCACCTGGGGAATCTGACCCATAGTTCTGATTGTGTGAAGGAGCATCCTTCTAGAGAAACATATATATATGCACACACACACAGAGGGAAATACACAAAGAAAAAAACCCCACCGTATATATGTGTGTGTGCGTTTGTACACAATCCAGCCCACATGGATAGCATGCAATTTCTTTGACCAGTTTCCGTCTTTTCTGTGTGTTTTGGGGAACACAGCTGCTCTGTAGACCTCAGATACATGCTTGAATTAGACTTTTTTTAAAAAGTAATCTTCTGTTCCGATGGAATCTGTATCAGGCTAATACAATTGTACTGCTATAGTCAACGTTATTCCCCACAAGAAGCAACTCGTTGAGAAATAAGGGATCCCTCCTTAGCACTGGAGAGAACCATTAATCCCTTTGGAAGTAGAAGTTCAGGTAATTTCTTATAGTGATGGTGTAAGCTGCAGGGAGTGAAGAACACTTCTGTCCTTGGGCGCTACCTGGTGATACCTTTGCACAATACTTTGTGTCACACCGCCCCCTCAAGGTATGTGTAGAGAAGTGTCATGGACACGCTTTGAAGGGCATCATACCTATTTACACACTTTAATCTTACCTTCTAAATACTGTCACAGATGCTTGCTGTGGGCATTTGCCTAGCTTTACATTTTTTACCTTCATCTTGGGCATCCTGCCTTTTAGAGAAGAATCTTGAACCTCTTAAAGGGAGTTCTTTGTGGTGTTATGATCAAACACTGAAAAAGTGTGTGACTTTTATTTTCAGAGGACGTGCAGGAAATGGAAATAGATTTGTTAATGAGACAACATGCTGCCGGAAATGTGCTTGTGGTATTTTATGTGCTGTAGCCTACTTTCCTACACAGATGCATGCAGCTAAGCTTCTGTCTTCTGCAGAGATGGCATATAACTCACAGAGCTGCTAAGCCAGCCTCTAGTAAGCTCGGACTGTGTATTAGAACTTACCTATATTCTGATGCTTTCTGTTGATATTTTCCATGCCAGTTGTCTGCCTCAGAGTTGCATCTACATTGAGTAAAGAATTAATTTCTTTGTGGTGGGTTTCTGTGTAGTCCCCATTGCTATCACCATCATATCTGAATGTTTCACTTTTACAGCTTTGGGAAATAAGAGGTGAAAGCCCAATCTATCAATTTTCTTCTAGGTCTGGATTGGCATGTAGTATTTTCAGAGTGTTTAGTGCTTTATGTGTTCAGAGCAAAAGGCTTGCCACTATCCTTCTCAGTTGAGTGTTCGGGGCATCTGCCAATCTCATTCCATACATTCTGAGTTTACCACTTAGAAAAGAAGAAACATCCCATGGGAGATGATAGTCTTTCTATCTTTATGCATTTAATCTAGAAATTGAGGATGGATGTTTAGCCATAGAGATAGGAAGACTCCAACACGTGTGCTCTGAATAGAGCTGGCCTCTTTTCCTCAGCTGTAGTAACCTCAGAAGGACAGACTTCTAACTTACACAAACAGGTCTACTTAGTAAAAAAATTGGTTTAAATAACTTGCCAGGGGGCATGCAAGAATTGTCAGGCAAAGACTGAATTAGATTCTAGTTCTTCAGGTTAGCATTCATTCCATTCCTCTAGCATCGTCCTTTCTTCATTCCACGCTTTCCAATTTCTACAACAAATGAGGAAGTCATCTAAGGCAACAATCTGCTTCACTTGATCCACTGAGTGATGTTCATCTAATGATTTTGAAGGAAGTCAAGATCACATGGAAAATTCTGCTACTGCATCATTAGACCATATTATAATACATACACAAGGGAGGCAAGTTAATGTTTTCAAATATTTAAGACCACAGATTTTATTTCTCAGAAATACAGCAGAACTAAAGAACCCTCCAGGCAAACTTCCCCACTGTAAATTGTTAGTATATATGTAAGATACCAATTCAAGGCCAAATTCTAAACTCACATGCTCTTAGATGGAGCCTATAGCATAGATGGATGGATGACTATATATATCCCACAAGAAGATGTTGTGGAATATCTCTGTTGCAGTAGAGGCCATGATGTGCTATACTAAATAGAAATTTCTAATTTATAATGCTAATTCACAGGCTCCTGTTCTGCACTGATTGCACCCATTATGAGCATGCCTGTAGGATTTATCTTAGGTATCATCTAAATTGCTCTGATCTGCGGAAGGATGGGAGCAAAAGATGGGACTCCAGTTCCAAATCAAGTGATTTGTACTCAAGAAATCTTACTGAAAAAGCAAACTGAAAAGGAAAATTATACCCAGAGCTTCTGCTCCAGCTTTCCTCTGCATTCAACACGTATGCCTTGCTGCAAGCCACTTAAAACTACCCTTGTTGTAGTAGTGCTTTTGAGATCCGAGTGCTCATAGAGTTGCATTACTGATCAATTATTTTTCAGTAAGCAAAGAGGCTGCATTACAAATATCCTTATTGCTCTTCCAAATTGTTCTTCCTCACATATATGATAACTGCTATGCATCATGGCTCCTGAACTGTTTGAATTATCCTTACTTAAGTATTTATCTTGGCAACCAGAGATAAAAAATTTAAAGGCTACCACATCTGCCGTGGACATGGCAACTAAAATGAAGGAAAATGCAAATATTTGGGCAAAATTACGCTGTTTAAAGAGTTTCAGTGAACGACTGTCAACCCACAAATGAAAGGAGGACTAAAACTCCGTTATTGTCTTGCAAAGGAATTAGGTGTCACAGAGTGGATGGCTTTGGCTCCTAAACATGAAACATCGAGGATGGAAGATGAAGGGCCTATCTTGGTAAGCTGACACCTTTTTATTTAGCAGTTAGAGAAGTTAGAACTGGTGTCTGTCATTCTAGGAAGTGCTATGCTGTACTTAGGGGAGTTATGCAGTCCCTCCCAACCTCCTTGCAATGCCAAGCATCTTTAGTTCTTTTGTTATGGGGATCTTAACTCCACAGCAGGGGAGAAAGACATTTTTCTTTGTGTGGAATATTGCAAGTTAAATAGTCACATCTTAAAATAAAGGTAATAGACAATGGTCAAAGGCCTCTTAAATTAAACCCATGTCATGTTTTTTTTTCTTTGAGGTGTCTGCAAGTTTGCAGCCTTCTGGACTAAAAAGAGGATCTCTAAGAGAAAACAGTACCTAGGCCTTATATCTAGACATTTTTGAGGATGTCTTTCTTCCATAGTCCGCTATGTTTATTACAGTTTTGCTGCAGTGGATCATGTCTTTTCATCTTCATCTTTTCTTAAAGATACTGCTAGCCCTCCATTCCCCCCCCCACCTGAAATAGTAATGCTCATTCCCATCTGCCACCCCGTGAGGGACGTGGGGAAACAAGATGGCTGTCACCTATTGACTCTTACCTCATACTTGGATCTGTTAGTATGTTTCCGAAGATATTCTTCCAATGTGGCTATGCTTATAAAAACTGTTCTAAGATAAGGTATTGTAGCTCTGCCAATTTCAATACATTGGCTTTAGTGGAGATACAATAGTTCATATTGGTGGCAGTTCAACTCCAGTGACCGTGCAAGGCCATACTGTTCTTTTGAGGCAGACCCTGGGTTTGTTTACTTAAGAAAAGAATTGGTTCTCTTCTCCAGGTATATTATAGCAACTGTAAAGTCATGAACGGGAGTGCTGAAATGAAAGTAGATAATTAAAAATATTTAAACACGTTTCTTTACCATATTTAATCCTTCTTAACCATTTCTTACTTCTGAAAGACTAAATATACTGCTAACATAATCCACACAGCGAGATAAGAACTGGCTGTTTTGGTTAAGCTCTGTTTGCAAAATACTACTGAGAGAAGGCCAAGTGACACTGTTACAGAGGGGAAAATGAGAAGGGCAGATCCAATTGAGGTTTCTTTCTCATTGTTTGTGTGTAAGGATGGGTGGCGCATGACAAGAGAATTAAACGTATGCATTGGTTAGAAGAGACAGAAAGCAACTGCAGTCAAACTGCTGCTGTAATTTAACATATGTCTTCATTATACATTGTGGCAGAGGGTGGAGAAGAAACAAAAGGACCCCTTGGCTAATATATAAACATGCTAACATGACCACCTTTTTGCTCTTTAAAGTTGTACAAGTAATTCTTAGATGTATATCAAAGTTGTGTTGTATGAAACAACTTTTAAAATTCTGTCCTTCCAATTAATTTTTGCTCTATTTAGACAATATTTGTTAGAAAACTATACAGAACCTATAAAATATAAGTTGGGAATGTTACTTAACTGATTGATCAAATGCAACCGTTTTGAAGGACAGGGGATATGGGAGGAAGCTCCGTGGTTTTGTGTCAAGGTAACATTTGCAGCCATTTAATTCACAGTTTGGTATCTATAAATTAATTTTGCTTCTAACTACACGGCTAGAAATACAAACTAATTCCATTGAGTGTAGTCAAAGTAGTTTCTGATGCTGTGGAAAATTGGATCTTTCATGCTCTGAATTTTCCCCCCTTGCGTAAACAGGGTGAAAAAGAACGAAGGAGGTAAAGAGCAGTGTTCTGCTAAGGGGATGTGTGACCACCAAGACATCTCTGATATGAGTATTTAAAGTATCTCATCTCAAAATCCATACAGACCTGTCAATTTCTAAAGTAATCTATGAAATAGTGCTATGCCATGTAAAATACATCGAGATAGATGCTTTTAGTGTCTACATGCAGGTCACACAACAGGCAAAACCAGTGGCAAAATTTTATTTCTCACATTAGTTATGGTAAGAGAAAAGGTCTGAAACTCCTAAAATGCAGGAGGACTTCACAGTTCCTTAGATTAAAAAAATCCCCACCTTTTCAGGTATTATGGTAAGTGGACTTCAAATGTAGCAAATAAAAAGGAACTGAGTATTTTCAGTAGAAAATTTGTAATGATCCAGCATAAGCATGCAAATTGCCAAGCCATAAAATTGTTATTCTGCTTTGTCTGGAAAAGCTGTAATACAACATCTGTACTTTCATTACCACTTAACTTAAAGGTTACAGTCCTTGAGTGGGAAATTCAGTAATAAGCTAAATTTGAGGCCAGGTAACTCTTTAAAGAAAGCGTGAGGCAAAGATATTTGCAAATAATCAGCGGAGACACAAGATTACTACGGCTTCCTGTTGGCTGTAGGGAGAAGTTAAACCACGGAGCTTTTTCAGGCATACGCCATAGGCTGTGCACCTCAGGGAACAGATTGCGTGAATACACCATCTGTCTCACCACATACAAATTTCATGTGGTCTCCCCTGACGCGCACAGAGCTATCGCGTTTCTGCGAGCGGAGTGCAGGGGCACCCCGGCTGCCGTCGGTACTGCCCGCGGTGGGACGGGACATGCCTGTTGGGCGCAGCCCCGCCGGGAGCCGGCCCCGCGCGGCACCACAGCCCGCCCCCGAGAGACGCGAGGCGCGGCACGCGGACTCCCCCGCCGCGCGCGAGGGCAAGCGGCGGCTGCCCGCAAGGCACGGTGAGGTGCCGCTCCGCCTCGCCCGGACGGGAAGCGGCGGCAGCGCGGAAAGCCCGGCGGGCGGAGCGGCGGACGGGAGGCCAGCTCCTCGGAAAGCCCGGCGGGAGGCGGGGTGAGGGAGCCGTTGGGCGCGGACGGGAGGGCGGCTGCCCGCAAAGCCCGGCGCGCGGATCGCGAGGTTGGCCCTAAGATGGCTGTTGTGCGCGGGGCGCCGTTGCTGTAGCGCCGCGAGGAGCCGCCCGCCGCCTCGTCCGCCATGGAGTGCCCGCACCTCGGCTCCAGCGTCTGCATCGCACCCGACTCGGCCAAGTTCCCGCAGGGCTCGCCCTCCTCCTGGTGCTGCAGCGGTGAGTGCGCCCGGCGCGGCCTAGGCTACGCCGGCCCTCACGGCCTGGGGTGGCCCGGCCACCCCGCGGCCCTCGCGCGGCGGGCGGGCAGACGCCTCTCGCCTCTTTGTTCCCCGCGGCCGGCGCGGGCCTCGCGGAGCGTCGTAGCCCCTTGGCGAGAGGGTGCCCCGGGGCCGAGGGAGGGCCTGGGGGCACAGGGGAGGGAGGGAGGCTGCTCCGGCCCCCCCACCCGGCGGGGACCCCTCTCCGGCGGGGTCGGGAGGGGGGATGCCGTAGCGCTGCTCTTTCCACCCCTTATGCTCTCCCCGGAGGAGCCACAGAGCGGCCGCCACATGTCTCAGCGGGGGGTGGGGGCAGCCCCCACTCTTGGCCTGGCCTTGCCTGCGCAGCTTTGTCCGGCGCGGCCGGCCGGCCCGGGGCGGGCAGCAGACTTTGTCTCCGCCGGGGGCCACCGCCCCCAGCCCCGCTGGGCGCGGAGGAATGCAAGATCGCGGCTCCTCGCTCCTTTTGTCTGCTGGAGAAGCTGCGTGCTTAGCCCTGCCCAGGGGGAGCCTGGCCGCGGCGACCGGGGCTCGGAGGAGGGGAGCTGGTGGCTGCTGCAGGGTCAGTGTGTTCTTTAAATCAGGCTGAGATTGCTTTTTTTTTTTTTTTAATAGACATTTTTGGAAGGACTTTAGAGAGTGTAGTTTTAATTGGACCGCTGAGGCTGCAGGCGACTTGGTCCACCCTTCCATCCAAGGAGAAGCTCAGTGAAGGTGGTCTGGGGGCGGGTCTGGGAGTTAGGCTCACCTGCTCTGCTGTGTGGGTCGGTAGGAGTGTAGAGATCATGTTTTTTTAGTACTTGGCTGATTTAATAATGCAAATTACCGTCTTTGAAATGCATCCTGTCTTCTGTACTGTCCCTCGCATGATCTTGTTTGTTCCGGGGCTCTCCTTTTAAAGGTGTCGTGCCTGAGGTGTTTTAAATTTAGCTTTCTAATGGGTCATCACGCACTTCTACACAGATAACCTCCAATGACTGCTGTCATTTTTGGTACATGTTTTTATTTGCTCTAACTGTAATCTGTTTAGTTTTGCTCGGTATGAAAGTAGAGGCAACCAGGTATGTTTAACGTAGGAAGTAGGCCCCAGTTAGAGCAGCCCGTGGCACCGGAGAGAAAGCCTCATTTGGGAATGACTGATTAGGGAGTACTGAAACGCTAGATATATTTTAAGGTGATCCTTTTTTTTTTAAAGGCAAGATGATTGTCCTTTGTCTCACAGGATCAGTGCTTTTGTGTGGCAAGGCTTCTGCTTACTTGAGTTCTTCCCTGACTGTAGTTTCCTGGAGCCAAGGTGTGGTAATACTGCTCCTTCCTTTTGCAAAACCAGTTATTTTACTCTGTAATGCTTTTGATTTTTGGAGGGAGTATGCTTTACAGTGGAATAATGTGGAGAATTATTAGAAGGAAAGGAAGAGTACAGGCCAGGAAAATCTGTTGTCCCTGATGTTTCTTTACTGAAAAAAAAATTAATGATAAGACGTCTAACTCTGTAGGTCCATCTGGTATCTTCAGAGTATCAGGGTAAGCAAAGTTGTCAACCAGAACCATATGGCAGTAGGGAACCACCCTTCAGAGAACTCTAAAAAGATAAAATTGCCAAAACTAAAAACATATGGTCAAGTATTACTATAACTTTCCAACTTCAAAAATTAGCCAGTTTACAGCTACAGGACCCTCTTAGGCCTGCTGCTTCTCAACAAAGAAGTTCAGTGATTAGAACAATTTTTTTTTGTTGTTGTTCAGAGGTGTTTCTCCCAAACCAGCACTTACAGGGAGGGCCAGTTGCTTGGCAATCAACTGATTTATTACAGCTGGGAGGCAGGAAGAATGTGCTGGACACTTTAGGGAACTGAAAAGATTGATAGTGATACAATGTCTAAGGGAGTGTCTCTGTTTGCTATGCTTTTTAAGAAAATTAAGATAATCAGTCACACAGTACTGACATAGATAACTATTGAATTCCTAACAAGTGGCTAGAGAAAAAGGTAGGTACATTGAATTTAAAACATTCCAATGAACAAGAAGCAGGCTCTTGTTAATGTAAAGCAAATAAAAATTGTTCTTTTTAAAAATTAATTTTGCATTCCTACTAGCATAATAAAATGGAGTGCCTCCCTTTTCAGTTCCAGCTAGTAATATGTGATTGTGGTTACATTAACTCCCTAATAGTATATACTGTCTCTTTGTTTGTGCTCATTTTAGTGAGATTAATTTTTTCAAGATATGTAATACTGGTTTCTGTTAATTCCCAGTAAATACCATTTCTTGTTTGCTGGTTTTGCTGCAATTTGGTAGTATAAAATTAACCAGAGAAAATGCCATGTATAAATCAAGACATCAAAATTTAATGCATTTTCTGTTGCGTTTGATGCTGTTTTCTAAGGTTCTGTGGGCTTAGTTCTTTTTGTTGGTGGTGTTGCCTCAGTTGAAGAAAAATATTTAGAAGGTAATTTTCTGGAGTCTGTGATAATAAGGCATCTCTCATCAAGCACGTTGTCTTAAAATGACTCAGAACTTGTCGTCAGTCCTGTTATGAGTTGCTGCTGACCTTTCCAGAAAAGGAGACTAAGTGAAGATACTGATACAGGAAGCTTTCTGGCAGCCACGTGACCTGCCAGTGATAGCAAAACATTGCAGAATAGGTTGGAGAGCGAGTTCTTAGTTCAGACTGCCAGTGGCTATTTTTATCATTATCTTGCATTTCTGTGATTTGAGGAGCTGGAATTGTCACACTGAGTGATGAGTATCAGTTAAGTACCTTCTCTTCACCTCTCCACAAAACTCTCCTGATTGCAACAGTAACTTCACAAGGTAATATGGAGGCACGTTTGAATATTGTTGTCTGATATTGAATATTGTGTCATTGTACAGTGGAGGGGGGTGTTGCATTTGATGCTGGTATTTGGAAGCTAGCTTTACTGAAGCTAGGGAATTGATTAGAGGAGCAAATGCACCAGCCCAAATTGCTTTTTTGGCCTAACGCAGTTCCCCTTGAAACTACTTGATGGAGTTGTTATGAAGGTCTTGTGATGAAGGAAGAGTCTTAAAAAGCAGTAAGAGGGTGTATTGACAACAAACGTGTTGATCCAAGTATGAATGGCTTTGCTCCAAATTAAAGAGTAGTGGTGTAATATTAATTTTTAAGTGTCTCTAGAACATCTGTTATGTTACTATTGTGTAGTTTGGAAGTCTGAGAGTTTAAGCACTCCTGTTTAAAAAATGGCATGCTTTCCCCTGAGGATTTTATCCGGTTAAGCGTGCTCTGTGTGGTAAGCAATGCAGAAAGCAGCATGCGTTTGCTTTGAGGAGCTGTAAGGCTATGAAAAGAGAGCACAGAATGCCTTTTTGCAGATCCAGAGGCAGTTTGTTGTTGTTGTAATTGGGCATTTAAGAGAAGATGAATATATAAAGTAGAAATTGTACAGAAACTGAAAATGGCTTTTAATCAGTCCTGTCACGTGAAATACTGCATTACAGTCTGCTAATTCCAATTAGAGTGCAGTCTTTCCATGCACTTTAATTTCTGAAACTTGTGCTGAAGTTGGATGCACAGTGGTTGGAGGTGTTGGCAACACTGCAAAGTGTCACAGACTGAATCACTTGAATTTGTATGATGTGCCACACCTTCAGCACTATTGTGCAAATCATGTAATTATGAAAAGTACTCTGGAACAGCTCAGATGTGGTATTTCTCAACAACTTTTCATAGACTTGTGAAACCACAGGGAGCCATGCCTCGCCTAAGTGAGATTGCAATCTCCTAAGCACACCTGTGCAAGTCTGAAGAGTTCTTCCAACTTTTTTTTTTTCTGCTTGGTTGAGGATTCATTAGTTCTCACTGGACTCATTGATTGTTCAGTGTAGAATTTGAAGCTCTTTATTTAGCAGAACTACTGCAGACAGATAGGATTGTGTTTACCGAAACAAAGGTTTGGTGATTTTTTTTTTTTAAAGGGGAATTGTACTTCTGAAGTATGCTTAAAATGGTTGCTTTACAGATCGCTGCCAGTTGAATACATTTTTTTTTTTCCCTTAGATAATGTAATTTTGTTAGATATTGAAGACCAATTCTGGCCATAGACTGGTATTTCCTGCAAAAGCTAAATATATTGCCTGGCATCTGTTTCTTGCATTCTAACTTCTGTTGAATAAGAGCTGTAATTTCACAGTTGGTCAGAAACATACATTGTGGCATTTGTGAATGACGTTGGGACCATAAAAAGTACAGAGGAGAGCTAGCAGGAGGAAGCTGTGTGAAGCCTAGTGAATGATGATATTTTTTGTGTGTTTGAAGTAATTTACTAAATTACTTAGTAAATTCAGTTAGTTCAGAATAACCCCCAATATCACTGCCTGCTTTATTTATATGTGAGAGCAAATGTTTTGGGCCGAGAAGGAGAAATTTCAAGAACATGACTCTACTGAGTCAGAGTGCTTTTGATGGTTTTTGTTGGTTCCCCTCCCCCCCGATCAGTTTTGGTTTCTCAGTTAAATCAGTTTCACTGTTCTCTTTTCACTGGGGTAGGTAATAGCATTCTGCCACATTGTGGTTTTTTGGCGTTGGACTGTTGCAGTCAGTGCCAAAATAAACACACTGTAAAAGCTCAGGTATACAGACTTTCACCATCTTGGCTTTCTTTTTCATCTCAGCTCCTCATGAGTGTTTCTTCTCCATCTCCATGAGTATGTCTCTCCTTTTGCTTTTTCCTTTTTATTACTAGAGGTCCTCATTTCCTCTTTCCTTCCATTTTTACTGGAATACAGGAGGAGAGAGCTCAGTGAAACTGGAGAGGGGTAGGTAAGACCCTCTTCCTTTGAAAAATTCTGTTCAGTCAGCTGCATGTAGACTCAGGGTAGGTTCATGGAAAGTGTGTGGACCTAATGGTCTGCATGTGTGAGGGTTATTTGTCACCCTATATCTGGAAAATTAATTTGGCCTGGAAATGACTAGATTTATTCTGAGATTGAAACAACAAAATAAGTTTGAAAAAAAAAAAAACCCAAACAAACAAAAAACCTTTTTTTTTAATTCAGTCACTTAAATTTAATTTCAAAGTTGGGTAGTCTTTCATCTGTTTTGCTGGGTCACTGCAATTCAGGAAAGGTTGTTAGTAACTACAGACTTTATAGGTTGTTACATCTCCTTAAATTCATTCTCTGGCTGTCTTTTTAAGTAAAGCTTGTTAGATCTGGGTTTTTTCCTTAAACCTGTTAATTTTAATTTTTTTTTCCATTTGAATCAGTTACTGATGTATGAGTTACCCATGGGGGCAATAGTTATCTTTGCCTGTGTGATAGAGCACAGTGCTTTGGAACTGATTCTATTAGACAATGCATGTGGCGTAAGGGTCTCAATTTCGGTCTCATAAGCTAGATCTAAATTTCCTTTTAATTACAAAAAAGGGGAGTCTTTGTTTTCAAATACTTGGTATCTTTTAAAAGTCAATAAACTTAAATCGATGGTGATTTAATATTTTCTAGATTTTCTTTTCAAAAATTGGTTTATACTCAACAAAATCACAATCTGTCACAAAATTTGAACATTAGCTGAGGAAAGAGACCACTTCAGAGGAAAGAGATAGTCATACATTTAATACACTGCCTTTGTTTAGAAACTAGATCTAAACTTCATGATGATTTTGAAGATAAATTTTGAAGGACAAATCTTATTACTGACTGTTCTGAAATATTCAATGATCGAACTAAAAATCAGTGTTTTGAAATGGCTCTTCCAAGTGTACCATATGGTAAGAAGACAGGATAGTCTGAGGTATTGTGGAAGTGCACACACAAGTGTGTCTGTGGCAGACTCTTGATTTATCTGCAGATTAGCGCAAATCTCATTACAGCTGTTATAATTGTAAGCAGGATAATAATTTTCACCTGCCTTTCCAGGCCCTTCAAGACATGCAGGTGTTAAACAAGATCAATGCATTATTTTTACCCTGTTCTTCTGATAGTTGCAAGGTGCTAAGGCTGGTAGAGTTAGACTAGTTAATTTTTCTGTCATATCTGTTTGAGATTCATAGAATGAAAGTTTCAGACCCAATGTTTGGAATGAAATTAAACTTTGAGCCATTTCTCATTTCATCAGTGCCACTCACGTCATTTAGTAACCTGTTCATGCTTTGCTTTCTGTTTTAACAAACATTCATTACCTAGGTCAAAAGTGGTTAAAGGCCATTAATTAAAATAATCCATGGAGGTTAGAAAATGCAACTTAATCAGAAGTTTACATCTGAAAACTAGTTAACATTTTTCTGATTTTTGTTTTGAGATTATTGGAGGAAACAACACTGTAGAGTGAATTAGAATAATATCTGATAAAATATTAATTGCTTTATGGTGTCCTTGTTACAGGAACTGTGTAAGATTTTGTGTCCTTAATGATTCATTTCCTTGATTATAAGAGAGTGTTTTAAACTGTATGTGACACAACGCTCCTATCATTCAGCAATCTTAACTGGTATGTCAAAGCAATCCTCTGGTGGTTGGGTGTTCCCCCCCCCGAATATCTTGCATAATTTTGTATCTTGTAGTTATGAAATTTCTTTGACAGATTTTATTACCCATTTGAATCTAATCACAATACCCACAGGCAACCTTGCAAAATAAGGTGATTCTTCTGGAAGTTAACCCCATAATATTGCAAGCAGACAGCTTTTTAACTTTAAAGCCACATGGTACTTTCAGGCTTGGGGGTGGGAGTTGGAGGTCCTTATCAATACCAAACAGGCAGATACAGACTTTTCAAGGTAATTTGCATTTAGGATTCTGTGTGAATGTGAGCATCTGCTTGTCCATGTCAAAATACAGGTGCATTCTCTCAAGATAGCCATGACCCTCTTTAAAAGTGTTTGTTGTTTTTTTTAACCTTGGGTTCATGAGTTTTTCATTTGGTAATGTTTTTGTCCACTGAGCATTTGATTTTTCTTTTTTTTTTTTTGTTGACAGGGATGGTTAGTAATGTGCCTTTTGTTTAGTATTGGGGAAGTAGGAATGAAATATTGCGGACTACAAATAAGTAAATTAATTACTAGGTTATATGAAGAAAGCAAGACACCTTCTTGCTGTCTTTCTCCTCTTTTCCCTCCTATTTCCAGCTTGAATGTTTTGACCTGAGATTGATTGCTAACTGACTCAAGAAGATTCCTTTCCTTAAGGGTTTAAAAATTACATTACACTGTTGGCTTTGCTGTGCTTTTTCTGGCTGCTGTCTGAAAATGAGTATTTGTGTGTCTTGCTGTAACAGAAAGATTGAATACCTTTTTTTTTTTTTTCTTGGCATGCTACTACTTTAATGAGGAATGATATCAGTGAGGGCTGGAAAGCATTTAATTTTAAAATATATAAGTATGTGTGTGTGTATATATATGCATTTAAATTTGGATACTAATTAGTTATCAAAGTAGCCAAAGCATTAGAAATTGGTTTTAGAATGTAAAGGAGAAATAGAGGCAATAATTTCTTAAAAATGCTTTTGGCCATGATTGTTAAGTAAAATAAGCCTGCTACTGATGTGTTACTTCTTTATTTTCTTCCCCCCCCCCCCCTTTTTTTTTTAAATAATGCATGTTTTCTCACTGTTGCTTTCAGATAGGATGAGATTTATGTGGTATATGCAGGAAGATCAAATGCTGGTATTTCTTGACCTAAAGTTTGACTTGACATGTAGAAAGACTAAATTACCAAAAAAAAATATGGCACTACTGTAGCCTGAGAGCTAAGCATCTGCGTGTGTGATTGGTAGTGCTCAGTGACTTTATTTCTTTACCATAACAAAAGAAGCAGCAGCACAGCATTCTCTTTGTATTTTTGTATATTGCTGTTATGGGTGATCTGACTTCGCTTTTGCACCTTTTTTTCCTTCCCCTCCCCCTTTTTCCCCTCCCCCCCAAGTTCGTTTAACCCCTTGCTCAGGAACTGACATGTCCATTTACACTGATTGAAAGAAGTTTTCCTTACCTACCTGTCTGCTTTTCCACTACTGGATTAAGAATATAGTCAGATTAAAAAAGCATGCATTTTTTAACTAACAGGTTTTTCAATGTGGAATTCTGATTGCACAATGAAAATACTGAAGTGTAAGCCGATGTGGTTGAGCCTAACTGGGGAGGTGAATTACATGCAGATTAAGCTACTCACACTGTTCTCTGACAAACGTTCTTCAATGTTAGGAATGTGTTGGGGACTTCAATGACCTATTCTGTCAAAAATTGTTCACCTACCCATGTTTTACATTCTTACTCAGTTGTTGTTTAGTGTGTCTGAATTACATATGATTTTCCATTGTAATAGAGTGGTTCACTGTAACTATCTGTGAAATTTCTTATATGAGACTGAGCAATCCTTTTATGTAGTGACAAAGAGGAGGAAACCACATGTACACCATGAGCACAAATATTAGTTGATTTCATAAGGTCACTCACTATCACAAAATGACTTCTTATTTGTTTTCTCACTAAGAACTTACCTTTCTAGTTTTGATGGAAAGATAATAGCGGAAGAAAGAACTGTGTTTTTTCTATAGCTGTAAAATGAGGGTGGGGTCTTTCTGTCTTTGTCTTCTTCAGAGTCTGTTTGAATTCTCTTACATTTGAACGTGATTTGAGTCAGACTAAGACGTGATACTGTTGAGACTTCTATTCATTGTGCATCTCTCTGTTATGAGGGTATGAAACACTGACAGAATGGTTTTAACATTTTTGTATTGTTAGTAATGCTTACCAGGAAACTTGCTTCTTTGTAAATTCTCTTGCTTTGATTTAAATGTAATTTTAATTTCATCTTTTCTTATCTTCTAGGTGGTGTTAGCTGATTTTTAAACAAAACATTTTCAATAGTATAATTAAAAACCATTTCCCCTTCTGTCTGGTTTCATTTTGGCTGGAATGCTGTTTTTCTAAAATAGGCAATAAAGATGTCTAACAAATCAAACTTATGTAAAATATTGTTAAATAGAATGTTTATTTTTCTAATATCAAACAGTTTAGAACAAATTCAGTCCACTTGTAATGGGGCTGAGGGTAGGCTAGAACGAAGAGCTTTATGTGAAATGAAGTTTGAAAACAAATGGGAATACTCTATAAAACCTAAACAGTAAAACAGCTGGCTTGTAAGTAAGGTGTTGAACATGTCTCTAGTTTTCAAAGCCTATAACATTCCTTTTTCCTGCGTTCTCTGTCTAGAATGGAGCTTTAGCCTGCTCAAAGGTTTAAAAAATACCCTTGTAACATTGATTTCCTTTTTCAGTCACCTGGTTTTCATTAGTTACTCATCTGGAATTGACTAGCCTTAAATTCTTAAAATGTACAGCAGATACTTTTACCAGATGTGTATGCAGTTTAAACACAGCGCACTCCCCCACCTCCCCCAAAAAAAGACAAACCAAAAAATCAAAACCAACAAAAAACCCCCCAACAACCAAAAAACCCAACCCCAAACAAAAAATAACCCAATCAACAATTGTAGATGTTTAACTTGATATTCAAGTTCTGGAACTTAACTCATAGATTATAAATTAATGTTAGCATTCTGCTTGGACTTAGTGCACTACTGTGTATGTTAATGCCTGTTCTGTCTTACGATTTTAGCAGCATGTTTAGTTGAGATACTCGTTTCAGTAGTTTTGATTCTTTCTGCATGTAAACAGACAATAGGGTCAGATCATAAATCTTGCATATATGCTTGTAGCAGCTGCCTTTTTAAATACACAAAAGAATGTGAAGTCAAAACCTGGGAACATGATCAATTTTGTTAATACATGAGTGCTTGGTACTAGGTAACTTACACTGCCTGTTAAGATTTTTTTTACGTGCTGCCTGTAAAAATACTGACTTACCTTGGAGGACACCTATATTTTTCTAGGCTTCTTTGTTTCTGCTAATAAAGTGTTTTTTCAGTGCAAGAGTGTCCAATTCTGCACGTGTCCAGATGTCCTGTGGTCTTTACTGATGTTCTGTGATGAGTAAGACTTCTAATTTTTGCCCTGAGAAGCTGTTTTACTGTATGTGCTGGTTTATAACCGAGTTTATGGGCCAGAAGGAAAGAGTGCACGTGACTCTAATGTTCGACAGTTCATTGTAAGTGGAAAATCCTTGGTTCAAGTCTCAATGTTAACGACTCAATGTTTCATCTGGAGGATTTTGAATACAGAATGCATGGATATTCATTGCTGTGGAGACTACAGCCTATGTAAAAGCTGTAAATGATAGGCTTCGTGAAAGTCACACTCTTGCTTTGTGTCACTGTTCCCCTGAACTTCATGATAAGTGCCATCTTTAACAGAAGGAAATGTCGGTCCTCCCTCAGCACTTAGGAGTAGTCTGGAAGGAAGGCCTTCCAAGGGTAGGAGGTGTGTGCATTAAACCTGAGGCACTCACATCTTGAATGAATGAGAATTACATGGAGAAAACTCCTCAGCTGATGTATTCAGTCTTTGAAAAGATGTCATGCCTGCATCTGGAGGGAGTTCCAGAGCTGTAAATTCCAGGTGGGCAGAGCCTTTTTGCAACCTCAGCATGTAAGCCTAGAGGAAGGACAACATCCAACACGTTGATATTTCTCATAGACTAATAACTTCAGTAATATCCTGCTTAGAATACTGGCTTTCATAGATGACTCTCTCAAATGCCTGATTCTTCTCGTGTATTGTATATGGGAAGTTTTAGGTGTTTAATTCAGAGCTGTTTCGGCAAGTCACCTTAAAAGTTTTGTGTAGGGTGCTGAGTTGTGGGATGTCTTACCCTTTCCTGCAAGTAGAATGATATAAATGACTAAGGTATTAGGGCTAGTAGGTATAGTTCTGATTTATGCTGATAAACTTAGAATTCTTGTGGTAAATTACTTGTGCTCTCATTCTCCATTTTTTCAGTCTGTAAAATGGAAGTGGGCATTCTGAGAAATGCTCTGAATCCCCTGACTGGAAAACTTTGCATTTGAGATGTTATTACTAATGGGATTTGCATAATTTTGGTTAAATGTTTGTTCAGAGTTTTGTATTCCCACCACTTCTGATCGTTTCCCAGAATTTTTTGCTTGCAAGTTTCTCTCACCTTTACTTCTAGATCTTTGGAGGAGGCAGCTTTTAGTCTGATTCCTTAGGCCTGATGTGTCACAGACAGAAGGATCCTGTTTCACAAAGCAGGGGTTTCACATTTTGGTAGGCAGATAGTTATTTCTTTTTTTCTTCGCATGTTGTTATTGGAGACTGCCCAGCTCTTTTTTGCCACATTTGTCATGTTAGAAGCCAAACGCAGAGTAACATTGTCCTGCTACCAAATCCTAATTAAACAGGGAACTGAGGGATTGTTAGGCAAAATGAAGTTAAAGGTATGGCAAAGGAAAAGTAAGTCTATTTCTCTAGAATACTTTAACAGTATTGTTGCTTTTTTGTTTTTGTTTTGTTTGGAGATATACGCACAGGTGTGTGTGTACATGCTACACATACAGCATGCTAAACATATGTAGCATATATATGTGTTTGTCATCAAGTGCTTATGTTTGTGGGACAGTTTGCTCAGCGCAGTACCAGTATACCAGTGCAGCCACAACTATGTAAATACTGTTGCTTGTGCAGATGTTGAGTGGAGTAACAGTGGCCTTTTTCAGTTAAGCTTATACCAATATAGTTGCCCTACTATGTCAACATAAACTGAGCTGAAAAAAGATCCAAAGGTGTTTCTATGCAGGTCATTATGTTATTGTAGTTTACCCATATAATTATACAACTAAGGTAGTAGTGTTGGTACGACTCCTTTTGAGAACAAAGTCCAGGCCATTTTGTAAAGGCTGTGGAAACTATTGGAAATAGTTTGATAACCCTAATCTTGTGTCCATTCAATGTGCTTTTAACAGAAGGATCAAAGTACTGCTCTTACTGTGCTGATATTTTGTGGCGTTTTCTTTAGTGTTGTAATAAAGGACTATTTTAGAACTCGGATGTAAGCACAGTTCTGTAGTAGCTATGGCCTCAGGTCGCTTGTGATCCTGTGACTGGCAAAGTCGCCGGTTTGCATTGATCACGTGGCTGCGCCACTGCCAGATCTCTGGTGGACACTCTATCTTGCAGGTTTCTTAACTTGGCTGCCTTACAGAAACTGCTTCCTGTTTGTCTCCTCCTCTTCCTGCTTCTTTTTTCTTTTGCCAATTTCTAAATTATGCAGTGTGCTATTTAAACAAAACTATTAGTTTCATGGGTTGTTTGTATATTTTTACATAGTTGTAACTTTCCTGCAGTGGAAAGCTGCAGCTTTGTTCTGTAAGGAATACTACGTGTGCCAGGAGTGTTCGTGTTTCACAAGACTGTACTTTGAGTCAGTTTTCAATAAGAAAAAAGTACTCAAGATTCAGAAGTACATATTTGAGTGATCATGAGGGTAAGATGGGGTGGGGACCCTGTGATGAGAGTGCCAACTGATTAGCCATATCAGTAGATATGAGTAAGCTCATTCTATGTGGTATAACTTGGTGAACATTATTTATCAGGATGATTTACAGAAAGTGGAAGCTGGAGGGAGAGGGACATCTCTGAATGTTCCCATAGTTATGTATGAGTCTGTATGTAATGGTGTTTGATTGTTTGCTCTCTTGGGGATGGATTAATACTCCTCTTCGTTTACGTTGTAACCTGTGTAGGCTGTGTTAACAAGTGAGTATTCAGATTTCACGTAGAGAAATCGTTCTGTAAAAGATAGTATTTCCCCTTTCTGTTACACGATGAAAAATTATGTTTCTAAGCTTCTGAATAAGCTCATATTGATGTAAAATGGCAAATGACATACTGCTTCAGACAGCATTGTGATGTTGCAGATTTGCTTTCCCTTTTCTTTTCACCTGGTAGTATCATCTTTGCCTAACCACTTGAAGCTATTCTAAAAATATAGCAAGATGAGGCATTTGGTAACTGCTGCAGTAGCCACTTCAGTTCAAGGTGAGAAAGCAGCCAGTGTTCCTTAGCCTGTATACCACTAAATAAGGTGTAACAAACACAGATAATGAAGGGTTTTTTACTGTGGTTAAGATGTTTGTTGAACATAATTTTATTCTAAAGTGGGGGTGCTAATGTAGTGCACCCCTCCTCCTCTGTTTTTTAATAGCACTAAAAAAATAAAACCCCAAATCCCTACTGATTGTTGAGGGAAGCCACGTAACTGTACAAATGGGTCTGAGAGTCTTTCCTCACAGTTCTGTGTAACTGTCTGACCTGAAAATCCTGAACACCAAAGTCTGATTCAGGGACCAAGTTCCAGGGCTGCACAATGTGCTTTGAATTGAGAAAGGATTTGCTACGTATGTCTCTGTCTTGTTTCTGGTTTTCTTTTAAGTCTAGTGCCTTCATGTCAGTACCACATCCGAAAGGAATAGCATGCACTTCTTTACAGATGAAGCCAAACTGTCTACCTTTAATTTTGATTATAAGCAGTTCAGGGCAGTGACTGCGCTTTTGCTGTGCATTCCATGGTGCTTGTCCTGTTGGAGTCCTGACTAATGCCTGAAGTTCCCGGGCTAATCTAATTTATTAATAGTAAGTAACAGACGGTAACTGCTTCAAGATCTGAACTGAGGAATACGTAGAGCGCCAAGCTTTAATATAGGTATCTACTGAGCCAACCTCAGAGAAATACAGAATGCAATCTTCAGCAACCTTTAAAAAAATCAATTGTGTAATCCTCTCAGAACAGAGCAACTGTAGGTCACAAATTTAATACTGGCTTCTGTGTTTAATCTTAGTGGGAGTCACTTCCATGTTATTTGAGTTCTTTGTGGGAGGAGATGTTTGTGCAGAAGATAAACTACACGTTCCCAATGTGATGCAATTGGAGCAAAGTTCTTCCTAAAAGTTAAAGCAAACAAATGAGCCATCTTTTCCTATTCCCTGATATGAACACTATTTTTTTGGCATTGTGCAGAGTTGGTGGACTTGTTTGCTGGCTTTGTGCAGAACACTTAAACATGGTGTGAACTTTGCAGAGTGAGCACTAATTCATTGTAATTTAGCACCTGACAAGCAAGCAGTGCTGGTATTTAAAATACCTGAACGTGAACTTGTAAATGTCTGGTATGTGGTGGAAGGTAAGAATAATAGTTTGCATTGTAGTGCTTTGACCTACTGGTTGAGAACCACATCTGTCCGTGGATGATAACATAGTGAAAGCAAAAAAGTTATTTCAAAGTGGGAGATTTTTGCTGGGATTTTAATGCTAGGAAGACTGTTTCATGTTCCAGGCAAAGTGTAGGGTAGTGGTTTGTTCATGCGGCACTTAATCTGTGTTTAAGTGCATGAATAGTTTTGGCTTCTGTTTCCTTCTGGTTAATTTTTTTTACCTTTCGTTTTGTGTAATTCAAGAAAATAAAATTGCATCAGGTTAGACTGGTGGTCCATTTAGCCCATTTTTAACTGATGATGGCTATTTAAGGTCATCCCTTTCTCTTCTGTTTGCCAGTGCTAAGTGTTGGTTAGGTAAACTTCTCCCACTTTTCTAACTTGAAATGTAAGCTAAAACAGCTCTACCTGGCTGTCCTCTAGCTATTGCAAGATCACCATCACAGTTGTGGGAAACCATCAACTTTAGAAATAGGAAAATTTGTTTTTGGAAAACCAAAATTAGAAAGCTGAGACATGTGAGAAAATGTGTTTCTCAAATAAAGTAATAGTTGCAGCAGGTAAAGAAAACAATTCTGAAGTCTTTACTGAAGAGTTTGAAGTAGTTAGTTCAAATAATATTTCTATGAACATAGTAAAAATCTTAGTTTTAAACATTCCTTGGATTGGACCTGTGAATTGAAATACAACTATTTGTAATAATGAATTCAAATCCAGAAAACAATTCTTTAAGAAGCAGTGTTAGTTACTTTATTTTTCTGTCTGATTTAAGTGTAAAAGGTGAAATCTAATGGTGGAAAAGTATATTAGCTCTTCTAAGCAGCTAAACTAGTCACTTCTCTCCTGTTTAAAAATTGACCCCCTCCTAGCTATTTCTTTAATTAGCATTTAATTTGATAAAGAAACTTCTTTCACTTTTGTTAGTTTTGTTCTGATAGTCTTTGATCTTAGCAGTTTGATATATACCATGGTTTGTAGCTTGGTGAACATATTTTTGAGTTTTGCTAAAAGTCCTGAATTAGCTTGCTCAGGTGATCCTGCCCTGAGGCAGCTTCTGTGCATGCTTCAGTTTCCCTCTTCCTTTCTCTAAGGTGTGACTCCAGACAGGGAAGGCTGTTCTCAAGCTTTTCCACAAGAAATAACAATATCCATAATTTACATGTATGCTAGGATTTAATCCTCTTCTCTTTGTCCCTTCTTCCCCTGGGCCTCACAGACCTTCCTGTTTCTGATGTCTTATTTTTTCTCTGTGACGCTTTTTGACTGGCTGCTCCAAGAAGCAGTTATTTATAGCATGTAGAAAAATCAGGTGGCATGATACCCTTTTGTATTTTTGAGATAATTGAAGTTGTCTTTTTATTGTTGTTTTCTGTCCTTGCAGAAGTGCACTTAACATTTCATTATTTTTTTGTTCCTCATTTTATTAGTTGGGTATTTGAAAGTGTAATGCTATTTCTGTAAATTCGGTGGTAATGGATAATTGTTAACAATTTTACTTCATTCAAACTTAAGCATTGCATATTGTAGCATCCCTCCTTCAATGACATGATCCAAATTGGAATTCCCCTCAAAAATTGAGGATTCAGTATCAATTTAGTTGTAGATCCAAAATTGCTATTGTTTATAAAGATGCATACACTTTTTCTTGACTTGACTAATGGGAATTTTGTTCTGCTTGCATGTATTACAGTGTTCTGCCTACGTAGGTTATTTATTGAGATTTTGTTTCTAATTTGAATTTGCAGAGTTTGTTACAGGGTTGGGGTAGGAGTTGGAATATCCCATTGCGATGTCTCTACCCTGAGATGGTATTTCATCATCTTCTAGTATCTGCTGTTTTTTCCCTTTAAGCCTTTTAGCTTAAAAATATCGACGTTTGTTTAATTTAAGTTTTCTAGACTTAGAAGATAGCTAAAAAAAAAACCCCCAAAGTAACATATTCTAGTGTCTTGAATGGATTGCAAAGCACAGCGCTGTGTTACATTTTAACCTTTCAACTTCTTGCGCATGACTGAAAGGGTAAAATCTTTATGGGTAAAGCCTTTACCAGCACCGTTGCATAGGAATACGTATTGTATAAATGGTGCGCATTATCATGCATTGCACAGTAATTTATTCTGTGTGCTTCTTATCAGATTGCCAGGCTTTCTTGCAATATCTTCTTTAAAATGGCTTTTTCTATAACTAGTTTTATGAAACAAGTGAAGTGCTGGGGCTTTTTTCCTGTGTTCAGTGGACTGCCTTGTTGAAAGCTAAAAGAAAGCTCTTTAAACTTTACCAGCGTTTTTACTACTTGTGCTTCTGTTATTTCTGTATTGTATTTCAAAATCGAGTAGACCTCGTGTGGATGGAATTCAAACAAAAAAAAAAATTAAAATTTTCACAGAAAGTAACAGATAAAGAAAGGTGTAGCCTGCGACTAAAACCCAAGCCAGAAGAAGGCTAATGTGCTTTAGTGTCAATAGCTCTTCAGTCTGTTAGTTTAATCCCTAATATAGGTTAATGAACATGACTGGCTATTTTATATAACTGTGCTGCTGAAGTGGAGTCAGCAGAGCTATTGCTAGTGCTCAAGATGTGTTACGCAATTGTAATATCAGAGCCAATTCATTTGACGCTTTTTTTTTTTTTAATATCTTTTATAGTGTGCCGGTCAAATAAAAGTCCGTGGGTCTGTCTGACGTGCTCAAGTGTCCATTGTGGAAGGTGGGTACAAAGTGTTAGTGTGAAAATCTTTTAATTAGACCTTTATCTTTTTCCTTTGTTGCTCAACTCTCAGCCAGTTCATTCAAAATTTTCCTGAATGCCATATAATTCCCTGAAATAAACCTTTCATGATCTCATTTAACATTGTATGTTTATACTGAACACACTTCTTTGATACCTTATGAAAGTCAGGAGATTATACTCAACATATATATATATTTTTTTTTTTTCTAAAAGAAAAGTGTACAGTGAATGTGATTGCTTGGCTCAAAATGCCCGGAGAACTGATAACTCAGTGGATTATCGTGAAGTTTCATTCTGTAAAAGATGTTTCTATTGTAATAAGATTAAACTAATAAGAATTCTTGGAAACCCACAAATCCAAAGTTCACACAGCTTATTTTGAGAAAAATGGCAACTGTCCAGCGTAGACAGAAAATACCTTAGATGTACTGTAGTGTAGTTTTGGAACAAAGTTATTGCCATAACATAGAAGGACTAGTTATCATCAGAATTCCTTCAGAGTATATCTGGTTTTTTGTCTGTATTAGTTGAAGTACAGCAAAAGAATGTGTAGAGGAATGATACAGTCAATGCTGTTACTTATGTGTCAGGATAATTGTAGAAAATTTGCTGCTACAGAAATGTTTAAGATGCTCATTATTATATGAGAATGCAGTTAGTGTTGACATATAGACAGTATCTGAGCTGTGAATGTGTTTTCATCTGTAGGGTAGTATCTGTGCTGGTGTGCTTTTATTCTGGAAAAACATCAAACTTAGTGACTTTGTCTTTTAAAGTGGATTCAGTAAACTTCAGGTTTTGTTTCTTTGATCTGCATAGCAGTAAGTGCCACAATTGTAATAGTGTCTCTTCTTCAGAGTTTTCAGCACAACTCCCTTTTTTTTCTTTATTCATTTATTTTATAAATGTATACTTGGGGAGAACTAAGAGAGGAGGATAACTTCATGTTATGTGATGGTGTGATAGAAATTGTTTGGAATATTTTACTTGTTACCAATTCTAAAAAAATATTATTACTGTCCGCATGACCTTTCTTGTGTGCAATTAGTAGACATTGAGTCAGTTATTTATGCAGGGTGTTTTGACTTTTCAAACTGCTCCCATCCTTAGGATGGAAAATAATTGAATGAGAAGAATGTAAGATACCTTGTAACGGGAGCACTTTTGATCATGAAAGCACACAGCATATTCTTCTGTTCAGGAAATGTTTGAAAGTAAAGGAAGAGAAATAGAACTTCTCAGATCTTCACTTGAAAGTACATCCTTCAGTTAGAGTCATTAGGAACATCACTGACCATGTTACAGCAGCAGAGCATTTCTGGTGGGAATATAGCTTTATAAACCTGTCATTGGCATTGTTAGGCAGAAAACTAGCTCTGACAAGCACAACTGTCTCATTCATGTTATGACATAGTTGCTGCAGGATTCTGGCAGCACAGCAATATCGGTAACCTTGTGGCTTCAGTGCCTTAACTAGCACAGCTGCATTAGCAGAATTGTTCACACCTGCATGTGAGAACAAGTGTAGAACACAAAGACCTTATGTGGAACATGTGCAGAGTTCCTATCGGTTAGCATTGCCGAGTTCAACAAGCAAGAAATGGGGGAGGAGGGAATTTACCTGAGGTCTGGCCAAGCACTTCTAAGTGTTAATGATTTTCAGCTGATACTTAGGGCACTTGCATTTGTAATGACACTTTTTTAATTAAAGATGCTTAATTTTCTAGATCTCAAATTTTGAATGTGAAAATGTTCATTGTGTCAGCAAGAGAGCTGTAGGATTTTAGATTTCTTTTTCAGTTATGTGACCCCAAGCCCTAGAGCCTTTCAAATTCATGAACTTTATATAACATGGAATACTCTAATATTAAATCATGCTGCAGAATGGGAAAGCTTAAAATGGATGTGCTTTCATATGGGGGTCAGCACACTGTTAAAGTAATCACAAACATGATGATGAGTTCTGGGAGGACAAAAAAAGTAGAGCTTTAAGAACAGTATATGAGAAAGCTATATGGAGAACTAATCACATTACAGGTATGGAAAAAGGAAGCTAATGATTTTCTCACTTGTGAAGGTGCATAAGTCTGTTCAGGGCCCAGATCCTGGGGTCTGGTACAAGGATGCATGTTTGTAGTTGCTGTGAGGGAGATGGAGAGATTAATATGGACAATGGGGGAGAGTAACGGGGTAAAAAGTCAGAAAATTTAACCAGTGTTTTCACACAGGTGAATTGCCTATTTTAACGCTTGTATAAATACTGGATGCTTATTAGGCTGCCTTTTTTCTTCTTATTTTCAATGAATGTCGGTAACTTGTAACGGTGAAGTAACTCTTTAAAAGTATACTTTTTTTTCATTTCTTTTAGATATGTGAACGGCCATGCAAAAAAGCATTATGAAGATGCACAGATTCCTATCACCAATCATAAGAAAACAGAAAAACAAGAGAAAGTTCAGCATACTGTGTGTATGGATTGCAGTAGTTACAGTACATACTGGTAAGGGTTTAAATGCTGTAATTTGACAACTTTGTACATACTAGAAGGTGAAAATTTTAGAATCTTGTGAAGCATTAGATTATAGACATGTTTGAGCATTTCTTCTCCTGATTTCCAGACCTGGTGGTTTAAGAACAGTTATGAAATAACCCTCTGCTTTTGCATGTGTATTGTAGCACTGGTTGCTGCTAAACTCCCACATTTCAAATGATTTAGCATTTATTTCAAAAAGTTTCTGCTATTTATGTGGTTTGGAGTTGCTTCTGTTTGCTTTGGGGGTATGTTGAGAACCTAACCTTTTAATTGCAAAAGCTGTTATTTGGCTGTAGTTACTCCTTCTGTCAAATCGATGAGCATTTCACGTATCCTTTAACTGTCAGAATATTGAAAAATAAATTAATACACTATAGTTCCTGTGCAAGAGATGTGAACTTGAGGTGTGTATGGATGTGTTTTGTTTGGAGGTTTTTCCAATGCTATTTTTTTTCTTCACTCTGAAAGAAAGGCTTCTTTCTTTTGGAGATTTGGTGCAACCTGTATGAGTTTGGGAAAGGGATGGATCGTGTTGGGAAGCAGCATCAGCACTCTGGCAAGATGAAGTAGCAGAATCACGGAAGTGATTCTTTTAATAGAAGAATGGCCTGGGCTGATTTGTTCTATCAGTTTTTTCGAGTGAGATATGAGCACTGTTTAGGGAGCTGTAATAGTTATGCTGGTAAAGTCAAGTTCCCTATCTTTCTTTTTCCTCAGAGAGAAAAGACTGGAAGTCCATTGAAAGCAATGCTTTCATGTGTTCAACATCTTCCATTCTCTTTACCCATAAGCAAAACTGTTGACAGCTACTTCCCCGTTTCCGGGTAGCTTCATGGTTTCCCATGTGTGGTGTTACTTGTGCGGTGTGGCAGTGCAGGATTTGAACAGTGCAAATGTCAGGGAAACCCATGTTATGGTCTTGTAAAATTACTGAGTATATCGCTCCACTGATGGGTATTTTGTTGAAATATTTGGATGTCCTATGTGTAATTCATCAGGGAAAAATCTGTTTGTTGAAGTTTGGGTATCCAGTTTTATGAGGAATACTTCTGTAACAACTATTTTTATCCCCTGCAAGTAAAACCACAGTTAAGTTGTCTCACCTGAAGAAATTTTGTTAGAAGCAATTAAAAAATTATTCAGGTGGTGCATGCAGCAATGACAAAAGCTGTACAGATGTTAACCATAGAAGAAAGGTTTGAGTAGCTTTGTGATGTACGAGGATTTTGCTTCTATTTACATTCTATTTAAATGACCAGCATTTTTATCTGTTCCTTTGTGAAAACAGTAGAAAACATAACATTTTTCTAAGTGATGCATATGCATGTGCATACATATGCACAGGTAACCAGCGTTGGAAGCTAATTCCATTTTCCTGATTATTGCTATTAACAACTGAGTTCTACATTGTGGGGTTTTGGTTTGTTTGAAGTATGACCTGTCTTTTAGTCACTCTGAAGGTAAGAATGTGTGGAGGAATTTTAGCAGGGTATTTGAAGTCTTGATTCTGTCTCCATTTACTATGACAAACAGTATGTCCAACTTGTGGAGTTGTTATACTAGCAAGTCAGAGCACCATGCTGACCTTGTCCCAAACCCAGTATGGGCATTGCAAAATGAGGACAGCCAAATTGAGGACTATGGGATCTATTACTGAGACAAACTATGCCTGTGAGGAGCAGGTAGGCACGCGCTGAGGAAGCTCACTGGTGTTTCACAGCATGTTTGTGGTAGGACAGATGAGAAGCAGTTTAGCACGTTCTGTCTTTTCTACTGTAATCAAAGTAGAAGGCTGAGTTATCTATGGATGAACTGGAACTGATTGTAGAGAGCTTTGCCTTGGGGGGTTCTGTTGTGTATAATTCACTAGCAAATTCTAACTCTGCTGTGCCAATGTGAAGCCGAACAAGTTTGAAAAGCAGCATATCTTTGCTTTCATTTAGGATATTTCAGGTTTTCCCCACCTGATGATCAGAAAAAGATACCTGGATGTGTTATTGCACCCAATTTTTTTTCAGTGGAAATGAGCTTAGATGTGTGAAGATGCAGCAGAAAGCATTCACACCAACTTCTGCCCCTTTATTTCAGACAGTACTGTAGGGACTGCTATTAAATCATGCTTGCCAGTTAAAGCGAATAGTTAGGTGAATGCGAGTCATAACTAGCTACTGTGGAGACTGAATTTTGAAATGTTATTTGTTAGCTTCTTCAGAGGAGAGGTGAATCCAGTAGACAGTGCTAGGTTTATGCAATGATGCTTAAGTGAACTTTTATTTAAAGATTAATATTTTACACTAGCAATGTGGGCAACCTTGAAAATTTGAAAGTCAAGAAAATGCCATCCTAAGAATTAATTTAATTTTAATTGTACTGTAAAAATAATGGAGATATTTTGATGCAGTGCTGGCTTTGATATTTTTATTTGCAGTTCTGTTTACTGCACAAAGTTGAGTAGAATACTCTTGTTCTGTTTTTATCCTGTGGATCCCAATTTACTGTGTTCTTTAGCTTGCATAATAGTAGCAGGCCTGTATGGGCTCTTTTCTAAGCAGAAGGCATTTAATACTTTGCTTGTCTTTGGCCATGTCATAAACTTCCATGCAGTCATGAGAGCAGAGTCTAGGGTTTGCTTTAGCTATTCTTGTCAGTCCAAGGGGAAGAAATACTACGTGACTGTAGAAGCTACCCTGGTTTATTGAATGTTGTTTCTAGTTCACATGCAACCTTGCTGTAAACCAAAACCAGATCAAGCAATCTCCTGTAACTGCATTTCAGCATGGAATTCTAGGTGTGTATCTTTTCTTTTATGTGATCACAAGCTTTCAACACAGCTTTGGAAGGAACTTTTTTTCAGTTCTGGTGGCATGGTGGGTAATTATTTTTTAATCTGAGATGAGGTTTTTATTGTATTTATGAATTTGGTAATGTTTTGAAAAATGCAGGCATGCTTGAGGTGTCATTAAGTATTGGGCAACTAGGGATTTGCTTTCCAGAGGGTTTTGATCTTTCTTCTATGTCCTCCTATTCACCTGTTCAGTCTTCACAGTGGAAGACTTGAGAGAATCTTAATCTTTTATTTATTATGAGAGTACGACTCTCAATTCTTTGGTCACTTTTGAGACAGTGGATGCAATACTGTATCTTCAGATGGAATTATGTTTGAGACCCTAAGCACTGAGAAAAACAGACTCCTGAATTCCACTTTTTGGAGGTAATCAGCCTTTCAATTAGTTCTAAAGTACTAAGCAGAAAGAGCCTACAAGTAGGACAGATGTCTTTTTCTCTGTAAGCTATGGTATGATGCTTTCACCTGCTCTGTTAGTGGTTGTTTTTCTGTGCATGAGAAGTAAAATGATACGCGTAAGAAGCCTGCTTGCAGAAATAACAAGAGTCCTCTTTCAGGAAATTCAATTTGTTTTCTCTGCACTAGTGCACAAACAGTTGGTTAACACAGAAGAAGAAAGGCTGCCCTGTTTATGTATTTGCATAATATGTTTCCCGTGTTCATTTAATCCCAGACACAATTTGCAGGTCAGATTTCTGACCCATTAGCCTCCTTGTTATCTGTTAAAGGGACACGGTTGTGCTAATGTGTTGTTCCCACGTCACCCCCTCGTTGTCCATCGGTCTAAGTGCCAAAGACTTTAAAAAATTCTTTTTAGCCTTTCTTTTTGTAGTGGTTGTTCTATTTAAAAAACAGACTTACTGTGCTAGTGCATGAGCTTCCAAAAATAAGATTACTTAGGACCATTATTGTGCATTCTACAGTCAGTGGAAATTAAAGAAGGTAAAAAGCCTTTTGTCAAGACAGTAAAACTTGAGTAAACTAAGAACTCGTGTAGGCTGTTAGCACAACTAAGGAAACTTGGATTTTCCTAATTTTTGTTGTCCTGAAATTCTTCAAATCCAGTCAGGGCTTTCAAACATAGCACGAAGTTCTGTAACCTGCTGAAATGGACAGCACTGAGCATATGTGTTCCCCAGAGCAGCACATACATTGACTGGCTTGCTGCCATTGTAGCAGCAAAGGAGGCCAGAAAAGACCAGGCCTTGGAGGTAGCAGAGGTGCTAAAAATAGAAGGTGCATAGACAGGAAAATATCATGTTAATCCATAAAAGGGACCCTCCCCGAAATATAGAATTTGTTCTCTACAATTGCTGCTAAAAGTATATTATAGAACTGCTGTATGCAAGAAGGTGTATTGTTAATTTGTGATAATTCCGGGGATCACAAATTAAACATCTGTTTTGAATGTCAGCTTCACATATAGGAAGTAATCTCTCAGCAGTTTACCTTTAAGGTGCGTGGGCTTACCAAGTTTTAAGCTGTTAAAGCATGAACTACTTCCTATGCTGTTTACTTTGTTTATTCAAAGTAGATTTGGTAGTAGTGCTGTTATTTCTAGTAGTAGTGCTGACTCCTCAGTGTTGCTATGGGGGTGGTTTAAAAAACCTGTCCATTAAGGAGAAATAGAAGAAGCTTATCTTGTTTTAAGTGAATCTTAAAATTACTTTTCCAGTGTTGCAAGGATTCTGACATTTAACGATGTATTTGGTTTTATCCTTCCATCTTAGGTAAAGTGCTAACTTGCAGTTTTATGTTAAGATCCTAACTGGTATGTGAGATCAGACTAAAAATAAGGTTAGCATGATCTTTAGGGCATGGGAGCAAGTATTAAATCGTCTTTCAGCAATAAGTAAGCTTAGAGGCTTTCAGTGAGCTTGCATCTGCTTTCATTCCCTGTTACAGATGTTAGTAGCTACACAACTAGGGTAGCAATGTGATTGTGCTAGTATACCTGGGGGTGTGGACACGCTTGTTACTAAGGAGGAGTCGGACTGTACTATTTCCACCTGCACTATATTTACCTCTTACCAAAGCTGGCCTGGGTAGTTTGCTCTGATGGTTGTCCGTGAGGTTGGTGTCCTGTGAGAGTGGCAAATGCAGGAACACTTCATTAGATAATTGTAGGTGAATAGGAGTACCTAAAACATGGCTGAAAAGTAAGCCTGTTTACAGACTTCTTCCCCCTCCTAAACTAACTAGATCTGTGGCAATCTTAAAAAAAAAAGAAAAAATTCTATTACTGGCAATAGCTATCTTATAATTTCTAGATCTTGTGTAAGTATCTGTAACTGCTGTGTTCAGTGTTTGGAAATCTTGAGAGTTGTGTTAATTTTTGGAAATCTTGAGTCTCCTGTTAATTTCTCAGAGGCAAAAATCAAGACATCCTGGACAGACTGGTCTTAACAGACTCCTTTTGGTGGCAAGGGCCTTTACTTTCTTCACTCTGTAGTCTCTTCAAGAATTCAGTGTTTGAATTAGCATTAGCAATATTGTTGCCTTTGAACTACATTGCAGATTAATGCAACAAAGAATGTTGTAAACTCCAGTTGTGCCTGAAGTGGATAGCTTCATTAGCATCATTAACTTACGAAGCACCAATCCGCTCCAGCAGAGGAGTAACCTGAGGTGATGAGAATGTGTTTTGCATTTGAGTCAGTCCTGTGCCAAAGGGAAAGGAGAGAAATAGCTGCAGTTCTGATATTAAACGTATCCGAAGTAAGTTAGTTTTCTTCACAGGAAGCATTCAGTTGCCAGCCAGAATTTGAAGCTGCAGTTTGATGCTTTAAGCAGAGGGCTGACAAACACTGGTCAGAGCCAAGTTGCCTTTGTGGGACATGGGGGAAGGGAAGTTGTGACAAGTCTCCTCCCGTTTTGTCGCAGTGGTGTTAAAACTTTTCTTATCTTCCTGTTTCTCGTGCCAGAACATGGGTTATCTAGTCTTGCCTAAGCCTGAGAGAGTACTGTGAAATGTCATCTGCAGCTCCTGTGCACAGTAGTAAGGCTGCTGCTCTGATGACTGCCTGCTTTGAGAGAGACTCCAGGAGGCTGCACAGAATTTTTGGTTTACCGATGTGCAGGTGTTGATTCTGCAGGTCTGGGCTTCCTTACTGACTGCAGCATTTCTGTTTCTTGGTTTTAAGGGATTTTTGTCCTTCCTTCCCCTGGGGATTTAAAATACAGCAAAGCAGCAGAAGTAATGCCATCTTGTGACAGTTTTCTTTGCTACTCTCTCCTTCCATTTCTTCAAATCGACATGTGCACTCAGTACTCAGGAAAAAAGTGAAATAAGGTGTGGGGGTTTTTTTCAGCATTCCCTAAAAGACTTTACTTCCCCCCTTTAGAAATGGTCTGTAACTTTTGCCTTCACGCACTGTGTGATGTGTTACAAGCCTGCAGTTTTAATATTATAATGAACATCCTTGCTTCTTGGGAAATGTGAGGTCTTTGTAGAACATTATAGGATTGTAGACTTCTGTAACCCTTGCTTCTGCTAAGAGGCCATTTTGATTTGGCTTCACTTTATATTTGCTTTGAGGCAACGGGGGGATCACCTCCTCTCTTTTTTTAACTCAGTTACTTACTTTTGCACACTTCCCTGAAAAAGCTGAAAATACTAACTCAAAAAACTATGAAGTTTTATAAGGGTTTCTGTATATATAAAAACTATATGAGAGATTGAGTGATATTTGTGGTTAAAGCACAAGTGTGAGTTGCCACAGACTTCTGGTGTGACTTTGGACAAATCAGGTAATCTCTTAGTTCATTTTCTCTGGTGTTTTTTCCATAGCATGTGTGTATCTGTTTAGCACCTCAGGTTTTAATGATAGCTTTAGAGTCTTAAAATAAATTGATTTTTGCTATACATTAATAAAACCTTTGTATTCTGTTTACCTGATGTCAGTTGATCTTTTCTGATAAATCTTCTGTGGATTGTCTACTAATGCTGCTTTTGGTTACACCATATGTTTGAATTTTTATTGAACTGGAAATCTGTACTGAGACAAGCAGTACATCATGCCTCTGATTTCTAATGAAGAACTGAGCTAGAAGAAGAAATATGTTAATAAGATAGTGCCTGTACCTTCTCATGCTATAGGGTAGCTTTCAGAGGGAACCAAGCTCAGTATGTAGGTGTTGTGCTCCCCTGTTCCCCTAATCTTCCACTGAAACACTTCAGTGCTTCCTGCGTGTAGGCTTGCATGACTATTTTGGAGTACTTCATTGAAATCCTTTGCACTTTCTGATACATGCTTTTCTTGCAGTTATCGCTGTGATGATTTTGTAGTCAATGATACCAAGCTGGGCCTGGTACAGAAGGTCAGAGAGCACCTACAGAACTTGGAGAAGTAAGTAGTTTGTTTACATCCAGACTGCTTTGGGAGGACTTCTTGTATTGCATCATTTAAGTGGTATTCCTGTTTTATATGTATATAGGTATTTAATAGATATATTTTTTGGTTCTGCTATGTGTGTGATACTGTGTATGCGTAAATATCCTTTTCGTCACTGAGAAGCAGAGGTGCAGAATGAATGGATTCAGCTGATCTCATGTGTTTTGTTTCTTACACAGCGAATCTTGTAGAAGCAGCATATGGTGATACAGGATTTTAGATATTGATTAGCTTTTTTGCTATCTACCCAATGATTACTGTCTTTTCCCATGTAAATGGGAGAGAATTTCCAGAACAGAATCATAGTTTTGTCAAAACCAGAATAAGTTTCTGGAGCAGAGAAATTGAAGTGAAAAAAGGTGGAAGTAGTCTTCATATTAATTGCATAGTTTTGTTTCCAAACAAAAAGATTAAGAAGGCTTATGAACTTGGAATTGTACAGGAGAGACATGTTTTTCCTCTGCCATTTTCTGGTGCTGTTCCACTGAAAAGTAGATATTACAGTCTGTGTGATGAGATGCTGTGGCTAGTGCTAGATAGCAAAATAGTCTTTTCACAGTTTGCTTGGAAATCTTATATAATACTAAGTAGACGTATGTGTGCGTACAGTGCTTCCAAATACATTTGAATGCTCCAGAGTTGAAATAGGACTCCTAAGAAATTGTAGTGATTTTGAGAAGTCTCTGGATCCTCCACGAGTTAAAGTGTGTCACTTACTTTGTCGGTAATACTAACATTTTCATTGTTTTCCGTTCTCTTTTTGATGGACTTCTCAGGTATGTAATGAGATGCAGAGGTGTTTCAGCATAATGACAAGTGCATGTTAGTAATTTGGAAATGTCCAGGAGATCTAGGTCTTTGGGAGGTAAATGATATGTTGTGGAGGCTTCCCTTGAGTGTAATCTTTTTGAGTGTTTGGAGGGCTTTTTAATTTTAAAAAAAAAAAAAAAAAAGGGAAAAACCCCCAACCTAAAACCCTCCAAAACCCCACAAAACCAAGATAAAATCTGTGACAAGTTATGAGTTTGCTATTAGATTAGAGAAAAATCATAAACTGGGTAGAACTGAAGGCCCAGTAATATCCAATGATGTGGAAAAGAATAACTAATTCTTCTTGTAACTTTTTATTAGTATTACATAAATGTTATAACCCCATGTATTTTTATTTCAGTAAGAGAAGTCAGCTGTAATACATAAGTGTTAGCACTTGAGATGCTTTTCATTTTTGGTAACTACTTCGTCCTGATGTTTTTTGAAGTTGCCATTTTAAAGGCTTAGAGCAGTCTTCTGACAGGAATATTTTATGGAAAATTCTGTATTAAGTTCCTTTGATTAAGGAAAAAGATCAATGTTTTAGATGAAAAGTAGCATGCTGATAAGGCCACTGTTCAGGACACATAACTTAATGCAATTAACTCAGACATTAGTGTCCAAAATAGGATGTGCATGTGAAAAGACTATGAAAAGCACATGTTGCAATCGGGAAGCCCTTTGCTCTCTTAATGTCAGCTGATGGCAGATGTAATCGCCATGTTGTCCATTTCATACAATATTTTGTTTTTATAGTAAGTAACCTCTTTTAATTACTTTTCAACAGTTCAGCCTTTACATCAGACAGACATAGGAAAAGGAAACTATTGGAAAACTCATCTCTGAACAGCAAGTTATTAAAAGTAAATGTAAGTATGACGGATCCAGTACAGTGAGTTAAAGGGGTTTTCTAAACCTGTTGAGACTTATAGATGGCCTGGATTTGAAATAGTTACTATCAGTTACCCAAATTCTGCTTGGTGCGCCCTGTCTTTCTCGTCTCCTGACCCTGCACGTAGAAGAGCCCCTTCTCACAAAAGAATGTTTGATATTCTGCTGCATTTCTGTTAACTGTAGACTTTGAGCTTCCCTGTGCTTAAGAAGGGTTTCCTGTCAAGGTGGAGCTTCAGGCCAGTTTGAGCTTGGTGGGATCAGCAAAATCGGAAGGAGCTGGTACCTATTTGGATTCAAACAAGGCTAGACGTAAGACTTCTCTGAGCAAACGAGGGTTTTGTCTTCCCCTCCCCATGCAGAAGGCAGAAGCAGCTGCACTGGTTTTCTAGGGGGTAAGAGTTAGGAAAAAGTGAAGAATTTTCACAAATTTTTAAAAAAACATAGTAAAACTTGCTTTCAAAAGGAACTGTGGACTATTCTGAAAGCTTTTTTCACTCTCATCTTCCTGCTATTTTAACTTCACATCTGCAGAATAGCACCCAGGAGAGGACGATCCAGCCCTTGCTATATACCTTAAGGGCTACATAGTTTCTTCCAGACAAAAAATGCCCCAAAGCAAATGTCTGTGTTTACCACAGTTTGGGTTGAGGGAGTTTCTAATCTTCATAATTTCTCCCAGATTTTAGGGAGGGAGAGGGGAGATGCTGACCCGGCTGTATGCAACTGCCTCATTTTCACCCGCAGCCAGAAGGAGTGGTAGAGCAGAGCTATTCCTCCTTGGCCCTAGGGGCTGTGGGACAGCAATGTAGTCAAAGGGAGCTGAAGTAATAGCTGTCTTCAGCTATGAGAAACAATTACCTGATTACCAAGAGAGGTTCTTGAGAGGAGTATGAATGGAAATAAAAGGGTGGAGTGGGAGCAAAGCAGTCAGTTGCTGTTTTGCAAAGTCTGTAGGGGTTTACTTACTTTAAAAATGCACCGCCTACGGTCAATTTCGGGTCCCCTGAATGTGCTGTGTATGCTTCCTGTACCTGTCCTGTACAATCTTGGGGTGATTAAGGAAGCCTGGAAGAAATAATGGGGTTTTTTTGCTATGGCAACACACGGCATCATTGTCTGGAAAAGTCAAAGCCAGTAAAAACCAAAAGGAAAATTCTAGACAACGTTTAGATACGGAGAAGACAGAAAGCATGAACTTTAATGCTGCTTTTATTCTTCTTAGTCTGTGCTGTTTTCTCAGTTTTAGTAATACTTGAATATTGCCTTTGGCAACAGATGATCTTTTTATTGTTGGCACATTGGATCCCTATCTAGAAAAGACAGGGCACTGCTGTTTGCATTAATACCCTGCTGTCTCACCCTGGGCAAGAGTGAGAAAAGAACATGCTGAGGGCACTGTTGTGTTTGCACTTCCTTTGCACTTCAAGTTTTCTTCCTTTATTGAAAAACAGGTCTCTCTTTAAACAGTTCTTACTGAATTGGTGAATGGCTGATGTAAATAATACTTTGCCTTTTTTTTTTTTTAACAACATATACACGTATATCCTGCTGTCATTAGTTCTTCACCAGAGATGATGTTTGTGGTAGATTTGGAGAGGAAAAAAAGTTGTTTTGGAACTCTTTGAGTACATATTAGGTAACCTGGATATGCATCCAGTCTTTGGCTTTCAAATTCTGTTAGAACAATGAAGAATGCCCAGAAATTTGATGAACTTTCAATGTGATATTTTGTAGACAGTGGAATGTGTCCAAGTGTTGCAGATTCTAGAAATCATAAATGCAACGCTGTCCACATTTCTCTTCCCTCTCCTCCCAGCCCACCCTGAAGATTATTTGGCAAAAAGCAAGCTCATCTGTGGGTAACATTGCTCAACCTGTTGAAATTCCTAGACTGTAAATGGTGTATATTTTGATTCTCTTCATTTGACACATTGCTTTCTTTGCATGGTCAAACTTGACTGTTTCTTTCCCAAATAAGCACTGTTGTCTGTCTTTCAAAAATCATCCTGGCCACCACAAAACCCCACCAAGACAGCACGCTAGTGCTGGTGGCTTAAAAACAACCTGCAGGCTGCCACCCTGTGCATATTGGACAGGGGACTAGATGAAGAGGGACTGGTATTTTTATTTTTCCAAGGCACTTTAGGAAATTGCTGTCCAACTTTCACTGAACATTATTGGAGTGTGCATATTTAACATATATCCACACATACTTTGCAATAAAAGCCTATGATTAAGTCTGTGTTGTTCTATTCTAGATTTATTTGCACAGGAAAAGATGTAGTGTAGTTTTCTGTTGACAGGAATAAGGTTTCATGTCAAGATGGAGCTTCAAGGCAGTGTGAGCTGGTGAGGTGGTTGCTTTGCCTCTGAAACTGCACTTTTCAAACAGTGTAGTTTATTATTGATTAAATCTATGCTGATCTAAACAGAACAGCTCTGTGGGAGCTGGGAAGAAAGTGAGGGAGCAATGGTAAGTCTTTCTCTAACTTAACTATTCTCGTTTCCAGGGAAGCACCGCTGCCCTTTGTGCCACAGGCCTTCGGAACCTGGGGAATACGTGTTTCATGAATGCAATCCTTCAGTCGCTCAGGTACCTCCGAAGCTTTCCGCGTGCCTCTGTGAGAGTGGTTGTGTGCGGTAGCATTAGGCAAGGGAATTTGGCAAGTTACCACTGTATGAAAGTGTACCAAGATTTGCAGGAACGGGGTTGTGCAGGTAGCATAAAGTTGTGTTTCGCCATGTGAGAGGCTTGCTGCGATGCAGCGTTCCAGAGCTTGTATCCTCAGTGGAAAAGGAGACTGCCCTTTGATTGCCGAGGATGTTGAAACATGTTAATGCTTATGGTCACTGAAAGCAGAGACAGCGCTGTTGAGGGATGGGGTCTCATGGAGGCGGGTAGGAGAACAGTGTCTGCAATGCTGTGATGTTAGACCTCATTTCATTGCTGCCAAGACCACCACTGGTCTGTAATTGTCCTTTTGCATTTCTGAATCTGCCTACTTCACTGGGAGACTACTGAGTGGGGCTATAGCAGGATTAATGGGTCTCCATTTTCTTTTCCATCATGCAGGGTTCACTGCCTGGAGTCGAGGCACGTGGTCCTTACGTTCCACTACTGGCTCTGTGGTAGCAGAGGTTAGGATTGATACGTGGTGGTAGACATGGAGTTAACCTCCTCAGCAGACGCAGTCTGGTTTGTTAGGGGATGCCTTCTGATACCTCCGTCACAGTATCTCTTAGTCAAAGGAGAACCAAAATGTAATTATTTCACGTAGTTGGGATGATAATGATATTTACAGATTTGCTCAGTCCTTTACAGTAGATGAGTATTTGCTAGAGTATGTCTTGTATCTTCAACTGTTGGTGATTTGCCATCCTCCATCCCTGCATGAAGTTGCATTTATGCTTTTCAAAGAGCAGGCTCCAGAATACATAGTATTCTTTGTTCCTTTTTCCGTAGTAACATTCAACAGTTTTGCTGTTACTTCAAAGAGTTGCCTGCTGTGGAGCTGAGAAATGGGAAGACGGCAGGCAGGCGAACTTACCATACCAGGAGCCAGGGGGATAACAATGTGTAAGCTGCATGTTCCTTGTTAGCACTGAATTGTACAGAAAATGGCAAATGCTTGGGTAGTAGAGCTGCTGTATGCTTTCAGTGTTGTGGAATCATAGAAAAATGATTCACGAGAAGACAGTGTCATAGAAAAATAGTTGGCTATACAAAAAAAGAAACTTTTATCACTTGCAGTTTGCTTATAGAGGTCTGGTGGTCTGGAAGTAGTCAGATACATCAGAAAGCACTGGGGTGTAACTGCATTTAAAGTAAGGTTAAGAAGTGCTAGTTATATGTACTCCGGACATAAAGTTAATGTCAGCTAAAATACGGTCATGGGGATGTGTCTGTAAGTGAACATAAAAAAAAAAAAATCAGAGTAAGTGATTCACAATCTGTAGCTAGTTTGAGCAAGCATTACAGGGATTATGTTAGCAGAGTCTACAGTAAAGTGGCAAAAGGTGGGTAGTTTTCCAGGTGCGTCCTCGACATCTGAAATGTAAGTTTCCTAACCTGTGTGTCTCTCCAGCATTATGAGTAGGATTTTGCACATAAAATCTTTGACGTACTGGAAAGGATATTTTTATTCAATCATTCTAATCTTGACCTAAGTAATGTCTGGTATTTGTACCATTGAGCTAGTAAACCTGTAAGGGTTAATCACCAGCTTTTACTTTCGTTCCAGTTCATTGGTGGAAGAATTCAGAAAGACACTCTGTGCTTTATGGCAAGGAAGCCAGACTGCATTTAGTCCAGAGTCTTTATTTTACGTTGTTTGGAAAATCATGCCAAATTTTAGGTAAGTTTTGTAGAGTAAGTACAATATTCTTGATTGCAACCTTGTATTGCTGATGACTCTTAAAATTTGCTGAATCCGCAGGATGCACTCTATGCAGCTTTCCCATATGCCCACAAATATGCTTTGAAAAGGATCTTCACTTTGATCGACAGTTTTGTGTTCATTAGTAGTGCTTTTTTCCCCCCTGCCCATCTACCACATGCTACGTGTAGCAGTGTTGGAGAGGACAAACATCTGAAGTACTAAAATTGCAGTAGTTGTACCTTTGAGCCAGCGCTCCAAAGGGTGGAAGAGTCAAAAATAATGGCTGGTAGGCAAGTGCCAAGTGCATGGTGTTGACAGAACCCAACCTTGGCCGCAATAAGAAAGCGATGTAGTCAGATTAAAAAAGGTACAGCACCTGCAGGCCTAAATGCAAAAACATACTGGCTGAAACTTCCTTGATTCTCTCAAAATACTGTGGTCACCAGCTGGACATGAAGTAAGGGCTATAAGAAACAGATCTTGTGCATACTAGCCGTTTCCTCCCCCTGCTGACAAAAAAGACAATAAAAAGAAAGGGAAAAAGAAGGTTACCCAAATAAATCGAAGTATCATTCCTCTCCAAGGTCTCCCTGTCCTGGCTCCTGAACCTCTTTCAGAGGAGCACTGAAACCTGTTAGGATATATTGTGATGAAGGTAAGTTGCTCCATGTTCTCAGGTAGTAAAGATGTTCTGTTATCTGTTACATCTCCAGCAGTGCTGAAAAGATGCTGTGAACACATCTGCTCAACGAATAACTCGAATAATGCAGATCTATTTATTCTGTTCTTCACACCACCAAATCTGTTTCACTTGGCTTATGAGAATCAAGGAAGTTTAATACCAGTAGTTGCAAGCAGTGACCAGAACATTGTAGGCAAATGAACATCATCCATCGTGTCCTTGACCAGCTTCCCTATTACAGTCTTCACTATAATTCTTGTTTGACTAAGTGAGAAACCAGTTCATTACAGCTTCTCAAGCAAATTTTCAGCACTGTGGGTTCTATCACAGCTTGCAAAAGGAAAAAGTGCTGTTTGTTGGGGTTATCCCTGTCCTCCTCTTATTTGCAGTTAGCTGGGAACACATCCATGATTAATTGATAAGAGAACTCATTAAATCACATGGAGAATAGAGTCATCTGCTCAGGAGATCCCTGCTCCTACATGATCCAGGAAGAAAATTTGAATTTCTTCAGTGCTTAATTGTACCTTGTAAAAGCTAATGATGCTGCAATTGTAGTTCTGCCTTGTGCGCTGCTTGTGAGATTGGGAGGAGAAGGTGGATGGACATACATGTGAAAGAAAGCTGGAGCCAGTAGCATGTTAACAGCAAACGAGCCACTTTGTCTTGTGCTTATGAAGCCTGAAGTGATGGGGTAGGGGAGGAAATGTGATTCAAAACCTGGTTTCATTGTTTTAGCTCCAAGAGATTTCAGTTGTTAAAGGCACATCCTGCTGGCCTCGAAGGACTGCCAGTGCTGCTGTTCTTAGAGAAGATTATAGAAAAAAACCCTGCTGCTGATGCACTCCATGGCCCTCTGTCCCATATTACATACAGAGAGTAGAAAGTATCAGCTATAGTTACTATAAGCACAGCTGGAGTGCCTCCAAGCTCTAATGCTGCTGTGGAGGTCCTGGTCCTTGACTGCTGGACAAAGTTGGAATGCTGCTGTCATTCTCCTGCATGCAGAGATAGTTCTGTAGCCTCGTGCTGAGTTGCAAGATGTCTGTTTTGCTGATTCACTGCTCTATAAATGGTATGCTCTGTTTTCCTAGTAACTGTTCCTGTTTATATCCTATCTTGTTGGCGATAGGAAAAGCAGTGTCAGAGGTGGGCTTGAATTGAATTGCTTCAGGTGGATGGAGAGATTAGTTTTATTACACGAGATGTCTATCAGAGAAACTATGCTTTTTTGCTGGTGGGCTTTTAGATCATAGTTTATTTTAAACAGTGCATTGTCCATATTGTTTTCTTTTGAAGATCTGTTTCTATACTTACGCTTTTTAACTCCAAAGAATCTTTGATCTATAAGGAACACATTTGTATGCAAGTATAAACACATGCACCAGGAGCACAACCAACAATGTGGAATGATTCCAAAAGTTAGTGCATCAAATTTGTTGCAGAGCAAGAGTGTCATATGCTTCAGAGCTCTTTTATGAGGAATTTAACGTTGAAAAGGTGTCTGAAGCAAAGACTTTCCATAAATTTAATCTTCAGCTGTTTATTATGATTGCCTGTATGTTTATTAAATGGAAGATATCTGTATTCAGTAAACTAAGCAAATCCCATGTTGGCAGCTTCAAAATTATCCTACAGTGTGCACCGTTAACATGCAGCTTTTAGGCGGAGTTCTGTTTTACTGCCTTGTTTCACAGTAATGTATAATTATGTTGCAACTTTGGGAGAATAAGTCCTAGTTTTGGCTGTACAGGAGGCCGGCCTGTTGAAGCACGGCAGTGTTTCGATGTGGTAGTTTTTCTGTTGTAAAAGATAGATAGTGCTGCTGATGTTTTTCAGGGTGCTGTAAGATCTACATACAAACTTAGTGATTTTTTTTTTTTTAAAGCTGCTAGTTTGGAAGAAAACGTTCCTGTAATTCTACAAGATGAAAAGGTTCTATTTCATTTTTATTTTGATACCTCATAGCTGTGCTTTTGTGGGACATACCTTTGTTCTTCACTGAGTGCATCAGCCTCACATTGCATATTTCCCTTGCAGTGAGTCTGTTCTCATTTCTCTCTAGGTACTGTGCCATGAGTCTTAGAGACATTTTCCCTCCCCTGAGCAGTAGCATAAAAAGCATCTCTGTTGTTCTCTCCCAGACATTCCTGTGTGACAGTTACTGCCGATACTTATGTGGAATAGTATCGGGGGGGGGGGAGGCGTGATAAGAGCAGCTTAAAAGAATGGACAAGAGACAGACAGAAAGCCAAGTCTGCTATGTAGGGATTTTTGTAACTAGGCCTAGAAAGACTTGCACATAATTATGTCAGCATTGCACAAAGCTTTCACTGTTTTACTATGTATGCTTTCTGACTTCATCTTAGTATACATCTTATGGCAAATGAATAGCAGTTGTTTGTTAAATTTGATGCATGATCTAGCTTAAATAAGTTTAAAGGCATATTTTACCCCAATGGCTTCTCTGTTCCCTTTGCTTAGGTTTGTTAGTGGTGAAATGATAATGGTGACTTTGAGCAGCATTGCTGCTGATGGCGTGACACGTCTGAGACTGGAGCCCTATCCTATCAAATCCAAATGCTCAGGAGATGCTCTGGATACCTCCACCATTACCTCCCTCTCCCAACAAATGGTGTCTGGGTCACGCAGGGGAGGTGTGCGATTCTGAGCATGGCTATAGATCTTGCCTTAGAAAAGGAAAGAAATCTTTCACCCTAATTATTTCAGAGTTCATATTGTTGATGAAAGATATGCGTGGAAAACAAACCCAAAGATTAAATTCAGTGGCTGAATGAAAACGCTCAGAAGGACTGACTCTGAATTCCCCCATGAACAATACATTTTTGTGGTGTCTGTCTTCTGAATCTTACCTTGTTTGAGATGTCAATATGTTGACCATAATTTATAGTAGTTTCAAAATAGGGACGAACAGAGTGTTGCCTGCAGAGAATTGTTAATCCAATATAGTCAATAACAACAAAAAAGGAGAGATGCCTTCTGTGAGTGAGGGGAAATCACTGCTACCATTGCGTATTTTTAATCAACTCATATTTTAATCAAATATGAGTCCTAGGATGTTACTAGCACAGACCAAGTTTGGTGAGGCCAATTAATGTTAACCGAATACATGAACGAGTGTTACGGCTCTTGCCGTTGTCTGTTGTTTTCTAAAAAGTCTCTTCCTGTCTAAAATGTATATTCTTAAATGTTTTTCCATCCTCAAAAAGAGATGCACGGAGAGAGAAAGGAGTGCTGCGAAGGACCAAGACCACTTAGTTTGTCTAGATATAGCTGTACATTTCCAAAGGCTACTTGGAAAACTCTGTTGGTACAAAATGTGGATGTCTCGAAAGTCTGCTCAGTATTCTTAAACAAGCAAAGGTTCTTTCAGGTGACCCTGGTGATCTGTGTGTGTCAGCAGTAAAGCAACCTGTATGTTTGGTGATATTGTTGCTGTTCTTTTCTCTTAAGGGGCTACCAGCAACAGGATGCCCATGAGTTCATGCGTTACCTTTTGGACCATCTACACCTGGAACTCCAGGGGGGCTTCAATGGTGTTTCCCGTTCAGTAATTTTGCAAGAAAATTCTAGTCTGTCTGCAAGCAACAAGTGTTGCATGTAAGAAGTGTTTTTTAATTTCTTCAAAACCATAATGCCTTTGGATGGGCCTGTGTGTGGTGGATCTGAAGTTTCAGATTCATGGTTCCTTGTTGAAGTTCTCTTTAGTGCCTCTGTAATGTTATGAATTACAAAGCTGCAGGTTATAAAGGATTAGCATCCTATAGGATGTGCTTCCTGTCAAAAGGATGGGCTTTTTTCATAGGTGTGTGCGAGCATACAGGATAAGTTTGTAAACAAATTGTAAATCATTAGTCTTTCAGAAATAAAAAGAAAGAACTTGGTATTTTCTATTCTATACCCATATAGAATTCTTTGTTCAGGCAATGCCATTGTCTTAGGTGACAGACAGCCTGAATGATACAGGAGCAAAAAAGATGGCCAAGTACTTAAAGGTTTAAATTGTCAGCAGACCTTTCGGATTAATGAGTGAGCAATGCAGTTACAGTTTGAAGGCAATTTTCTTGCAGATGATCTTGTTATATTTGCATATCACTTGACACAGTTAAAGCTGTTGTGTTTTGGTGTTTTTTTTTTTTCCTCCTGGTAATTTTGATTTTTATGTTACTGTGTGTCTTGAAACAGAGGTAATCCATGTGTTTCACTCCTCTTTCTGTGCTTCTCAAACTACTGTTGTTTCTGAATTCTGTCCTAGGTGTGGTTTCTCTCAGCTTGAAACTGTCACAGAGAGAAAACATTTTTATTTGCTTCAGGAAGGAATGTTAAGTCAGCTCAGCCTGCACATTTGGTCCCTAAGTCCTTGTATTCCCTATGTAAGAGTTGAATGATTTTTACCTTCCTATATGGGTTAGGACATAGTAATCAGGTCTGAGAGATGCAGGATTTTATAGACACTTTACTAGAAAAGACTAGAGTTAAGACTGTGCTCTCTACCACGTTTTTGTTGCTTTGCTTCCCACAAAAGAATCCTGAAATGCTCTTAGAATTGAAGTGTATTTGAAAACTCAACCAATTTTGTTTTGTCAGCATTTTGAATGTCAAAACGCAAGGAGAATGTAAACTTCGTTCACATATCTAATGTAAATCTGTGTTGAGAATGCCTGTTCGACTGCATGGTGAGGTAGAGTAAGCTGCCTTCTGTCAAGGGCAAATTAAGGTCACACACACTTAAATGCCTACAGTAAAGTAATAAATGTGCTGTGCACACTTTCTTCTGGAGCGCTACTTCATTTGGGTAGCCATTTCCTTCCGCTCAACAAGAAGCGCTCAAATTACCCATAAAGATGTAGGTGGAGTGTAGATAAGGAACACAGGTTTCTGCAGGCTTGCGGCATCAGATCTGCAAGCACAAACTAGCAAGTTTAGAAGTAGTATAATAATAAAACTTAAAGATGGTGTGGGTTGGGTTTTTTTTTTTTATTGGACTATGAGAAGTCAGTCCATGACATAATCTGCTAAAAAGATTAAGAAAGTAATGAAAGCATAGAGAAAGAATGATGATGATGCAGCATATTGTTTATCATAATTTTTGTTTCAGAAACAGCCCTAATTAGAGGGTTAAAATACTGTACCCCTGTGAGCATCAGCTCTTCACTATAGAAATGCAATCAACCAGAATACATTCAACACTGAAATTTTGAGCATCTGCTTAGAGCATACGTGGCTCACACTTTCTTCAGATACAAAGTAAAGCAAAAGTATTATAGCAGCTAAATACTCGCACTGTACAAATCTGGGGTGAATGAAATGCCTGGTGGATGAACTCGGTCGCTGTTTGTTACACATGGACAAAACCGCCCTTGCCTAGCAGGGGCAAGTTGTAAGCAGGAAACATGTATCAAGTATTGAAAATGTCGCTCAGACATTCTGACTGACTTTACCGCTGTGATGTGGTTTGTCTAGAAATGGAGCGTCTACTGTTGTCACAGCAATTTTTGGAGGCATTCTTCAAAATGAAGTTAACTGCCTAATATGTGGGACTGAATCGAGAAAGTTTGACCCATTCCTAGGTAAGGTACCTCTTGCTTTCAAAATAGCGGGTGACTTAAGGCAGCAAAAAAAATCTGAAGCTTGATAGATTTAGGTGTCATATGACCGACCAGAGTTTTAGCTTGAAAAGATTAGGCATTGTTCTAGTCAGCCCTAAATTTTTGTTTTAATCTTTGGTTTTCTAGACCTTTCGCTAGATATTCCAAGTCAGTTCAGAAATAAACGTACTAAAAATCAAGAAAATGGACCAATGTGCACACTACGAGGTAAGAGTGCTTGGATAATGAAATCATTACCAGGACTAAAAGTATATACTCTTCAGAGTGTCTATTTCAGAGGAGCCAGGCTTTCATCTAGGGTGTGACTTAGTGCCAGATGCCATTTCATTTTATGAGATTCTGTGGTAGAAGAAGGTGCCAAAATAATTTTCCATGCAGGTTTTACCCCAGTTACTGTGTATTGATGTACTAGTATGATAAAGTGGGGCGAGCAGTGCTGCAGGTCAGCTAAATATCAAGGAGCATTCTGGCGGCGGTTTTTGTTTGTGGTCAGAGTATTTCTGATGTATTCCAGTCTTTTCAATTGGCACTCATCTGCGCTGTTGCTTCTTGGCATTTGCTGAGGCGCTGTGCTTAGAAGTATGTCCCCTTGCATGTAGCAAGGATGGCTCTTGAGTGTTCCACTTTTTAAACAACGTGAATACAATCCTGCAAAGTTGGGCAGTAGCGCTGTTAGTGACCTCGCTTTAAAGGATGTTAATTTGTACAGATTTGTGAATATACTTGCTGTAGATTATGAAATATTAATCAAACCCCCATTATTTGCTCTGGTCATTTTGTACCTAAAACCCAATTGCCTTTAAAAGTTGAATATTCTTTGTTAGAAAGTCATGTAGTTTCTTTTGAAAACAGTTGTGCTGGACGGAATGTTGTTTGAAAGCTGGAAATCTCATGAATGCCTTTTGTTCTCTTGAAGTGCTTATAGCTGTGTTTTAAGGAGCAGGGAATGCTGCATGTTACAACATGTTGCTGTACTAAAACACATTGTTACACGGCTTTTTGCTGCACAAGTGTCTATAATAGAATGCCCGCAGCAGATATGCACACCTTCTTTATAGTGCTGTATTTGTTGTATTTCATTTTACAAACATCACTTGATGTCATCTTGAATCAGGTTTCTTTGTGTGGGTGTTGTTTTTTTTATTTTTGTACATTGTTGTTTTTATAGATTGTCTTCGCAGTTTTACAGACCTGGAAGAACTTGATGAGACAGAGCTGTATATGTGTCACAAATGCAAAAAGAAACAGAAGTCCACCAAAAAATTCTGGATTCAGAAACTACCAAAGGTTCGTATAAGCACAAAAAGTAACAGTATGACAGTATGTCAAAGGAAATGATGACTCCACCGTTAGTAGACCAACATCTAACCCTCCCATAGGCTATTGCAGATGTCTCACACCAAGTTCAACTTCTTCCTCTAATGCATCCTTTTTTTAATTTTAATTAATCCTGTAGGTGCTATGCTTACACTTGAAACGATTTCACTGGACAGCGTATCTGAGAAACAAGGTCGATACATATGTTGAGTTTCCCTTACGAGGCCTAGACATGAAATGCTACTTGTTAGAGGTATGAAGACTCACCGATACTTTCTGCAGAAATTTGTTCCACAATGTACGTCTTTATGACTATTTATAGTAGGTGCTATTGAGATCTGAAGGGTTTTCTGTCTTTTTAACCACAGCCTGAGAACAGTGGCCCAGAAAGCTGCCTCTATGACCTTGCGGCTGTTGTTGTGCATCATGGTTCAGGGTGAGTACATGGAGTAAGCCTGCTTCTTGGCAGAGACCTTCTCCTCACTGAAGTGTGTGAGGAATTAAGGAAGGTTTTTCTGTCCCTAGCGAATGTCTGTATTTTTACTGGTGGAAATCATCAGCAATTTATAAATTTACATGGAACTAAGCTGAATTAACTTCAGACAAACCTGTACAGTTATTCCTGTGAATGCCCACTGCCAGTCTTTGGGGGTAATGACCAGAAGAGTGAGACAATGAAAAGAGTCTAGTTCATCTAGGAATGGAAAGCCCTAAACCAGCAGAGTGAATCAAGGGGCCTTCCAAAGGTAATGCCTCATTTTGAAATTCTTAATACAAAGCAGAAACGTTTTTTCTCTTTCATTCGCTTTGACAGGCACATATGCATTTATGCCAAAAGAGTGTGCACACGTGTTTGGAACAACTGAGTGAATGGCATACGTGTGGGTTAGGCAATCGCTCTATGGGTGTGAGCTGTGAAAGGAGCTTTCTTAAAGAAACTAAACCCTGTTAATCAAAACTTTGCCGATACCTGAAGTTAATTCAAAGATACAAAACAGAAGTTCTATGCAGAGAGCCCCTCTTTGTGCTTTCTCTATAGTAGGAATAGTCCAGACTCTTTTAAAGAAAGATTTGGCTACTAAAGGCAGCCCTTGTAGCACCACAGTGCCTCAAAATTGTACGAAAACTACATAGACAGCAAAGGAAACCTGGTCATGATTAGAATGGAATGAGATGGTTGGAAAGGCCGAGCGTGTGTTAGAACATGAAAACAAGCAAAGGCAGGCCTTAGCTTGGGATGGCAGGGTAATGAAAATTGATGGCTTTGTAGTTCTGGTATGTCAGATTCAAGAACTGGGGCTCCAAGATGTGGATCTGTTTAAGATGAACTCAAAAAATTTTCTTCTTGGTATTGTGGGATTACTTTTTGCTGTGAGCGCTTCTGATTGGTCATATTTAGACTTTGTGAGCGTCTCTAGATGTAAATGGGGAAGGTTTTTGAAAATGGAGCATAGAGAAATTTTTATAGATAATGCTTGACTAACAACAGATAATGGACTTGATTTTTATGTAGGCAAACACGGAAGTTCAGTGTTGCACAAAAACTATGGGCTGCTAATAAGTTCATATTAGAAAAAACCTTTCAACTCATCCCCAGTAAGTGATTATTTTACGTAACGTGAAGCTTGGATTTGGAGAACTTTGAGCCCCACAGATTAAGAAGGGAAGCATCTTACCAGCTGTTGTGGAGGGCTCAGTTCCTTTCTTACTCTGGTTCCTGGAAGTCTCTTAGCCCCAATAGAAGATGCATCAGAGAGTGAGGTGGTCTGTCTCCTTCTGATTGTCCTTTCTTTCCCCGCCTCCTCCCTGCTGACAGCGTTGGCTCTGGACATTACACCGCATACGCAGCTCATGAAGGCCGTTGGTTCCATTTCAACGACAGTACTGTAACTTTGACGGACGAGGAGACTGTGGTAAAGGCCAAGGCCTACATCCTCTTCTACGTGGAACGGCAAGCCAAATCTGGATCAGATAAACTTTAATACCTCCTTGTAATTCTCACTTATCAAGTCCACCGGACAAAACATTTCCATTTCTCCATAAATACTTGATCCAAGACTATTAATTTCATTGTGCACTTTTCAATTTCCTTTTGTGGGTTTTAGTTTTGTTGTGTCAATGGTAGCATTTGACTTACTGAACTTGGACACAAACTAACTTTTTTTTTTTAGTTATACCAGAAAACCTCAGCAGATTTTGATTTGCTGCTTTAGTTGTGATAACTCAATTTTTATATATATAGTTTCATGAAATACTTAGTTATTTGACTTTTTTATATTAATGTTTTCAGTTCTCACTTTCTAAAGGCACATTTACATCAGAGAAGCTTTCTGTCCTCCTTACAAGCAAGATAAATGTGCTTCTGATTATGAAGAGCAATACAAGTTGATGCTGTTCTCACAGCTGTTATGTAGATATGATTCAATCTCTTTAAATCAAGGAGTTGTTTGCACGTACTATTTTCCCTAGAGCAAGAAACTAAAGAGTGACCTCTGAACAATCATTCTTTGTCTGCAGAAGAGAGGAGATGTGGCATCATTAAATAGACCAGGTAATTGCTGCTATATCGGTGTGTATTCAGGCTGCTGACTTCTTTCAGGAATCATTGTAAATAAACAGTTGGTTCAATTGTATCTAAACTGCAGTTCAAGTATTCCTCATATATGCTCTGCCTTCCCGCCCTTCAAATTTAAAAAAAAAAAAAAAAAAAATCTTAAAATATATACATGTCTAAATTGTGTTGAGATTGATGATTTAACTGAACCTGAATTGCCTTAGATATCTCTTGTTTTAGACTGTCATCCTGAAATTTGATCATAAACACTTACTTGCTTGAAAACTTGGAGTCTTCTGGCAGTAGGACCCCAACCCTCCTTCCCGGTGGGAATTGGGCGTACAGCCCCAAAGTTGGGGTTTGTCGTTGATGTCAGTATAGCTCCTGTCCACTGAATGCCTGCAGTTCACTTCAAACTGAAGCGAAAGGAAGCGGATGGTTTGCATGAGGATTGTTTTACCAGTTCAAATGCAAGCTAACAGGAAGACGCTCAGTTTCACAGCATACCTTTCCTGAGACCTGATGGGGGAGGATCAGCCAAGACCGCCTGTGGACCAGAGCAGGCTGGGCAGCTGTAGTATTTACACATTGGCCCAGCGTGGGATCTGTATTTACAGTCTCTGGGTGAACACTGGAGGTTTGATACCATTTCTAAAACTTGCCAATGTAATGGAGAAAGACTTCCATTAAAAAAAAAGGAAAAAGAATTTTAGCTGTCCTGCCGATCTGGAGAGTGGAAGTCAGCTAATAAGATTTTTAAAAAGTGGACAAGAAAACCAATATTGCAAAAGCCAGGAGTCCCCAAAGAAATCTGAAGTTTGACAAATGCTACTTTTCAGTTCTCTTCCCCCAGCCCATCCTTTATAGGTAGCCCCTGCATGCCCAGTATGGAACCGGACAGACAGTCCTGAAATCCCAAAAGCATGGTAGTAAGAGTAGTATTTCCTTAATGTAGAGTCACACAATCAAACGGCACCTCTTAGCTGTGATAACAGAAGTCAAGTAAAGCGTGATTACCCTTTTTAGTTAATGCTTCTGAAAGACATCATAGACACAGTAAAAATTTCCCTACAGATTGTACCATAGCTCAACCTGGTGGACATGGAGCAGGCATCAGTTTCCTTGCTGTGGGTTACCTGCTGGCTGTACACTGACAAGCATAAAGAGAAGTCACAATCAGGTAGTTTTTTAAAAAAAATATGTCATTCTGCAGAGTTTTTTCACAGCATCTTAAACCAGGAAGGAGAGAAAGTGGCATAAAAGAAAACTGCAGAAAGCATTCAGCATTGCTAATGGTGTATGAACATGTAAGCTGTACACTAGTTAAAAACCTATTGTGATTATTATTTGATACATTAAGTGACATACATAACAATGTCTACTTTTACTGAAGTTCAACAATAAATAGAACTATTCCTCGCTTTAAATTGCAGATAGTTTGTCACCTACCATTTCTCTATTTCTTGCAGCCAGAGCCTTTCGCCTCATCAGAATAGGTAGCTGTTACCATTTGCACAGGCGGAAAAAGGTATTTGACAGACTTCATTGGTGTGCGGGGCAGGTGAAGGATCTGACCACATTATTACCCTGAATGGCAGCCTTACTGCTCAAAGTTGGGGAGTTAAGGAGATTGCATCTATAGCTGCATTTTGTCTGCATGCTACTTGGGGTGGATGGCTTTAGAATTTTAGTTTTGAGCATATGAAGCTTAAAATACACAACTAGCTATGGGCCAGAAGCAATTTAATTTAACAGTTGTCAAGCCTGTGCAGTGTTTTCACAAACTAGTGATGTAAATGTGCCTTTCTGTATTTTTAAAATCTTAAATTTGTAATCTTCAGCAACATTCACTTATTTTAAGCAGCTTCTACTTTTGCAGTTAATTTTTTGGGTCAGAGTGATGTCCTCACTTCAGTATTTCCTTTCAGTAACATTTGCTCTGTAACATTAAGGTCTTGGGCAATGGTGTCCAGCATGGTCCATTTGAGACACGGCCATGGGAACACAATGCAATCAGGTCAGTCTTGCTCTTGCAGCAGGTGATGATAAGGACTCAGCCATATGCGCTGCTGGAACAAGTACATTGTAAATCCTTTCGTAATTTAACTTTGTCCCACGGCAAACACAGGTGGACAGGATGAACAGTTTGTTGTGGCAACACAAGTATTTCTCTTCCTGGTGGAGAACTTTGCTTATCCACTGTATTCTATTCAGTGTGGTGTCAAAAAAAAAACCCAAAACAAACAAAAAACACAAAAGAAAAAAGAAAAAAAAAGTGACTTAGCACTGAACCAGTAACATATCCTGCACCTGGCCTAGTGTTACATTTTTAACCTTACTAGTATATCCTATATTTATCTACTAGCTTGGGGGGGGCGGGGGGGATATCTCATGTCATGTAAGCCAAATGTTTCTTTTCTACTTACTGATGATGATAGTACACACTAACTGGCAAGAATTTTTTTTTTTCTTGCTTGTGACTGCTCTGCAAGCAACAACTGCTCTCTACAGGTCAGAGACTTGCATATTTTTCACCAAAATTTCTCCAATCAAAGGTTGTCCTTTTGTTAGTAATTGTTTAGCCACGTATACAACTGGAGACAAGATTGATGTAAAACAAAACTGCAAAACGTCCGGCTCTCGGAATACTTCCGCTTTAGCGTGTTGTGTAGTGCATTGTTAAGTGCAGCATTATGCAAAACTCTAAGGCACTTACAGACAGAGCTCCTTCTTTCTCATTGTAGAGTCAGAAGGCGCTCTCCAGGTGGTAACAGATGTCAGCGTGAGAGGAGAGTTTAAAACATTCGGACAGGCGGGGACCGTGGGCTTGTATCAAAAGCAAGAGGCCATTTGTAAGGATTTTGCTAAATCGATGGAAAGCGTTAAGACGTGGTGTTCTGAAGTTTCCTCAACAATGTTTCATTACTGATGTGTCTGTGTCTTAACTCATGAGGTAATCAGCACCTTGAAAATTGATTCCAATGTGCTTTAGGATATCCTCAAGTACTGTAGTGCCATAGATGTAATTGTTTACCATTAAACTCTAGCGTGTAATTTTCAGTGAGGATTACTGACTGTGCTCATCTTGTGTGTTTCTGGAGCATTTCCAGGTTCAATGTGAACTATATCTCATTCACACAGTGTGTTTATGGAAAACGTGCCATTAAAGCGTCTCCTTTCCTTAGAAAATGAAACTCCTCTTGTCCTTCTGCAGGCTTGCAGTGTATCATCAGTGTCAATTCTTTGAACGTGGATGGCACAGTATTTTAACTTGTTCTGGGAGAAACAAAAAAAAGCACATTGAAGCGTTCCCACTATTTAACACCTCTACCAAAACTCAGCATCTAAACCCAAGGAGGACCTGCTGTTCAATGTTAACAGGTCTTGTCACCCAGCGGCTGTTAATGTTTACGTCAGATTGTGGTTCGGGTCCTCCGTGTGCTTAGAGTCCTCCCTAGCAACAGTAACATTGTCATTCAAATTTGCTTGTATGTTGGTTTTTTGTTACAAAGAACATTCCTGTGGTTATTACAACTCTGAGCAGCCTCAACTGTGTAAACCTGCTCAAAAATGAAGGTAAGCTCTGAAAATGATGAAGGGACAGAGTGGGAGTTGAAAAATACCAGTGTGAGACCGAAGAACTGCCAGCACAGCATTTAAGCTGCTGTGACTGGCTTACCTGGTATGTGAAATTACCTACCGTTCTTGTCCCTTTCGTGGCTTCACGAAGTACTCGTGCCACTGGCCATAGCCTGTATCTGAGCATGGGTGAGGAGCAGGAGTCTCCTTCTCAGTTGAAGGAAAATATTAAATGACAAAGGATAGGAAACGAAAAAGACTGGCAAGTGTTAAGCAGAACTTACTGTATATAATAGAAAATTACTAACTCTACACAATTAGATAGATCCACAACTGCCATTTTTTTTGAGTAACTGTGTGTAAGCATGCACATTAGTCAAGCACAGATAAGAAGCTAAAATAATTGCAGCAGCCTGCAAACAAATTTCAAATCTTGTTTTTCAGAGTTGAATTTCAAAGTGGAACATTGGTCCTACTCAACCCTGTAATACATTGAAACAAATCCAAATAAAATGCATAGGTACATAAAATCTCCCAGCTACTAAAAATGTGCAAGCCACTTGAAGAATCCCTGCAGGGCTGTTTTGCTGTTAATATCTACTAATTAGTTGAATGTATTCTTTTCCTGTATTAACACCAGACAGAAGACAGGCATAAAGTGCCTTAGTCGTGAGCAGTTTTATTTCACAAATACGAAAGTTATAGGCTGTTCATTGTTGCTTTTAATTGTAACCTGCCATTTGCTGTAGCTTGATTTTTCTTCTAGGAGAAACTTTCTCCAAAAGTTTCTGCCCTTACTGGAAAACAAACACTGTTCCTAAAAATAGTTCTGTGTGTCCTTTTCCCACCAAAACTGCCAAGTCTACAGCGACAGAAGTAAACCTAAAACAACATAACACAAGAAAACTCTTGTAAAACTTAAGCTAATAGAAGACAGTTATGAAAAGCACAAGCCTACAAGCAGCTAAAGACAGACTTGCTGTTCCCGTGCATGTCTTCATGTGTACCATTACTTCCCTCAAGTAACGGTGTGCAGGAAAGTGCCCGTAAGTCTGCTTGTAAATTGGAGACAATTTTTAAACTCATTTTACAAGCTATTCATGAAAGTTCATTATGCAGTGTAACAGTCCTTGAAAATGAAGCAAGAGCGCAACCTCGGAAAACTCAGTGAAGAAATCAAGGCTAAAATTGTTGTACACTACAAAAAGTTCTGCTCCAAAGCCAGGCAAAATTACTCCTTGCAGCTCTAGTTACTGGACACCCCCCACCCCCCCACCAGCACCCTCCCCCCACTTCATTAACTTTGCTAAACTTCAGGAGCGCCTAAAAGGAAAGAAATGCCTTTTAAGGAAGCATTTCATGACAGTCAAGTGCTACGTGCCCATTCCATTCCCTTGTAGAAACAGAACAACGGTTTCATGCACGCATGTTTCTTTTCCTTTCCGGGTTCTTAGCTTCTGCACCAGTTGTTTGCCAAAAATAAACACCATTCCGCAACCATATATGTGCAACAGCCTTCTGGTGATTCTGAGCCCCCTCCAGCACTGCCGTTATTCAACAAGGCCAGGAGACTATCTTCTTTCGACCACGCTCTTGACGGGCTATGCATATAACCCAGCTGAATCGGGAATGCCTTTTGCATCTGTTTTCTTTTCTGGACAAAAATAGTAGGAAAAATTTAGCAAAAACATGTCACAAGTTGCGAGAAGTGTTTGAGGATCCTTTACTGTGGTCTTTGTTGAACTTTCATTCTCCAGCTGAACTTAAGAAGGACAATTTTCTCCTGGGACCTGCTTTAAAATACTTATCCATCTGCTGGTATTCAGAGAGAGTCAAGGTGTGTAACATTGAGGACTGGATGAAAAACAATTTCCAGAAAGACTTCTGTAACAGGCATGAAAACACTGTCAATGTTTTTTTACTAGAAGTTTGCAACAGGTACGTTCTTTGGGTGTGAAACTCTACATCTAACGTAAAGGTTGACGGCCTCAAAATGAAAGAATTCAGAGCTATTTGCACCAAGTACGTGAGTGCTTTGACTTTGCTGTTGTAATACGGTGTGAAGTTTTATAGTGGCAATAATGTATACTTCATATTGACTTTCCTTAAGCCTATTCCCCCCCCCCCTTTTTTAACCAAAAAAAATTAATACAGGAAAGCGCAATACCGCTTACTAAATTGCTGCTGAACTTTAACTGAAACATACCATTGTGGCAGTGCAAAGCATTGTCCTGGGGGGGTGCCTAGAGGAAAGAGGTGATTTCAAATCCTGAATATATATCATAACAAATCCAAGTTCATCAAACATCTTACTACAAACCAAATTGGTTTAAATCTGAGAAATAAGTATTACTTTTATACTGAAATTGAACTCTAAGCTTTTTTATAAACTAGAGTAAAGGAAAAGAAATCCTGCTATGGAAAAGCAGCTTTAGGTGCACACAGTTTCTTCTAACAGCTTTACTGTTACAAAGCCACTCTAAGAGAAAAAGATTTAAATTACATTAGGAGGAGCAAAGGGGGTAGAGCCCATCCCTAGTGTTTTAGTAACCCCAAGGACAGCTGCAGTCTTAGATTAGAGCTGAGAGGAGCACGTCAGCACCTATCCTGAAATGAGACACTCCAGCCAGCTCTGAGCTTTATGCCACAGCACAAAAGGCAAAAAGGTCTATTTGGAAGTAACAATTTAAAAAAGCTGGCAAGAGCAACAGCAGCATCTCCAAGCAAGGACTGAAATGTAGGTTCAAAGCCAAACAGTAAGTTGCAAGTACAAAATTTCAGAAGTGACTGAGAACAACCAATAAAAAAATCTGGATTAATTAGCAAAATATCATTAGGAAGCACATCTGTGCCAACAAAGGAGGGTGTAGGAGGAAGCATTCTCTCATTTTTGGCATGGGAATGTGTACCGTGAGGCCACACTTAACGATTTCCATTATTTTGCCATCACAAATCCAGATTCAGAAAGAGAATGTAAGACCACAGCTGTGCAGAAATAGTTTAAGTACCTTTCTCTGCAGAATCTGTAACCCGAAACCGGTTCCTAGACAAAATTCAAAGCAAAGCCTGGGGAGTAAGCAATCTCGAATTCCGTAAAAATTCCACAAATGCCTTTTAGCCTTACATGGATTTGTTTCCACAAGGGAAACTGAACTCTTGCAAATGACAGTTTCTGTTGGCACTCAGGCCCCTCCCACCTCATCCATTTTAGCCTTCCTAAAACAAGTTCCCGCCTTTTTTTTGTAGCAACCCATTGACAGCATTTCCATCCAGACAAAATTCCTAGTGTTCAGTGCAAAGAAAAATGCAAATGAAGCATATATCCAGCTTCTCTCCCCCTGTTTGGAATACTTTCGTTCTGTGGATGAAGCCGCAAGAGAGGGCAGGTCGGAGCCTTTCTTGACCATGCCTGCTTTAAAACATCTGTTTTTCTAACTTTGTAAGTGTAAAGGAACAGAGTTAAAAAAAAAAAAAAAACCATGCAGCTGACACAATCTCACTTTATTATCTCTGCTCAAAAGGTGAAGTCAAGCAGCAGCAGGGGGCTGGGGTGGAGAGAGAGGGGAAAGTACTGTGTACCGGTTTTTAAGGACAAAAGAACACGCAGCAGCGATGGCAGAACGCCTTGTTTGCCTCCCCTGCTGTCGTACACCTAAAACCCTGAGACAGGCTGTAAGCACAGGTGTTTATATGGAAGCGCTTACGGACACCTTGCAGTTGTTACAGGATGGAGGCAGGCTAATGGTTCCGTCCAGAGGTCTCACAAGGTCAACATTAGCATCGCCGTAATGATTTTCCCCTACAACAACAGAGCTTAAAGACATCCTGTGCTAACATGCAACTGCTTACGAAAAACCCCACGCAGCTGCAGTTTAAATAGGCATCCGCATGTTCTCCTGCGCTACGGCATTTGAGCTATGGATGTTGCTACCAACAGGAAAGGCAAAGAAGGTGAGTTTTGCAATGAGTAAAACTGAGCAGTAAGATGTACGTATGTCCCCACCTACTCATGCTTTCTTACCCCTCCTGATGGAAGAGAAGGTATTTTTGTAACATTCATATTTATTCTTGACAACAGTAGCTTTTTCAAGCTCTATTTTTTATTGTTCCCCTCATCTCACCTGTAACGATCGTGTTTTCAGCTGTCCAAACCTGCTATCTCTGACCCTCTCTGGATGCGGCCACGTCACAGATGATTGCATCTCGCTGCTTCTCAAGAACTGCCCAAACCTCAAGACACTCAAACTGGAAAACTGTGTGCGGATCACCGACCAGACACTAGAAGCAGTGACCCTCTATGGGGGATCGTTGCAAACGCTCCACGTGGATTTCTGCCGGAACATAACACAAAGCGGGCTAGAGAGAGTCAGGGAAAAACATCCTTCAGTAACGCTGAGAGCAGAGAGAAGTGCTAACATGATTCCAGACAGTAAGCCAGAAAAGAAGTTAATGCTTGAAAAAGCATCGAGAAAATCGGTTCATCTTTAAGCGTGACAAATTGTATCGCCTCAGTCAACGTGGGTATTTTACTTTACTTCCCCTCTCCTCTTGGGTAGCGTTGCTATGAACCATGGCTACTTCCCGCGTTCCAGTTGAAGTCCAAACAAAGGGCGAGTATGTGTCAAAAAGACTGCGCTGGGTAAAGGACAGTCATAAGGAAAAACCTGATTGTTTTCTTTTGTTCCTTGAAACTGGAAAAGCCTGCGTCGCCATCACAAAACGCGAGACCTGAATAAGGCGGCAGACTGCAATTTTGATACCCTCTCGTTGCAGATGAGCGGAACGTACCTCGCTCGGAAGCAGCGATCTGTTTTACGAAGGTAAAATAATAACGTGACGGAGCTCAATAAATTTGATGGAATGCAACAAAGTTTAACAGCATTTTTTCAGTAAGTGTGATGGCAAGGTTCACCTCATTAATTACCGCACAGAAGAAAAATGGAAAATTGAGTTAGAACGATTCACAGAGAGAACGGAGACGCAAAGAGTAAGGAAGACCCTCCCCTTGAGTCACGAGGTTCAGAGCGGACCCCCTTGCTTTCAGAGCTCCTGATGTAATGGGACAGGGCATAAAGCAACAGCAGGCAGAGCCTGGGCCATCGTACGATTTATGCAAATGTCAGGGAAATGGCGATTAACAAATTTCTGTGAAGAGAGATGTCCATGCGGTCATTCCATCCGCTAAGGGCAATAACCATGGCCGTTAAGATTTTTATAGCGAAAGCAGAGTACGTGACAAGCATCACTTCCTCAGTGAGTAACATTTGTAGGTGATTCACAAAGTACAAAACAAATAGCTGTTTTCATCCCCAACCACAAGGCGGTCCCCGTCCTGCACGCTGCTCTGCCACATGGAAGCAAAACGCCGTGTATTACGAAGGGTCGCTACAGCATCGTGTACAAAATTTGACAGCAAAGATTGACACGGTTTTATTCTGCTGTATAAAATTTGCCTTGATACAACACATTGTGGTATTGAGTAACTGGGACCAGTAACACCACATCCCAAGACACTTAGGGTTTTTTGCCTAAGGAAAGGTAAGCATTTCCGAGTGCCACCTTACCGGGCCAACCGTATTGCAGTTACTCGTCAAAAGTTGTACTTGTTGAGTCTGTCTCAAGTGTAACAATACAGGAAAATCATCGTGATTGTCCTGATCAGGTTTTTGTCGGAACTACAGCACGCTTTTGTAAAAAGCACCCCACGCTTTACGTGGGAGCACACGTTCTAGCTCTGTTCGCCATTACTTTGCATGTAGTTCAGCTATCGTGACGTGAATTCAGACTTGTGACTCCTAGAGAGCACACTGTAATATATAATCCCGCCCATTCTTGCAGACTCTGCAGGTGAACTTGTATTTACCTTAGAAGTGTCTCCCATTCAATACTGAACAACCTGACACGTACAAAGAACGACAGATGGTTAAATCTGGCTACTGATAATGTGGTTTCCCCTGGAGGACTAGATGTGAGTTCAGCTTAGATGTCAACCTGAAGGCTGCATACAGACCAGTTTGACAATCTCCATGGATCCTGAAAAGTTCGAGCCTAAATCACAGTGAAGTCTAAAGCATTTAAGTGTTTTTTTAAAAAAATTAAAAGCTTACACAGAGTAGGAATACCAAAGTGTGTGTGTCTTTAAAGCAGATTTAGAAATACTAGGTTTTGGAAACACGGTTCTGTCCCATAGACAGTCTCATCCGTTCTGTGCCATTACATAACAGCTATTTAAGACTTGGTCACCTCAGCAATCTATGTGCATAGACCACAACAAGCCTGTTCCTTATGTACACGAGGGCTGTGCAGTTGGTGGCTAGCAAATCTTACCACACCGGTAACAGAACACTGATGAAATGGGCTAGTTAAATCTGCACGAACTAGAATTTGCATCGTTGGAACCGAAGAATATTGAGACTATCACGGATTAAAATAATCCAATACCATTCTCGTGTTTTAAAAGTTGTATCTCCAAGTGTAGCTCTGCAGACTTTGTATTGATCTCCGTTCCTATCTTTCACGTAACCGGACAGCTGAAGAGTTCCTTCCTTCAAGGAACAGGAGCTGTGACTTCCCAAATTGCAATTTAACAAATTATTAAACGTTGTCACAAATATCTGATACGAGAGATGGTTTCCTTTAAATATGGAGAAGAGTATAACTGTAGTACCTCTACAAAACATGACGAATGTGCCCAAAAAATATGATTGAAATAGAGCAGACCTTTTCCTACTCTCCCTATAAAGGCGTGCGAAGCGTGCCTGAGAAAAAAAAGCGTCGCGCACCAGTCTCTCCCTATATAGGCGTGTGAAGCGCGCCTCAGAGAAAAAAAGTGTCGCGTGCCACACTCTCCTTATAAAGGCACGCAAAGCGCGCCCTGAGAAAAGTGTCGCGCGTTACGCCTCTTCTCTCCCGCGACACTGTGTATAATCATAAAGCCTTGGAATAGTGCCCCGCTTTTGTTCTTTACCTGTTTGTGCAGAAATGGTCACAGTTGTAGTGCTTCGCTTTTCCCCTCCTTGATCCCTTGGGGATATTTGTTCATGACACGGTAAAATTCCAGCACAGTTGTTCAAATTTTTTCAGCATCAATATGAAATTTTTTTCAGTTAGCGATCTAATTTGAAAATTGAGTATATAAGACTACATTTGACTTATTCTATTACGTAATGATGAAAGCATGTTAAGAATTTTCTTTAGTTCCAAACCATTTCAGTGTCATTTGAGTTTTCTTACTGTTATGGAAACATTGTTTGCTCGTCACGGTCCCTACCTCTCACCAGTTATGGAGGACGCAAGGCTCGTCATCTATCATTTTATGGAAATCCTCAAAGAAAGGTGACGTTAAGTGAGATGTGTGCTCGCAAGCTGCATCACGGTATGGGATGCAAGTGGCAAACAAGACTCTGTTATCAAAAGTTTGCGCCTTTTCCGGCACCGTAGAGGCAAAGCGACGTCCAGAAGAGCCTTCGGATTTCCGTTGTGATAATGTAGCTCAGCTTGGCAATATTTTAAAAGGACAGCAAGTAAAATCCTGCCGCACGGACAAAATCGCTTCCTTGCGGGCAGCGGTATTTTTTTGCCGTTGAACTTCATTGCTCCGTCAAAAGGGCTAAATGATAGGTTTAAGTCAAACTTCCGGATCTGACCTCATCGCTTGTGCACCTCTTCTCTGGAGAATACTACTGTTTGAGAGCACGTTCTGCCCTTTCTGGTCCCCTCCCAGCGTAACAGAGAAGCGTTCTGCGTACCGCTACGTTCCAGCTCTGTCAAAGGAAGCAACGCTACTACCGCTAGCTCCGGAAACAGTGAGGTGACACCCAGTTCGAGTAACTTGCCTATCTCTAGTCTTCGGAACCTGCTGTTCATCTTCTGTCTGTCATAGCGTGCCTACCTGTTTCGAAGGGCCACCCACCTGTCCGATAGCCCAAAAGGCTAGGGACGAACTTCCCAGGTGGGAAAGAAAAGTAGAAAATAGCCGTTGGAAATACCAGAGGCGGTAGAGAAAATACTATCTAATCTCAGGGTAAAAAACAGGATAAGAAACAAAGTATGGGCTTCAAGAAGCAACAGCCTTACAAAGCAGAGAGAGCAAGCGCTTCTCCGGTTATTTGAGGTATAAGGAAAAGGTTAGGTACTACTCACATACAGCAAAAAAATAAGCAGCAAGAAATAGCGGTTACATTCAACAGGAGATGGCGGGCTTTTGGCACCTACGTGCTTTCCTATATAATACCGACCCAGCACGTTACTTTCGTGCCTAAAGCTTTTCCGACTGTTTTTCTCTAGTTCTCTTCAGAATTTAACAGTTCTAAGCTCACCGTGCCTACGCATCTCCTATTAATTTGAAATGGGTCTAGATAAACACGTCGTCACACGCTTGTTCCCACCTCTGATACTCCCCGCTTCGGTCGTACGCGTATGTCCCATCCGCTGCTGAAAGGTGGAAAGGAAATGAGCTATGACATTCGGAAAGAGCCTGCAGCCCACCTTGCCGCAGCCGATCAACACCGCTGCCGCTGGAAGGCTTGTTACAAGATACAGTTGCGTATTTTTTCTTTAAATAGCTGCATAGATGACCTACTTGTACTACAAAATGCAGACGTACGCTGGTAACGTTTATTCCCCTGTCTATAGGGAGAGGTTTGCACACATCAAATACCCCTAAACTGACATCAAGGTACAACTTTCTCAGACCGTCTCCAACAGCAGGATGTCATCGGTGCCGTACATTCTTTATCTCTGTATGCGATTCTGTTTAAGAAGCATTGCATGAGAAACTAGAACATGATTCCGGTCTCGCTTGGATGCCCGAGCCACAGAAAAACGTCAATCGGCAAGTTAAAAGGAACGCACACGCAATATAATTACGGTGAAAACTAAAAAGAACTATGCGCTTGATAGCTTTAATGATGCTAAGATAGAATATTCAAAAGGAAAGCATAATCGAAAAAAAAAGTCTCAATTATAGCAGTCGAGCGCAATCCTTTAATCGACATCGATATTTACCGACACCAACATCCTCTTTCGCTTTACTGTAAACTGCCTCCAAAAATACCTTTGTTACCCAAGAAGCCAACTGCATAGTCCGTACAAAACTGGAATCTTTAGGCGCGGTTATTTTCTGTGCCCGATTCAAACAGGCTGACAAATTACTAGCACTGACTTGGACACATAAATGAAGTCTACTACACCATAATATGGGACTTTACGTAGCAGTTTCCCCTTCTATTTGTAACCTTATAATTGTTCTGTATTACACCTCTGACTTTAGACCGGAATGTGAATATACTCCCCCGCTACGTAGCCACGGGACATCAAAATCTCGGTCCGGTTTGGAACCGTAATACAAAATAAGGCAGGAAACTAAGCCTGCATCATTTCAGAGCCCCGCGTCCCTCCTTCCCCAAAAACTGCTGAAAGCTCCCCTCTAGATGTTTCCAGTTACTCTGGTTCTTGGTCCTAGCTCAAGAACCTTCTATCTTTTTCATGAGCCGATGACTAGTCCTAACCGAAAGGACTTCACCAGATAAAACCCAGATCTGCCAATTTTTACAGCTTCTCAAGTCAGCCTTTCAACCGCTAGTCGCTCGCAGCGATACGCCGGTTCCACCCTCGGACAACTGGGAAGTTTTATGTCGATCCCTGCTAAGGTACAACAATTGTGTGAGGGAAAACCGACAGAATTTCTGCCTTCTCCTCCAGACTCAGCTGGACCGCTCTTGTCCCAGGTGAGATGAAGTGAATACGTCTTCTCGCTAGCCCTGGGGCCCTGCAGCATCCTTACCGAGGAGTTCAGTGAGAACGAGGCGGGGGACATCAGGGCAGAGCAGCAGTGACTCACCTGGGGACAGACTCCACCCTTTTCCTCAGCCCGGTTAAATCCTGCTCCTCAACACCAAGCAGCATTTCTAGTTCGACAGAAATCGTGTTTTTGACAGAGATGCTGCGCAGTTATCTATTCTTCAGTACTTCCCCGAGACACAGAACAAAAATTTCTTTGTACGGTGCGTTACTGTCCTAATCAAATACGACCGTTACGGTGTAAGCCACGCTCTGCTGATCATAATACAATTACACCTGCGACAAAAGGAGACCAAACGCGTGACGTTTACTACAGTCAAAGACGTAAACTAGGAACATATGTAAAATCCATCGCTGGGCTGATTACTACCCCGGCGCATTCATTTTAACTTTTTTGTACTCCGATCGGGAATCGGCTACATCGATCTGTATATTGAAAAGGTGGTTAGTTTTCTTGGTTTGGGGGGGTTGGGTCTTTGTGGGTTTTGGGGAGTTTTTTGTTGGCGTTTGTGCGGTTTTCCTGACAAAATATTTAAAGGTTTCTGACTCGAGGTGGCAGGAATGCTGTTACTGTCAACAACTGCTACTCTGGAGGAGAAAAACGTTTACGTGAAAATCAGGAATGAAGTACGACGTTAACTTGTATTGCAGTAGGAGGAATACATAGCGGTATATCTGAAAAAGCCAGTACCTCAGAGACATTCACAATTAAGAGCACGGTACTACGCAACAGATTTGTCAAAAAGAAACGTTTTGAGATGCTTCAAATGTCACGTCCTGTCTACACACTGTAATACTATAATTTCCTGAGACAAAACAGAAAAGTATGAAGACTGAGTAAACCAATCACAGTTCACAAATGCATACGAGCAACCGATTCTTGAATTTGCTTTATTTTTCTCTGCATAAGGAACCCTGCACAGGCAATTCAAATTAAAACAAAATAAATATGTGAATATTCATGTAAAACTGTCCTTGCTAATGAACAATTATACACAATGTACAACTCTTTGTGTTCACTGGGAGGGCTTACAAATGTACTATTCCCAACAAAAATGCACCAAAATGTCTCCATGCAAACTTATCAAAAGTGACCAAAAAAAGGAGAAAAAACTTACTGATCATACCTTTTTTGTTTTCCTTTTTTTCTTTTTTACAATCACAAAAAAATAAAAACATCTAATTTTTTGTTACGCTTAGAGTAACTAAAATGTGGCCACTGTCTATAACATCTGGTTTTATGCTCCTCAAACATCTAGGGTTACTGTAAAGTTATGTCAACGATGAATTGGACTTAGGGCGCTATTTGTAGTAAAAGGAAGATGATTTTGTTCACAGAACGTTAATAATCTGTGTCTGAGCCCTCTGCATTGTCCACGTTCCGTGAGAGCATGTAATTGTCCATATCTATAGACCTGCAATTATTGATTGCATAGCGCAAACGCTCTGCCATGATTAGTTGACTGGAGTAAGGTGGGAGCCTCAGTTGAAAGAAACAAGTCTGTGAGGTAGGCAAGCTGTCGTAAGGCTGTGGAAATGGATAAAAGGTGGGACACCGTTAAGTTGTGAATGAAGCAAAAAATGCAACATATCCATATTTCATTGCGCCCTCCCTTCCTTGCCTCTATCGTTCAGCATTTGCACATTCTGCCTCAAAATTCCTTTGAAGAAGCAGGCTGGCCTCCCTTCTTTACATCGCTTGTTTCATCCTTAAGTATGTGCACAACTCCTGCTGTATCGCCTGCTCTATAAAAATTTCAACCCGCTAACGAAATTCCGCTAGTTGAAAAGTTGATCGCGCTACTATTTAGCGGCCCGCCGGAAGATACCAGATGACATCCGAATTACGTACCGTAGCGTGCCTTCACATGTGGCAATTTCAGAGATGCCTAACCGAAGATGACGGTCAAGCCACTGTTAACTCAGATTTTGCCAAGTTTTTGATTCATGTAGTTCACAGAGAATGTGCTTTCACTGCACAAAACCCAAAAGTAATGCCAAATGAATGCATCCCGTATATAAAATAATGTACTGTAAACTCATTATAGTGGTTTTAGGACGTTAGAATTCACTAGTGGTCACGTGTTGCCACTTATGTAGATTTAAAACTTTAAAAAAGTTTCAAACTTTGCAAACATTATCAAATGAAAAAAGGGACTGGAACAGAAAATTACTATGGACAAGTCACAATACAAGGAGGCTTGTCTCTTGTCCGAGAACTTGTCTTGACCTCCAATTGTGTAACTATAGTAAATGTACCGAGTGAATTAAGATGCAACTCGTGCAGTGTATGGACTTCTACACAATTAAAATGTCTGAATAGCTCTAAGCGTATCCCACCCTGTACTTTCTAACTTTTACGATTATGGAAACCTGTCTCCTATTGCCAAAGGACAGACTACGCTAGATAGGAATAATTAAAAAAAACCCCAACCAAAACCCCAACCAACAACCAAAACCAGCATCTTACCCTATCAACCTTCATTATTTGGAATCGCTGAGAGATATCAGCTGTGTTAGCTGGCAGTCGAGATCTTCCTGACACAAACCTCATGAAAAGGACTCTCTCCTCATTTGAAAACTCTTCAAGGGTATGCCAGAACCATTGTACTAGCTGATGCTGCTCATCAACTTCTCTGTATCGCACAACTTTCTTCAAAACTTCAACCGATATTTCTGGCATTCCACACACCATTTGCTCCAGCTGCTTGGCAGTCAGAAGAGACAACAAAGGAACCGGAACAATCCAAGACATTCCTTCTCTTACAGCGGCCACCTATTGCCCCAAAAAAGAAGAGACATTTGAAGTGCAATTGCCTCGCCTCTGCCGCTTACTGCACCATCCCGATGCAAAAGTAACGTGTCAGCTGAGAAATGGGATAAAGAGATACGATTACAGAACATCTGCCAAATACAACCTCCCACACGTGCAGCTGTAAGGTCTGTATCCTCTCTCAAAATCCTGGAGAACAGTACAGGTATTTTTAATTGCAATTGCACATTAAAGAACATGTTTTGCTACAAACCAGAGGAACTGAAGAAAAGTACAAGTTAGCAGCGCAAACGATGACGGCTAAACCGAAACATGGCGTATATGCCGTACATTCTTAAGACGCCCATACTTGTTCTACAAGACTCGGGATTTGGTACCTCTGAAAGGAAAGTTACTTTTCTAATGCCGATAATATCGTGCGTGCATCTGTATCTTGAGAAAAAGGAAAAGTTTTTTCCTAGCATCTAATCAGTATTCTGTTTTCACAAGCTTCACTATGCCGATGACAAATACACAAAAGCATGCAAATAGGTAATTAATCCTTCTCAAAACATAGCATGAAATGTATGTCCTAAAGCAGAAGAGAAATAGTTTCCAGTTAAACAAATGTTTGTCGATAATACTACTTTAGCTAGTCTCTACATTGCTATAATGTCTGATTACAGTGCACAGCATGCACAATTGCAAGTTATTTTCTCAAGCGGGGCTGACGGTTGTGGTCGGGCTACTCTAATGAAAGACGAGTTCTGGTTTCTAATGCTCTTTTGTCACCGAGCAATCACTAAGAAAAATAGGACTACTTTACAACAAAACCTCAAAACAGTTTGACAGGGGCGGGGGGAAGCCACGAGGAGCCGGGTGAGATGCGGAAAGCCAAGCTTTTCTTATTCCCTAATAAATAGGAACGGACACTTGCAAAAATCAAAACCACTGTCCCCGCTAACGATGGGGATAGTGTCGCAATGAGATTCTTACCTGACGGTCCATTTCATGGAGTCTGTACTCAATTGCCCTCTCCACATATTCTTTCCTGTTTGAAAAGGTAAGTGGGATACTGTTCCCTCCAGGAATTATGGGAACCATTTTACCATCAGCACTTTGGCCAACGAAAGAATCTAAAGGAATCATCTGTTATGCAAAACGGGAAAAGTACGGTCAGTGTAAGTCACTACAGTGATCTAAGTTTCCTATTTTACTATCAGTCACCTACAACTACAATCAGATCACAAACTATTCCAAATACATATTAAGTGCTAGTTATCCCAATAACAGAGACACTGAATTATATAAATGCTGAAGTTAAGGTCAATCTGATAAAGTACCCATTTTGAGAATAAACCTAAAAGCTCCAACTTTCCCATCTTACCTCATGGAAATTTTCTTCAGTAATCCCACTGTCTTCAATGTGAAGAATGCTGTTGAGGGTCTGCACATAGAGCAGATCTACCTCCTCCAAATCCTCCAAGATGAGTGGGATACAACAAAGTTGCTTCCAGACCATTGGAGCCAAATGAAGATCTAATGGCTTTTTTGTACGAATAGCTACACCCATGAGAATGCCCAAGAACTTAAACTGCATCAGATGTTCATCTAAACATGCTGAAGGGTTAAAGAGAAACCTGAAAGAACAAAGAATCAGTGAAAATACTCTAGTATCATTTCTGTGCTACTTCATTATAAGTAAAAGACAAAACATTACGGAGCACGGCATAGTAACTGTCAACACAATTATCAGCAAGGGATGTCCAGATAAGAAGATTATTGTTATCTTTGACTGTTAAAACCGTGGAGGCAGAGACAGGCGGAACTAATCCTGACCGCAAAGGCTGGCGTTCTCGGTATTACTCTGACTTCTGCCATCAGCAATCCAAGAACTTCACGTTAAAACCATACCCTCTCCTCCACAATAAAGTTGCACCGCAACCTCAAGGAAACAAATTATACTAGAGACAATTGTGAAGTCTCATCATGAGGTACAAAATAATTAATAGAAGATTTTAATCCTTACCCACGAACGTCTGCAAGAAAAGCAAATCCTGGACAACTTACCTATCCCTATTGTAGCCTACTTCAGCTGTAGCATTTGGGGAAGGAATAAGCAAGTCTACTATTCCAGTTTCCAGTTCCTTAAAAATCAACAACAAAAAAGCCTTCTTAGACACAGGGATAACAAACCTATTACAGAAAAATTATGACGTTACAGCATTACAAGACAAGATATTCCATTAGAGTGGTGGTTACTTCTTACAAATTTCTGTGAAACCTTTAAGAGAAAGTTAACGTGATAGGAATGATTTTTAGTAATAAAAACGTGTTTATTTCAAGACCTGCCCCTACATCAGACTATAATGGTTATTTTACTGTGACTGCTCTGTGATACATTCCCAGTACCCATTTCAGAAATAATTGGAAGCTGTAAGCTATACATACCCTACTGGTGCAGCTTTATTCAAGAACCAAAAATGAACCAAATTTTTCAACAGGTTCTGTTCTGAACCTTGATCATACCTCATATTTAATGTAAACCATCTAGGAAAGAACCCAAAAATTACACCTCAAGTCCTTACCTGAATCGACCCCAGTCTAGCCTTACAGGTTTCAGAAATTCCATTAATAAACACAGTTCTTCGGCTTCTTCCATCCTGTATCCTATCTCTAAGTCCAATGCCAGATCCAGCACTATCCACAGCTGTTGCCCTGCCTCAGACTAAGCAGATACACTGATTATCCCCACTAATCTGCAATCCTTCGGGTTTTGAGGGTCCTGGAAGGTTAAGAAACAACCGAACTTCTCCAGCCAGCGTTGTCTTAAATCCTTCTCCTGACTACAACCATAGTAGCATCACAGGGCTGAGATACACCTTTAAAACTATAAGCAGTACACATTAGCATTGACCTGTTTTCTCGTAGTCCCGGTAGTCTGAAGCCTTCAGTTTCCAGGTGAATCTGAAAAGACAGCTACTTGACAATTGCAACAATATCCTGGTTACAGTCGGGCAACAATGTGCACTTTCTGCTATCGATCTCCTTTCCGGCACTGACCCTGAGAGGTGACACATCTGAGAAACACCTGCTTGAGGGGTACTGTACGCATGGAAGGTACTGTAATCATGGAATGCAGTACAGCTTCTCTTATCAAAGCTACTGGCTGAAATGGGGGGGCTGCAAAATGCTCCCATAACGTGTAGGGGCCATCTCAGCATTCCAAGGGGCCTGTTGTAATACTTGTTACAGTGTGGCCTTATGGCATCTCCTTGCCACGCTCTAGGAAGATTTCTTTATCCTCAGAGACGTCCCTACGTCAGCAGCTCTAGCGCTGTGGCTCAGGACTGAAGAACAAGTATTTGCTAAGCTGCAAAAAGGAAACGTGGAAAATACTAAAAGACACCAGAAAGAACACAAACTCTACTCAGGCATTTTGAACTACTAGATGTTTCATACCTGACACATTTCTGTAATAGTGTCATCAAACACTCCGCCCGCATCATCGGCTCCTTCTCCAACCAGTTTCACTTTCCAGGCACGGGAAGGTAGGCGAAGGTCTGATGCGTTCAGCTTTACCACTTGTCTTGCTATCTGTACAAAAATGGGCTTGCATTTCCGACCTCTTTCAAAAAAAAAAAAAAAAAAAAAAAAAAAAAAAAAGGACACAGCCATACAATGTAACTCATAAACATGTAAAGGGTACCGAAGTCACTTGGTTAACAAAGTTGTACAAAGAGAGCTCGGTATGCCACAAGTTATGAAAAAAAATGTCTGAATATAGGTATTTGTCTGAGGTCTAACACAATGCTTGTGAAAACAATACTGACCTGGTTGATATCCTTTTCACAGTAATCTGTGGCCCATAGTTTTTCCCCTGAACCATAGTTTTTCCTATAGAGCGTACCATGGGCAGTGTGTATACTCGTGGTGCTAGCAAGGGCCTCAACTGTCCTTGAACTATTCCCCATGTTCCAGCATTGTAATGAGATGTACTGTTCTGTAATAAATCGGAATGAGAATAAACAAATTAATAAGGAATATTAATTCCATTCTTTACAGAATATAAACCTTCATACTAATCACTAGCACTTCAGTGTTTCAGGAAACAGGTTAGCACTTTTTAGTTTTAGCTTTGAGGCTAGTAAGCTTTTGGAAAAGCAAAAATATATAACAATACTTTGACAAAGTTCGGTTTTACCTGGATTTACATTTTCTTTTATTTATATCAAAAAATCTATAGAACCTGTTACTAAGACCCATCCCGATCTGGTCAGAAGCTCTCTAGCAACATGGCATAACACAACACAGCTAAGCTGTTGGGGTTTGTTGGTTTGTTTGTTTATTTTTCAAATGGAATTTTACCTGGTTATTGGGACTGAGGTTAAGTAATCTCCATGAAGAGTACATGAGGTCAGAAAAATGGTACAACAGTCTGAGCCTTGCTCTTACTGTATGAATGCTCACTTCTTTCAGTGCCCCATACTGTGGTGGAATGGCATCAGGTAAACCAAGCTGTAAAGGCACTGAAACACCTACCACAGAAAAAGAAGAAAAAGCGTTATTTCATAAAGCATAGCTGTACTGCTTTTGGCTGGGACAGAGTTGATTTTCTTTGCAGTAGCTTATGCGGTGCTTAGCTGGCTACTGGAGTTAAGCCACGGCAGTTGCAAAATTAAGAGACTAAGATCATTTGAAAATCTGCACGGATATAAAACGAATTTTGTACCAAACGTTCAGAAGTTCTTCTTGCATTCGTCCTCCAGGAAACACAAAGACTACATCAAATCACCATACGAACAACCTCAGCTCTTTACCTGGAGCTCTCGGGGGAACAGGCGGAGCTGTCCAGGCAGCACTGTGGCAACGTCCTGCTGAAATCTGTCGAACGTTCTTTCCTTGCAGGACTGTTACTAGGGTTGGTTCTCTGACATGGTTGGTATGGCCCAGTCCAAGCTGACAATTTATAACAGATGTAAAAGGAACAAAGAAGAATCAACAATTGATGATACTGCTAAAACTCTCTAAGCAAAAATTCAGAGCAAATGGTAAACAAATGGTATTAGTCTACAGCTTATAATGGCATACAAAAATATTTACCATATACATATTATTATGCTACCTTTTACCTTTTATTTCCGATAGAATATTGCATCCATACTCAATGGGAGTAGCAGATCTAGGTGTCAAAGAGACCTTAAAACAGCTAGATGTTTTCTGCAAGCTCTTTTGCAGACTGAGGAACTAATCTATGATGCTAAGCCACCGATGTTGCACGGTCTCTCATGCAGAGTCAACATGGCTCATATGTCTCTTCTGTGTCATTTAAATACATTTTTTGTACTAGCACATAAATTCCTAAAATAGTTTATCAAAACACAGTTTGTGTAAAGAGAAAGTTTACTGAAGCTGTTCTGACTTTTTACTGATGGTTTCATATCATAGTCTAATTTCATATTCTAACAGTGAAAATTTCATATTACAAAAAATAGGGGTTTTTTTACCCCTTCATATAAAACAAATTTTTTGCACTGCAAGGAAAAATCATATAAAACAGGCTGTCAGAACAAAGTTTCTCTCAATTTTTTACTCTAACATTTTTTTCTCTTCCAGAAACACAAAGTAAGCTCCCTATTAAAAACAAAACAAAAACAAAAAAACTTTGTTCTTTCCGGTTCCTCTCTGAAGTTATTCGAAACAACTTGCTCAACAGTCCTTCTCAAAAACTTAATTCTGAAATACCAGAGGACAAACTGTGCCCAAACTTCCTGAAACACCAACAGCCAATGAATCGAGAGGTTCTTTCTTATATTTGTAGCATGCAAGTTGTCAAAAAGCTGAAGTGGTTTCAAAAATTTGAGTTAATACATGGGATGAGGGAGGAAAATGGACTTCTAGGGGTAGGGATAAAATTAGGGTCCCAAAGAAAAGAGAGGAGAATTTATTATTTACTAATTTTTTTCCTGACTTTAAAACATCACTAAAAAAAGTGATTTTGTACTTTCTTTATGAAAAGCATCTACAGAGTTCGCAAATCTGATTGATATCAACCATAACTGTTATCATGTTGAAAAAGTTGATGACAGCTCAAGATTTAGGTAAAAATTTGTAATTTTTTAAAAAACTTTGATTAGAATACTTTGGGTAGAATGTTTTCAGTGCTTTCCCAAACTACTACCATGTAAGAGCACAGGAAATAAAAAAGACAATAATGGAAATGCCTAAAATGTTGTTATGGCTGAGGGATGAGGGGGGAGGGAAGAAGGAGAACAAAAATAAAAGCTTTCTTTTCCACAAAAATAAAGATACTACAATCACATCTGTAAAGTATAATTATAGCCTTACAAAGGTTAGAAATAAACAGGGAATAGTACATACCTGCCCTTCAGAGTTGCTACCCCAAGCATATACATCCCCTGTCGATGATAAAGCTAGCGTATGCTCTGCTCCTACAGCTATGTCTTCAATGAAGATTCCTGACAGCACTGGAACTTGTTGGGGTCTGTTGTGATTTCGAGCTCGACCTTCTGGCAAACCTATCAGGCGATCTACAATTGCAAGCACACATCTATATATTTCATGAACATTAAAAAGTTAATTTTAGTTGCAGGCAGAGATCAAGGAGGGACAAAAAGGAATTCTACACACTCTTGGAACTGGGACAGAAGTGCAATTGGTTAGAGAGAAATCTAGCATATGTTTCCTACAAAACAGTGCTCCCCACAGCGCTCATTAATATCGCTAAAGCTGTTATTTTCACCTAAATTCTGAAACAAGATCAAATTCTATTAAAACAAGACTTCTAGATCTCAATGTATGGTTTTATAATACATATGAATTAACTGACTCGAGAAGTTTGAACACGTTTAATTTGGTGCAGCGTTGAAGTTCCAAAATTCAGATTAGGTCAGCACAAACCTAAAAAGGAGCATTAGGTCAGTCTTATAAACAGGTTTTCATATTCTTCCTTTTCACTTGCAATACACACAAACCTACAAATGGAAAGGTCTAAATACCAGATTGTCCTACCTTGTCCAAAAGTATACACGTGACCATCTTTTGTCAGTGCAACAGAGAACTGGGTTCCACAGGCAACTTTTTTAATTCCAATTCCACAAAGAATATCCACTTTCTAAGGGGTAAGAGAAAGGAAAAAGAGCTACGGTATTATGAGGATATAAACAGAAAGCAAACATGAATTTAATCTGTAACTCCTGCTTCCAAAAAGAAATTTTATAATTCCCACAATGCACACGTTACAGGATTACTCAATGCTCAGCATAACATATCATCAGAATTATTTATGCTAGATTGTATTAGAACAGTATAATTTATATTATACAGAATTAATAATTTAACTGCTGCAAATTACACTCAGAACATTGTGTAATATGCTTAACAACACTGAAAATTTATGCACAGAACAATTTCTCTATGAATTCTAACCTGTGGTGAGGATTTTGCAGTGGAATTTCCCAAACCGAGTTTACCATAATCTCCATCTCCAAAAGCCCAAACCATTGAGCCATCTGTTGACACAGCTACAGTATGATTGAGTCCACAGGCCACCTGGTTGAGAGAAATACGTTGTTACCACAGTTTTTGCCAAACACCCCAACTACCTTCAGAAAACAAAAATTGTGTTTTAAAAAATAAGTATCCTTTTAAAACTGTTAAAACCTCCGTTGCTTATTACAGTGTTTTAAAGACATTTAGGACTACACTAGTATTTTTTAGGTATTTTCTTCCTCTCAGCTCCTAGAACCAAGCAATAGTATTATGCTATACATGCTCATAGTTTAAGAATACAAAACAGCTCATGAATTCATGCTTCAATTACCTAAATCGTGACATGTTAAAAAACCAGGGCACTTTTTCAGAAAGAGCATGAAAAGAGTCAGGAAAGTAATTATTTCGAAAATCCAAATAAAAGCCAAGGTTAAAAAACAAAACAAAACAAAACCAAAACCCAGAACACTTAAATACGTTGAAAACATCAGCTTTAAACCAAAGATACATTGTTAGTTTTAGATAACCGTGCCTGTCCTATCTGGTAACCTTCCAGCGCTGTCACTCTTTCCGGAAGTTTCTTATTGGAAGTATTTCCAAGTCCTAATCGACCATAGTCACCGTTTCCAAATGTAAATAGTTTGCCATCTGCTGTCACCACAGCTGAGTGTTTGAAGCCACATGACATCTGGAAGCAAAATAAACATAATGTTATAAATTTGGGGGAGGAAATTATACTAGCTATTACATGTAAATATGTAATACCTTTTCCGTCCCTAAGTCATATTCACTTTATAAAGAGTTAAAATACAGATATTTTAGTATTAATGGTTTCTTCAACAAACTATCTCTTACTCTTCTCAACAGTAATGTTCAGGGGGAGGACAGGTGGGTATTTGTGTGAAGAAAGGCTTTCAGGTGTTTCATTTGTTTGTTTAGTTTTACCAACTGCTGTTTTCTGCAAACAGATTGCTTTTGTTGTGTGAGTATTTTATATTTTTGTACAGAAACCTCCAGTCAAAGCCAAATACGCTTTTGTGCTTTGTTATAATGCACACAATGCTTAGGAGGTGGTCTCGGTGACTAGTTCTCTAGGTCAAAGACACCTGACAAGGACGAAGGGAAACTTCTAAATCGTGTCTGTATTTTGACAATTTTTAGGTCATCCCTGTCTTCCATGCTCTTTCTAATTTTTAGTCCTCTCCAGTAACAACTGTCAATTAACATCACACCTCAACATGAGCTCTGGGATATTAACATCCTTCAACTGGAAATTATCACTTGGTTCATAAAGCTCAGAGAAGTAAAAAGTTGCCTGTTTTCAGTCAGTATATGAATTCAAACTGTCAAGACTGACAGTGGTTCTGGAACGTTCCTAGCACAAGGCTACCATGCCTGCAGTTTGTAGGAGACAAAAAAATATTTTGGAACCTGCACCACTTCTTCTCCTTGCAGAGCCTCTATTTGTCTAGGCCTGCGCTGTCTGTCGCTGTTCCCATGTCCCAGTTTGCCATAATCTCCATCTCCCCAGCTGAAGACTTCCCCGCTTTCTGTTAAAGCCATGGAATGTCCATCGGATCCACAAGAGGTCACCAGCTGTGTTACAACAAAGCCTGGTAAAGAAAAATGAGAAAACAAAGTTTAGAATACATTAGAATAAACTCTTAACGTACATTTATCCAAGTGCCCCTAGTGGTAGCCAATTAAGTCTAGGGAAAGGAACCAACCACAGTAACAGTTTTCTTGTTACAACAATTTATTTGTTTTTATTTTGAACAAAACCTTCGTCTTCTCATGTACAACCTACGCTTCTGGCCTGCCATTAGTTTTGAAATGAAACGTTCCTACCTTGAGCACACTCTTCCCTGAAGCCTTCTTAAAATTAAGGAATTTTAACTTTAGTCTTACAGAGAAATAAACACCTAGTTTATTTGCTCATTTTTTAAATTAAAGACTATTAAAGACTTTAATTAAAGACTATTAATTTTTAAGGACTATTATTTTAATGTGTGAATCTGCAAAAATAGCATCAATACAAAGAATTATATAAACTACCTAAATGCTTATTTGTGGTTTTTTTCAATTGACTCATATCAAACCCAACAATTTTACCTTGCAGTGCTGAAATGACTGTTAACACATGAAGGTCATCAGAATTTCCTTGTCCCAGTCGCCCATAGCTCCCTTCTCCACAAGCCAAAACCGTGCCGTTAGCTTGAATGACAAAAGTACAATTCTGACCACAAACAACCTAGTTTAGGAAGACACAAAGGAGTTTTAATCATTCCTGTGTTAGATGCAGCAACGTTGCAATACTTGTATTACAATGTACAATCTTCTTTCTTCATTTTTTTCTTTGTAATTTTAGCAAGACAACTGACTCTTGTCACACCACAAATACCTGTGTGACAACCCAATTAACGTAAGACTTCACTCACCCCATGTTTAGTTACCCAATCACATCATAGTAAAAATTACTTCACTGAAACTTGCTACTAGTTTTGGCAAACCTTCTTCCAGTGAGAGAAATCACAACATACTTCTACCTGAGATTTAGTTTTGATGTTTCCATACTGAATGTCAGTGTTATTTCAGAAAAAAAAAAAAAATTGGCACACGTATTATGTTAAAGCTGTGCAGGTATTTTCAAATCACGCTCATATCAAACAACTTTGTCAGATTTCAGCAGCTTCTTGGTTTGCATTTGTCAAATAATTAAAGAATTCCTCTTCAGTGAAAACACGTTTTGGGGGTACTTTATAGTAAATTCAAATAACAAATTGAAAAGACATTTAGAGAGAGATTTTGACAAATTGTACAATGAATACATGATACATCATTAAAAATAAAAGCACATGGCTCTTTTTAAATGATCACCTGCTGAGCCTGAGAGAATGAAGGTGCTGCTACTGGTATCATGACATTTCTACCAGCTTCTGCTAACTGTCCGTGTCTTCCTGCTCCCCACAGATACACATCACATTTGCCTCCCAAGTGCCAATCCTATGAAATAGCATGAAGGAATGCTTTAGAAGAAGAGTACTTTCAACAGCTTACAATGTTTAAAAAAAAAAAAAAAAAAGTAAAAAATGGCCAAAGCCACATCGATTTTACTAACCTCTGGCCTTGATGTTGCCCATGACATTATCTGTTCATCCATACCATTGATCCATTTACTGTTATCCTACCCAACAAAAGCCACAGTTACTACATTCAGTTCAAGAGATGTACATTATTTTGCTGTTATGTAATACATATTATCCTTTCTAACTAAGAACACTATTGACATTCAAATTATTCTAAACAGTATAGCAGTAAGAATGAATGTGTGCCAACTCAAATATTTTCTTTTCATCCATAGGCCAAGTTTGTTTCCTTACTACACCTATCTAGCAATGATATCGTTATCCGTGACTCACAATCAAAATAAAAGAAGAAAAACAACGTTCATGATGAAGTAATATTTTCCTATTTACTGATGCTTAGGGCTTTTTGAACTTTCAATTGCAAACACTGGCTTAAAATGCTATAAGCTTGCCAATAAAAAAACTCTTAATCTAAAATTTCTACTTTGGTTTACATATCACAAGTCATAAAGACAACTGACACTAGCAAAATAATTTGGTGTAGAAATGTACCAAAATGTTACTCTAAAAATAGCATTGTAAAGCTCTACATTTCTTGCTTCTGTCATACGAGAATTACTGTCACAGTTTTGGGTTGCTTTTTGTTTTGTTTTTTAACATGCAACTGAGTAGCACTCATGACTCCACATACAGGGAGCAATCTTTACAGTATATTCCAACCAGTTAATTAAAAATAAACTTAGACTTATTGTTGGTGCTGATTTTAATGAATATAAATCTTTACAGTTCAGAGATGTTAACTGCATCATACCATATGCTCAACAACACGCTTCACTGTTGAGATAATATAGCACATTTTACCATTAGGAAAGTAAGCTCATCCTCTGGAACAGGCTCCAGGTCCGGAACAGTAAAGGATTCTGGGAACTGTGCTCCCTTGGCCAGAGCTTCAGCAGCTTTTATGGTAGTAGAGAAACACTCTAGCCAGGCCCATTCTGTGGGATTCCAGGCTGAAGGATCAGGGAGGCAGTGCTGGTGATGAGGTGGTACTGGGGGATTGCACAAGAGCTGATCTAGGTGAAGGCCCACGGCGAGTGATGCCAAGCACTGCATATAAGGACTATGAACAAGCTGGTCTCCACAAACAACATGGGGCTAAAGGGAGTTGGGGAGAGAAACGGAACATGCAAAGTTAGAAATACCTATTAATCAACTCACAATCAGGAGTCCTTCAAAGCTAGTCCTGTAGAAAAATACCTTCCTCCATCCTTAATCAAAGTTTTTCTAATATTTTAAATATTCTCAAATTAGGAGACTTTTGAGAAAGTCTCCAAAGTCTTATTATCTTTGAGAATACTGAAAGACATTTGCAAACAGGATGTAGGAAAACTCTTCTGGGTTCTCTGTGGTGAAAGACTGAGACCAGCTGAGATTCAAACAGCGATCCCACATCAGACATGAATTTTAAATGTTCGCATTTGCTCTTCTTACCTTTTCGTAAGCATACTGTTCCTGAAGCATTATTGGCAAACGTTCCAAGAAAGCTCGCATGCAAGGAGCCATATTTAATCCCAGAACTCCTTGCTGTTTCAGTGCAGTCCTACACGTTGCAAGGACGTGATTGGAAGATATCCACTCTGACGTACAGTTCACTACCAACACATCCTGTTTAACAGCAGTCACAAGACACATTAGAAATTAAAAAAATCATAAAGCAGGATTATTCAGCTCCATTCATTTATCACCAATTGTCTTAGTTTCCATAGGGGCCAGAAAACACACAAGCTTGAACGTTTTTGTCTCCATTGGTGAATAATCTGCTGACAAATGCTACGGAGTAGCCATCTCCGTTTGCCACTTCCTCGCATTCCCATGGCAATACTACGATTAACACTCCAAGGAAGAATACAAACATGGCAATAAGCAGAGTTCATTTCAGTGAATGCTGTAACCTTAGTTTAGTATTCAGTTTATGTGTAACCTTAGTTTAGGATTTGCCTTGTAATATGACCTCCAACATTCGGTCTGAATACAGAAAAGACTTTCAAAGAATCCCAAAATACTTAGAACTACATGTGGCATGACTCTACTAGGAGTCATAACTTGTGCCATATTTATCTTCATTTGCAAACACCACCATCTTTTGGAATAATCAACTGTTATCAAGCTTCTGTTTGGATGCCAGCAGTTTCTGACACAGCAAACACTGCAGTAAATTCTGCTGCTCCTTAACAATTTCTGAGGTTCAGGCTGCTTTAGATTAAGTTAGGTCACTGAAGTATCTTAATTGCTATGAGAAATGAAACATTTCTTCATGCTGCATAAAGGAACAAAATAACAAAGTATTTATCGCTGCTGCCATTAAACAGATAAGCTCATCTAACTGCTGCGCAGCAGCCTTTATAACCACTGGTTCACAAGGATTTCACCCTGCCCCCCCCCCCGCCCCAAATTAAGTATGGGATATTATTAAAAAAACCCCAGTCTTTTTAGGGTCAGGTGATAGTTGAAAGCCAAAACAATGTGCTTTGAAAATATAACAGACTTAGACTGATATTTCTATCTGCATATTTCTAGGAAAAATACAGACAGACAAATGGCATTTTCTTTTAGGAAAAAAATTGAAAGAACATTAACACATAGTGTCACCTTTGATCTGTTAGAGCAAGCAGCTACTCCAACTTCAGGTATCCATACTGCAGTCTGAATGGCTCCCGAACCTATCACAACACTCTGTAATACTGAACCATCCTAAGGAAAACAGCATTTCGAGTCAGTGTGTATACACGGCTACTTTCCTGTTTAAATGCATACAATCACATTCCTAAGGGATGATATTCTCCCAAGTTGTTCAATAACTATTTAAAAACAGAAATATTTATACTAAAAGCAAAAAAATATCTAGCATTCTTATCATACTAAGGGGATAACACAACTAAGGATTCAGAAGTGTTTAATAATCCATGCTATCTGACCCTTGGAAAAATTCTCAAAGAAAGAGAATATTGTTCCCAACTTTAAAGAGAGAGTGGCTGGCTCTGCAAAGCCTAAGATGACAAAGTCTACAGTATGAATCAATAATAAAACCATAAAATATAAAATACTTCAATGTTAAGTACAATTTCAATTTATATTTTATTATTTGTAATTTTAAACCATCATTTTATACTATGCCTTCTCTAATGTTTCTAACATACTGGGGAAAAATAAGAAAGCTAGTCTGATGCCTTGGCCATTTCAGATACTCATACTAAAAAAAGAATCATGCCACATCAAAGATGATCTTACCCGTAAAGACCAAATATTCATGAGACCACCAAGTCCACCAGATACTAATGCCAGTCCATCAGGACTGAATGCAACAGTCCGAACAGGAGTAATATGTCCTCTCAGCTGAAATACACACTTGACTTCTACTGCTTTTCTGTATCCATCCTGCAAATTGTTTCATAGTTATGGAACACTCTGAACTATTTAGAGAAAACGCAATAGCAGAACAGCTTCTGTATTCTGCAATAAATACTGATCATCTGTAGACATGGGGTCATTTCCATAGGATAATAAAGACCAATACTATGATCATATTTCATAAATATCTTTATCACATTATCTTTTCTCCCCTTACAAAATGCCATCAACATCAAAGACCACATTACAATTTACGTAGGTGAATTTAATCTTGACTTAATTTTATCTTCAAACAGTTTTAAACTCTTACTAAATTTTCGTATAAATTTATCAACTTTTAAAAAAATGAAAACAGATCAAAATATACTCTTTAGCCAAATAAAATTCATTTAAGCCTGTGATTTTTCATTTCCCATTCTGAAAATGCCTACACATACAAATGCAATATAGGCTTCTTTTAGCAAATGTCTTTTCTGAGGAAATGTTGAGATTTCAGTAACTCGCTCATACTCTTCTCCTCTCACAATTTCGGAACAAGCAAAGAGAATTTCTTAAATACCAACTTTACTACTTTTACCTTGGCATTTGTCTCCTGGTCCCACCATCCTTCTGAGCAACTTGAGCCAGACTGCAATGTAATTACTATGTCCTGGGGAACAGTCCAGACACACACCAAACCATTGTGGCATCCTCTAAAGGAAGTCAGGATAATCAGAAAAACAAAGTAAAGCTATTAACTAACAAAATGTCAGTGGTCTAGTATTAACTTAAAATATCAGTAGTCTTACTATATTGTATCAATTAATCTAAAGTGGAAAGTTGTGTTCCCAATGGATAAATGCATTTTTCCCTATTCCCCCCACCTTGCAGCTTTTCAATTTTTACTAACACCATATTCTCAGAAAAAATATTTGGATGAAACAAAAAGATTTCAAGCAGGACCACCATACACAGGTCTCAGGGCATGGAGAAACTAGCTGGTAAAATGATTAGAGCCACTCTTTTCATTTGAATTTTGAAGCCTTATGGATCTCATGACAAGTCGCTTGCTGAATTAATGTTATTTATAAAAAACGACCAACTTTTTACTTATTCTGGACACTAAAGACTGGCAAAAGAGCTATAACAACAATTAAAAAAATCACATACGTAGCTAGTAAAAGCTGCAACTTGGATCCTTTTCCTGGAAGAGCACACCAGGCAATGCCATTCACAAGAGCCGGGTGGGATAGCGAATGCAGACATCTCCAGCATCCTCCCATATATCCCCAGAGTTTCACTGTTTCTTCTTTGGCACATGTCAGGAGAATCTTACCAGTTGGATCCCACTTCATACTAACAATCATATCCTATGGGATTTAAAAACTTCAGAAGTCGGTATGAAGTCACACAGTAAGAACAGAGAAAATTTAACTCTCAGAGCTAATGTAATGTTTAATTCTTAATAACAAAGAACATTTTATTCTCAAATAAATTGTTACAGAGACAGTGAGTTGCAATTATAAAATCATAACAATACTACTCAGAACTGTCAAATTAAGATACAATCCTAGGATCCTGAGAGAACCTAAAGGAAAACCATAGGAAAAAAAAAGTTATCTTCTCATTGCATACTTTTCTTGATTTTTTTCCCCCCTCCCCAAAGAGGTAGACAATTTTTCCTTCTTTTCTTTATATTATGAAATTATAGTATGAATTACCTTAATGGTATATTGTTCATAAACTTACCAGGCACTTGCCCAGATATAGCTTTGAGTCTAACTAAGGTAGCAAAGGAGAACAGCCTATAGTGGAAAAGGCAAGCATAGTTGTACTGTCACAGCATGCTCACTTCTGTGACTACCAGGCTGCAAATACCAAGACCAGTTCATGGAAGCACTCAAAATGCTTTTACTACACCTACACTTGAGGAATTGTCCTCTTAGCCCAACAAATCACTTACAGACTATTAATGACTTATTATTGCATACTAGCCAAGCAAAGGATCTAAACCTTTGCGGCTGCATATTTAGAAAACACATCTTTTGCTTTGCACAAGAATTTCAGCTTTACAAAAGCATGTGACATAACCAAAATTAAAATTTAATTATGAGTGCTTTTACAAAATAAAAGAACTACAGTCTTTTAAATCCAGACATGCATAGTTGTGCCCTTAATACACTTCTGTCACTGTATGTACACACACTTTACAATCTCTATTAGCAAAAAAGCTATAAAATTTATTTTTCCTTTTTTTTCCAAATTCAGTAGACAGTTCCTTCAAAATACATTGTGTTTAATATGTGTATCAGAAATAGGTATGTGTTCTTAAAATAATCTGCACTTGACTTTATAAATAGATTTCAAATACAGAAAAAAGCTTAAACAGACCTTTACCTACAAAAATTATACACGAGTTCTAAAAAGACTAACTCTACCTTATGTGCATCAACTAGAACGATTCCTCCTTTTTCAAGTGGTTCCTTTGTTCCTATTAGCAATTTTCCATCTGAATAGCCAACTGCAAATGGTCTGTCTTCACTGAACCAGGCAAGGCACGTGACAGAAACTACGTAAACAGACAACATGAATATTAAGCTAAATTGAACTTCACTCCTGCCAAAGAAGTTTCTGCAGTACAATTGTCTAAAATATGAAGTGCATAACAGCTTCCCCCACCACAAAGGTTACTTAACATATTTTGAGTCTGACAGTTTTCTGGAATTTCTATGGTAAAGTGAAAACTGAGTGCCACTGTAATGACAGCTGTTGAGATTATTTTGTAATAGTTTTTTCATTCTTCTTCTTTTTATTAAAATAATTGAATTTATATTCCCAACATGGTGAAAAGAACTATGCTAGGGAAAAGAAAAAAGCAAACTGAATCCTATACATGTATCTGAGACAGGGATGCTTCAGGGAAAAGCACAGAAAACTGGAGCCTTTCTTAGCACATCGATATTGCCTCACTTGATTCTGCCAGAAAATCTGCAAATTTCCTAAAGAAACAACATGCAAAACTGCACAAAGATGTGCTACTTGATGTCCTTTGGGACTGGAACTGCAAAGGAAAAATGGCAATAATTCATTAATTCAAATGACATTGACTACACACTATCTGTAGACAGAGCAGACACTGCAGGGAATCTATATTGATTTTATATGATGGCAAGGAATGTCACGATTTCACTAGGTTGCTACAAACTGTTTCCCTCTGCTGCAGGGGAATCAGGGTGCAGATGGAGATCCCGCAGACTTTCCTCCTCCCATGAATGCAAGTGGATGATGCTTGCAGGTAAAGTACCAGAAGTCATATCCCATGAACAATAACAAAAGATTGACATTATATGCTTGCTTAATAAAAAAAAAAAGGGGGGGTGGGTGTGGGATTTTAAATTTCTACTTAAATACTGATACAGTCACCTACCATCCTTTCTGTAGCAGTGTTCCAGTTCTAGCCGGTGCATGGTTGAAATATCTACAACTTCAATAAGACCAAGAGATCCATCCATACGACCGATTAATAATAATTCTGGAGCATCTCCTGTCCATGCTGCAGCTGGCCCTTCTTCTGGCCAAGCTAGAGCAGACACCCAGTGAGGCTGAAGATCTAATAATCCTTTTCCCCCTAGGAGCCCAAAAAGTCTTTTAAAACTACTTCATCTTCATAAAGAAAGGAAAACAACAAAAATACTTTCCATGGGAAAATATCAAGAGATCCTACTTAGAGCTAGGACATATTACAAATTCATGTAACTTACAAGCCTATGAAGCAATGGTCCACTAATCTACGCAGACACAAAATCTAGCTAACAAATCTCAAAGTTACATAGTTTTGTTAAGAAAGGAAGCTACATTCTTCAGTACTCAGGAAATCTGTACTTCTGTTGACTGCCTATTAACTTGGGCCATGTAACTGGCGATTTTCATAAGTACAAAACAAGAGAATGAAGTTTCAGAGATTACAAATAACAAAGTGATTAATAGTCTTCCTCTCACAGAGTTCTAAAGGTATTATGCTGGATCAGTCAATTGCAGTGCAAATGTTAAATACCTGGGTAAACAAATTCAACAACTTAGCAGCTTCCCTAGAAATATGTTGTATCATAAAGTGTCACAGGCAGCTAAGAGCATACCATTGACTTGCCATATGTTCACCATCTTCTCCGTAGCTCCTGCCAGATACTTGCCACTGACACTCCAACAGACAAGAGACAAACTAAGGTCACTGGGTGATCCCAGACTTTCTTCAGAATCACCTTCTCTACAACAGAATAAAATAATGCAATTTAAAAAGGGCATTTCCTTTAAGCAGACAGGAAAACACAGAATTAATGAAATATCTGAATTAAAATCTGGAGTCCTCCTGCCATCACTGCAGATTCACATAATATTTTTTTCTGCTTATAGTTCTATTTATATTTAAAAACACTTCAAATTATAGCATGGGATACCAGTTATTTCCACAGTAAGAAATTTGAAGTTAGGTTTCAATTAAAAAAATAGTTTAATTATCTTTACCTATTTATATCTCAAATTTAACATCTTTGTCAAGGGCTAAACCTTCTGGGAAGTCATGAAATGAAACAGAACAGTTTGGACAAAAGAAGTGAATGAGGTACACCTTGCTCTCAATTCTAGCTTAAACTCTTCCTGCTGTTACAATGCTGTTTCACTGTTCTAAAATTGTATGTTAAAGTTTGCTTTGGCTAACTGTAACGGCACAACTGGTATGCTTTGTTGCCCTTAGGGTCATACACGACAGGCAGAGTTTTTAGTGATTTCAGCAACAGGAAACTGAAGACTACAATATTGCCAGGATCCATATTGTAGGCCAAATTCTGTATCATCCCTGTATTTTTGAAGATACAGGAGACATACCTTTGGTTTGTTCCTGCTTAAGCAGGAGATGTTTAATTTGTGAATACAGCAGGTAATGGCTGTTGTAACTATTATTAGCAACATTAAGTTACTAACATAACATGTAAATTACTAACATAACGCATGTAACAATAGTATAAAAACTTAGCATAACAGGTAGTAATATTCTATCAGGGAATAGTAATCTAGTAGCATTTAAATAATGTACCTCCAAACTCATAAAACCAAAAAGTATTCTTGCAGAAAGAGGAGATTGTTGGTTGAGTAAAAGCTCAACATGAGCCAGCAATGTGTGCTTGCAGCCCAGAAAGTCAACTGTGTCCTGGGCTGTATCAAAAGAAGCATGACCAGCTAGTTGAGGGAGGTGATTCTCCCCCTATACTCTGCTCTCTTGAGACCCCCATCTGGAGTACTGTGTTCAGCTCCGGGGCCCCGAACATATAAAGGACATGGAGCTGTTGGAGAGTCCAGAGAAGGGCCACAAAGATGATCAGAGGGCTGGAACACCTCTCCTATGAAGACAGGCTGAGACAGTTGGGGTTGTTCAGCCTGGAGAAGAGAAGGCTCCGGGGAGACTTTACAGCCACCTTCCAGTAACCAAGGGGCCTACAAGACAGCTGGAGGGGGACTGTTTAAAAGGGCAGAGAGTAATAGGACAAGGGGCAATGGCTCTAAGCTGAAAGAGGGTAGATTTAGATTGCATATAAGGAAGAAACTCTTTATTGTGAGGGTGGTGAGGCACTGACACAGGTTGCTCAGAGAAGCTGTGGATGCCCCATCCCTGGAAGTATTCCAGGCCAGGCTGGATGGGGCTTGGGGCAACATGGGCTAGTGGAGGATGTCATTGCCCATGGCAGGGGGGTTGGAACTAGATGGGCTTTAAGGTCCCTCCCAGACCGAAACCAGTTTATGATTCTAGGTGACAATTCTATCAAAAAGAAGGGATAATGCCTTTTCATCTGCTCATCTTTAAGGGCTAAAAAAAAAAAAAAAAAAAAAAAAAATCTACCTTTAAAGATGAACTTGCACTTACTCACTGCAATAAAGAATACAAATAGATTTGTGTTGCATTTGTGCTTAGAGTTATTATTAAGTTAGCAATGAAGCCCATGAAAGTACTGCATTCTGAATCCACTATACAGGAAGTACACTTTTCTGCCACATCAGTAATATTAGATCTCTGTTAAAGGAAGATGCTGCTCTCATTACTATCTTGTGAAGTCAAGTTACACCATTCCGTTTATTCCTTTTAAGGCAGTATCTAACAGTAGCAAGCAAACAAGAATGGAAATGACCACTAAGAAATCATCATGAAACAACCTTCTAGCTCACTATTGTTTCTTCATTCTCCCAAGTTAAAGTCACCTGAGCTGTACTAAAGAATTAGATTTTAATCTTTTCCTTTTTTTGTCTTCTTTTCTGGACACATCCGAATGATACAGAAGTACTTCCCAGACACTCTCATGAAGAAGAATTACACTCAGATGCTGAATCCCAGAAATGACAAATGCTTTCTTCACACTTGACTCAAATGACCACACTTGTCATTCTCATGTTACACATTGGAACTGTCCACTGGAACTGACTGAAGGGATATTAATATTTTTTCCATATGACAGTCCCTTACAGTTTTTATTTTACCCATTTCTCATTATATGAATTAATTACAAATATCTTTAAACAGCTTTAATATGATCTCTTTATACTGACCCTTATCAGCTTGATATTTAAGTTCTGAAAAAGTTTTAAGCTATTTAATTTACTTTGCCTGCCATAAACACAGCAACAGTCCCAGAGAAAAAACGAGAGAATGTCTGTGCAGGGTTGGCTCTTTTCATTATCTTGCACAATTACAGCTTAAATTAAATACCTGACTATTACAAAGAATCAACTCACAGCTTGTTGAGCACACATGTTTGTTGCAATGAATACTGCTTCTTCGTAACATTCCACACTCTTATGGTGCCATCATTTCCACTAGTCGCCAGAAGTCCCTTTTTATTGCACCAAACACATGTCATGACCTACAAATACCAAAGTAATCATGGCAAAACTGGAATTTAAATCTGAAGCTTAGGTATGTTTGTTCACTAATATTAAGCAAACATCAACTGAAGGGACAGAGCATAGCTACATTATTGGAATACATTCTAACAATCAAACAATATAGATTCTTCTATTTCTATAGTACTGTATACTGTAATTAAGTATGCTTTATAAGGATGTTACACTTTGTTCAGATTCATGTTCCACAGGTCACTATTGCACAGAATACTGAAGACGTTAACTACTATGACAGAAAAATTAATCCAAATTACAATCTAGTCTAAGAAAAGATTTAAGGTGATTCTGCTGACTTCACATACTGTGGGAACACTATCATGTCCCCTTAATGGAAGCTTCAAAGAAGCCAGGTATTTTTCTGCATCCGAACAATAACTTTATCACCAAAAAATTACTTCTTGTGGGAAATCATTTCAGTCAGTATATTTGTAAAATAATAGTATTTTACTTTTTCTGTATTCTACAAAAGAGAATGTTAAAATTCATGCAATTTTGGGAGAAATCACGCTTACCCTGTTCTGATGAGCCTCTAATTTTATGAAGGAACATTTGCGTAAGTCTCCCCCCATATCAGCGAGGGTCTGAGGAATAGTTTGATTATCTCGATCGTGCGCTGCAAGAGTTCGCACCAGCTGCTGAGCAGCCCACTGCCTATGTTGTGAAGATAACCTTGACGAGAGGCAGCAAGCTGCTAGTGCATTAGCCAGCTCCAGAGGGCCTACAGCAGAAGGATCATAGGAAGGATGGGCATACAAATGGGCAATTAAACCTGCTTAAACAAAACAATGAGATGATGCCTAGATGAGTACCAAACAGAATTACACAAATGAACACAGCATTAGCCATAATTTCCCAAAAAAAAAGAAAAAGATTAACAAACATCTTATAAGAATGCTGCAATCACATTAACTATTAGGGAAGAAAAACTTCTTCTGATACTAAGAAAAAAATAACCCCCTTTAAAGTTTCACAAAACCTCCTTAAGAATACAATTACGAATAGTCTTATTCCCACCATATGGGAAATGGTTGTTCAAAGTGGAAGTGCTTTCTGAACAGGAAAATGCCTCCTCTGACAGAGAACAGCTGCTGTCACTGCTATGTCCTTCCCTGCCTGTAACACAGCAACAGCCTGGTGCTGAGGCACAGCAGTTGCTTTTGCCTCCCTGACCTCTCACAGCGGAGGCAGCACAACTCTGCCTCAGACACGAACAGTACACTTTGGTGGCAGTAGTCAACTGTTATTCCCCTTAATTTCATTAGGTGGCAACACCGAGGCTGAATGTCTTAGCTGTATGGCTTGGAATACACACACCTTCAGGTGTTATTTTCTTTGAAGTGGCAACAGATGCAACTATGTAATAAGATCATATTTCTAAGTATAATTTGTGTAGTAAACTATAAGATTACTTTGATTAAATCAAGTTTTCTATATTTTTGAGAGTACATTTATTTATACATTATTCTAGGAAGTCTCTCCTTAAATATAAACGAGAAATTGAAGATTTAATAATTAACATTTAAAAACAAAAAGTTATATCATACCTTTCTTTTCTATTTCTGCTTTATCATAATTTGGCCTCAGTTTGGCCCCTTTGTCTGCCAACAATGCTACAAGTGCTTGAGTAACGACAAAATTCGGAGATGTGACAAGTTTGTTTTCTTCTGCAATTCCTCTTAAAAAACTTGGCAAAAATTTTCGCTGAATTGGATCATCAACTGTTGTCAAGTTTACACCAGTTGCTGCAGAAATCAGATTCTAAAAATAAATAATTAAAGACAATAAATAACCAGAACAAACAGAAAAATCGAATTTGGGACCCAGTTTTAGTTGAACAAATCATGCAGAGTTTTAAAGACTTTCAACTTTTTTCTAGAAATTCTCAGCTCCCAATCACTTTTATTTTAACAGGCAAAGATCATGTACTACATGGAATTTCAGTCTTCTGCCCTGGGGAATACTTGATCTTAATGGAACCAACTACTCAGATCCAGGGATTAAAAAAAAAAAAAAAAAGAAAAAAAGAAAAATAAAGTATCAAGTAACCAAGAATACCAGCAAGAACTAAGGAGCTCATAGAAGAACTTTTTCTAAAGTTCTGCACCTGGTGGTAGGATAAAAAGCAGTAACACACATAAAATTCTTTATCCCATCCAACATTTGTATTTCTCCACAATTATATTTCAAACTCAGAAGAACAAAATAATTACTCTGATTGCTTAGAAGTTTCCTGATACATATGAAATCCTGCTGCATGTCCACAGCTGTAGATCATCTCTTTCTAAATATAAACAATCTGTGCTCCACAGAGTTGGCTCAATTAAAAAATACAGAATTTTAACAGAAAAACCCTATAAATACAAAAAAGCACATCCATTTTTCTCCACTTGAAAAGAGTACTCAGCAAAAAAAAAGTAAAGTTACTTGATTTGTATCAACAATAAAACATACCCTTGTGCAATGCAATAAACAAGAACTCTAAGGAGATCCTCAAACTGAGGGCAGTCTCATTACAGTTCAGAAGATAAGAGCACAAGTTATCAGTATGCACAAAATGGCTTGCTTCATCTCATATATAAGTAGTTTAATATTAATATTTATGCTGAAATAACAGTCCTACCTGTGTACATAACTGTACCAGCAGTTTTGCAGCACTAGGAGTGTTTGATGCCAAACAGCCTACTGCGGTACTCAGATAGGCAAGACAAGATATAGGCTTGCTTGTTTTGCTGTGTATTCCTCTAGATCGCTCTGTTGAACTGGACACAGTGGATGGACTCGTTGAGAGGCCTGCTCTCCCTGCTGCAGCGAGGCACATTAAACGAACCAAAGTTCTGATGTCTGTTAATCCCAAGGATTCTAGACCAGCTGCCAGGCTACAACTGGAACCGCTGTCAAAAATGAATATAAATACTCTTGGTTTTGTTAGTACATTTTAAATGAAAGTTGTGTTTGGCTAGAACTGTTCCTAAACCATTAGCGAACGCTGCCTATTTGTTTAGCTGGATGTTGTTACTATGCCGGGGGAAGGGGAAGAGAGAGAAATGAAGCTGCAGCCCCTCCCACTCCTTTTCTTTCAAGCTGAAGACAAAACCACATTACAGACTTGCCCTAGCAAAAACCCCATGACTTTACCTAGAATCACTCATGAACAAAGTTGTATGGATAATTCACATTTAGAGTTATGCTATGACAATATGTACATGTACATGTCAGATCTCTGCAATGTATTCATAATTGCACAAGTATCTTGTACAAAGTCAGTTTTTAAATCCTCATATCCCTTAAATTCCTTCACTTCATCTCCTTTCCTCTAATGTTTACTTCTAAGTTCTAATACTTGCCTTGAACAAAAACTCACTGACAAACACAGCATCTTTGTGTTCTGAATGGCTGATACTACTGGACTCCACTTTCCATATAAGATGTAGAACTTACTTTCATGAAGTTTGAAGGTAGGGTTCAAAAGAACAAAATCAGCAGAAGTTTTTTCTCTTAACAGTATGATGTAAGTACATAAAATGAGAATCGCTTTCCCAAATAGCTTAAAACTGCATCCCTATCAAACATAGCTTGATAACTAGTTCCAAATGGAAAGGCGGAAGTGCTGCCAAGGATGCCACAAACCTGACAGACAGAAGCGAGAGTGCTCTCATAACCATAGTTCTTGCAAGGAGGACTTGGGCAGCAGCTGTCACTCTTCTTAGAGCCATAACACGGTCATGTGGATTTACTAAGGCAGCTGCTTGTTCTCCTAAGGTTATCCTGCCAGAAGAACTTTTTTCTATAGAGCCATGACAGCCTTGGAAATAATGATGATTTGCGTTAGTGCTTAAAGAAAAACAAAGCATTATCATATAGTAATAAGCGTAGAAGCAAATTTGGCCAAAGTTTGCAAATCACTCAGCCATTTTTCAGCATTTCATACACACAGAACTATAGTGATAATGACTGAGAGGAAAATATACTCCTGAAATACACTCCATAGTTTAATTATTCCTCATTTTCAAAGACAGATGAGCACAACTGGACAATACTCAAGTTAATGTTAATTCCTCTGTTTCCCTTTTCCATTAAAGGGGCCTACAATCTTACATATTGATACTGCATTTCAACAGGCTGGTCAATAAGTCCCAACTTAAACCCATGAATCCATCTTTGAGTTCTGCAAAACATACTAGTGACATCCACCGTAGGACTACGGTGACAGTTTTATTAGTAAATCAAAGTGTAAAGCCAATATAAATGCCTCACAGTCCTCTCTCTAACTCCCCTATAATAAAAGGACAATTTAGAACCCTGTCTTCACTTCCTCATGGTGGAGGCAGGGAGGACTGTCAAAATATTTCTGCATTGCTGCTATAAAATCACACCAAAGGGGAGGTACTTGTTCATTGAATGAAACTCATTTCAAATGTACCTATTTGCATCAATGTTTCTTCCATACTGTTGGTGGCTGTCACCATTGCAACTGAGGCACCCAGAGGGTCACTGTCAGGGAACTGTACAGGTTCAGGAACAATACGTCGATCATTTAACCCAAGAGGTCCAGCCAGTAATTCAAACTCCTCTTCTCCTGTCAGCTTTTCATCTTCGTCTACATCTAACATATCCCAATCTTCTAGAGGTGAAGAAATATAATTAGACTTGGTTACAAAAGCTAAAATATTAAATAATTTCAATTACTTAAAAAACCAATACAGAATATAAAACGTGGATTGTAATCTGCAACATAGTACTCTTAAAAACTCATCTTCCGATATTGACACAGACACACAACATAGTAAATCAGAAAACCAAAATCCTACTCTTGCCCTCTCCATTAAATTTGATCTTGATTTCTACTGCAGAGAAGTTTCAGGGAAGATTCTCTGAAGCATTAAACTACCTGTGTTTTTTTAAAACGCAGAAATGAGAGCTCATCACATCTAGCACAAGACAACTCCAAATCCTGCAATATTGTGAAAAGTGTAGACATACAGTTGTGCTTTAAATCATGGTAATAGGTGCATATTCCAAAGGACGGAATAGTAAAGACAGATACTAGAAATGTCTAGTCTTCGTATTTATCAAAAGCATGCATGAGTTCTTAGGTCATAATTGCACACCCAGGCTTTTGCTCTTCCTTCCTAGTGGAATCCCTGACACACTCCCCCCCCCACCCCCAAAAAAAGAAGACAAAGACAAAGCACTATAATTGCAATTCCGTTATGCATTCCATTCATTTCCCAAACAATTACACAGATGTTAACTTACATTTACTGATCCCACTCACTCTGTCTCACTCCCCATACAGTCTACTGTATCTACTGGAAGATGGACTTGCTGTTAAGTTCTGGAGCACTCCTTTACCTCATTTACTCTTAAATAGACAAATCTGGTAAATCATACAATTGTGATCACACAAGCCACAGAAAGACTCAGAATCAGAGAAACATCTGGGAAAGGTTTTCTACAACCACTAGACATAATCTGTTTAAGTGAAAGCCATCCTCAGGACACTCTCAACTAGTACAGAGGGAGAAAAATTAAGAATAAGTCTAATGGCAGACTTTTGAGACTCTAATTTATGCTAATTAACTTCTCCTACAAAGGCAGCTGAAGAAACGTATTGGAACATAAGGCTCTGTGCAGCTCTGGATATAACATCTACCCACAATATCTTATCACCAAAGTTAAGTATTTGCCATTTCAGCTACTTAGATGAAAGACATGGGAAAAAATGTCACTGATTTTCTTCCCATTTGAATTAAAAAAATACTAGAATACTACACCTAGTCTGAAGAATATTTTAAAGTATGCCTTCATGTACAGTTTCATGACTGGTTTATTTGAAGTACCTTTACAGAAAAATAAAACACTCTGCAAGTGCAAAGTATTTAATATCTTCAGCAACTTAAAAACATACCTTCATAGACACTGTCTTGTTTACCTATTAAATCAGGAGCCTGGCCTTTGTACCTGTATGAAAAAAACCCAAAGAAAATAACTGAATGGATCAAATAATTTACATATATGCATAATAATTTTAAACTTAGTTTACTATTAAGTTACTTTACTGTTAGGTCAATGTATATATGACTTCTGTAACAGACAGATAAATAAAAAGGGCTTCTAAAAGTGTCTGTGGAGGGGGGAAGCACTGTGCAGTACTAATGTGAGAAAGGCTCATAAAAAATACTGGAATTGTCAGACAAAATTGAAAAAGGAAGTTTTCAAAAGTCAACAGGAGTAGGCAACCTCCCAAGAAATAATTCCTTGTTTTTCATTTAAAAATCAGAAATATCAAGACAACCTTTTTTTTTCTAAATATGCATTTGTTGAATACAAAGAATGATTTGAAGCCTCAGTTAAAACAAAGACAAATTCTGCCAGAAATTTTAATGTCTTAAAATGCTGATGCCGGTAAACATTTTTAAGTTGTTTCCTTTATTTATACAGAGTATTCCACCATCTTGTACTTCTGTACCTTTCAGAGACTGACGTTTTCGATTTACTCTTCAGGGCTAAGTATTTCTCTCTGCAGATGCCACACAATAAATAGTAAGGATTTCCGCTTCCACATTCACCACCAAACCATCCATCTACATAAGAACCATTGCTACGATAGCCCTGGCGATTTGCACTACGACCACAGCCTGGGTGGTTTCTTTTCATGTGTTGATTGAAGCTGACAACACTGGATTCACACAGTTCACAAACTACTACTTCTTCTCGGTCTTCAGATTCACAAACATGCTGCACAGTAAGATTTTGACATGTTATTTGTACAGAAATATCTTCATATTAGATAAAAATACGACAATATTCTTAGTGGGTGTTCCTGCCCATTTCTGTTACACACACAGAGTGAAATTTACATGGTTAACTTGCACAAAAGCAAAGCAGAAATACACAATTTATGACATAATGAAGAGCAGGCCATCTCGGAACAGGAAAGACATTCAGAGGTAAAGTTTCAGAGGATGAGATTTTCTTATTTCATTTCCTACTTCTGACTCAAAATTCTTGACAATATAACTTTTCATATATAACTCTGCTAGTTCACATTCATTGCTAAGTTATCTGGTTCTCCTCAGAATCTGACTAGACTAGATCCAACACAGAAAAATGAATACTTTCTTTTTTTCAGTTGGACTTTACATTTACTGAGCAACAATATTTATGATTTGCGTCAATAAATTCTGAGGTTTTGTCTGAATATAAAGTTTGTTTTTCTATAATTACATTTCCATCCTAAGTCAGTAATTTCACTGTGATGTTTCAGTGAAACAAGCTCTCTGAAAAATTCAATATGCATACTGCAACTTGCTTCCCTATAGATGAGGTAACATCATAATTAGGAGAGAAAAGCTTAGTCTTATGAGTTGCTTATCTAATTTGACATGCATAATTTGAAGATTAACAAGCTGCTGCTGTTATATTTCGGTTCCAACTCAAACGTATTTTTAGTGGGCTATACAACAACTGAGTGAGGACTGTCACTGTATGCTTCCCAGAGCATGAAATACATGACATAACTAAATGAAGAAAAACTAATTAAAGTGTAAATGATCTTGCTACAGATCATATTATTATTATTATTATTTACTATTACTACAACATCATCATCTACAACTGTGTGTGTTATCCCACACAGCTAAGCAATCTGGAACACCTACTTGATTTCTAAGTGATATTACCAAAACAACAATTACACTAGTTCTGTTCTCAGCTTTCAGAGGAGGGAGGAAAAAAAACCTATGTACATGTAGAAGGGCACAGGAAGAAACACAAGAAAGCACTGTTCTTAATCTAAAAGTGAAGCTACAGAATAAAAGAAGATTTTAAGCATTGCTGGCATTTAGCAAGATATTTTCAAACAGGCTGTAAGCATATGCATGTTACTTTAAATTTTAAAATATGAACATGCAAAAAGCAGTAAGTTAAAGCAGCCCCCGCTGCAGTCACACACACCCAGGTAGGCCAATCCAATACCTCTGGGATCCACATTCCCAGAATATCATTATCACTAGCCAGGTCTTGCCCAAACATAGCTTCCATTGCTTCATCATCAAGGTCAATTTCCAACTCCTCATCCAAGTTGAAGTCATAAAGCGCCCCTGGATCTTGCTGCAAAGATATCCCTTCTCTTCGACTTTGGTTCCTGTGGGCCTGTACAGAGCGGTATAAGCCCGCTCAATTAAAAAAAAAAAAAAAAGAAAAAAAAGAAGAAAAGTAGTACTTTTATTTTGCATGTAATAAAGATGACTGTACTTTCAACTTCCTTTTGCTCTGGTTTTTAACTCTTCTGCTAAACATAACGCACCTATTACCACATAAATCACTTAAATATACACTGATACGCATACGTAAATGAGAGTTTTGTAACTTTCATGCTAAGAAGCAATCCCCCTCCTCGTCATTTACTGGATAAGCAAAGACCTTGGAAGTCTTTCAGTATACTTACCAGCACGTGCTAGCAATGTTCGGGCAGCTAAATCAAACTTGTGTCTTCTTGTTACAGCTGACCGACTCCTAGAAGGAGGCCCACTTGCAGAAGCTGCATTATCCACATGATCCATGTTATCAGGGCTACAAGAATTTGTAATTTACAGGTAAATCAAAGCAAGTTTTAAACAGCCAGATACAGTAAATAAGGAAAAATACTAAGATCATATTTATTGGTCTTATTTTCTTTCTTTCACAGAAGGAAAAAGGAATTTGGAATTAAAGATTTTCAGTTCCACTGCAGCAAATACTTACTGTCTTTCTGACTGTGAGATTTACCTCAAACAAATTAGATGCAGCAATGTCAACACCTATTTCTGCTTAAGCATTGCATAAATTTTGGAAGAGTGCTTATTTTATGCTGTCAATGTTAACTACAGCTCAAACTAGGTTTCTTCTTTTTAAAAGAAATAAAATCAACATTTCTGCTGTTGCTGCCTCAGTCATTCCCTCTTTTGCCCAAAATCTTTTGCAAAATATGAATTTAAGTTACTTAGTAAGGCTTGCCACTTAGTTTATTTCTCCCAGCTGAAATCTGAGTTGTCCGTGAAATGACAGTTCACCTGGGACAAAGTAACTGAGGAAACTTAAAAATGCCTATCTCAGTAGGATAAAAGAATCTGAACAAAAGTGTTCTCAAAATATATCTTGTCATTGTCATCCTCCCTATTAACAAAAAAGCTGGTATGATTCCTAATAGGTGTCACTTAAAAATATAACCACTACTTTTAGGATTAAAAACAAAAGAAAAGAAAACCAGCCACCTTTCCTCCTTGTTTAATAGACAGTTTAGATCTAAGGTTGTGAAGGTGACTGAGAATGTAAACTTCAAGTTTCACCCTCTCTGGACAAACCAGGAATTCATTTAAAAAGAAAAATGTAGAAAAATACCTGTTCATGAATACACTGAAGAAAAAAAAAAAACTTCCAATGAGATTTTCCTTTATTACTAGGTCTTTTAGGTAAAATGTAAGCTATATGTCCTCATTTTTTTTTCGTTCCTCCCCCTTTTTTTTTAAGGAAGGATGCTCGGTCACATTCTTCCCCAATTCTCTGCACAAACAGTACTAGAACATAAATGCACCACAAGCACCTAATTTAATTGCATCTTCGCTTTTACTCATGTTGTAACAAAATTCAAAAGCAGCATTACAAACTAATGTTGTGTCAGCAACGATGAACTTGTGAGATTTTCAGTTTCAGCAACAGATTATAAGCAATTAGAAGAAAACTATGTATTACCTTTCACTAAAGCCTTCCTCCATTTCAGTGGCATCAGCAGAAGGGATATCACCTGGTGACTGCAAATAACAATGTTCACCAGATTTTCCACCACTTCCAGAGACTATTGTCCCATGTCGTGAATCTGCAGTTCCTTCTGACTGGGGCTCTTCATCGTCTTCATTTCCAGGGTGCTCTATCATCCACATGGCCAGCACTGTGATATTCTGTGCATCTGCTTCTCCTCTGGCACCTGAAAGCAGGAAAACCACACTTTAGCATTCTATTATATCATTGATGGTGAAAAAAATCAATTCTTTCCCCAGAAATTGTTATAAAACTTAAAAATTAAGTATTCCATTGCAAAAAAAAGTGTTTCATATTTATCTAATTTTTCAGTTATTTTTTAGTTTTTCAGAACTGACATTGTACTTATAGATTACCTGTAGCTTCCATAGCTTTTGCAATTTGCCTGAGGGAGAACCCCATTTCTAACAATGGAACAGCAATGGCAGGAGGAGGAGGGGATGTTGAAAGTCGGCTGCTTGGATCAGACAAAGCTTAAAAGACAGAAAACATTGAAAGTAAAGTACATAAATTTTTCTTTAGTGTTACTTTACTAGACTTTAGGCTTTTTGATGTATTAGCTTCAAATAAGAGAAATAATTGCCCTTAACAACTTCCCTCTCTACTACTTTCCACAAAGTAAGATATTTTCTGTAATGAACCCAGATGGAGTTCAGTTTTATTGGTAACATATATATTATGCAAGCTTCTGTTTAATCAAGTAGGATACTGATGATATTCAAAGAACTATTTCTTTTAAGATATTTCAAACAAGTTTATTTCCATTTAACACTGTATCAAATTATCCATTTGATTTACATTTAGGTATCCTAGATAACATTATCCTTGTCTGAATCATCAAGTTTCCCACATGCTATGAGATCACATCAATACATATGCCTCTTAAGGTACAGAAAGAGACCTCAACTAAGCTGGAGATATATCTGAAAAATCTCTTTGCAGACGATGGCTCTATTTCTGTGCAAAGAGCCTTTCGATGGACTCTAAAAAGGTCAGTTACTGACCAAAAAACACAGTTTCCTTAACATTTGACATAAGTGAGGTCTGATCAATGAACGCATCAACAATGTACTAACAAACTGTTGTAAATACAGTATCATTACTTAAAGGAAGTCATTAAAAAAAAAAAAGAAGAAAAGAAAAGATGTGAAACTGAGCAGACGAGTTGCTATGCAACAAATGAAACAGCTAAAAGACTCAACTAATAGCATGGATACATGAGCAAGAATAAAAAGTTTTACCAGTCCAGAATTTTAAAACATGGACTTTTTTTCTTAGCACTGAGTATGAAATCTGGAGAATATACTTTCACTCAGACTCTTCTATTCATTTAATACAAACCACACACATATGGACTTGTATTTTTATTTTTAGTATTATCTCCTTTGCATCACAGTACTCATTTATGCTCTTTAGAAGCTCAAGATTGTCACGCAACAATTTGCTCAGCCTCTTAGCTATTCCAATCTGTACATACACTGGAATAGAGCAAGTTTCTGTTTCGAGTAGTACAGTGCAGGCAGTAATAAGACTTCTATGAACAGAAGTCTCCCATTATCTTCACATGATTCCAGACAGCAGCATGAGGAGTCCCTTGGACAGCCCTTTCTATTTCATTACACAAGATCAATTGGAAGGAGTTACACTGGTGTATGTATCATAAAACACACCAATTCTTGTTTTCTGCATGGTATATGATCTAACAAAAGCTAGAAAATTAGTGCACTACACAGTGGCACACAACCAAGGAAACAAGCCCAAATCAGATTAACATTTTCAAGTAATGACCAATTCTACTGCATTCTCGTTTTATACATGTAGTTTGTAATCCATTCCAGAGCTTTTAAAAACTAATTTCATTTGCTTTATAAAGTCTACAGCTAGACAATCTACAGCTTTTTGTATCTTAAGATACTCATTAAAAGGATTTCAACAATGCTTTGCACATTAGGTTGCATTAAAAAGAAACCCTGCTGGTTTTCAATGTCTTAAAAAACTACACTGAACTTCTGCAAATTTACGAACTTGTCCACATTTCTATCTATACTGACTACAAGTTTACCTGTACGATTGGCAGGTCTCGCAGACTGGGAATCAGGAGAAGTCAAACTTTGTCTCCTTCCAACTTCATCTGAAGGAGATGTTGGTAAAGAAGATATTGGAGGAGTCTGAGCACGTCGTGCTGGAAGTACAGTTGTAGTAGGGTAACTGGAGAACATTTGCCTTTAAAAAAGAACAATATACATTTATATTAAAAAGAGTTATACTGAAAAAGGTCTGACACAAGAAAAACATCAAACTAGAGTGCACTTGGCAAGTCACACTTTACAGCATTTGAGTTTAGTAAGGGAAAGGTGCAATACATACATTGGGGCAGGCAGAAAAACCCTGTCAGAACAGCTCATTCCTACCACCCTTGCCTGGAAAATTAAATTCTAAGTATGCACCATTTCCCCACTTTGTTCAGAACTCGTCCTGACTAATAGATCAGGTGAATGCTTTACTTTCACTGTCCTGGTAACAGGACATTGTTCTGGCTTTTGTCAAATTATATCTGCAAAATCTCTAAGAACAGAGGTCAGATACATCAACAGAATTAATAAACTTAGAACAGGACTTTATTCAATGTAAACCAGATTTCCTTCTACATCACAAATTGCCTCTGCAAATTAACTAGCTTTATCTTCCATTTCAGTGTTTTAGGGTAGGATGAAATGAAGTCTTAGCTTGCAGGATGTTACCTTCAAACTAAGATCTACTCTAGTTTGAGAATCAACAACTATTCGTTAAAAATACAGAATTTCAGAGATTTAAACTATACCAAAAAACCATGAGAACTGAAGGACAACATAAGGAAGGCATTTCCTCCTGTCCTGAAGAATTCAGATGTTACATATATATACAGTGTATATTAAAAGCTTAACAGCTTTTTATTTCTAGTAACACATATCCTGTAAGGCAAAGTAACAAATTAAACTCTGTCCCCTGCAGAGGCAGTTCTTGACAGTAAATACAATCACTAACATTTTCAAAGGCTTAGACAGCTAAAGACATACATTGCATATAAACCAACACACCTGGTTCCCTACACCTGCAAAATCACACATGCTGAAAATAAAGATATTTTACCTAAGAAGACTGAGAGGCATAACACCAGGTGATTCTGAAGCTGGAACTGTTTCAGTATCAGTTACTGGAGTAGTAGCAGTGGTAGTATCCTCCAGAGAACTGCTCATGAAAGATGTGGTGCTAGAAGCAGAAGGGCTGGTTGTAACTGGTGTTTGGGCTTGCTGAGACTGATCTCCTTCTTCTAATTGCTGATCTACTTCTGCAACAGAAAAAAGGATGTTACAGGAACATTAATACAATTGTGTAGAGCAAAATAGTAGCTGTGGCTGAACTTTCAAAAAAGCTATCATTATTTTTTAAAATTCTCCCCAAACAAAGGGGTGTGTAGAAACACCATACAAATACCTCTGCCAATAACTCATGGACTCAGGTAAAGATACCAGTCTGTCGATTCTTGCTGTTGTCATACTGATACAAGGTAAATAGCGAATGAGTCTTTCCAGATGATAACAGAAGCCATTTACTTGGTTAGATCTTATGATACTTAGATTTAGATTTACAATTGTAACAGCTAGGATTATTCTCTTAGGCAAAAGGGAAAGAAGTCTCAGATGTGGAAACAGACCCGATTAACTATAAAGCTACTTTTAACTCAGCTGTGTAAGTAACAGATTTTTGAAGGAGTTCTTTGGTTAGTTTGGAAGAAGTCCTTAAGACAGTAAAGAAACAGATAGTGCAGTAATTAGCTTTAATATTTTAGATATTTTTTCTTCATTTAAACTGATTTAAATGGTTTCCCTGAAAATGCAGACTGTAATACACATACTTTTAAGAAGAAAAGGAACAATACACATTTTCTCCTCAGCTTCTGTGCCAAATAGCTCAGAAAAAAACTCAGAAAACAAAACCCCCAAACCCCACAACTAATTTAGATTTTCATAGACAGAAACACAGGTTACTTACACCCTGAACATACACACGCTCAACATCATCTGTTAACATGACTGCATACAATCACATTTAACAACAGTGACCTTTGATATTTACATCACATGCAAATCCTTCTGACACGTATAAACAGAACTGCTAATTTTTAAAAAGTATTAAAGACAAAATAGAAACTCTTATATTTCTGACTGATATGCATTCCCTTTTAATATAAAATAAGGAATTGGGGAAAAGGCAAGAAAGTCAGTGTTACATCTACAAAACAGTAAAACATCTTTGTAAAATTTCTCTGTCCAATTAAGATTCCTCCAAAGTATAACCACTACAAAATTACAGTAGTATTTGTACTATCATTGTTACTATTAATTTTAATAGAAATTAAAAAATAATTTAGCACTATACTTCCATAATTTTGAAAATGTACCTTGCTTAAGTCTGCCACCAAACTGATCCTCCAGCAGCCCATGAACCACTAATTTGTAGATCATGGCTTGGGCTCGTTCCAAATCTGCCAGTCCTAGAGCTCTTTTAATCGGTGAACGCATGACTGCCCGTTTCACCATGTGTCGCATCAGGAACTGCAAGGCAGCACGCATTTCAACATCTTCATGAACAACTGGAGAACTAGCACAATCAGAGTTGTGACCATTTTCTGCCAGGACTTTTGGTATTAAAAGTAGTTCAGCATATTTACTACAACTAAGAAGAACACTAAGTGACTTCATAGCACCAAGATAAAGATAAGATAGCTGTACTGCTCTGATTTCTGACTGCACTATGTCATGATTTCTTGGAGTATGTTCATGATTCTTTTTTCTTCCTTCAGCAGGTTGGTGTTGGGATTCCATACCTAGTGTGGATGATTCTAAAGAAAAGGAAGCAATTTCATTTTCCGACTTAGAGCTTGTAGTGCCATGTCCTTTGTTATCATCAGCACTTTGTCCTAATCGTATATCTGATCCAACATCACCCTCCATTTTCTGGTCCATTTCTCCTTTATCTTCAGATTCATGTCTGTGTTTTTTCTCATGTCTCTTGGTGCTTTGCTTTCCGGTATCTTCATGAATACCAGTCAGATAGGTAAGGTCCAGCAACACAGTAGCTGTCAGCCCACGAAATCTTGCAACATCAAAAGGCAGTGGTTCGCAGGGTTCCAGATTATACAACGGAGTATCACTAGGCGACCAAAAAGTTGGGAAGCTTTAATAAAGATCAGAATGACACAGGAAAAAGCAAGTGAGGGAGAGACAGGAGGAAAGTACAGGAAATAATGCAGGCAAAGTAAGATGTAAAATATATTTAATAAAATAAACAAACCAATTCTAAAAATTAAATGTAAGCAGGGGAAAATGAGGTTATGATCAGAAAATGGGGAGATACGGCATCAGAGCAAAGGCAACAAAGCACACACAGGTTTTCAACAAGCAGCATTAAAACCCAGAAGCATCTTAGAAGCTATCAATACTGTGCTGACAGAGGTTTCTGCTATATTCCTCAGAAATATGTAACAGACTTCTACTAAGAAAAACTACCTTAAGCCAAATTTTATCATCAATACCTGAAATGAATTTGTGAATAGGTATAAAAGCTTAGAAAGAAAACACTCCTAAACTTTTTTTCACATTAAGGAAAAGCTTTGATTGACCTCACATTCCTGTTCAACTGTTCATCACAAGGAGCACACTACTAATAGCTTATGATAATTCTGTCTCTGGTTATGTCAAGACAGATTACCTAGAGAGGACAGGGACTTTGTGAAAACACAGGTCAGAAAAACCAAAAGACACACATAATAAATGTTTATCTGTCCATTTATACTCTGATAATTTTTTGTAATATTTAGGACTGTTGCACTTGACTAATTTTCCACTCTAAGCAGGACAAAAATTCACCAGCCTATCTTTCCATACATCTTGTATTTTCCATATATCCAGCAGATGGACTGGACTTTTAAATCTTCCTTTTATTATCCCAAAATGTTCTCCCATCTTACAATGCAAACTTCGACCCAAAAATGAAAGCAAGCTTTAGCCTGGTTTTAATTAAGAAGGTACATTCTGAACTTAATTCAATGCATTACCAAGAGCTTGCCTACGTTCAAGCACTGTACCACTTCACTCAAATAGTATTTCTAATTATTTTAAGGGCACACTTACTTTAAGCCTATACTGTCACATGGGCATACTTGAAAGCATTTCTATCTGGAACTAAATTTGACAATCAACTGCACTTCAGTATATTTAGTTAAAACGACAACCTTTGCGTAAAGACAAAATAGGCATAATGTTGCAACAGTTCTAAGAAGTGAACTGACCATGGTTGTTTCAGAATGTAATCTTAACTGGTGGCAAAAAAAAAAAAAAAAATTACTGCTCAATTTCTCCAGAAGATTATGGTTCAACTATAGCCAGAAGGAGTTTAAGAAATTTAGTGAATCAAATCTTTTCTACATAAAACCACAGGCAACTCCTGCAAGTGTGCCAGAGCGCTCAGAGAAGCCACTAACTTCATTTCAGAGTTTCCTTCCGAGTGCCTTCCCTTTGAAGGCACGTCTGCAAGAGAGGTGGAAAAAGGAGTATGTCCTTCCAGCCTCCTCCCCAACTCTCACCACTACCTGCAGAACAACTCCAAAGTGTTAACATCTAATACACGGGGATTCCTTTAGCTCTCTAAGGCAGGTCAGAGAATGAACAAACACTATTTCAAGGCAGCATTAATCTGAATACCATCATCCAACCCACCATTAAGAAAAGAGAGTCCTCCCATGTCCTGACCTTAACCACTCCTCAAACCCCACAGAGCAATTTCCAGTCCCCTAAAAAGGGAATGGCAATGCAGCAAAGACACCCGCTCTCAATTCTGATAAACTGAATCAGATCTCTCTTCAGAACCAGGTTTACCATTTACAACACAAGTGTGCACTAACCCCCAGTAAAAAAATCTCTGTTCTTTACAGACATAACCAAGAAGCTGTAGTAAATTAAGACAGCAATAATATTTAGGTAGCTAATACATACCAATTCTAAAACAAGCAATGCTCATTTCAAATCTAGGAAAACTGGCAAGTTGGTTGTATCCCAACTCTGAAACCTAGAGGCCAAATTGAAGGAGTCTAACAATGCTCATCAATTCAAAACTATCAAATTTATTTTTTATATACAAGGCATTTTATTACTACATAGCATAAAAATTTAGCTCATAATATTTGATTGAGAGCGCCGAATTTTGAAGTTGAAGCTTAAAATAATTGATCAGCATGACTCTAATGCAAAATGTATGTTACTTCTGAAGACTTCCAAGCACAAAACATCACTAGATTGTGAAAAGTACAGGAAATGAGCATACCTGATAGTAATCTCTGCTTCATCCCATTGAACCTTGGCAGATGTACTGCCTTCTTTCACTACTCCAAGCAAGGTGGCATGACGTCCAGTTTGCTTGTGTACACATCGACCTCCAACTCTAAGACCAGCATCAACTCCACCAATTACTGCTAGAACAGGCCACACTTCCACACAGAGCATCTTCAACTGCAGTTCAGAAAGGTCAGCCAGACCATGCCTACCATGTTTGCTTTTCTCTTCCTCTTTATTTTCTTTCTCCTCTCTCACCTCATTCTCTTCTCGACTTTGAATTGAGCGACTTTTCCTTAGCTTTTGGCCTGCTTCTTTAAGACATGTTTTGATTTTATTCAGTCTTTCCATCATTTTTTTATTGATGCAGTGTGTCCAACGGTCTGTGCGATGAAGGATACGAATGAGTTGGATAGTGGCTTCTGCCAGCACAGCAGCAACAGGACTACAGATAGGGTCACCAGGTAGCAAGTCTCTTGGTGTGCCACGCATCTGCATATCACAGATTTTCACCTAAGTGTTTAAAGAAAACAGTTTAAAAGTTATCTTCCAAGATACCTAAGAAACTCATTTTATAAATAAAGGAGTCTCCTGGTGAATAGAAAAAATTACCAGCATTGTCTTTTTTTACACAGGCTCCCTCGGAAATCCACCTTAACACCGATCAAAACCTGCATCCCTTCAAACTCAAGGATGCCGAAATTACAGTAGTTCATGGTTTCTCACGTAAGACTATCTGGAATTCCTAATACTACATTCTCCCTGGTTTCTGGGGAATGAAATTTTGTGCATAGAACATTAAGTCTGTAAATCAATTCCAAATAATAAAATACATTTTACATTTACAATAGATTACATAATATAAGAATTTATGAAAAGTCTAGCTAGTGTGCAAATAATGTAGTGATATGTATGTCATAAACCAAAATGAATAATCAGTGACATTCTCAGCACTTGTTAGCTACCACTCCCACTCCCCCCAAAAAACAACATCCATAACATTAACACAGAGGAGAACAGAAGAGAAAGTATGATAAACTTATGACCTATTGTTGAGGGTTAACCCCTGTAGGGCAGCTAAGCCCTACATAGCCACTCAACCACTTCCCCCAGCAGGATGAGGAAGAGAATCAGAAGGGCAAAAGTGAGAAAAGATAAATAAAGTTTCACAAATAAAAGAGGAAAAAACCCAACAACAAAATAAAACAACAACAAAAAAAGGTGATGCAAAATGCAATCACTCACTACCAGCTGATCGATGCCCAGACAGTCCCCGAGCAACGGAAACCCCTGGCAAACTTCCCTACAGTTTTACTGCTGTGCATGATGTTATATGGTATGGAATATCCCTTTGGTCATTTTAAGTGAGCTGACCAGATGCACTCCCTCCCAGCCTCTTGCCTACCCCCAGTGTACTTTGCTGGGAGGGACAGAGTGAGAAATCGAGAAAGCCTTGATGCTGTGTGAACACTGTTCAGCAATAGCTAAACCACTGCACATGATCAACACTGTTTTGGTCATAAATCCAAAACATAGCACCATATGGGCTGTTATGAAGAATACTGACTTTATCCTAGCCAAAACCAGTACACCTATCCAGATGAACATTTAAGTTACCTTTTCTCCTGGATTACTGCTATAGAACATAACACAAGGGTATAACTCTGCTGCATCCACATCTTCAAAAGCTAGTTTTGGCTCCTAGTTAAAAAACAAAACAAAAGACCCCAAACTTAGAACACCTTAACAAGCAAAAATATGAAATGTACAAAGTTATTCCTGTATTATAATCCTTGTAAGCACTGAAACTGCCATGTGTCTTAACTGTCACGCTTAGCTTTATATAAAATATCCATGCCAAATTACTGTTGCAAAAAACACCAAAAAAGAAATAAATTTAAATACCTCTCCATTTTTACCGAAGGAAATAGTTCTTGCTTCCATATCTAATACGCATGTGATGAAATCTCCTTGGGTAAAGCTGGACAGAGTCAAAGTTTGTTCTCCATTGTGATAGAGGTTACCACTATAAGCTCTATATAGCCACATATCTGAGGTAGTCCGATGGTTAAAATCATGTACTGGCCAGCGAGAAACTCCTACACACGTGCCTTCATTGCCTCGATTCTCCTTCACAATGTAGAACTAGCAGGCAAAACAAAACAAAAAAGAACATGGAAAAAGTCAAGAACATACATTTTAACACAATAAAGCAATGAAAATTTACCTTACACATAATTATGTGCACTTTTCACTGTTTTACGCAGAAGCTTTTAATAAATCAAAAATAATAAGCTAAAATCACACTCTACCTCTAAAATGCCATCTTGGTGTATCAGGTCAGTCATTAACAAGTCATTTAAACTTAACCTACTAGTAATTAAGAAAACTGTACATAAATCCACAAAGAAGTTGTTTGTTCTTTTCCAGACTCAAAACATATACACCCAGAAGTTGGTTTACAAGTGCTTCATATAGTATTACAGAAATAAATAAGCTTTACTCCTCATGTTCACAGTGAGTGATTTACACAGACTAAAGTAAAAAAAGAAGCATTACGCTCCAAGATGGTACTAACAAGGACTACAACTGTGTGTGGATCTATATCCCTAAAAAAAAAATCACTCTGGGTGATGTATTAAAAGCTGGTCTTGTCAGACAGGCTGATGTATCTTTTTGCACAAAACCAAAATGTTTTGTGTTTTTCTAAAGAAAAAATTAAAAATTTACATAGCTCAGCAGGTAACTTTTGCAAGACAACGGACATTTGTGCTGTCTATGGATCTTAGAGACAAGTACTATCACCTCTACAAATACCTAACACACATTCACAGTCCCCAATATGTGTACTGAAATATCCAAATGGTAGTGCTCAAAAGCAGCCACAAACTCTTCACTTTGGATGGAAAATCATAGATTCATTTAGGATGTAAAAGACCCTTAAGATATTTGAGTACAACCATAAACCTAACACTGCTAAAATGTCGTTTACTCAAAAACGTTGTCATAAGGGAAAAAACCCTATGTAGCCGTTGTTTATAAATCATAGTATATTTCCACAATAAAGGAAGAGAAGTTAAGAAATACACTATTATGCAACCTACCTTCCACTGGTAACACCCAGAAGTAACTCCAGTGGATGCTAAACCATATCCTTTACCTCCACTTCCATGAGTTAGAATCTGCCCATTCTCGACTATGCAGCACTGAGCTTTCTCAGGGTCAAAGGACACTTCCTGTATGGGAAGATTCTCATCTTCATCTTCAGACTCTCCTTGCTTCTGTCAGAAATAGGACACAATATCTGTGGTAAAGGTAGCTCAGCTGCATTCAGTCAAAAGAGAAACTAAAAGCATCATTACCTGTAGCTTCATTTCTTGTTCTTTCTCCTTTACTTGAATTGCATGTTTAGCCTGAGCTATTGGAGTCTCCCACATGCAGTCAGACAGAAGTGAGAATAATCGTTCAACAACCTGGTGTATTAGAGTATAATTCAGATCATTTTAAATCCAAGATGAAGACAACAAGTAGTAGTATATTGTTTTACTTTGCTTTGCAGGTATAAATGTCAAAACATTTAGTGCTCTTAGATAAGCAAATATCTACACTGAGGCTCACCCAATTTACACTCTGAACAAACTTATGAAACATTTAAAAGTTCAATGAGACTTTTTGAAGAAACAGATGTAAAAGCTTATAACAAAATATAAAGACCTGAGCCATTTGATCATCTTCAACGCCAGATTCACAAGCAGGTAATACAGCTTCTAGTACATGAAGTGCAAGAAGTCTAGTCCTCAAATTGCCAACCAAAGGAACTCCTACAGATGGAACAGTATGTTAATAATCTGTGACTCCTGCATCAGGCACGCACCTATGATGCCAGGTGCATGCCACCAGTGCACAATGTTCCAAAGTGTAACTTGTGCACATCTACTGAAGTTGGGTTTAGTTGTTCACTATGTAACACATGTTCTAACAGGACCTATTTTTAGGAACTGCACTACCAAAATGCCAAGTAACCACTGAGTACATTTTGAAAAGATCATACCTGAGCAACACTTCTGAGAAGCAATGTTAAGAAGTACTTCTGTCCACTTTGGAGATGCCATTTTTGACTGAATTGCTTTTGAAGACACAACTCTACGTAGGAAAACAAGAAAGTCTCCCAAGTGTAATTCTGCTGCATGTTGCTTTCGGAGGGCAGCTAGAAAGTTGAATGACAAGTTTTCATTTACAACCTTACTTTTACAGTTTCTGCAAATAATAATTTTTAAAGTCAAGGTCAAAGTAGAAAAAAACCCCCACAATAAAGCAGACATTCACAGTTGAGTTTTGGATGTTTCCATTTTTGAGAGTAGTGAGTTCAGAACAGAATACAGCCAGTTGATATTGCGAGGCTACACTATGTGGACTAGCATGCACTTGGAAAAACAGCTACTCAAATAACACACAGTGCAATATGGACCACATGTACTTTGGTATGCTAATATTTACAAACAATTGTACAGGAAATTACTGTATATATCTTATCAAAAGTGTGGCTATAGAACCACAATTCAGTATTTGCATTCTCTCTACATTTAATCTAAAATATAGCCAAGCGACTCAGAGATAGAAGTAACCATTTGAAGTCTATCATAGACTTGAATGGAAGATAACAGAAAATATTAGCAGTCTTTGTTACTGCCAACACACTGTTCTGTCAGCAAAAATACAATGATCAGTTATTACATGGTGACTGGCTGTTAACCTTGGCTGGCTGATAGGTGCCCACCAAGTTGCTCTCTCACTTCTGCTCCTCAGCAAGACGAGGAAAAAATAAGAGAAAAAGCTCCTGGGTCAAGATAAAGGCAGTGAGATCACTCACCAATTACCATCATGGGCAAAACACACTCAGCTTAGGGAAGACTGATTTATTGCTAATGAAAAATAGAGTAGGACAGTGAGAAACAAAGACAGAATTGAAATGCCTTCTCCCCCCGGCCCTCCTTCTCTGCAGGCTCGACTTCACTTCTAACTCTTGCACCCCGCCCCCGCCTCCGAGTGGAGCAGGGCAATAGGGAATCTGAAGGGGTTGTGATCACTTCATAACAATTTGTCTCTACTACTCCTGCTCCACAGTGGGTCCTTCCCATGGGCTGTAGTTATTCAAGAACTGTTCCACTGTGGATCCTTTTCCACAGGATACAGTCCTTCAGGAACAGACTGCTCCATCATGGGTTCCCCACAAGCCAGTGTCTGCCAGAATCATGCTCCTGCATGGGTTCTCCACAGACTGCAGTTTCCTTCAAGGCATATCCACTTGCTCCATCAGGGGTCCTCCATAGGCTGCAGATGGACCACCTGCTTCACCATGGTCTTCCTCACTGGCTGCAGGGGAATCCCTCCTCCACTGCCTGAAGCACCTTCTCCTTGTCCCCCTCTACCTTCACTGACCTGGTGTCTGCAAAGTTGTTTCTCTCACATTTTCCCCCACTCCTGTCTCACACAGCTGCTGTGCAGTGTTCTTACCCTTTCAAAAATACGTTATCACAGAGGCACCACCAGCGTTGCTGACTAGCTCAGCTTTGGGCAGCAGTGGGTCTGTTTTGGAGCTGGCTGAAACTGGTTCTGTCTGATGTGGGGGCAAACTGCGGCTTTCTTCCCAGAAGACACCCCTGAAACCTCCTCCCACTACCAAAACCTTGCCACGGAAATCCAATATACACGATTATTTATAAATGTCCCTGTAATATAAAATGTAACCATTGGTTTCTAACTATGTTTTTCTTCTATGGGGATTTTTGATGCAAAACACAGTACTTTCTCACACCCATGATTCATATTACAAGGCAATTTTAACAAGAAAATGTTTGTAGAAAGAGAAGACCTTATATCATAATTTCTAATTAATTAATTATCTTACAAATTCATCAGCCATTGCACTATTTATAAGCGAAGACAGTTATAAGCACAACCAAAAACATATGTACACCTAAAACCAAGCTACAATTAAGAATTTCTTCAAACACACAACTTCCACAAGAAGTTCAAAATGCTCATTAAGGGACTGCAAATTATGTTAGGATGCTAGTATTTCAGAAAATCTTTTGTTGCAGATTTTTTAATATGACAGAGTAAGGTCAACCTCTTCCCATCCTCTCAGACTGCAAAACTGCATAATACAAGGCAAATGCAACAATTTCCTGAATTAAGCTGTATTTATTTGCAGTTTGAAACTTAGATAATTAAATTCCTATGACCTCATTTATGAAAAGCACTACTACAAATAACTCATGTTTTGAGGAAAACAGTATTCTCCTCCTAATTCCAAACCAGATGAAGTAATTCTTATTCTCAACCTGCTCCTGCCTTTAAACTGATCTATGTATGAAGTCTATATACATCTGAATTGAGCACAAAATGATTTGATGACTTTCTTTAATATAATTCACAGAGTTAAGAATGACCTAACAATAATCAATACAGTAGACTGGGTGAAGCCCTCAGCATTCAATGGTTTCTTTTACTATGTTTTCTGGTATTTCAAAATTGTATAATTACCTCTGAAGTCTCTCTTCTCATTATCTCCATTTGATTCTGACTTTTTTGATTCTACTTCATCTTCCTCACCTTCCCCTTCTCCAAAGGAAGCCATAAGCATCACACCAGCTTGTGATAACAAGTTCTTCAGCTGGCTGCATAATAAATCCAGCAAAGACTGGACCACCTTTGGGCTCAGTTTGTCAGCATAGGTTCTATATACACACACAAAAAAAAGTAAATATAAGAGTATTTGAGAGCTGATCCAAGGAACAATAACATAAAGACACAACTATAAACTCAGTGCAAGTGACAACTGGGCCTAACGCAGCACTAATGCTAATTCATTCTATTGCAGCAGATTACTTTTCCTCATCCTCCACCATATGCTTGGCGGATTATTCTTATTTGAACCCTATTTTTAAGACACTTCAAAACTGTCCAATCTTTGGAATCAAAGGATACGTTTCCAGTACTTCCTAGGGAAAAAAGAACAAATTAGTCAATTAAACATAATCCCACTCTAACTCCCAAAGATAGGGTGTTGGTTTTGTGGTTAATTTTTCTTTTTTTGGTGTGGGGTTATTGGGTTGTGGGGTTTTTTTACGTAAGGGATTTAGCAGGTAAATGCGATGTGTTGTATGAACACTGAAATGAAGATGCATATACTGAATATTAAATAATACTCTTACTGTAAATAGAAAATACTTTCTCCACTGCTTTTTTCTTTACCAAGTTAAACTAAATATTTAAGTGTTGATAGGATTTTGGATGCTGTTCCCTGGTCTAGCAGAAGCCAGTACTCCTCAAGAAATTACTTTGTATTCCGGAAAAAAAAGCGCAATGGACTGCTCTGAAGAACTCCTACCACGTTATTGGTATCGCTTTTACACAAACAACTTTTACACAACAACAGAAAGCCTCATCATATCAACTGAACAGATCTAGATGCAAAGCCAAACTAGAAAAATGGTGAATACTAGAATGCACTGTTTACAGACTATAAAGTTCTAACTATTCTGGTCCAAAGTCCTCACAATTTAAAAATATTTATCAGTCTTATGTGCATCTTTCTTATGAATAATGTGACTACTCTTTTTTTCCCCTTTCACTTATATGCTTCTAAACATTTATTGTCCTAAAGAGGCTTCACACAAAAGAAAAGTTATTTTTAAAGGATGCTGAAAAGCTTAATGATCAAGTTTTCTGAAAGCAAGGGAGCATTGCGTCCTTACCCTGTGGTGATAGCGAGGATCTGAAGTAGTCTTGTACTGGCTACTTTCAAAGCTGTGCTGAGCTGAGAAATACCAGTTTTGGGCAGCAACTGCAGCGGTTGTCCTAACATGGTGTCCGTGCCACACAACTGTGATAGCACATTTAGCAGACCAGTGGAAATGGCCAAGGAGACATCAACAGGCTGATAGTGTACACTTAGAGCAAAGACTGTTACCAACAGAAGACGCTGTTGTGCTTCTAAGATTAAAATAAAGTTGTTTTTAATTAATAAGCTGTTTAGAGTAAGAATACTAAGACAGAAGAACAGCAGATTATTTTTTAAATAAAATTTAATCAAACACTTTGAGGTAGTCTTTCTCATGTATCATTGTAGCTCCCTTTAACTCAATGCAACCTCTATGTAAAGGTTGTCCAAGGAAGAGTATCATGTAGATCTAGTTTGTGATGTAGATGTTCTGAGGCTAAATCTCAAACCAGAATCTTCTCTCCAGGGTAAGGATAACTGGGTAAAATACTTAATTTTGTACTTGTACTTCAAGTTGCTTCTCAAGAAATTTCTTTCAATTTGATTTCATTTGTAAGTGAAACAACAAAACAATTCAAGTAAGAGTGCTCATTAGGCTCTACCAACAAAGTAAATTATAGAACACCCTTCTGTACTGAAGCTCTCAGTCAGGGTGGGTACAAAGGCACAAAGAGCTCCAGATATCCCATAAGGATAGAAGCACACAGCAACACCTGGGTATAGAAGGCCAGGAGAATGGGATTCCAAAACAGGCAAGATGCCCTGTTCTTTGGGTTTGGGTTTAAAGACAGTTCACTTAAACGAAAGAAAAAAGATTGGAAACTCTTCATCTCTTCAGAAAACTGCTTATCCCTGAAAAAACTAAAAATCCCTTTGAAGCGCCAAAGACATGGGTGACTGGAATATTGTGGTATGTGGAACAGAAAGGCTGACAATACTTACATGTCTTAAAATAAAAAGGGCTAACAGTTCAAGGGAATTAAGACAGAAACAGGTTAAAAAGCTTCTCTCTCAGGAAATGAAGTCACACAGATACGTCAGTGAATTCTGGTGACTAATACCAAAGTCTGCTTTGTTAAACATCTAAGCTGTTGTACTGTATATGAGAGGAGATATTTTGCAAATCTAGTTTTCACTTACCTATGTGATGTTTATTAGCTTGCAGAGCTCTTTCTAACGTAGCAGATAATTGCTGGTAAATTTTGTGCACAGCCACTTGTATTTCAATTTGAATACTTCTCTTAGCTGCTCTGATACCATCCTGGGTCAAACAAATAAATATTATAAGGACTAATACGTTTTTTATCACCCAGTTATTGAAACAGCAGAAACTATGAAAGTACATACCTGGTAGTGATGCAATCTTACACTCTCTCCTTTGGCGCCCGCGTGTCCTACAGTGCCCAAACCAAAGCAGCCAGCAAGAAATTGTAGTCTAACAGAAGTAAGCAATGAAGAAGACTGAAATCCTGGTACTTGACGACTTCCCATTAATGGCACACTGCCTTTTTCCTCCATCCCTGATAGAAGCACTAAAATCTGATGAAGTGCTTCCAGACGAAGCTAAAAATAAAGGCAGGCAAAACCCAGTATTAAGTAGTAAGTATCCTTAGAAATTAGAATTAGATCATCATCAACCACAAGTGAGAACGAATGAGGCAGCTGTTTTCTCAACACCTTTTTTTTTTTCTTTTAAAAAGGGAATTCTTTAAGTTTTGTTTTAGATTTTATTCACATAAGGTTCCCAGTTCCAGTTAAGATATTTTACAAGAAAAGAGAAGAAAAATGTCCTTAATAGACAGAATTTGGACAATGTTTTAAAAAAAAAATTCCATAACATGAGCATAATGTATGAAGAATAAGAAGGGGGGTTAAACTGATAATTACCTCAGCCCTCAACTGCTGCTGCTCCATTGCAATTATTGACGCTTGTGGACTGGTGGACATACTTTCCTCTGGTTCCTTAAATCCTGGCGAGTTTCCCACATCTCCACTTACAAAGCTGACAACATTTTCAATCAGAGTATGAACTCCAAGGGATCTTGAGAGATCAAAATCGGACTCAACAAATGAGTAGGAAGAAGTGAGTAACCAATCTCTGCTGTGTTTTAGTCGAGCCCATGAGTCACTTGAAGGTTCCACTTGACTGTGTATTGCTCCTAAAAGCGTACATAATGAAGTCTCATAAATTCCAGTTCACCAGGTAACACATTTTGACAGTAGGTAAAGACTGAACTGCTGCTATTCATACAGGTGGGAAATGGATATTCATGTTAATTAAACCATGCATTAAGCAACTTAGAGCAAAACACTTGATTTAAATTTACAGCAATTTCCCTAAAGGAAAGGCTGTATTTCTTTTAATTATGTTAAGCAGTATTGCAACACGCTGCCAAGTGAAAAAAACAAAAAGATAGAAGCCACTCAAACTGCTCAGCTTTAAGCTAGAACACTGAATAAAAATGCTTTGCAGCTAAATGACAAAATAGTAAGGAAAAGATCTGCTACAACAGAAACTGTGCACTTGGTATATTTATTTTAAGGTCTAACCATAAGCATGTTTTTTGGTTTTAATCAAGTCACTATATATTTTATAGTTTTGCAAAACCACAATGTTATTTTGGATGAGATATTTACAGAATTCATGATTGCAGAAGGGAACAGAAAATTTTTTATTTTAGAGTAACAGAGAGCATTTACTTTGTTATGATTCAAGATAGAGAGACGTGCATATTAAATACTATCTACAGCATGTATTAGATCTATATCTTCATCATCTGGCAATTTCATAAGTCTATTTTCAAGTATTTCCTATTACAGCAGCATGTCACTATGCTACCTGAACCTTTACTGTCAGTAATAAATGTAGTTCCCCAAAGGAGCATCAGTCATCAATCTGCAGCACTGAACTTATATTTGATCTCATTTCCAAAAGAATTTTGCTAGAACTCTATCCCTGGCACAAATGAGTGCAATGTCACTGAAGTCATACCTTCATCAGCAGTTAACTGATATGCATCAGTTAAATATACCTATTAACAGAGAAGTTGGTATTTTACTGTTTTTGTAAATGCTGTTAGCCAACTTGGAGCTATGCAAGGTTTTACAAGAAGGGCAGACCCTGCGCAAAAGAACTTTCCATCTGTATAGATAGGTAATGTCTGGAGACCTACGTGCAAGCCTAATGTATATTTAAACTCACTTTGAAATTCTAGTTTGAATTATCTTAAATAATCTACATAGTATTTTTAAATATTAACGACTTGTGAACAATGAACTACAGATATAATTTGGAGAACCACAACCCATTCACAGTACTCATACAAATCTACATTAACACTTTTGTTTTTAAAATCTGTCCGCAGGGTATCGGCCTCAAGCATTATTAAACACAGCCACTTTCAGGAAAAAGTCACACAAATTCATCTGTTGAATGCTTTCTTTCATCAGCAAGGCTGAGTTCCAATGGTAACAGCTGGACACTTGTTTCAGGGCCTCCTTTAAAGACCGCCCACCCTGCAGCAGCTCTGTAAGCAGCTGCTCATAGGAACAACGAAAGACAGACACATCAGTTTTTGAACTTAGGACAACTCTCCTAGCAACCATTCTACACCATTCTTTTCCTGAGATAAAGGCAAAATGCTATTATTCTGTCAACCAACCTGTCACTGCAGGTCACAATTTGCACCTTCACGCAACTTACCAATGCAAAACACTCTGAAATTTTGCTTTTCCTTTGCAAACTAGGTCATTAATCTCCACTTAGATGACAAAAAATGTAATTGTCAGGGCTATGAACACCTGTTCACATTGCATGTCCTTTTCTGTAAATAGTGTTCATGTGTATTTGCATGGTATTCCTTACACTTGCTACTAAACAGACTGCAATGGCTTCAGAAAGAACCATCACGGTACTTAGGTCTTACTAGGTATTTAACAAAAATATACATACACAAATTTATTTTGGATAATGCAAAGATTAAGGTTAAACACTACTTTTCAAAGTGTAATCTAATTTCCTTATTTCTGCTGGTTTATGTAACACAGCAATATTACCTAGTTTACAGAGAACAATCTATTTTGTGACATTTACTATGAAAGAATTTAAAGAAACAGTTACTCAATTTTACAATATATACCCAGAGACAATATTTAAAACAAAATAAAGACAGATACCACCTTATCCTAATTTTAATATTAATTCTTTTAATACTTGTTTTAAACCTCTCTAATTAAAAACTAAGTTATATTCTGAAGTGACAGGTGAGAAACATAAGATAAATAGGACACAGAATAAAAGGGTGCTAAAATACTCAGCTTCATGTAAGAAGGAGTTTCCTAGCATATGCATGGTGAACAGAGTCCAAGGGAGAGGATAAATGAAGCCTCAAATTTCCTACAGCAAGTATAGTTAAATCATTATCAAGTCCACAAAATGTTGCCTACATAGTAACAACTATCTCAAAAGCCTCCTTAAACCCTAGTCTTTCAACAGCAGGAGAGCTGACAGCATCCCACAGTGACATTAGCTTCCTATCCTCTAACTGTCCTACACTACGTCTCTGTGAAGCACAGCACAGAACCAAAGGATTTGTAAAGAAACAAAAAGCAATTCCAATGTCTTAAATCATAAGCTTTAGGAGACCTTTCAAGGATTAACAGAACATCTGAAGAAAACTTAGTAAGAAATCTTGTAAGAAAAAAACCCGACCATATATTAATAAAAACCTAAACTATTGAATATTTGAAAAACAATGAGGTCTTAGCTAATAATTTTAGTATTAAATGCAAGAATGTTTAAATGTGAGAACAATTTAAAACTGTTTCAAATTAGGAGAAAAGTCCAACATTTATGAGATACCAATTAAACATAAAACAAGAGAAGTTACAACAAAAATTGAGTTTAAAAACAAAGATGTCAGAAGTCCAAGTAGTATACTTCAGAATTAAAAACATTTAAACTAGGGCACACAAATCTAAAACAAAGTAGTTTTTTTCCTTCAAGATGTTAAATATCAATAGAAGATTCAAAAGTATGATTGTATATTAGAGCTTAGCATGATTCTGTGTAATATTAGTTACACAGAATTGATTGCAGCTTAGCACTTCCATAAGCCTCTACAATCACATGAACAGAGTTGCACATAAGAATAAACTTTAAGCTTACAGTAAAAACCAAAAAGTTTACTTGTCTTTATAAGCCAGCTTGTAAGAATGAGTTTTCTAAATGAATGTGGCACAGCTGCAATACACACTTCATAAAACAAAATATGTAGGGAAGCTATAGAGACAAAAAATAAACATGCCATCAGTTACTTGCTTGAAGCTCTTCTTTTTTCTGGGGCTCAACTGGCCAAAAACGAGTAAATACACTAAACCACACAAGAATCAGAAGACAAAAGCAGACATTTGAAACAAAAGGTAACATATTCATAAAATCTCTTCCTCATATTACTTTGACTTAGACTTAAATGATGAGTCTCATCTCAATCAATACAACAATATATCAAGCAGCAAAGTTTTGGGGAAAAAATATTTACTCTTGTTTTGAATTAGTATAGCCTAGGTAACAGACTTTCCAAATTCTCCACCTTCTTTTCAGGGGGGAAAACTCCTTTAACACAGTTACATGCATACAGTGATACATGTTTACAACCCTTACTCAAACACAATCTTTCAATCAAAAGTTTACTAATTAAAAAATAACTAAAAAATAGCAAGGAACAAGATACTCAAAGGATCCTCAGACTGAAGTAGGAATACCGCAGTTGTATTTCTGAACAGATGCAATAAATGAAGGAAGAAGGCAATTAGATTAAAGATTGGACTGAGTGGCTAAGACATTGAGTAAAAAGAGAACACATTCCATTCATACTCATCTGCAAGACCATAGACACAACTTACAGTATTAGTAGTTTTTCTGCAGCTAGTTTTCTATATTGCAATTTATGAATAGGAACTGCTTCCAGACCATAAAAATCAGACTATAACCAATAGAGAGATTCAACTATTAAGGACATGTGATCTGAATTTTTAATAACAAGTTGCTGCATTCAATAAACAGAAGTTCTAAAATAAGCCACTCCACTCCAGGGGGAATTACTCTCTTGCCTGTTACAAAAGAACAACTCACTGATACCCTATACACACTACATTAATTTGACAACTTTGCAAGGATCAAATACTCTGCATAGAGTACAGCTGAGGATAAATTAACCTCAGCTGGAAACATCCTGTGTGGCCATGGTTCTGTAACAAGTAGTGTGGATAAATTCTCATAAACTTGTAAAAGAAAAGATGGGAGGAACTTCATGTCCATATAGTAAGGATTTTATTTTTTTTAAGTGAAAATTCCCTCTTAAGTCTCAAAAATAGCACAGCCTACAGGAAAAAAAACAGTGGTGATGGAAGGAAATTTCTTCAGGAAAAAACCCATGCTTTCCAATTAGCTCTGCTTGTCAGCTTCCTTCACACAGTTTACAGAGACACACTTAAAAGAACAAATACTTTCAAGGAACTGCTGCAAACTGCAGTAAGGTATTACTCTAAAAAACACATGTAAAAGGAAACATGATTGAATTTGTTGAATAATAAACTTCAACTGAAAGAAATGAGAAGTGGTTCCTACGGTGCTTCTTTAAGATTCCACTTGTTTTTTTCCCACCTAACACTGTCAAATCTACATTCAATCCAATAAAAATTTGAAAACTTCAGCTGTAAGTCCCTTAAAGCAACAATGTTTGCTGTTGCTTTGTAGAAATAAAGACAAGAAAAACCAGGAGGCTTTCCTTTATGTTAACTGCAATTTGAGAAGTGTTTCCCATGTATACTTCTGTTGTAATGCACAACTATCCTCTGCACTCAAAATAGAGATCTTCTCTAGCATCTATATGGCATACATGTTTCCTTCCTCTCCCTCTCCTCATTCGGAGGGGCATAAAGCCTTCCACGTCTTCCGCTCAAAAGGAGATCTTATGTGGGAGTCATAGGAGCACAAGCTACGAATGTGCGTATGGAAAGAACATCTTAAAAAAAATCCCTAACAAATAAAAATATCCTGCCTGTTTCTCAGTAACATGTCTAATGGTTGCTTCAAGGCAATCTGACTTTGGTAGCACTTAAAAATCCAGCTGGAGAACATCTTCAGGAACAATGCTGTAGGCTTCTGTAGGTCATCTCTTCTACGGTGGCTTACTTCCCATGAACAGGAAACTAGTTTTTTTTCCTAGTCCTTCAATTCTTAACAAACGTAGCGAATTCAGATGCTCTTACGTTACCGAATAGTATTAAGGCTTCTGTAATTAAAGCATATCATAACCCAACCTAATTCTTGTTATCCTCTTCCCAAGATTTTTTGCAGACACAATAGACGTAAGTTGTGATTCTAGCAGAGACTCTGTATCATCCAGAGTAAAGCAGGACTTTTTGGTCTTTGTGTACACAAACATCCTTTGCTCCCTCCACTACCTTAAAGTGAATAAACTCATTGAGATTCCCCAGAATGAAGCAGCAACAAAAACAGCACAAAAGCTAAAAATCTGATTTATGTTGGAGTAATGGAAGAAGCAGTTGCTTGGTTCTGTAGGTGTGCTTGTGTTGAGGCAAAAATTGAAGCGGTATTTTCTGGATACGAGTTCTCCATGTTCACAGCACATTTTATGGTAAAAGTTCATTGTTAGCACAAGAATAGAGTGTTCCACTTGATACTGAACTTCTCTGCCAATTTTTTCTTCCTGAAGTCACGTGAGTGAAAACAAAATGAAAGTTCCTAATTCACCTGACCTCACAGAAATCCTCACTTGCTTCAAGAGAGTATCGCAAATCTAGAAACTAAACCAAACAGTTACAACCTAGGAAATACTATAACCAAGCCACAAAGCAATGGAACAAACAGTAGGTGATACTTATTTTAAATGTTATTTATAAATACTCAGTTTTAACATCCCGATTGCTATTATGTACTGTATTTAACTGCAAACACATTTTAACTTAAGAAATACTAACATATTTATCAGGTCAATATTCACTACGTAAAAAAATAAAACTTACCCCTCTTTCTGTGTGATGATGCCAAATCCAAATCGACATTTCGTCTTCCACTCTAGATTAAGAGATTAATAAAAGCCTCATTTCTTTATATGAATGTATGTGGTGCATAATATTTGAGTATTTAAAATGCATCTCTCACCCATAAAAGTGAGAAAGTTAACAGAGCTATAATAATTTCAATTCATTTTTAGCACCATTACTTTCTCTTAACAATGGTGGTTATTAGAAGAGATTTCTATACCGAAACACAGTACTAAACAAATGTTTAGGATGTACTTCCCACCTAAATATTGTATCGACAATCTCAAAATACATAATGCTAGTTTACTTACCAGTGAATAACCTTCCTCATCTGATTCTGGCTGAGATAAATCAGATTCACTTCTTGACTTAATCAGTCTGTAATTTGAGTTTGCATGGATTGAGCGACTTTCTGCAGTAAGACTTTCACTCCTGCTTCAGGTGCACACGCATTTGTGCATGCATGCACACACACAGAGAAAGAAAATATTGACATTAATTAGGCAAAAGTAAGAGCTGATAGTCAAATTTAGTGGGTACCACAGTTTCATTTAGGAGCAGACTATCACAGAACAGCACAAGACCACACCAAAGAGGAAAAAAGTGGTCTGATGGCTTCAATTATTATGCTTATAAAGGGTATTAGTAAACTTTGTTACTTCTTAACACCCTTATTGGTCAACTGAACAAAAGGCAACCTGAAATGACTGATCATTCAAGTGCCTTGGTAAGTATTACATACAGTATACAGAAATACTTCTGAGCTGAGAGGACAAGAAAACAGAGACAGAGTAAGTGGGTGAAAAAGCACTGAACTTATTAAAAACCCACCCATAAAATGCATCCTAAAGTTGATATGCTGGAGATGAAAGCCACTTTGACAACGACAGAGGCAGCCACCTATGCTTTGGGGACTAGATTTCCAAAAAGAGGCAAAAAGAATAAAAGGGTACTGAATATATATAATGTCCCTCTGAACTTGCCATCAATATCTTCATTTAAAATACCAGAGCAGAGTTTCTGCATGCTAGAAGCTTAAGCAGACTCAGGAGTTCACTTGTAGCACCCACTACACAATTCCTTTGTTATATTCTAATACACTCGCACTAAGATCTCTAGAATAAAACTTTAAATGGGTCAAGTTTAGAATAAAACTGTGTTACCAAGAATACCTCAGGTTATTAAAATTAAAATATATTATGTAGTACTTACTTTATTTAAATTACACACTTCTCTGATTCAATGAGCTGCCTGGCTTTATTTTGTTATTCTCCAATATCTAACAACAGTGTCTTGCACGTGCCAATATGTTAGGAATATTTAAAAAAATCAGTCATGAATGATACTTTTTTTCATAATAGGCTTTGAAACTTCTGCTTTTAAACATATCCTACAATACTTTTTTTTTTTGGATACTACTACATAGGACTTTGCTAAAGTTCAAGAAAATACAAATGTGGTAATAAAAATCCACACACATAAACAAATTTTGGGAAAAATAAAGAATTTTTCCAATTACTTCAAATTATCTGTACACCTGATGAGCTGGACTTCATTACAATTTATCGCTGAGCCCAACTTTGAAAAGTAAATACAGTCCACAGAGAATAAAACTCTTATTAAGTTTTAGTTAGTGTGGGCAAAGAAAATTGAGAAAAATCACTATTCTCAACAAAAGCGTAACACTGCTTTAGATAAAAATCTTTTAAAAAAATTTCTAAGAATCCTCAGAGGAAAACTGAGGTTATTTAATCAATTAGAAAGGGAGCAGAGAAGAGTTAACTCTTCTAAGCAGTCAGCAAACCCCACCTTGTCATGAGTCCAATGCCCTCTGGAGTAGTAGAGGGATGCTGCTGTAACTGTCCATCCTCCCTTCGTTTCTGGAGCTCCTCGATAACAGGGCTTACTCCTAAGATCAACAAGGCACATCTGTGGATCACAGAGTTGCACGCAGCAGTATATACATCTTGGCCTTCTGTCAGATCAGTGCTGATTCTTCGTTCCTGCTGAGACTGAGGAGCTGGATCATCAAGTCTAGTCCCTGTCCCAGTGTTCATCCTATCTCGATCCCGACTGCGAGCTACTTCACGGGCTGATAGGAAACATTGAAATATTTCTGTAACATGCAACACAAAAAAAAGGTCTTAACTTCTAGACAAAGCTACATAGAATGAAATATTCATCTACATCTGGGGCCAAAAACTGCCCCACTAAAAAGAACAATGAATATTTTTCCAACAGTAGAAGAATACATTAATAATACAAAGCTATAAAAGAAGTCATGCAAACAGGTTAAATGAAGCATTTGCACAATGTTAAGTTTAAAATGAACAAGACAATGCAATTTCACAGAACATTAAACACTCTTTCAGTGTCTTACTGCAACCCAACCCCTGTTTGGATAGCATCAAAAGGAAAGAGATTATTTCATGTTTGCCTTTAGCAGACACGTATAAAGTAATGCTTCTGTAAATCTGTATTCAGACATCAGCATATCTGTAATTCAGTACTGCAACAGTTTCAGGCTTTTATTAGAATGGAGTGATTTGGGTTGGAAGGGACCTTAAAGATCATCTAGTTCCAGCTTTAGCTTTTTAGCTTTGGTCAGTACAATGAAGATCCTATTAAAATTCGTAGCCTTCACTTTGCTTAATTCTGCTGTTTTCTTGGGTGCCAGATTCTTCTAAAGAAGCTGTGCGAGAGACTGCATCATCTCTGTCCAAAGACCTAAAGCTCTCTTGACTTAATCATTTGAATTTTAAAGGTTCAGTTCCCCTTTGGAAAGGTAAAGGTAAATCCAAACACTTCCTCCATTGATCTTAATAGTTAGAAGCAGCAAGGCATCAAGGACATAAACTGAACTCTGCATGTCAGGATTAGCTTCCCTTAGGATCTCCACTAAGAAAGTCATCATCTTCCTACTCATTTGTGCATGTAACATTACTGACTGACTGGCTATTTCTGGATACATTTCCTTTATTGTACCCAGCAACTCTGTCCAGGTAGAATTTGAGAACAGTGAGCATTTGCCCAGGATAATTGCCTATCAAGCAGCAAAAGCATTTTGCATCTACTGAACAGGTAACGTATGCATATCCCTTCCAGAACCATAAATCATCTCATGAATGTGCACTTCAACACCACGGTACACTTTCAGGAAAGCCTGCTGCACTGTGGATATGATGATGCATCATACAGAAACTAAAGGTGTAACATACATTTTGGTCTATAAGATCCCAAGCAGGAATATGGGAGTCCTAATGGGGAACATTGACAACAAAACAGGTGACAAGAGCAGCGGCTGGAAAAAGAGAAACATTCTAACAGTATCCAGAGGAACAATATTTGGAAAAGAAAATAAAATTATTGATCTATGGAAAATATTTCAAGTCAGCCAATTTTCTTTTTTAACCTATGTACATTCCACAGTAATTTTCAACAGCTAACATGATTTCTGTCTTTGAGAACACTAGGGTAACAACAGAAAAAAAACCTGAGTGTGACTGTATGTTGCTTCACCAAAATTGGAAAAATTATGTATTAACTACACCATTGAACCTGATTACAAGCCCAGGTCAGTATAACAAGTGTGCGAAGTTCACCTTTTTCAAGCTATCTTCTGAAGAATTACACAAGTTTTTTAGACAACCCATGAGCAAGTATTGCAAATAGCGCTACAAATACCAAACTTTGACTAAAATCTCAAAGTTGTTTATAGATTCAAGGAGAGATATTCAAAGATACAAGTGTATTCCAACTCAGCCCATTGCTATCCACAGCAGTTTTGTTTCCAAACTTCAGAATCACGTTACCCTTCAAAGCTTATTACATACAAGATTAACACATACAAACACAGCAAAACTTCTATATATAGATACTGTTGAGAACTCGGAGATCTATTAAATAGAAGTCTAGAGGAAACAATATGAAATCTAGTAGTCTTGTAGACAGTGCATGTAAGAACAGTTGGTGTATGTCAGATGCCCTGAGAATTGCCCATAAAGGCAGACCACTTGCCTAGTATTCACATGCCCTTGTATCAGAAGACTCTTCTGACCCAATAAAAGCACTATGCCACTTCACAAAAACAAACTTCTCACAATCTTTATGCAGACAAATCTTTCATAATCTTTTAAATAATTTCTCCATTTTACCTCAGAGTCAACAATACATTGTCCTTCCAAAGCACATTATATTATTGTCACACGTAACTAGTACTTACTACCAGCTGTCATAACTTCATGTTCTCTTTCCTCCTCTTCATCTTCTTGTTCTGGGTGTCCTTCTTCTCTGTCACGTTCTGCCTGCTCCTCCATTTCTGCTTCTTCATCAATTGTACGAGTAAAAGAATGTTCTTGAGTATCAACATCAGCAGATTCTTGGTTATCTAACATCTTGATTAAAAAAAATATATACAATGAAATTAATTCTCACCAAAATGAAATATGAACATAAAAGGACACAGGTATTTAATAAGCTTTTTTCCCTATCAAAAAGATACTTATGGATATTGTGTGAAAAAAACAACAGACAGGTGTTTACATTCAAGGCTTTAAATACTTAAGTTGTAAAATTTAATTTTCCTTTAATAACTGTTAGTCACATTACTTGCAGAAAAATGTCTCCCTGTAATGCTTACTTAGATTCTATTGTCAAACTTTGATACTTCAGTGTCAAAGCCTTCAGTAACCACACGCTGTTGTCTCATAAAATTTTCTGCCTTTAAAAAGGACATGAATATGACAAAACTTACCTTGATGGACAAGATTTTGTTACTTGAAGTGATACTAAATATGTTCCAATTTTTATTCTTAGCAGTCCTTTTCCTCCCTTTTATTTCAATGAAATTAAACAGATGCATATCCCAAGATCAAAGATTAGTATATGAGGTGCACAAGAAGAATAATAGTCTTAGAATTTGAGTTTAAAGAGGTTTTTTGATTGAGTGGATATACGTGGGTTCATGCTTTCCTTCAATTTGAGGATATAAGTGCTGACCAGCGAAATACAGTCTAATAGACAATTTTCTAGTGCAAGAAACACCTTCAGACAATCTGAAGAAGGCAAAGCTTTAAATATAAAATATATAGTTACATTAGAGGTTTTAGAACACTTTAGAAAGTAATTAATCCTACAAACCTTGGGACATCCACATCCCACCAGCATAATTCATCTGCCCTCTCCTGGCAGTTTTCCTTACCAAAAAAAAAGGTAGTCTCGATAGCAGCAGACCATAGGTCACCATTTTACAGGCGTCTCTTATTTGCTCTTGTCATTCTATCATTAAGCCTGTATACACTACGCAAATGCAAACCAGCTATTTTTTCCCCAATAGCATTATATCTGAGATCTCCCTGAAGCAACAAATCTACTGCATACATTTAGATTTGCTGTATTGCATCTATACAATAAGCTTGAGGATTTCCAGGAGTAACGGAATTTATTGCACACACAGTACTTGACTGTAAGCGTACACAACAGCTACAACAGGAACATGAAGCAACAGGTTTATTATGTGTGTACAAAATGACTACTCATTTGCTTGGTAAGCCAGAGAACCACCAAGCTTAAGGTATGCATACTGTACTGTGTACACATACTACACCCAATGCTTTCAGAAGTGCTGAATCTCTTGCAGATATGTTAGACCCTTACCATGAGAAAGAAAGGGGCAAAGACACATATCCCTTAATGTTAATTAAAAGAAGGAAACAGACATGCATGATTTTAAAAAGCACCACTAGTGCTTTACAATGTAGCTAAAAAGCCTCGTAATCCTGATGCCACATGAAAATTTCCTTGATTAAAATTATCCCACTTGTATATTGTAAACAGCAATTAAAAATCCTATCAGAGAAACCCTAATCTTACTTTAAGGACTACCTTGTAATGCCTAACAGTCCCCAACCCTGAGTAATTGAACAAACACTTCCAATATCAATTCTGACCTGGCTTAATAAAGTGATTCAGAAGTTGACATCATGCTAGTTTCAGGCCCAGTCCTATCATGTCTACCATTCATGTAGGACTGACAAGGACAAGAAGCCTTAAGGTAATGTTAGGACTAAGAAGAGAATCTGGCCGGGAAGGAAGGAAAAAGGGGTGAGTTAGGCAGGGAAGGGCTAGAGAGAGATACAGAGAGGGACAGAGATCAGAGAGCCAGATAACTGTTGGGCTCAGGAATGGCAGCCAGATTAAGCTGTGGCCTGGTCAACACAGCTAAGCAATCTACATCTAAGTTGCAGGCTTCTACGGTAGAGAATACTAGTGCTATGTTTACAGGTAAAACTAGGCTTCAGGCTGTGCTTGAGTCATTGTCAATCAATCATCTGCTTCAACTGATTTAGTACCACATGTGCTACAGATTAATGGACTCCTAATTACACGTTGTCCACTTTGACATGAAAACTCCTGGAAGTGTTTCAACAAGGTAGAACAAAAATACCGGCAACATATATGAAACTAACGTTATGTACTATTTTCTCAATACACAGTAAAGCCTGAAGAACTGGAAAGAGATTTACAGTCTTACCCATCTGTCTCTTGAGGATGATCTAGTCTGGATAAGTTCCATGTTCTTGCAGGCGAGCAAGCGACTTCGAACTTTATATACACAACGGTATACTTCTGCCAAGGCTTTGCCAGGCTGGTACCTATAAAAAAGGAGACCCAAAAAGGGAAAAAAAAAAAAAAATCATACAAACTTTCTTTTTAAAATTGAAGTTGTACTTTTAAAAGCAGCTTTAAGTTACTTGCCTGCTCTCACCACAAGCTTGACTAAGTAAACTTGTATGTTTCAGAAGAGCTGCAAGAACAAACCTGGACACAGTATCTAGGAGCGATTCATTACTTAAAGTTGCAGTATCCCAATCTGAAAATAGAAAAGATTCATCAAAACTAGCCACTGTTTCCAACAAATAAATATATTTTCAATGACATCATAAAAAACCCAACCTTCAGCCATTTTAATCTTTCAATTTAGAAGTATTTTTAATGCTTAAGAAATAAGTTTAGCATCAATAACTCATAAATACACTGCTTCAGACAAACGCGTTTTGGTCTGCTCAAGGTACTTAAGTCTAACAGCCAAGGGCGTGCACACAAACTGCCAGCAGACTCAGAGAGCTGAACTTAGGGTGCAACCTCTCTTCAAGCAAGGATTCTGAACTGGAGCGCTTCTCTTTACTGAGCCACTAATATACATGGAACTTGTTTAGAAACACATCATATTTGAGACTTTCTGCTATTTTACATGTGGTTGAAACCACGTTCAAGAATTATTTCACAGACCCTCTTATGATGAAACAGCCTTATCTCCAGTAGGAAAGCCAACTATTAACACAAGCACAAGCTTAAGCACAAGCTTCAGTGCTAATATTAACAAGAGACATTTTCAGGTCTCAAAATTAAAGTTCGTCCAGTATTTTCAGAAACTGACTTCTTAATTTCAAAATATTTTTTCCCCACATTAAAAAGAACCATTATGAAAATAATATTGTTCTACTATAAAATAACTGAACTGCCAAGCAGACCTCCACAAGGCACCATAATTTTTCATGGGGGAAAAAAATATTCCTGTCCCACTTCCTTACAAATATCCTCATGATATTTTTTTCAATTAAATATTATCTATGAATCCTTGCAAACTGCTGCAGAAATCACAAAAAACTCACCTGGCCACATAAAGTTTAGTCTAACATACCTGCTCCTCAGCAAGTTCCATTACTTTGCATTTGATGCTATGCTAACTGTCACCACACAACTTTCAGCCAGTTTGCATTGTGAAAAGAGCAGAACCACACCAACTTCTAAAACATCCAATTCCACAACCAAAATAAAACATATTAGCCCATTCGTCTCAGATTTTGCAAACAGACAGTTTTTACTGGAATTCCTACTTCTGCGGAATTCTGCAACAGAATTCTCTGTGTTGCTCTCAACAGGCACACCATTCGCTGTCTTCTTGATCTGGCCTAGCTTGGCCGGAGCTACAGAAAACTATCTCTGGATCCAGTGGAGAGTTACAGTGCAACCGCAATGCTTAGTGGATCTCATTAAAAGGAGACCTGAGAAGCTTGAGCAGGAACCCAGATTTTAGGCGATAAGCATGAAGAACCATCAATACTGTCAGGCCAGCCTCTCAGAGACTTGATACACAAAAGATGACTTACCCCTTCATCGTATTCCTAACGTATTTTGCAAGTCACTTTGCCTACCCCCATTTCCCCCACATCAATTTGGCTTTTTAATTCCAAGTTTTGCCCTGCTCTACTCAGAGAACAGAAACATCAACAACTGAGCAAAAGTAAACAAGAGTCTCTTTTTTCCAGTTTGGAGGGGAGAAGAACATTGAACTACGTGTTTGCCAAACACACACAGACACACATTTTCAACATCTTACCTTTACTAACAGCATAGTCTTGCATACTGATCCAGAGGCTCCTTGCCGGCTCTTTTGTACAACCCAAGGCCAAATCAACATAGACAGAAATCTCAGGTCTCAGCTTATAATCAAATGGCTTTTGTTCCTCATTTCCAGACAGGGCCACTTCTAATAAGGAGCTCATGCATTTATCTAAGAGAAGGGAAATACATAAGAAGTTAAACTCCGCAAATTTTGAGGATTTCATGCATCTATCTAAAAGCACATAAAGCAGCTTTCACTCTCCACTTCCTTTAGAAAAAAAAAATCAAGACATCTCATTGTCCGACTACAAACTCACGGTAGAAAAGGAACAAACTGACTTAGAGTTACAATTTACCTAAAACGTATGAAGATTTAGAAGCATTATCCAACTCTGCTTCAATAGCATAATTCTGTATCCTTAATTCTACCTGAACTATACAGCCATACGCTTGCAATCATTGTATTTTCAGATATGGACCCATTTCAAAATACTACGTCTCGTAAATAAGTCTTGATGTAGTCTACTCAGAGGAAGAAGGAGATGTGAACTAAGAGGAACAGGCCACAGAAAAGCAGAAGTGCGTGCATTATTCAGATAGGAAGGGATGACTAGAAATACTAATGCTGAGTCCTGTTAACACTTCTTGTAGATCAGAAGAATTGAAGTTTGTTTTTAACAGTATTATTTCTAATTAATAAAAATTTCATTTTCTAAGTAGAGTACAATTTAAGATAATCTTTTCCAATAATAAATATAAACAGGAGCCCCTGGTCTGTTTGTTAAATGCCGAGCACCTAAGAGTAAAACATTTAAAATGAACTCAGTGAAATCTGTGTTCCTTCCTTCATGGAGAAATTGTAAATTTTTTTCTTCCGTATGCATTTCCAAGCCCCTTTGTAAACTGCAGCATAACTTAATAATCCATTTTCCAACTTTTTGTATTACTACAAAACCTTAAGTACACAGACTTATTCAAACATCATCAGAAATTTCAAAACTGAACACAAATATTTACAGTGATGATTAGACACTTGCACTTAACAGCTTACCTAAATGAGGAATATCCATTTCCACTCCATCACTGAAAAGTGGAGTTTTCAACCAATAGGCTGTATCTTGTTCCTCAGGGGACACTGGAGGTCCTTGAAGCATGCCACCAAGACACCGCCCAATAAGCAAAGCTACAGTTCTCTCTAGATCAACAAGCCATACCCAAGACTGGGCAGGCTGTGGTAAGGGCACTCCAGCAGGATCAATTAATTCAGGTCCACCTAAAAGAATTAGTGATGAATTGTCAAATTAGTCACTGTTGTCTAGATGTTAAAAGCAATTCCAAGATTAGTAAAATTAATGGCAGATCTCATTGATATTTCCCAGTTAATAGCAGATTTGCCCCTCAGTCAACAACCTCTGAACTGAAGAAACAGCAGTTAGGACAAATTGTAGGACATTGTAACTTCAGCAGCAGAGGCCATCACGATTCATGGTACAACTGTTCGTACTCAAACAAGTAAAGGCTCTTTTAAACTCTGTCCAAGCACCTGTTTTGTCAAATACATGTTTCTTTGCATTCTGATAAACATACACTGATAAATGATGCAACTGGAAACAGCACTTAATAAAAGCAGAAAACTTTGCCAAAAATATTAATAAAAAAATTAAATGAATGGCAAATAAGTATAGCACCTCCTATCACAAATTCTGGTAGCTTTACCTCTGTTTTTATATCTCTGTTTCATTGACAGCAGAAATATCTGGTGGTATGTGGTCAGGAATTTAGCAGGTAATTAATGATTTTAAGTTAAAATTCTATTATGCCATGAAATGGAAAGCCAAAGTAAAATTTGAACATGAAAGTGAATAGATCATAACAAAATTATCTATTAGCTGCATCAGGGAAAGTTCAGACTGGACATTAGGAAAAGGTTCTTCACTGAGAGGGTGGTCAGTCCCCGGAACAGGCTGCCTGAGAAAGTGGTCACAGCACCAAGCCCGTCAGACAGAGTTCAAGGAACGTCTGGACAACGCTCTTAGTCATACGGTTTAGTTTTAGATAGTCCTGCGTGGACCAAGTAGTTGGACTCGATGATCCTTATGGGTTCCTTCCAACTTTAATTATTCTATGATTCTAAAATCAGGGTTTCTTTTACAAGTAAAAAATGGTATTTTTATGTATTAAAAACTTAGTATTTTCAGTTCAATATTTATTTCCCATATTGCTCTTGGATTCCCACTCCAGTCAATACACATTCTGGGTTGACAGAATAAAGAAGTTTGCCTGCAGCTCAAAATATTTCACAGAAAGGGATGTTAATATATTTAAGAATTTGAAAAGGAGATGTAGCAAGACAGCTTAAAAAAAATTGCCATCTTTAAAGGGAAAGTTAAACTTCTACTATTAAAAGGTGGTATGTCATTCTTTATTTTTCAGATTAAAAGTGTGTTAGTTATTATACTTACCATGAAGTGGCCACTGTAATTCTTGATCTTCTAAAAGGGCTGCAGCAGGTAACAGTCTATTAAGACGATCTAAAGGTGGCAACAGATCTAGCAGGTAACTCAACAAAGGCCGAGCTACTGATACTGGCAGTAACAATAATGAGTTGACAATCTGAGAGAGCATACTACCAGCAGCTGATACATAAATCACATCTACAGAAGAAAAAAGCCCACAACAACTATAATTATAATTCAGAATGTAATTATATTTCAAGCACAATTTAACAAGTCATAAAAGTGTTTCAGCTGTCTCAAAATGTCTCAATGTACATGTTGAATTGGGGGGTGTTGTTCAATAATTATTAATCCATTCCATATTTTACTTCCACACTTTTCAGTAATCTCAAAAAAAAAAGTACTTTTAAAAAGAGAAATCTAGAACTAAAGAAACTGAAAGAATAATGCACAGAGACAACATCCTCTCTATTCTGTATTTTTCCTGTATGCAAAATGTTCTATCAAAACCATGAACCAGATCCTATCCTTGGGTAGACATTTAATCTCCTCCTTTGGGGAAGGCTTGGGATGTCTACTTTATGCAGATATAGGAAAAATAAGCTATTTTCTTATTCAAAACCAACCAAACAAGAACTGCCCTAAGCTTATGGTGCCACCATACTGACTTTTACATGAACTTTACCTCTCAGTTTTTCCCCAACACTACCATTCCAAGAGCTTTCCTTAAGCAGCGTTGCAGAACGAGAATAGATATCTGTAGCATGAGGCAATAAAAGCTGAAGGTGTTTGTGAAGGAGTGCCACGCTGCTGGAATTCTAGAAGGAAACAAACAAACATAATTCTGTAAATGTATTTAAGAGGTTCATTACTTAAATCAGTTCAGTTTTCACATACTCAGAAGATTTTCAACAGGAATCTCTCAACATTCTGGTGTTCATGCATACTGAATTAATTTCCACCCCCCCCTCCCCCCGAAAGATAAAAAGAAGGACACACACCTCACTAACACTGTTGATGTGGCAATAAGCCAGCAACTGTTTCTGCAGCGAACATAAAAGCTCATGAAGATGAGCAGGTTGGCTGTTTTCTGATGATGATGTACCCAGTAAAAATTTGTCACTGTTTTTTTCCAGTTCTCCAAAGGCTTGGTCCTATTAAGACAAAAGGAGGGAGAAGGGCAGGGGAAGAACAATTAACTCAGTAAAGTAGTATAGCATTTGAAGACAATGACCTTAAGAACAAACTCTTTCACCTTTACCGTGTGCACCTGTGAGTACCACAGAAATCAGATAATGTCAAGTGTATCATGAGATAACTAAACTTGAAACTACAATCGTTTAGTAGTAATTGTATAGTTGTCAAGCAAACATTTCTATTCTAAAAAGGGTACTTTCAGATGCAGAAATATTTTTTGTTCAACTCACCAAGGATAACTGGATGCAAGAACTCACTCTGCACCCTGACCCCCAAAATCAGAATATATTGAAATAGAATTTACTGGGAGCTGATACATAAAATGTTTCAGATTAGAATCCTTCCTTGTATAATCTGGGATGGTAATAAAAGAGGCAGAAGGTATACGGCTGCTTGACTTCTTTCTGAATTCTACTGAAAAAATGAGTTAGTTTCAAGTAGAAAATTCAAAGTAGATAGCTCAACCTAGAGAGCTGGTGGAGGTCTAGAGAAAAGAACAAAAAACTTACCAACCCTTACCCTCAGGAGATTGGGATACTATGCCAGAGAAGTAAAAATCTCTGATTTCTTTTTGCTGTTGTATTTAACTGGCTAGTTGCATAAAAAGGTGAGTCAGTTATTTGCTCCTATGCTCCCCTAAACTTTTCATCAGCCTCTACTGCTATACAGCTAAGAACAACTATCTTTTTGACAGACTAGATATAATAAGATGGCTGACCTGTACTTGCTGAACTAGTTACCCTAGTGAAGTTAAACAAACAGATTCACGTTTCTGGTGTTTGCCTATCTTTCCCTGGTCGCTGAGGTTATACTGACAAAAAGAGTTTCATACAATCTACTTACTTGATGTGTTACATTCTATCTTCCAAAAAATTTTGAAGCCAAAGTAAGAGCAATAAAATATTTTAGTCTGATATGAAACCATCTGTACTTACATAAGCCAAGTTAAACAATATATACCACTACAATAACATTAGAACCATAATGTTAGACATGATTTAACTGATTTTAGTCCACCGCAAGACAAATACATATGGCAATGTTACTTTAGATAAACAAAAAGAGCACCATTTTTCTGGAAGTGGGGAAAACTTTTAACCTTTCTAAGTATTCAAAATTCATTACCATTTAAAAATAAATAAATACAAGGCCTATACATACTGTATAAAATCCCAAATTTCTTAAAAGAGTCTTCATTAAGATTTCAGCTAGATGAGTATCTGGATGACTGCTCTGGACAGTATACGTTTGATCAGAGAGATTTCCATAGCTGATACACAAGGAGGAAGTTTCTGTGGCATCAGACGGTGAGCTATAGCCAAGCAGGGAAGCTACATGGGTGTGATCCTGCAAGCTTGTCAGAATAATATCCAATTGCATTCTCTAAAGAGAAATGTTCAGACACAAGAAATACTCTTAGTTAATGAAGATAAAATAATGAGCTAAGAAGAAAAAAGCATCAGGCATAGTTATGCAGTAAAAATATTCTAACGAGATGTGAAAATAAGCTAGAGGACTGTACACCAAAAAAATCCAAACAGTTTTTTTGTGCAGATTTTTAGTACTCAAGAACAGATAAATATACCAAATTATATGACCATACCTAGTAAAAATCTGAGATTAAGAGAGAAAGATTAGACATTGGATCAAATGCTTTCTCCATTTTGTTTTAATTACCTGATTACTGAGGGTGTGGGGGGGCAGGGAGCAATTATTCTAATCTGTACATAGGAAAAAGGAAAAGGGTAAAAAGCAGGCCAAGCTTATGTTAGACCAAGGGAGATGGCAGATGCAGAGTAATGACCTTCAATTTCAGTATTGTTCCCCACTGTTGCTGGTTCTGATTCCTGAAAAACCTAAACTTGCTCTACCCTAGTAATTGTCAGGGGGTTTAGTTTGTGCCAGTACTAATCTTCAGAAATCTTCAGAAAATTAGAACCAGAAGATTCTTCTTCATAATTTTTGTATCAGTGTAAAACAGTCTATTCCATAGTTTACAAAATAAAGGATTTGACCAGGATCCGACGTGTACATAACTGAATAATAGTTTCTCTCATTTTTTAACCTAGGTCTACTGCTGAAGCTTCAATTCCTACTGCCCTGAAGGACAGGAACAGATGATCGCTGAATTTCTTTCCTTCCATTTGTAGGATACTGAGCAGGTCTCCTAACCTACATTAATTCCTGTTCTTTACATTCAAGAAAGAAAAAGAAAAAAAGGGACATCCCAGTCATCTTTGCAAAGTAGGGTGAAAACCATGTAGGAAAAGCATTATACAAGTATTCTTCCCAGAAAATAGTTAATTTTCTGTTACCAAGACTTAATAAATCAGCCTAGTACTCAAAAATATCTAGCCTTTAAACTTGTCTAGATACAATAACACAGCAACTCCTAGCCTTTCGGTAGTCAGGCTTCACTTGAAGAAACATGTAGTGCTCCTTACCTCACTAGATTCTGACTTAGGCTACAGATTTTGTTAAGTTGGGCTTTGCACTGCATCTCACCAATAACGTGCTTGCACTCTGCAAATGAGGCTCACTGTTCAAAATGTTCTAGCAAAAAATAAATAAATACAGAACTGCTTTCAAAGCACAGCATATTTTTACTTGATCTTACCTGTCCTTTTGATAAGCTTTCCCATCTATCAGGACCTTGGGGTAGAAGAGAATGTAGCAATTCCATTCTCTCTCGCAATGGAGGAAGTAGCATAGTTGCTCCTACTGACAGAGTCTCAATTACAACCTAAAATTAGAGTAGCAGAAAATACTTTTTCAGTGGGGGGAGGGGAAAAGCATCAACTCAACTGTATCTTTAAAAAATACAGTACATCACACATAATATATCCAAAAAATCCACTTCATTTCATTTACCATCAGAATTCTATCACACAAGAGCACATTAATCTTTTATTCTGTAATGCAGAAATATGTGGTACACTGAAGGAGTGAAATGAGACCAACATACTGCCAAAACAATACAAAATTCTTTCTAAGTTGCTTTTTCCTTTAAGAGTGCCTTCTTAGGAGAAGTTACCCAAGAAAGTTAGTTACTCAACCCACAATATTAACATTTTAGTCTCATAATTACGAGCAATTATAATTACAATGTTGCGAACTAAAAGCAGCTTTTTAAAATTGTCATGAAAACATTCTTGTTTTCAGATGAAAAAACAGTGATGGTGATTGAATTTTATAACTTTAATGAGTAAAACCGGTATGTCAGAATCATGTTCATCAGAATGCCAAGTTCAGAAAGTCAGAGAAATCTCTAATTACACAATCAGAGAGGGAAAGAAGAGGGAAAGAAGAGGGAAAGAAGAGGGAAAGAAGAGGGAAAGAAGAGGGAAAGAAGAGGGAAAGAAGAGGGAAAGAAGAGGGAAAGAAGAGGGAAAGAAGAGGGAAAGAAGAGGGAAAGAAGAGGGAAAGAAGAGGGAAAGAAGAGGGAAAGAAGAGGGAAAGAAGAGGGAAAGAAGAGGGAAAGAAGAGGGAAAGAAGAGGGAAAGAGAAAGGAGTAGTAGAATGTTCACATGTAAACAAAAAAGCATTACTTACTTCCTGAATTTCATCAGGGACAGAAGAGTCCATCAGTCTAAACAACAAATTTCGAAGAGGACCAGCTTGCCGGCCAAGAATGCTAGTAGCTACACCTCCAGCCAATGCAAGTGCAAGATGATTAGAAAGCAGTTTCAAACACAACTTAAGAAAATTATGATGTTCCCTGTAAAAAGAAATACACCCCTGTTAATCTCTCCAATTATTAGCCTTACTCCTTTTTGCTTATTTGTGCACTAAGCTTTTAATTACTTTAATTTTTAATCAATCTCATTTTATTTTGCATACCAGAAAGGTAAGTAAATTACAACTGGGACTTTAAAGAAACTTCTCTGAAAAACCTACTGCCAATCTGCTTAAAAGAATAAAGACCAAAAACAGAGTAGAGAAAAATATCTTTGTGGACAACGGTTCCAAGAGGCATTCTGTTTACAAAAGGGGTTCGTGACCCAGGAGGCAAGATCATCCCAAAATGCACAAATAGACAGACAAATGTATTCTTCACATAAGGGAAAAAATAAACCTTTTAAGTAATAAATGTAAGCTTCTCTCAGAAGATTTAGGAGTACAACAATCAGATTAAAAACGAAAAGTCAGGATATTAATTTCTAGTCGTCTTCAAAAAGAAAACTTTCTAAAAACTTTGTAGCCAGGACAAAAGATTCATGAGGATCTTTGATATTGACAGTGCTTCTTTGCAAATGTCAGTGAGGAAACATTCATGCTTTTGTATTTTATAGCAATGCATTTAAAACGCCACTGTTGGTGAAGAGACTTAAATCTGGAAGCTGTAATAACATTACTGATGATTTGTCCAGAGGCTGTTTTAGTCAACATGGCACTTTCAAAATAGGCTTAGTTTTGTCGCATTTCATTTTCTGGAGCACCTTCTAGAAAAGACAAATTTGTACAAATGCATAAAGGCTCCCCAAATCCAAAGCAAGGAAAATGCTTCTTGCATATATATTTCAGATCTAAGAGACATTTCCTGCCTATGAATCTCACGTTTGTGAGAAGCAGCTTGCATTCTCAAAACTAATGGAATACCTTAAAAAGCCAAAAAAACCCCCCACCAAAAAACCCCCAAACAAACCAAAAAACAACCCACATGGAACTGATCATGATATATCCCAAATTGTCCAGTACTAACCTCTTTCTGTATCAGAAGCAAACTGCTATAACTATAATATTATGCATCATTACAAAGTTTCATAGACAAACCAGTTCCTGAAAAAACTGAGCTGCCTTTCTCCATTTTGTTCAGATGGAACACAGTTATGCTACTTGACATAAGCTGAACAGTCATACATGACCTTTAAAAAAAGTCTTTCATGCATTCTGAACGACTTCTATTTCTCCAGTGGCGATCAGAGACCTTGAGATGCAAGAAGGAAACAGTCTACCCTCGACAAGCTAAAAATGTTTGTAGAAAAATATCCTAATTCCTTAGATAGAAACAGGGCTTTATCAGAGCATTGATCCCAACTCAAAACGCAATGGCAACTATACAACTCCTGGTATGAGCATCATACATGTGTTAGTCAATACCTCAATGTATGGACTGATGGATTAGCACTTGAAAAGGGGGTTTTTGCCTCAGCTTATCAGTAGATTAGTCAGTAAGCATCCACTGAAACTGGTTACAGGAGGAAGAACTTACAAAGCAGAAATAATGTACAGAAATAGTACATGCATTTCAACTATATAGAAAAATGTATTTTAAAGGATAACTCTAAAAGAAAATATTTAATTAAAATAATTAAAATAAATTCCAGACAAAAGATCCTGCTATACCTGAGGCACTATAAAGCTCCTGTGTTATACGCACACAGTGCCTGAAAGAGCAAATAAACCAGACTTACGCTTGTTAAAGAAAGACTAACCAGGAATAAGCCACACACCACTGCTGTAAAGAAAAAAATGTATAAAAATCTGTAACATGCATATGCTGTATATACCTTGATGAAGGAAAAGGAAGAGGGGGAATTTCACTGTTAATTTTGTCACAGTAGTGCTCAAGAAAAGAACGAAGATGCGAAAAGGTACTTTCTTCAAGGTCTACGCAATAGGGTCTGTGCCATGCTACAACTTGCCTGGAATCAAACATAAAAAAAAAGTTAACTACTGAAAATATTCCAACTGCTTTAATAAATTAACAGTTTAAGTAGGTTGAGTACACAGTTGACCGAACCAATTTTTTTCTTAGAACAAACTAATATGACTGAGGCAGACTAACTTCCTGGTCCTTGAAGGTATGGTCTGCTCTCTTTTCTGTAGAGGTCTTTACAAATCAAACACTCTTCATTTATGAATAAAAACACCTACAATGCCATAAATATAAAACCATCTGTATTTAATCTGACTCGTGCAAAAGATGACCAGTACTCACAAAGGTGGCTTTAGCACAGATGCCGGATTATAAAGAAACTTTGGTATAATGTAGGGAAAATTCAAAAGGGGTAGTACCACTTAGTACTATGTGAGTCTCCCTAATTTTTTAATTGATTTTTCTAAGATAGCTCCCTTTAAAACAGGACATTTGAAATTCTTCCTCAATTATCTTCCAAATATTAAGTTGTTCTATTCCTTTGTGTTAGTCCATGCATAAACTTTACCAAGACCATGCATAAAGTTTACCAATTCACTTCAATCACTTGTTCACATCTTTGGTGTAAGAAAGTGTTATTTCAGTTATTGTATATTAATAACCAAACTATTTATTTGCCTTTTTTTAATTCAGGTTAACATGTAACCATCCAGAGATTTGTTAAGATGTTTAAATCCACGTCAGTAATTTGTCTAAATTTCCCCATTTCCCCAAGTCTTGTGCTTAGTTTACTCCTTGTTACACTAAAGGAAAGTATAAGCATATGGCTTTACAATAAGCCATAAAAAAATCCTGTCACACAGAAGCACAAAATAAAAAAATACCGAGTTGTTTCTCCTCCCACTGCCTAACTTGTCGATTTTTAGTAAACAGAGGTAATTTTTGTCTAACAGCAGGTAAGAAATCTTCATATACAGATAACTAACACCCAGATCCTTGGTGTTGCTCTATTTCCACTAGGAATCTGTAACAGTTTAAAAAGAAGAAAGAAGAGAAGAGGAGGAAAGAGAGGAAGAGAAAGAGGAGGAGAGAGAGGAAGAGAGAAGAAAAGAGTCTCCAGTACAAAACATTACAAGCAGAGTACTTGAAACGCATGACATGGTTAACACCTTCAGGAAAGAGCTACAGGTTTCCCAAAGTGGACTTGTATAGAAAAGATTTATACTTGTCCCCCAATGTCATTGTTACCTGTCCCTCGGAAGAGCTGTCCAGGCAAGGCTATGGGACGTTCCTGCTGAAATTTGTTGAATTGCAACTCCATCTAATCCGCTTACTTTCTTCGGTTTAGTAATGGGACCAGTAGAGTTTCCCTGACCACACTGTCCCATTGAATTGTTACCCCAAGCATAAACTTCATTATCTATAAACATAAATAAAGCAGAGAACAAAACCTGAGATACAATTCCTTTTGATCAAGAGGAAGATTATTTATTTTTACATCTTATTCTTTTTACCATGAGAAAGTGCCAAACAGTGACTGTCACCAATTGAAATATCAACTATTCTCGTAGCAGCCAGTTCTTCAATAAGCTTGGGTCTGAGAGCAGTTGCCTCTGAAGAGCCACAGCCAAGGCATGCACCGCAGCCCCATGCATAAACCTAGAGCAATCAAACCACAAAATATCAGCATGTCAAATTTCTATTATTGGTGACCACGAACAAACAAAATACCAGATAACCACTTGCACATTAACTGCAGTTACGCTTTCAACAAAACATGCACAGTACTTTCATGACAACTAATGTACACGTCACATAATCTACATTTCTTCCCTCCAAGCACTCAGATCACTGGCCACAGAGCACGTCAATAGGGAAGCTGTTGCAAGAAAAGAAACTGCTACAGCAAACTTCAACACTCCTAATTCATACTTTAAAAACCCATTGTCTGTGAATCACAGTGGAGTGTGGTGGGGGGGTCCATTAGGTTACACGTGTAGAAATGCTTATTGTATTACATGTATGTACATCATGCCAGTAAGGGCCCTCATTTACCACCTAAACATTTATCACCGAGCTCTCCTGAGATTTTTCAGATAAGAAATACATTTTCAGTTAACACTTATATTCTAAAATAAATACATATTTTGAAAAACTATTAAATCACTTAACCACCTGAGTTGCTTAATGCATTACGAATTACAATCATTTCACTGCTTTTTGCTTCTAGAACCCACTTGGCTTCCTCAATCTAATTTGGTTTTGCACTGGTTACGTTTATTAACCTAAAAATAATTCATTTTCTGTGATTAAGCAAGACTCTTGAGAAGTGTACTTTTACATGACTCTTTAGCACATTTTGAATTACTCTGGCACATTAGGATCTCAGTACTTAGTCAATCTCTGATCAAGAACTTTACTGATATTTAAGTACTAGTTGAATGCTGAAATAATGAACCCACACCATCTTCACCAACTTTTATCATTTGAGTGAAAAACTGTTTTTGCCTACCTGCCCTGTTGACGTCAACGCAAGTGAAGACTGGCTCCCAGCACAAACTTTTCGAATAAACATTCCTTGCAAGGCTTCTATAACTTTAGGTTTATATACTCTATTTGTATCACCATGACCAAGTTTGCCTACAAAAGGAGGAAACACAGGTGGAAGGTATTTTCAATACATAAACTATCACAATTAGAAGTACCCAAAAAGAATTCTTTTTGGATCTCCAAAAATTTCAGAATATATTTTTAAAATTAAAACATATTACATTTTTTGTAAAACCTATTCCCTTTCAATTGCAGTAATTATAGACTTCTGGAAATATATATTTATTATAGTGTAATTAAAAAATAAAACATTAATTATATATATCTACACTGTTCATTGCCTGCTGTTTAATTACTAAAGCCTTCCAAAACACTAAACCATAACATATTTGGCAAAAAAAAACATTAAAAGATTTCTCTCTCCTACTTTATAAACTGATTTGAAAAAAACTAATTTTTCTGCATTTTTTTTCTTAACAGGTGTGTGCATTTCTGTAAACATTAATATTTTTATTCCCTTATTCCTCCTTTAAGTTTCTCTTGAAAACAGCTATTCATCTCCACAACTTCCCCATTTTCAATCAATGACCTCAAAAACAAGGACTGTCACTAGACCGTGTCAGTGTGTTGACAGAAAAACACTCCTCAAAAGGAAGGAGAAAAAACCAAAATCAAATGTGAAATATATTACAAAGACTGATAATTTCTACAAAGGTTATGCTTTGATTCATGTTGGTTTAGCTTTCCTACAACAATATTTTAGTACCACATTATTAATATCCAAAAGCCAAATTGTTTATAATTTACTGAAACAGAAGAGCAAACTCCAATACTTTGTGAAGGCTAAGATGCCTGTCATGTTAAAAACTGATTTTTCAACTGAAAATACAGAGAGAGAGAGAGACAGAGGAGTGGCAACAATTCTACAGGCGCATGTCAGAGCTAGCTTTTGAATGAAATTCACATTCCTACCCAGTTCTATTAACCACCAATTTGATCATGAGATTTCTGTAGTCTGCATTTTCCTGTCTTCTCATACAAGGCTAGGAAGCAATAATACAGCAATTTTAATCTGAGTCTTAATTTTTATCCAGCAGCAAAACCAAATTTAGCTAAATACAGTAATGGTAGAAAATGAATGATTCTATGTTTCCCAAAGAATCTACTGGCAATGAAGCTTAGAATCCCTTCATTTTTTAGACGGGAGACATTTCTTCAAGAGGCAGTTTAAATGCAGCAGTTTCTAGTACATGAATACAGTTATTGCCCTATCACATAAGTGAATTTATTTGAAAGTTATCAGCAAAGCGTTTTTTCCGGAATTGTTTATGCATTCATTGAGCCTTCTGCTCTGTGAAACTCCTCATCCTTCTGATAAATCTGCTTTTGAAGTCTATAATCTTGCAGTTAAACTTCAAATATTTTATTTAGATTTTACTAAAATCCTTTTTTTGAACAGCTACCAAATGAACAAAAAAACCCCAAACTGCAAGTACCGAGGCTGTAAGATAGGTGGAATAAGACGAAAATTACTACCAAAATGTTCGTTTTACCTACCATTATCTCCTCCTCCAAATGACCATACTGTTCTCCCATCTTTGGACAGAGCTATTGTGTGTGAACTGCCACAGGAAACCTCTCCTACATTGCTAATATCTTTTACTAAAGTTGGAATGTTGCGGCTGTTGCTGTCACCATGACCTAAGGAAAACAGAAAAATATTTTTTCTTTTAGTGAAGATTTAAGTTCTATCTATGGTTTGTAATTTCAGTAAGATTTTGCAAAACCCATATACATTGTAATTATGACAAAAGATAATTTCTGCCCACTTTTTGGGAAGATTTGTAGTAAGGTTTCGAAGCGATCTGTAGTAAGGTTAAGAAACATTTCATTTAAGACATATTCCAGAACACTTGTTCATACCTCACTGCCACTAAATCATGGGGCTATTATCTATCTCGTTTAAAAGAAATTCAAAGAATCACTAGTACAACTGCCTTTAATATCAGCTGATTAGCTAGCTTAGCTATACCTAATACTGGGCAGCAGGTAGACTGAAAAGGATGAGGAAGCTAAAATAAGAGCACACTCTTACCACTGTAAATAAAAGCATACATACTGCACAGACACATACAACCAGCAAACTAGTTAGTTTTAGACAGTCATAGTTCTAAACTGGTCCTTTATGCAGAAGCCAAATACATTACAGTATCACCTACTTCATAATAAGCATGAGTTACATGTCTAAAACTACAGAAATTCTGCAGATATGGAAGAAAAACGGGTAACAGAGGGAAAATAATACTACATGGTATCCATAACAGATCAAAATGCGAACAAGTTACTATGACCTAATTAAATGCTACTTTTTAGCTGCGCACTGGAACTCACCGTTGCACACTCTGAGCTCCTCAAAGCACGTAAAAATTTCACATTAACCTAAAACTCAACATTTCCACAATTCCCCCCAAAATTTTAGGTTACCTATATACACACACCTGTGTACATGTGTGCATGTATATTTGTATTTAGAGGGGACAATAAGGGAACAAGGCAAATACATGTATAGTATCATTACCAGACACAGGAATTCTTCCAACAGCATTTAATGAAATTTTAAAATTACCTAATCTTCCAAAGTCTCCTTCTCCCCATGTATATAGCTCTCCATCTTCTGTAACAGCAGCGCTATGTCTGTATCCAGCTGATACACATACAACAACCTACATTACATGCAAAAATAAAAATCAAGTTTTTATACAAATTGAATAGAAAGTTTGAAAGCTTATGAAAAGCAAGTTTCAGAAGCAGTCTACAGAAATTGACTGGCAATTTTTTCTATTTAGTATTTGATAAGTGGAAATCAGTACACAAAGAGACAAGTTTATATATAAAATTGGTCATGATTTATCAAGCAAATTTAATATAATGATATCCTAGTCTTACAGCAGCAAAAAGAAGTATCAGTGGATGTTTAAAACACTGGGTAAAACATAGAATGATAGGGAAGAGAAGGCCTTGTAGGACAATACAAAGCCACTTTTCAAATGAAGCCACTAAAAAGTTGTATACAAAAAGTCCTAATGTTACAGCTAACAAAAGCAACCATCTCCTGGAATGTCACTGCAGTTCAGCAAAAGCACATGCGCAAGTTTCCCTCTTAAGATTATGAGAAGGTTTACTGGCAATGTCATGGTCCAAATCACATGCCTAAAGGCAACCACAAATTTTAGTGCTTTGCTGAAAGCAGACACAGCTTCAGAGAGACATTTAGATAAAACACAGAACATTTTCTTAAGAATTTATATATTTCAAATTTTACACAACATCACAACTGAACAGAACAAAAACAGGTGTTCTACTACACAAAACATACCTTTCCTTGCAGAGGACCCTGAATAAGTTTGGGATATTTCTGAGTTGAACTATTTCCATGTCCCAGTTTTCCATAGTCACCATCACCCCAGCTGAAGACTTCCCCTTCTGTTGTAAATGCTAAAGTGTGACCATCAGATCCTTTTGAAGATGACACTTTTTTAATAGACCTATGAGGCTCAAAAGTCAACTTTTTCAATGTGGACTGATTATTGGAGTCACCCAGTCCTAGTCTCCCATAGCTGCCTTTACCACAGGCTCTAACAGAACCATCCGTAGAAATAACAAAAGTACAATATTGTCCAGCTTCAATCTATAGAGAAAAAGGTTAAAATAGTAAAAAGGAAAGATTAGATAAACGTAAAATTCATGTATACGTCTAGAAGTCTGTATTTTTAAACAGAATGTCAGATTTCTTTACATAACCCTTTCATATAATAGGATCTAAAACTTATGCAGAATTTGGACTTCTGCAAGCAGTAAAATTCAAATTCTTGAAAAATATTTTGAGTACATCTATTTTCTTGAGGTAAAGGATGTAAATAGCGATTAATCTATTTTAGTTATTTGCATCTCTTCTACAGACTACAGAACTCAAGCTGCCTTCAGATCTCCAAGACTCATGGATGGAAAGGGACAGTCTTTGAAGGTATCTTAATTTCTTAAAATTAAAAGGACAAAGTAGCAGCTCAATAAAGCAATGTAGGTTTTGCTTAATTTTAACCAGTACCAAGTGGTAACATATACCAAATGCTAAAAAATCCACTACCATTTGAGACTATGCATTTTAATTACATAAACACCCAAGAAATAAGACCAAAAGTTTTTAAGAAAGAAAGAACTTGCCTCTATTTGAAAGTCAGCGCACAGCTGAAGACTGACCCAATAGCAAACCAACTAACTCTGCAATAATTTTCTGTAGGAATCTTAACACACCATACATGCAAAGCAGGTTCAAATCTAAAGCATAAAGGCACTGCATGTTCACATCATAAAATGGCACAAAGCAGGTGGTGGACTGCATGGTGACAGCCCTATTTACTGTGAATTAACTTCTTCATACAGAAAAACCCTATAAAGATTGTCAATAAAGGTTAAAGAAAAAATTCTTTATCCCACTGGGAAATCACATAAATAATTTCGTATGGGTGTATACAGTACTATTTAAAGAGTAACTCATTCAGATCACTCATTCCACTCATGTGTGTTAGTGTTTTGAATGCATAAACTTGCTTTACGATGCCTGGTCCTGCAGTCCACTGGCATATAAAATACATCAATAGAAACAATTCCGGAAAAAGTACCTAAATTGTCTAGTGACCAAAGAAATGCTTCTACTTAAGTCAACACTGCAAAGCCAATACAGTAACAGAAAAACAAACTGTTCTATTCTGTGTCACACATCAATAGAAGTACTCAGTTGCAACTGCAGAATCTGTGACTGAGAGCAGAAACAGCATACTGTATATTGATTTTCACAAAGCTAATTAAGGTTGCTGTGCCAGCAGTTAGCCTGGTTTGGAAATTTAAACTAGGCAACTTTGGTGTGAAAATCACCAATGGAAAATAAGATTGAGTAGTTAAGATACTGTTTAAACAACAGTGTAAAAAAAATACAAGCAAGTAAATTCGTCTCTGCAAATGCATTTCATAGCAAGTTAGATAATTCAATCATTCTTGTTACATGGACATTGATCTGTGTGTCATTAAAGAAACAGAATGTTTTTTCCAAGCATCAATAAAAGTAGTGAGAGCCTTTCAGTAAAATAACTTATGTGATTAGTTCTGATTATCATGCCTTCATTGCAACTTGACACTCAGAAACAAAGTACTATTTTCCAATTTCATACTGTAACTATGAAGCTGTTAAACGTTACATAACGTCACTCACCGTCTGTGCATCAGAAAAACTTGGAGCAAGCTTCGGCTGAAGTATTTTCTCTTGAGTTCCTTCTACCAGTTGATGACTGCTGTTGCTACCCCAAACATACACTTCGCAGGTCTCAGAAACAATGGGAGCATCACCTGTTTGAATGCTGTCAGGGCTGGCACACGTTCTAGAATAGTCTGATGCCATTCGACAAACCTATTAAAATGAGACATTTATTGCACAGTAGCACTTTAATTCATTTCCATATAGTCACAATGTTTAATGCAACTTTAATTTCCCCTCAGTATGATTCTCTCTCTAAAACACAAATCATCCGTCACCGTATCATTAGCTCACCTAAATTACTTTGTTTCTTTACATTTTAGTTTTTCAGCCTTTTTTGCCTTCCTTTTCTGAAACTCCACAATAACTCTGTGAAGACTGGACCATACCCACATGCATATACCAATTAGGCATGTGAGGGGGAAGTAAACTACAATTACCTTAAAGTCAAGGTTCATTTCAAGACATACCTCTTCAAATAAACACAGAGCTGCCTCGTAAAGAGAACATAAGCCATCAGACGTTCTAGTTGGCTCTCTCCATTGACTTCGATCAGCAGATGATCCCTACAATTTTTAAATGTTGTTGTTATTATGAGAAAAATACTTCCATAGAGCAACAGTGCACCTGTACAAAACACATTAGGGATTTGTTCTTATGGTTATGCAAAATTCAAAGCTCTTTCTATAGGCATAAGTAAATCACCTTTCTCCCCTGACTTGTGATATCTGCATACACTTTAGGATAACAAAAATGTAACAAGTGCTAGTTAAACATTCTTATTTATTGATTTTTGTAAAAGTATCTGGGTTTAGAGTTAATTTCTCCTAATACTGCTTTGTTCTGAAATGCATGTCACTTGTGTTTAGTTTAAAAGTGATTATGATTTAATTTTAAAATGACTAATCATCATTATTTTTGTGTTTACATATCTTCCACATTTTGGTCTCTAATTTTATATCTAGTCTAAAACCAACAACAAATAACATTGCCTATCAGGACATTCAATCCAATTCAGATCTTGCCATGCTCTTCTCATGGTCCTCATTCGTTGAACTTTTTTTGTTTTTAAAATTTGTTTATTAGCAAGCATTACAACTCTGAGACGAGAGAAAAGAAGGACCACTTCAGGGAAAAAGTCCTTACCTGTTTCAGTCTGAGCATACAAGGCAGAAGCTTGCCGTAGCTTCTGAATGCATAATGTGTAAAAATTTCATAACTTTAAAAAAAATATTAATCTAAGACCAGAATTAAGCACTCAACATACAAAGCAGTGTGCCATACTTCCAAACAATTTAGCTCATTTTCTTATCACATTAATTTCTGAGCAGTAGAAAAAACGCTAAACGTATCAAGTCTTACTGATTCTCCAAAGATGTATAAGCAGAGGTTCAGGTTAAATGGGGAGCAGGAATGTCCAATATCAGTAACTTTGAACAGGAAACAAGGCATATAGCAAAATTTTGAATTCTAAGCAAATTCAGCAAAGCAAGCCTAAAAACCAGTTCCATACTGTCTGACTCGTTTGCTATGAACCTAAGCATAAAGTGCAAGTGAATCAAGTATGTCCTTGATTCTCTTCCTGAAGTTAGAGCATAAAGCCAAAAGTTAACACAGTGCTTGCTTTGCTGTTTCATCTCCTTTACCTACGAGCAAACGGGTGGGCAGGGAGGAAGAGACAGACAGTGGTAACAAAGGAAATACTTAAAAAAAAAATTTCACCAAAAATCTTTTTAACATATTAAGCAAACTATTCAGCAAACTGGCATTCAGCATTGAGAAACTATTTACAGTTAAGAATGCAACTACATTTGCAATGTAGAAAAATCAAAGCTGGTATACCTACCAATGATCGTCTCATCTGTGTTAATATACTCATAAAGCAATCAAAGCTGATCATCCCTTCTGGACTCTGCAGCAACCTGTTTTTCTCCATGGTGTTTACTACAGCTGAAGCACCTAAAGCCATTTCTATCCATTCAAGAAGATATCGCAAGGAACCTCGTTGGGCAGCCAAACCAAGAAGCAACTCAGAAGCTAATCTACGACCTAAAGTGTCTGCCCCAGAGTTTGGAATTGTTACTCCTTTAAGAAATGTTGTTACTTGTGATAAACAGTCCAACCCCATTGGTGGAATCTTGCTTTCATTTGCTAAAGATAAAGGTGGTAAAGAGCTCACGACTTCTATTGCAGTATGGATAACATCATTGCAAAGACTGAGGCCAGGTCCTGATGCAGGCATCATCCAACTTTGTCTTAGCAGTGCAAATAGCAAGCTTAATCCAGTCCGAACTCCCATTTCTATGAGTGCATCTGTACTTGACCTAGGACGTTCGCTGACAGAATGCACATCTGTTGATCCAGAACTGCTTTCTGGCGAATGCTGCTGTTGTTTCACCTTACCCTTATCGTGATATTTATTAGAAAGTGCATAGAAGACACGCTGCAACACAAGGAGACGTTTTCGAAGTGCTCCAGCAAATGGAGAGTCTGAGCATACCATCTTTGCCAGTGCCAGCTGGCTGCTAAGAAGGGCATCCAAGTAGTGGTCCTGTTCATCACTAGATAGAGATTCCCGCTCAAAATCTGGTAACTGAGGTCCTTTGAGGCACAGAACCTGCTGGGGCAATGGCACAACTTCTTTATTGCTGACTAACTTAGTGTACAAGATAGAAACTCCCTCCCTTGTTGCAATAGATTCACTGTCTTCTGTGATCCAGGAGCTGTTTAGATGTTCAAGCCATTTCAGCTTCACAGGTGGGACCATAGCTGCCATGTTGGTTTACTCCTTTGCCATTAGTCCTGAAAAGGAAAAAAACCCTGTAAATAGGTGTGCAATATTATCTACTGAACTTACTACTCACAGCAGGACAAATCCTGGTAATCCTTTAAGAATGCAAGTAGCAAAAAATTAATCTCCAAGAATTACCAAAATTCCACTACTTTACCCATGTAAGTGCTGCAATCTGGAATTCAGGTGAAAAACTAAAAGAATAGTTTAGAAGTAGTATAAAAAAAGACGTTTTGCAGATTAATTTTTATCTTCATTTAAAAAAAAAAGTATGTGTATATGTGCAACTTATGGTGTAAGAATTTTAGTGTAAGCCTGCATTCTCTAAATCCACATGCACAGAAAGTCACAGAAAGCATATTTAATTCTGCTATCTTTCAGTGAAAATACACTTTTAATATTCTCTAGAAGAAATAATATTCTTTTTACAGACCGCAAAACAGAGGACAAAGACTTCAAAAAATGAACAAGATCACACACAACTGTGTACAAGTAAATTATTTTACAACAAATGAGACTACCAATTCAGGCCATAACTAAGGACTCAACCTGTCAAACACATTTTTAAGTCCTGCTGTCACAAACCACTCTTTCCCCTTTCTAAGGCAAGCCAGAGATCTCTTTACAATCTATGTCAGAATGTTAAACGGAAACCAGGACAGATGGCTTGACTGCTAGAGTGGCACATTATGTAGATCCTATTCATTCAGTGAATAGGCTCTTCAGAGCCAAATACACAATACTCTAAGTAAATTTACAGTATCAAAAATTATGTATTATATTAATGTATTCTATAATGTATGACTTAGAAAATATTCAAAGCTTTTAGGATGGATTTTTAAGGAAGGAAACACTAACAATATGGAGGTAAAGAGAAAATTTAATAACGCAACAACACTGATTTACCAGAAAAGTTCTAATTGGTTGCCAAACCAGTTTGACAGCTTACAACGTTCTTTCAAATCAAAGATATCAGTTTGAAAGATCTTTTTTTGCTGACAATTTTCGGAAAAAAACCCCAACACATTATGAATCATGACGCTTTTACGTGGCTCAATGAAACATTATGATGAAATTGCTACAAAATTCCTGAGAATCCTACAGTTAAAATGGGATTCCTTGCCACGTACCACAAAGCTTTTTTTGGCTAGCACTAGCCCCTGGAACACACCTCTTTTCTGACTTTTGCACCGCCTGAACTCAAGTCAGCTTATTTAGCTGAACAGAAAGATCCCTCTTGCCCTGAGAGACACAGTAGGGTCTGAGTTCTACACAGGTGGTCTAAAACCTCAGTTACAACATCCATTAAGCCATTTATAACTTAAGTGAAAAGTAGTTTCAAGGTTTACAATTAATTAGATGGGATTGCATTTTTGTTCACTGTTATAAAATTCAAAATCTAAAAGAAATCAACAGATGGAAAAGTTACACTTAAATTACAGAATATCAGACCTTTTAGAAATTTAATCTGAGTTCATCAACTTTCAAACTGAACATGGCAACAAGTCCTCTTTGATCACTTTCTGAAGGGACAACATAGTGTTGGAAAAGCAGATTATTTTCTCTACATAGTCCTTCTTTTGGGACGACATACCAAAGGTGTACAGCACGGACAGTATGGCAAATGTGCATACGGCCTTGTAGTTCCCCAATGCTCAGTCACAGCAAACCTCAACCATACTACTCAAAATGAAAGTGTAAGCCATTTAAAAAAAAAAAAAAATCAGAAGAGTATCTTGTATATTCAAAAACATATACAATTATTTAGGCAAATGATGCTGTAATAAACTACTTCCAGAATTTAGGTGGTGTAAATTTATAGAAGAATTGTATGTTAGGAAGACAAAGTATGGAGGTAAAACAGGGGGAAAAAATCAAGTTAGTTTTTAGTTAAGTTTTGAGAGATCTTCTCTGTCTTGAAACCAAGAATGTAATAATTTGGTTAATGAGTTGGTAAAACAATGACAACACAAAGCGCAGAGGCACCTCTATCACTGTAGATGAGTATGTCACGTGGGAAGAACCATACGTAGGTGAGAAGTAGCAAGATTCATAGCTTGAAATTTAATAGTAAAACATGCAAGCTTACACAATTATAGAATAAAAAGGTCTCCTGTAAGTAGTGAATCCATTATTTGGAGAATCAAAAGTAGAAGAATCTAGTGAATCACAGCAGGACCATGAGCCACCATGAAAGAAAATGCAATCCTGAGTAGTGTTAACAAGCATTTCCAGAATGGTTAGGGAAGGGAAGCATTTTTACACAGTTTTATAAAATGGTAATCAATTGGGTTAGCCAGCTGGATTTCTGTCACATATGTCCTGAACTCATTAAAGATTAACACTGGATCATGCAGAGAAAAAGATTATTCTTCTGATCTATCCTAATAGACTATCTAGCCTGAAGGTAAGACTAGGATTGTGACTTTTCAGCACAGCAAATCAAAATAAATACACAATAAAAATTAAATAAAATGATATCTGGTCTATAAATATAGCATAGAAATAAGGGGGTAGAGTGGCTAAACAAGCAAAAGGAGAATATTGGCATAAGAACAAATGGGTATGAAACAATCACAAATTAATTTAAACTGAAAAACTCATAAGTTTGTTCCCAGTTAAATTCTGCAATGAGTTTCTAATGAAAATAGCGAACCTTTCTGGAGTATAATGAATTCTGATAGTCAACACAGAGAATTCTTCTAGTGTCATGTTGTCATTCTATTAGGGAAACATTTACTTCAGGCTAACAAAAAGATCTTCCCCGAAGAGATTTCTATCACAAAAAGAAATCCTAAGTAACCTGCAGCAAGGACACAAACTGAAGTTTGTTCCAATTCTGCAATATTTAGAGTAATAAAGTAAATGAATGGTTTTTAAATTTATTTACAAAGTGCCTTTCTTAGTGACTGCTCTCTCAGATGTATGGGGGAAGACTGTTCCATATAAATGCAGCAGTGCATGGCATTTCTTCTTTGTCACAACACACATCTCACCATAACTCACTTCTTCCAAGTACTATAGAATTGTATTTTAATGTTAGTAACCACAGTTCTAGCTTACCTGGTTATTACTTGAAAGTACACATGAACAGCACTTATTTAACAGACAAGGAAAATCGAGATTTAGATCTGAAGAACTAAAAAGTTGCAGAATTGATAGGCATGCAACATTATGATGATTTATGTCTGCATTGAATTATACAATGGGTGACCCTGCTCTCACGTTCTGGTATTTTATAAGGATAAAGGAGGTCAACCTAACAGGGTAGCTTTTCTGACAAAAATGTACACTGCTGAACAGTTCACATCTCTCATATAACAAGAAATTCCATAGACCAAAAAACAAAGAAATACAACTGACAGTACTCTCCCAAGAGCAAAGCAATGACTAGAACTCCTATACTATACATATTTTTAAAGCTCAGAAATGGAAGATGTTAGTATTCTTCAAACAATGGTTCTAACCAAAACCATTAATGTATGCCACTGATACCCAAAGGCAAGCTGCTGCAGAGACCAGTGTTTGCATGGTCTGGAAGTGTTTATGAGACTGAGATACAAGCAAAGCTTGTATTAGGATAGGTTCTTAGCAGGGCTTATTAGCCCAAGCACAGCACCATGTTGATACGTCATCCTGTTTACCTGATCCAAGCTAGTTCACATATTTTGCTACAGCACAGAATCATAGAATATCCTGAGTTGGAAGGGACCCATAAGGATCAAGTCCAACTCCCGACTCCACGCAGGACCAGCCGAATCAGAGCATATGACTGAGAGTGTTATCCAGATGCTTCTTGAACTCAGTCAAGCTCGGTGCTCTGAGTGCTTCCCTGGGGAGCCTGTTCCAGTGCCTCACCACCCTCTTGATGAAGAACCTTTTCCTGATGTCCAACCTAAACCTCCCCTGTTGCAGCTTCATGCCATTCCCTTGGGTTCTATCACTCATCACCAGAGGGAGGAGACCAGCACCTGCCCCTCTGCTCCCCCTTGTGAGGAAGCTGTAGGCCATGATGAGGTCTCCCTGCAGTCTCCTCTTCTCTAGGCTGAAAAAACCAAGGGACTTCAGCCTCTCCTCATACATCTTCCCCTCTAGACCCTTCACCATCTTTGTTCCCCTCCTTTGGACACTCTCCAATAGTTTTATGTCCTTTTTGTACTGTGGCGTCCAAAACTGCACACAGTACTCAAGGTGAGGCTGCACCAGTGCAGCGTAGAGTGAGACAATCAGTTCCCTAGACCGGCTAGCAATGCCGTGCTTGATGCACCCCAGGATACTGTTGGCCTTCCTGGTAGCCTGGGCACACTGTTGACTCATGTTCAACTTGCTGTCAACCAAGACCCCCTTGTGTCAATAAACTCTTCAGTCCATTTCTTCTCATTTTTTCCTTTGATCTTGCAATTTCAGTGTGTTCTGTCAACACTTAAGACTAAAAAAAAGGAATGCAATATGGTTTTGGAATAAGTATCTTTTGGGATTTCCAGCCATTTAAAAGTGAAGTGAGGGCTTCATTGCCAAATCCTATTCATAGTTCTGGATCAGAAGTAAAATCATTGATAACATGGCAAAAAACCCCTAAATCCAAAGAAAACAAACCACTGAGCTTGAAAAACTTCTCACATACAAGAATGCAGACTGATCACAACTAGTTGAGTCCAGGGTTCTTCTAAGTCTGATAAAATTTTTAAAAATTAATAAATAAGAAGAACACTCTGCTCCCAAAGAGACACTTCAGTTATTAACTGTAATGCTGGTAGCATTTAGAACTCCAGTTTCTTCAGGAGTCTTGATGTTAACTGTAAATTTTATGAAGCTATCTCTTAGCTTAATATGTAAGGAGGCTTTTTCAAAGCAAAAGAGTGTTTTCAAACTGCTCTTTTTAAAAGAAGTGTTGTTTAAAGGAATCCACAAATGCTCTACTTCTTATTGTACAAAACAGATTTGTTTGACTCCTGTTTTATAATCATTAACCATGGGTTACATAGGTTCTGAATGGTCAGTTTCTGTTCTTTGACCCTTCAAGTTCTAACGTATTACAATTTCATCAAAAAGTAATATAATATTCTGAAGGAGAGGTTTGTGTTGGTAGTTTGAGCCCTGTTTGATCTAATTTAAAACTCAGTCTCTGGGGGGTGGAAGGAATCTCTGTGCCATCTAGTGAGAGGATGTGCTTACTACACAGCTGTTAATGCTTGTAGTGCAACGGACAACACATAATGCAACTTTGTTCTCTCTCAGACTTGACATTTCATACTTTAAAAGAAAAAAAAGAAAAAAATCAGAACACTATATTACAGCTCTTCTGCCAACATACCTGCCAAAAAAGCACATTCTGTATTATTAAACAACTGCTTTTATTCCAGAGAAATTTTCTCTAAAATAGATTAGCACCTTCATCAAAAGCCTTACTTGAGCCTCAGTGAGCCTTGCCCAAATAACTTCAGTTGTATTACAGCAGACAAAATCCTTACACATCTATCACACAAAAACTGGAGGCACAACTGTTAACTACCATTCAGAGGCAGTGAGCATTCTTTGTATTTCATACTAGACACACCTTCTGTTTACTCATACTACAAAACACCAACAGCTGAGCCTCCAAGTGACACAGATAGGTATTACTACATCCAGGACCTTGTTCATGCAGAAAAGGCAACATTTTCTCATTTATCAGGAAGAATGGATTTGCTAACTACCATCTGATCTGAACTGCAACTGCAAGGCCAATTAATGCAAACTTCCAAACTCTGGTCTTCAGTGTCAAAGTTAGCACCTTCTCAAGAAGCAATACATGGGGATCTAGCTACATTAAGATGTTCCCTGAATAAAGACTCATTCATTTGCTTTATGTTATGCTTACACCAGCAATTCTTCATTCAGAAATTTCAAGACTTGCTCATGTACCTCAAAGGTGCAAATACTGCTCCTCTTCCTGAAAACTGATACATTTTTTTCTCTTCCCCTTGTATGCAGAGACTGAAGCTTGATCTGAGCTCTTAGTAGTGACCTACTGTCCTACCGCCACTTGCAAAAGAAATATGTTGGTCCATCTTAAAAGTAACATTTGGTTTGATGTGACAAGTAGTCTTTAACCAGACACACTGATGGCAACAAGCTGATTTGATATAATCCTGAAAATGCTCTCTGAATACAAATGTAAATTATCTGTCTCTGTGTGGAGTACAATCCCAGCAACTACATATCACTGTAGCTAATGACAAACAAGGTAACAGTAGCTAGCACAGTTTATAGGTAGGGTTTATTTCCTCCAGCTCATTGGCTAAGGACCACAAATACAAAGTTTCTAATTGCTCTGGAACATGGGCAAGGACATCTCATTTCTTTTCAAGTGCAAAAAGAAAATACATTTGACTTTGAAAGACCATGTGAACATATGCGCTGCTGTTTTACTACATCTAACCACTACAAGGTCAGCCAACAATGTGGAAGGTACCAATTCTGCAATGTGGGCCAACTTTCTAAACAAGCTGATCATATGGCCAAGCACCAGACTAAGCACAAAGAGAGAAGGCAGAAACATGACAAGAAGTGGAGAAAGGAAGCAGCAGCAGCACAAACCTAAAACAGTCTAAATGTATAGCAACAGCTTTATAAAAGTATTCCAACACGGGAGCACTTAAAACACTTTGAATTCAAGGTTCTGAATTCAAAGTTGGGGGGGGGGGGGGCGGGATGGGGACCCAAAGATTTTTTTGAAATTGCAACTATTGTTCCTCCTTAGAAACAGCCCTACGACATTTTGTATGCATTTATATTTTCATATTCTGGGACTCCACTTAGAGAAAATATTCCTTTCAGCAATCTGAAAATAACTTATCCTACTGTCAAATCACTAGCCAACATTTTACGTGTAGTAAAACTCCAAATCTTCCAAGTGAACAGCTCTCAGTGGTTCAAAAAAGCTAGGATTTAATCAAGATGATGCCTTGAACATTACCCATTGCATAATTTCTAGATATGTAACAATGTTTTAAAATTAGAATTATTACAGAAAGTTTTGATATTTTACTTTATATAAAAATGTATCTGTCCAGCACCAGGCGCAGAAAAATCTATTCACATTAACCAAACATGAACCACAAACACCTAGCTCTCCTTCCCTTACTCCTGGTTTTCTCCTCCTCCTCGGGAGGGGGAGGGGGGGAAGAAGTAGTAAATAGCAAGAATTTGCGACACAACTCACTTGTCATATCTTTTAGAACCACAGTTCCTGTTGGGCAACTGGCCATTTTGGGAGGGCACATATATTTTACTGGTGCTGATCAGTAAGTCAACTAAAATGGACTTAAAACTCATAGCTGAACAAGGGTTACAAGACAGTCTTACCAAATTTAACATCTATTTCAAAATCTCACTCTAGGGAACAGTTAGGACAAAATGAAAATATCAAACCCTGAAAAAGAAGTTCTATGTATCCTGGATGTGGATTTTTTTTTTTTTTTTTCCAAAATAGCAGTGGCAGCAACTTGCAGTAGAAGAAATCTGAAGTTAACTTTAGAGCTTGGTTGCTAACTCAGAATTCCAAGTTATTTGTTATAAAGTTAGAAACCCATCTGGAAAACCTCCACCTAGGAGTTGACTCTGAGAAAAAAAAATAATTCAGGAACACATTTAATAGAACCACAACTCAAGTGCAGCCAATGAAACTTTGTTACGCCACGAGCAAACAAGCAGCAGGAAAGAAAGTGAAGCAAAGATACAAGCATGAGACTACCTTCAGCAAAACCCAGGGCAAGGTCAAAGGTCAAATGCATTCCTTACAAACGTTATTTGGACAAAAGAATTTGGGTATTTCTTACCCAACTTAATGCCTACCAAGAAAGCTGTTTTCATTAACAAGTGCTAGGAGGAAGATTCAGAAACCTACCAATACTACTGGCAGTTCCAAAAAGAAAACCGCTGCCTAATAGAAGATGAAGGAAAAAGCATTTGTCCACCACCTTGTTAGAAACTACTGTTAAAGCTGAGGGGAAAACGATGCTTAATAGCTCTGTGAGCCACAGAGTGCTGCAGACTTTACAACTGAATTGAAGAAAAGGCTTAGATTCATCAAATATTCTACTGGAATATTTGCAAGCTGTAGAACAAAGCTGATAGTTACCCTTCGCTTCAACTGGGACACTGATTTTTTTTTCCTCTTGTATCACATGGAAAAGAATGAGAAGAAAAGAAGTTTAAAGTGAAACCTTTGAAAACAAGAGGAATATAATCAAAGTGGGGTTTTTTTCTGAGTTAAGAGGACAGTAGATTATTTAAATAACAAAAGAAAATATGCTTAAGAGAGCTTAAGAGAGCTCTCAATGTTGTAAGAAACATGGAATTTACCTGCAGCATAGACAAAGGTAAATTTTTCTTTTTATCAGTCCACCTTTTAAGATGTACCCAAAGATGAACCTACATCTTCCAAAGCTACATCTCACTGCGTAATGAATGATCATCCCCCTGTGTTTCAGACTCTGTGTTTTTCAAGCACAAAAGTACAAACCAGCTACCTCATCTGGTCTGTTCATGGTTTTCCCCATTATGTAAACAAACTAACACCAAATATGCAAATTACCTCATGCTGTTATCACTCAAATTCTAAGCTCAGGATGAAGTTGTCACATCTTGCAATAATTAGTAAGCATGAAAAGAAGATAATAGGCTGCATTTCAAATTCAAATAAATCAACTTACAAGCAATTCTAAGCATTATGAAATTACAGTAATTAAATGGTTGACACACACTTCCACATGGCCAAGAACTCAGAAAGAATGAAACTTTACAATATATTTAATTTCCCCTTTTTCCATATATTTCTCTTCATCTATTTACTTACACGATGATTTTAAAGAGGTTTTGGTTTAGACAGCGTTAGCTGCATCTAGGAAAAAAACGAACACAAAACCAAGAGCCTGCAAGTGTTTGTCAGCAAGACAGAGTAAATGTTAATAATAATTAATATATTTAAGATCTACCCTTCTGAATTAAAATATAGAGAAAAAGAGGAAAGTAGCCATAATTCAGGGACAGACTGCAGCCTTTAGTGGCCTAGCAAATATTTTTAAAGAATTTAAAATATTCAGTGTTATATTTTGTTTTCTTAAATAGGAATTAATTCAGCCTGAAACCACCAACTACTCATTTAAAATACTCATTTTTGAGATGTAACCTTGTCTAAAATAACTAATAAATGACATGTATTAAAATGTGAAAGGCCTGTTGCAAGTAATCATTAAGTACAACAGAATATTGAACAAAGGAGCTTTCAAAGAAGACTAAGTTTATATCAGTAATGAAATAGGCCAAACAGTAAATGCTTTTACTGAGGAAAACTGCATATTTTCTAAGGAAGTAAGAACTACCCACATAACTTAAATAAGAATAAAATAAGAGACTGGAGATGCATATAACTAAATTTACAAGTTATTTCCATGGAACGGAAATAAATTATGAAGTGATAAACTATAAATACTGCTCCTTTCTTATCTCTATCACCACAGCAATTTAAACACTCAGAAACTTAAAGAGGAATTTGATTCTTGCAATTAATCCCAGCTGGTTTATTTTATATATACAATACCAAGCCACTAACTGCATGGATGCATGAGTAGTACCTTGATGTAGAACTGACTAGGAGACATAACAAAATAAGTATTCTGCTAAAAATGTTACAGGTTTTTTTTCCGTATTTATAGTATATACTATCAATATTTCAGTATTCCATGAATATGTGTCTGAAGTACTACTAACTTCTGTATAACATTTATTTTCAAAAGTGGAGTAATTCTTTTGAAACGTCACAGTTAACAACAAAGTGAAATTATAGAGAAAATTAGGTAAAATGTATTTTTTTGTTTAGATAATGTGCCATACAAAAGGTAAAATGGGATTGGAAATTAACAGTAAGTTTTCCAGCCACTTACCACCACCTCCTAAACTATCTGTGGAAAATGTAGATTTTTCTAGAAGGGGAACAAAATAAACGCTAAAAAGTTCTGATAAATCCGCTTGGTTGGCTCAGATATGAAGACTGTCACATCTCTAAGAACGAATTTTTTTCAGATTTTTACTACAGCTTCTGGAAACCATGAAGTTTTTAGGTCTTCTCACTTTGAGGTAAATGGGACAGCTTTGATCAACTTCAAACGCAAGTATAAGAACAACTCACTACAGGGAAAAAAACATTACAAAACAGTTTAATAGTTCTCAACTTCAACACAGTCATAGGACTTTGGAATTTGGAAAGTGCAGTAAATATTCCTATATTGGGGGGGGAGCATGGAATAATAATAGTAATTAAGAAAAGACTTTAGCATGGGGTTGAAGGTCAAAGCTTATAAGGTTATAAAGGTCCTTTTTCTGAGCTTAGCAGGAAAGATTGGCCCTGTACAGAATGTATACACAACTTCCCGGAAGGAATTTCCATAGTCTTCCCTTTCCATGTCAGCTTGGAAATTATGGGAGATATTTGAATTTGTCATCCAAGAACTGCCTGCCCACAGCTGACAAATTTGTCCTAATATAAGTAAACAGAAAGCTCCCTCATAGGGTTTAGATTAAAAAAAAAAAAAACCCACACACCACTGAGAAGGTGCTGTGTATAGATCTAAGAGGAAGACTGCTGTGATAAATTAAAGTGGAGATGGAAAGAAGCTACATAAAGTGATTACAGCACACACTGTAGCTCCTTTTTGAGGGAGGAACAGGAAGATAAGGAACAGCTCTAGGCAACTCCAAAGAGATAACTCAAAATTCCTGCAAGAAGAGATTTAAGTATGAGAGGCAAGGCAAGAAAATGTAGAGGGTTTTTTTGTTTTGTTTAAAAGAAGGTTGTACAAAAAAATCATTAAAACATGGAAGATAGGAATATTGTCTTACTATTTTAAAAAGTAGACAGTGTAAGAGTACGGTTGCCCCCAAAAAAGTGTTTTGTTTTTCAAGTCCTTAGCAGATACATTCAGCTTACCAACAGACAGAAACCACCTAAACGTGTGGGAGGAGCTGATTTTAGGGGGGCTTTTTTTTCTTTTTAATAAAGCAGCATGATCTCCAACACAGTGGTTCCACCTCATTACCAAATGCGAGTAATCATTAGTATTCCATCAAGAATTGCAATAATAATAAAAGCCCACAGACAAGAGGGAAGAAGATATAACGGCTGCCCAGACTGCTAAAAGGACAAATTGAACAATCAACTCAGAAATGTAGCTAAAACTTCACATACAGTGATTTCCCATTGCCTGTGATACCTGAATCGTCCTGCTTGTTATTTTACAACTTTGTGCTTTCCTCTCTGTGTACGAGGTCCAAATAAGTAAACATTGTAATATAGGGATAAAAAGCAAAACTGATCTTACATAAAGTGTGGTCAAATGGACACAGTAAACAGAGGGAATATATTTTAACCTAGTCTTCATGCATCACTTTTTACAGTCCATGGAGGTTTTCAAGCTTAGAAAAATCATTCTTCAACTAACACCATTATAAGTTTCAAAGTTTTCTATGGCTTATGATAGTCTATTCCTCTGCTACTTTTCTCTTAAATAGTAATAATACTTCCTGGTAAGCATACTTGATCGCATTTTTGCAGTCTGCTACTCAAACAGAAAGCAGGGCACAAATCTTCTATTTACTTTTTGTTGCTGTTGTAGTTTCAAAAGAAAACCAGATTTTTAAGAGATTTTGCAAATATTTCTTTATGACAATCAAAAATACAGGAAACATTGTATCTTGTACAAGGTCCATCTCTTTAACACAAGTATCTCATGACAAGTTAAACAACTGAGGAAGGATCAACTATTAGGTTATCATCACAAACTCCTACAATTATAAGCATATACAAAACACAAAAGCCTCTTGCTTGAAGACTTGGAAAACACTGTCATAGTCTTCTGCTCAGAAAAGCATGGCATGTCAGCCAGAGAAATAAGAGGAGAGAATCATGTGTTGTAGGAAGCAATATTATGACTCAACAGGAAGTTGCTACAATGTTTCTGGAGACAAAAACTATAGATATTATCACTTGTAATTATAAAAAGATTTCAGCAACTCTTAGAATAGTAGAAGAACAAAATTTAACATACTATCCACATTCTACTTTAGCTAATTTTACTCCTCCCTACAGTGTCAATTGAGTAAGATGTAGGATGATTCACTCCCTGTATAAACAATGTATTAGGCATAAAGCAATTAAAACCAGCTTCAGTCTACCTCAAAAGCTAGAAGATATGTCGGAAGAGCTAGAAAATTACTTTAGTACTTATAAAGGGTTAAGTTATAATATCCTGTAGCAAAACCAGGATTAATTTCTGGAAAGTGAAAATATATATTAGGAAGGAAATGAAAATAAACATTTAAGTATGATCCAGAAGCTTCTGAACTCTGGAAACATGAAGACAGCACCACTTGATGAACCACAAACTGAGAATCAATATGCATAAAATGCGATACAATATCTTCATTATTTAAAAAAAAATGTATTTTCTTCATCAGTGACTAGCACACACTGAAGATATTAATAAGGTCAGAATTTAATGAAGCTACTATTACCACATTTTTCTATAACTTAGTTTGACTACAGCAGAAATCAAGCACAGACAAAACCAATTATTCTGACAGAACCTAAGTGCTCAGACTCTTACAACTGCTACAAAAGCAGCTGAAAGCTTTATTTTCTGCAAAGCTCTTGAAAAACTGCACCTATAAAGCTGCAAACGTTACAAGTTTTCTCAGAGGAAAAATAAACCTCAAAAGCACTCACTCTCTCTCCTCTCTGCAATTAGCAATTTCAGCAAACTTCGTAAGATGCTGACTACATTTATTTTATGGGAACCTAATTACAAAAGCTTGTAACACAAGAATCTGAAGTCTGTACAGTCAAATCAAAGGCAGGAAACACCAAAACTAAAGAACATGCAAAGAACTGCTTGTGAAACTCACACGCCTGAATTCTGTTTACTGCCTCACAGTAATGTTATACCACCTTTCCCCAATGGATAGGTAAAGATATTTTCTAAACAGAGTGCAAGACAAGAAAATCTTTAACAAACAAGCAAAGCAAATAAGCAGATTTGTGTATTTCTAAAGGACAGAGTTCTTCAGTGTGTGTTCACTGACAATGATCTTTCTCAAGTTCACAGCAGTTTCATTTACTATTTTCAACATGAGTGGTCCTAGAGTAAACTGTGCTAGAAGTACTTTAAGCATGATGTCACCTGGGTGGTTTCTGAAAAGGATTAGAAAATTTAATATTTAAACAGATGGCAGCCAGGGTGCACTACAGGTCTTAATATTGCTAAGCATAGTTAAATCTTTGTCTGCAACAGTGAGAAATAATTACTGTGGATGGGCCAGAAAAATCAAGCTTTTTGTGGCTTACACAAAACTCGGGAAAGATTTCACAATCAGAATAATCAGTTAATTCTACTAGCTCATTAAGAATATAATTCAATTCATTCACTGCAAGTGAGACTGACTATTCAAAAACTTCTTTTTTCTGGGATGTTATTTTACATCGGTTCTTAAGAAGGTAGAAGTTCTGTATACATAGCTGATCATGGGTCTGGAACAGTTTATTTATTTGAAATAGGACTGAAAACCTGATGCAGTATGTTTCTATTTCCTGCCTCACTTTGATGATAACACTAGAAATCCATTATGCCAGTGGAATCTCCTCGAAGTTGCAACACTGTAGTATTGTAGTATAAGCACTTAGAACCCTTATAAATTATTTTGTTAATTCACGTAAATGTAACATTCTTACCAGTAAATCAAAGTCTTTATTCTGTATCTAAGTCTACTAAATTACAATCTCAATATTCTGCCCAATTCCTAATACAACTATGACACATAAAAAAATGTGGTTATTTCTCCTCAGCAGTATCAACTGAAACCAGACTCACACTTTCCACAGAAGCATTGCATACATCTAATCATCCATACCATATTCCTTTGCCTTTTTCCTCATTCATTTATTGCTATAGGATCATCTATATTGCTATGACATACCTCTAGCATCAGTATATGCATCTGTATGTTCATCTGTATGACTCCAGAACTGAACACAGAATTCAAGATACAGATGTACCTTGAATTTGTTCAACAGAAGGACCGTTTTCTGGTTTTGCTGTGTTCCAGTCCTAAGTTCCTAACATTCTGTAAAATGACATATCACCTGAACATTTTACGATTCCAGTCTTTCATACTTCTCACAAAGGAGGCACAAAGTCCCAGTAAGAATCATGCTTCACATGCTACCAACTGTTAGAATGCAGCAATTTTTGCAATCCTTACTACCATTTTACATATAAAAATAAGCCATGGTCTCCTACGAATCTGGAACAGCAAGACAACAAGCAAAAGTAACTAAACCAGAAAGAGCAAGGAAGAACAGCAGCTACAGAAGATTGCTCTTCACTCATAAGAAAAACATTACAACGAAATACACACGATCATTAATTGATTTATGTGAACGTCTGTCTCTATTGGTCACAATGTCCACTATCTTCCCTCCTTGCATTAGCCTTCTGTTCAGCATATGGAAACCAAATTACTGATATCCTAATACAGATTAATTCTGCAGCCAACTATCAACTTTTCTTTCCAAACATTAAATCCCACCTAGTTTCATAATATCCGTCAGGTAAGCCATGCTGAGGTTCTACTGATATTCTTCCAAATTTAGTCTTCCTCCATGATTTTAGGTTCCTTTAGGATTATTTACTTATTATCAGGTCTACTATTGAAACCAATATAAACCTATGCCTTCAGCTGGTCCTAACTGGTCAATCTCAAAATCTTCTGGGAGACAGACGAGGTTAATTTTAAATTGATAAGAAATTGAATCTATTTGCTCTTTTGTCCTTATGTTTATAAAGAAAATGATACAAACACCTAATCATGGTTTATGAATGTAAATCCTTATGCCCTTGGGTGCTGTACAAAACCTACTCAAGCAGAAGAGACACAAAAGTTTATTACTATTCAGCAGAGAAACTTACAAAACTCTATTTAATCCATTACTTGTTCAGATGCATAAAGACAAAATAAAACAAAAGCTGAGAATGTAGAAGACAGTCCACGTACATAATTATCAAAAGCAGTTAGTAAAAAGAGGAGCTGAGAAGCAGACACCCCCATGCATCAAGTACATTCCAAAAAATTGAGGGAAGAAAGATGCCTGATCTTGCATCCAGAAAGGGCTGAAAACCCTAGTGAGGTTTTACCACTATCACTCTCCCCCAAAGGTGTGATGATTTGTACTGCTACTAACTTGTACCACTACTAACCATGTAGTCATAGTAATTCCAACCACCACAAGACACAGGAACAGACATTTTCTTGTAAAAACTAGAAAAATTATTAAGATGTATTTACTAGCAATCATAATTTTAAAATGAGAAAGTCAGCCACGGATAGGAGACTGCAAAATCTGCGTATGTATAGATATTCAAAATTTAACCAGATCAGTGATCTCATTTAACTTTTAAGTTAGCTCTGACGTAAGCAGAGAGGTGGACTGCAGCCTTTCTATATACATAAAAGGGACATATAAGAAAGATGGAGAGAGACTTTCTATCAGGGCCTGTAATGACAGGACCATAGTTTTAAACTGAGAAAGAGTAGGTTTAGATTGGATATTAAGAAAAAAAAATTTTACTGTGAGGGTGGTGAGGCACTGGAACAGGTTGCCAGAGAAGCTGTGGATGCCCCGTCATTGGAAGTGTTTGAGATCAAATGGATGGGGCTTTGAGCAACCTGGCCTAGTGAAAGGTGTCCCTGCCCATAGCAGGGGGGGTTAGGCTAGATGATCTTTAAAGCTCCCTTTCAACCCAAACCATGTGATGACTCTATGACTGTATGACCTCCAGAGGTGACGTACAACCTAGTTATCTGATGGTCCTCTTAGCAAGCTTTTGAATCACTTCTCTCTCTGGAATACAGTGAATAAAGTGTAGGTAATTCAACTTTAAAATACAATTGAGCTCATTGTTGCTTTAATATGCATTTTCTTATCTCAGAGAGTAAAAAAAGTACTCAAAAGTTAAGACTGCAACTTAAATGCAAAATAAGCAAAGTATACACCTTGTGTTAACATTACCATTTCTTGACTCAGAGTACTCCCATTGTAACTAATTGAAAATGAAACTTTTGTGGTATAAATTTGTGCATTTGCAAGGAAACATTTGAGGATTAAATTACTGTCTTATGCAGTGCTGACAGCAAAAAAAAATGTTATTACCAGGAGGAATCAAACTGTAGGTTCTTCTTTAAACAGTAAATTAATTCCAGCTTCCAGCAGAGAACATGATTGCTTGAGCCACCTGAACGTACTCCCAACTAGCTTGATGACATCAGGTCAATCACAACAGGCAGTCAAGGCCAGAGAATATACCTGGCCAGTTCCCAGGCCACAACTGCACTTGTTGTTGACTGGCAAATGCCATAGCCACTGGGTCCCAGGGTTGTTTTGTTTTTTTTTTTTTATCTTCACAAATTATAAGGATTACTGTGAAGTTACTATGATGCACAGTAAGCAGCTGCAGCACACTGCCAGTTACTTCAGCAGCCCTAGGAAAGTAGAGCTTCATTTTCTAAGGGCTACTTTAGATGTTTTTAAAGAGAAAACACCTACTAGATTTCAACGTTCCATATGACTACCAACCACTACAGGGAGACAGGAAAAAAAAGAAAACCTGCCAGCAATTTCAGAGTTTGAGTACTCCAATCATGAGAAAGAAACATAACCAATAGAGTACTTGCCACTCACTAAGATGACTTTGACACCAGGAAGTCAAATGAGCCATAGACAAATGCACCCTACACTTAACTAAAACATACTAGTGCAAGATAAAAATCTTACAAGTTATATAAACAGAGGAAGATTGAGCATCTGTACAGTATCTGAAGACTGTTATATTGAAAGGATAATGACTTCATAACAACCTATGACCAGAACTCAAATGCCTGCTCCACCAAGCCTTCCTGAATTATGTATAATTTTTGTCTCCCTTACTTATTTCTAAAATGGAGATAAAAGTGCTTCGCTACCCCATGATAATTATGAGAATAATTACATTAGAAACAGGAAGACTGGAATACTAAAAGTGAGTCTTAAACAAAAGTATTTAAGTGTATATACTTTTAATTTTACTACCAAAAGAGAAAGATTAATTTCACATGTAGTTTTTCCCATCTGTAAAATGGTCCCTTTCCAGTCATCACTGATACTTTAAACCATAGAGAGCACCCCTGCACTGTTTTCTTCAAAAAAGCAAGATTATGGCTATCTGAAATTGGCAAATTAAAGACAAAAAAACAACTGAGATTTTTAGTTAGGCCACTTAAATCCTTTCATAATCAACTAATATCCATTTAATTCAGTTCTGAAATAACAGAAAAAAAAGCTTTCAATGATAAACTATCTTTCAGTTCAAGGATTAAATGAATAAAAAATGCTGTGTTATATTCTTACTATGCCAAGCAGTCCTTCAGCAAAAATAAGTCAAAGACTTTATATCCCTGTTATTCTTAATTAACAATTAGGTATCAATACCTCCTTTAAACAGCTTGCAGAAAAAAATTTCAACACACCCACCCCCCCGCCTTCAACTTATATACTTCCAGCCACAAAAACATGGTTATGCTTAATGTTAAGACAATGAACAAAACATACACAATACATTTAAATAAGAACATAAGAGCAGAGAGGAAAGCCACAAACATATGTAGGTTTGTTTATACTCGAAGACAAGGAGCCCTAAAATGTTTCATTCTGAGAGACAACTACTATGTATAAAGCCACCTAATTCCTTCTAAGTGCAAGGATACAGGAGACTGGCAATGCCCTCCTTCCATCCTGTACCACGTTAACATTGTACAGCTTTTAATCTTTCATACAAAATTAATAGATTCCACTTAGAATATTAGGAAGTAGTAGCAGGCTGACCAGGTATACAATCTACCTTTCCAGATTAAATGTCTATTGTATTTTTCCCCGTAATTATGTGAGACTCAATCCTGACATCCAAGTCATCCGCAGTCCCACATCCCTACGCAATGGAGAAGATGTGGTTTATATGGAGCCTCTAACGAGGAGCACTAAATTCAGTATGTGTAAATTTATAGCTTTGAGCTTTCGTTATAAAGTAACAGCACACAACACTTTACTAAACTAAAAATCTCATCAAGCTCATGACACAATATGTACACGTGTATATATACGTGTACATATATGTAATATGTATTCATGTATATAGAGCACATGGTCCCAGCTACAGCAAATTAAACAGTCCATGAAGCAACAATCAGCTTGGATGTGACATGAGGAACAGGTCTTAAACAACAGAAGGTGAAGATGTTTCATCAACTGCACATAAACCTCTCCTATGTACACTGTCAAAGGGAGATAGCATAACAATAGGGTTCTGTCCCTAAAACACATGAAAAGCAGCTTGCATACAGTAACTTCTAAAAGAAATTAACTGTATGTAGTTAAAAAACCCAACCACCTGCTAGAACATCACTTTAGGATGCAAAATAACTAATTTCTAAGTAAAAGTATACATGTAATGTTTCAGTACTGCAAGTAAGAGCCAGCAAATAAGCCACAGGAGAAGGATGCAATTCAGATGACAGATCTGGAGACACATGGAACACCTACAGTCATACAACAATACACACAGTTGATAGAGGCCAACATGACAAATTTCAGACAGAATTTTGCAGCACCAGCCAGATCCACCTAGAATGCATATAGCCAGAGATGCATTTAACACTTAGGCGAAGAATGCACGGCCACACTACGACCGTATTCATGAGGCTCAAGGGGGAAAAGCACAGGCTCCGAGGATCTCAGCTGAAGCAAAACGCAGATTTTTGTATAGCTTACACCGCTTTGAAGAGGCACGAAAAGCCACCTCCTACTCTCCCTACAACGGAAGAAGAGCTGCTGGACGCCCGTCTTCTCTCACCCTCAGCAACAGGGCACTGACATCTGACCGACCCCACCTGCCTCCTCCTTTTCTCCATCCCCGCCTGCACCTTCCCCCGTTCCCAGACGCCCGTGGCTAGAGAGCTGCGGCCTCGCCTCCCTGCCTCCTCGTGTCCGTCCCCCCCCCCCCAACCCGTCGGTAGCACAGGGGGTGCAGCCGCCCCTGCACGACAAGGCGGAGGGGCCGTGCCGGGGTGCAGCGGGGCTGCAGCCGCCTCCCCGCGGCCGCGCCCCGCGAGGTGGCGGTTGATTTAGGAGGGGAGCGGCGCTGAGGAGAACCCCCTCCCCCGCCCGCGCCGGGCTCGCTCAGGCCTCCCACCCTTGTCCCCACCGGGGTCCGGGCTCGTCAGCCCCCGGCAGCCGAGCGCTCACCAGGCAGCGGGAGGGGAGGCGGCAGACCTTAGTCCGGGTCTTCCGCGAGGCTGGGGCAAGCAGAAAGTCCCCGCCGGGAGCCGCGTCCTTTCCTGCGGCAGCGGCGGCTTGTCAAAGAGAAAACATGACGCGGGCGGGGAGGGGGAGGGAGGCGGCGAGATCTCGCGGGGCTACCGCGCGGGTCTCGCGAGGCGACGACCGCTCCCCGCCTCCGCGCGCAGGGCCGCGAGCCGCCGCCGGCCGCGGGAAAGCGGAGCGCGTGGCCGCCCGCTCCGCGCCTCCTCCGCGCGTGCTGGCCTGCAGGCGGCTCGACGCGGGGCGCGCAGCGGCGCGGGCGGTGCAGCCACCGCGGCACAGCCGTCACCCGGGGAGGCTGCGGTACTGGCCCCGGGGCGCGGCCGACAGCCTAGCTCCGCGGGAGAGAGGGCACAGCCGGGGCCTCCGGCCGGGCAGGAAGGCTTCCCCGGGCGAGGGGCGGCCGCAGACTGTCCTCTCCTTGGCTCGGCAAGTTACAGAGCAACCCCCGAAGAGAGGGACTGTGGGCAGGGACGGGGAGCACGCCACCTCGCCCCAGTGAGGCCTGCAGCAGCCTAGGCAGAAGGACAGGGCAGCACCGTTGGCTGCCTGGCACGCCTGTGGTTGCAAGTATGCACGCAGCACCAAGGCAGCAGGGCTGCGTGTCAGGCGCCTGTTGCTGAGCCTACAGGAGCTTGGTGAAGCGAAGAGGCTCATGACAGGGCCATGAAGGGCTCTGGAGCAAAAGCCATGGAGAAACGGAGAAACCAAGAAACAAACCAGTGGTAGACAGAGACTAAAACCCATTGCACAGAGCAGAGCTGGAGCAGGCACAGCATGTGCAGCAGGGATGGCATTTCCTCACTTCCATAGGGAGTGAAAACATTACCAAAATGGTTATTTGTTTTCTTAAGGTGTGAGGAATAGTAGGCAACTGGTCTTGCATAAAAGCAATCTCAAAAACATCTAATTTAGATGAGGATACTGATCCAGTAGATGTATCAGTAAGTGAAAGGAAGAGAAATGTATGCTGTATGCAGGGATAGACTGCAGGAAAGGCAAAACAGGTCACACCAGTGGACAAGTGCGAGTGTATTAAAAAAGAAAGCTTTGGCTTAAAATGATCAGGATAACAGTAAAATGAACAAGATAACAACAACAACAGGTAAGAGTGTCACTGGGGATTGAAATTCTGGGTCTAAGATAGGAAAAGTATACTTTCAAGACTGAATTACAGGCTAAGATGGTGGCAGCAACAATGACATGCCAAGTAAGATCACTGAGGCCACACTGGCAAGAAACAAAACAATGAGAAATTTCAGTTATACCCACGTTGACTGGTTATAGTCCATATAATGGTAGGGATATTGTGGCTGAATTAGTATACATTGTTAATGACTTTCATCAAATAAAGAGGAAAACTGACAAGAGAAGCAAGAGAAAAACTTCTGTGCAAGGGGCAATCGCTACATGAGCCTAAGGTAGGAATATAACGGAAGTTTACCAAAGACGGGTGACATGAAATAGGCAAATAGGGAACAACTGTTTACTGTCTCTTCCAATAGAAGAGCAAGAGGATAACAAGTGGAATTAGAAGATGTCAACTAGAACAAGCAAAAGAGCAATTATTTCTTCATACACACATAATTAAGCTGTAGGACACTTTGCTGCAGGACACTGTAGCAAAAGTTTACCTGTACTCAAAAAGGGACTGGAGAAAGACAAGAAAGAAAAAAAAAATGCATCACAGATTACTGAAGACATCTCCTCTCGTTGAAAAATACCCTGACCTGCATCTTCCCTAGGCATCTGCTGATAGCTGTCGTCAGAGTACCGATGGACCAGTGTTCCCATTCTTACGTCCCTGTCCTACAGCCCATCTTTACTGCATCTCTCCTCAGTATAAGCCCCCCTTGTAGCCCAAAGCACATATCCTTCATAGTTTATTCTGAGGTGTAAAGTGGTTCGGGGATTTACTAAGGGTAGAGCTCAGTTCCCTGGAGAGGCTGTTGCGCTTCACAACACAAGTTCCAACCAAAATAAGATCAAATGCCACTGGCAGCCTTGGGAGGCAGATCCCAGATATTCAGGACTCTTTCTTCTGTCCCCCTAAAAAGCCACTCATGGATTTGTAATTCTTTGCAGCAAAATAAAACCCCAATGCCTTGCTTTGAAAATAGTCTTTGACCCAACCCAGCTAAAAAACACAGACCAAAAAAAGGTCTCTGTTAGCAATTTACCCATGTAGTATCCACACAAAACAATCATCAAGACAACCCTTTTTTGTTCAAGAAGTCTTAAGGTTTTTAGTTTTGTACCTCTAAGCTGCACTGGTTAATCTTTTGTCTAAAGCCATAGTCAAACTCTGCTGTGAATCAGCAATTTCTTGGTTGATGAAACCACTTGTGCAAACAAACATCACCCAAAATGGGGTAAATTATAAAAACATTTTAAAGCACTCTAAGTATTTAAAATCTGCTAGCTAAAGGATGCTGTGTAAGAAATAAAAATTTCAACAGATGTATCAAAATACATTCAATTCAGAGGTGTCCAGCAGATCTGCCATTCCACAGAACAGAAAGCAGAATAAACAGACACACTAAGCAGTACTCTTCAACATGCTAACATGCCCCACACCCACATACTTATGTTAACCGCAACATGAAGGCAAACCTTATCATTAGCTGCAGGTTTTTATGGCTTGCAGGCTCCACCAGCAACCACGTGCTGTACAATTCTCAAGGAATTCCTTTGGTTTGCAAACATTTCATGTTTTTAAGTTACACACACTTAGATATTAAGTTCATAAAGCTGCAAGGGTTTCTTGTTTTGTTTGTCAAGTCTTGACACAGCCCATCAATCACCTTGCAATACTGAGAGTCTAGGACTTTCACCTTGCAATTTGGCTCTATGCGGGTGTATCTGTCTGTTTCCACAGATTGATCTCAGAATCTAAGTTACACTGGAGACATTATGCAGCCACTCTCCAGACTAGGACCCGAGATGCCAAGAACATAAGAAGAATCAAGGAAGCAAATTAATAGTAGTGTTCTAAATTAAAAATCTTCCTATCATTTTATAATATATATCTTTTTTAAACATACATGATGACTATAATATAGAGTGTTATAATCAAAGTACCTAATTCTCTCAGACACCTTGAAAATCTTTGCCATGTACTTTCCGATCACTGATGTTGCAAAACAGCATGCTGCCAACTAAAGGTGGAGGTAAGAGGGGCAACAAAAAAAAGGAAAAATCCAGTTAGGCATACCCAACCTTCATAAGGTTTTCAGCCCACAGAGTGCTGCCAATGTCCCAAAGGACCACTGCAATTTTTCTTTTTGAATTCTCATGTGAAGCTTGTTTATTAGGTAGCAACCGTTAATATTTGATGTTAACCGGCAATCTTTGATAAGTCTTGAACAACATCTAGAAGTCAAGTGACTTCCCCAGTTTCTCTGGGAGTCCAGGAGGGCTCTTTTAGAGCTGGAGCCCCCCCACTCACTGGGGGCTACACTGCCTGCACTTAACAGCCAGCTGGCACTCAGGACCTCCCTGACTCAAAGAAAACACAGGATGGCAAGTGATGCAGCATGAGGAGGCCTATTCCATCTCCCTGTACTAAGCAGGCAAGTATTGTCAAAATTCCTGAGAACCTAAATGAAGCCAACAGCATCCTACTCTACAGCAGTACCAGTAGGTCTAAAAATAAGGATATAAATAAGGGGAACAAGATCTACATTTGCTCTGACATCGCCTATGGCTGTCACTAGAAATCAGCCGCTTCATTTGAGAGTCAAACTATCATTAAATGAAAGCATAGCACTTCCATCCTTTGGAAATTGCAGAGGCTCCTGAAACTCTTTTGTGCACCCTGAGGACACATCAGAGGAAAGATCAGCCCTCCAACCATCTGCAGCCATGTATTAACAGGGTGAAAATAATGAAGAAAAAAAAAATCTTGCGAAGAGTTTTATGGGAGAAACCCAGACACGGGCCAGGAAAACCTGAGTCACAGCTTCTCAGTGGGCAACACCATTCATCCTCTCCCCCTCCTTCACAGCAAGCATAAGCAGAAGTCTTCAAAACCTACACATTTCTAGAGTCCAGCAGGTGATGACCCTGACTGCAGTATATTCATGCTCAATTTCCATTTCCAAGACAGCCTCCATCTTAGCTTCAAAGCATAGAGAGAGGCCAGGAGAAAGCCCATACAGTGACATATGTTTCAAGGGAAAGGAGGCTGTAGATACTACTTCCATTAGCTCGGTGCTCCCACCTCTTTTTTTAAAGCAGAAATAATCCCTCCTGATGACTGCAGATCTCTCAAGTCCCACCACCCCGGCTTTCCTGCTTCCCAGCTTCACTTGGACTAAGGCAGATTTCCTCTAGCCTTCAGCTCTACAAGACCTGTTTTACATCAATGATTTCAGATTATTTTATATGAGTTGCTGCATTATTTATTAGTTTTAAATTTATTGTTATGTAATCCCATCAAATGTACTTTTAATCTTAGCAATTATGAGAAAGGTATGATAATGAAAGAACAATGCACACTTTAACATCAAGTCTTTATTTTTCTAAACCTGTTAGTAATTATCCTTTATTTTTAGTAACCACATTTAACACTCTATCCTTTTCTGATCCAGACATTATACGACCAATTCCACTGTCACTATTTTTGTAAGATCTTTTTTGTAATGCAGTGCCTAGGACAGGACCCAACATTCAGCATTATACTATGCTATTTGTCTAGGGCTTGTTCTTAACCACTTCTCCACAATGCAGGATAATTTTGGATCATTGCAGAAAATTTGATTTATATATCAAATATCTCAGTTAACCATGTTTTTCATTTACTAGCAGTTTTTCTTCCAGCAAACATTGCTAACATTGGCATGCCTTGCTGTTGTCATGGCAATGAAAAGAGTCTATATGTTTTTGGATGCAACTCAAATAATTTTATACAGAAATGGGACAACAATCAGAATAATGGACATTGGATGTTTCTGTGCCACCAGTTAATAAATGGTCAACGGGGAAAAAAAGCAAGAGCCCAAACCAGCAACAAAGGACACTGAACATAAGCTCCTTCATTGGATACAAGACATCAGATTGCTACTTGTGACCCCATCTTGCAATTAGGGCTGTGTGTGTACAGCTTTGTCACTCTCGAGCATTCTTAAAATCACAATGATCTGCCTGTGCAGTTATTTAACTAGACCAGGACCTGGATTTGCCCAAACAAATGCTGCTCTTCATGTTCAGAAATACTTGAGTCCTGTATTGTATACTCATCCCAATAAAGGAAGGTCTTGAAACAATCATTTCTCTGTGAGGGTTCATTCAAAGGCAAGGCACTTCTGGCCAATGAGTTCACAATTTACAAGAGGCAAAAGAACACAAAAAATATTTTAGAGAGGCCAGTTTGCCAATTGAAAGATGAGGAAAGGAGCTTGTGTCAGTCACTGATCAGGTGTGGAAGAAGCAGTTGCAAACACTAAAGAAAACGACTAAAGCCAGCCTACACCAATCTATGAAGTGTCTGGAAAAGTTGATTGCTAGGCTAAAAATACTAGTCGCCTATGTCTTCTATATGTTACTCATCACAACACTAGCTCTTTTGCTGTGGATCCAAAGTATACGAGGATAGCTGTCATTAGAACATTTTGCCTGTGCAGGGATGCCAAATGTGGAGGCACTGAAATATATGTATCTGTGTCAGTCACTAATTTCATCTTCTGACTCATGTTCTGGAGTGACAGTTCTTCTGCATGGCACTTCCTGTTCATAGCAAGCTGAGCCATACTGTTATTTATTAGAAAGCAATCTAAAGCCACATCCCCACGGCCAGCTGGCTCTTACCCCAGTACAAATCATCACTGCCACATAATCAGCACTTTCAGAGCTCAGGACTGCAGGTGGCTGTGTCGCTTTTCTTCTACTGTCGGATCCCAACACACTGTGAAATGCAGAGTAGGAACCAGTTGAAGGAACCTCAAATTTAAGATCTGATTCAATCCATCACCATCTCTCATTTTCTTTAGCTAGTTGGTAACTTTTTCAAACTATTACAAGCCAGTCTGGGTATAAAAGTGTTCTGCACCTCAGAAATACCCTTGGCCAGGCCAGAACAGGAAACATGCCAGAGAACAAATGGGAAAAACACATGGGAAAGGGAAGGTTTGCACTGGAAGATAAAGAATGGGAATATTAAGGGGAAAATAAAAGGATTATACATGAACAACTAAGTAATATTAAAATTCATACAGAAGTCTAATTCCAAACTAATCTACGCATGAGTACAAAATGTTTGGAGCCTGTATAGCAAGAAGGTTATTAGAACTTCAAAAGTAATTCACATTAGCTCAATATGATAGCATCCAGTGCATGACCAATATGCAGTTTAAATATTGTGTCATAATAATAATTATATGCATAAAGATACTAGAAAGAGTTAAACAATAAATGCCCAATGGTGAAAGTACCATTCATAGGATTGCTACTCCCCAGCTGTACTCTTACCAATTGTTCACAATACCTAGGCTCTTATAAGTGAGTTTTGATCCTCTGCTTTCTTTTAGGAACCACTGTTGCACAATCCTGCAGTTGTCCCCAATTCGTATCCCTTCAGCAATATAGCTAGGAAAACTACTTGTCACAATAGCTTCCTCCCCCTGAAGTCTCTCCTACTCAGTGAGCAAGGAAAACCAAGACCTCTGGATGGAAACATGGAAAAGAGACAATGCAGAGCAATAACATCACCTTTGTGCTTACTACTGGAGCACACAGATGCAAACAGACTGAGGCTAGTTGTCCTTTTGCATTTAAAGCAGAGAGGTTATCCAGCTGTCATGGCCCTGGAGCAACAGAAGCAAACAGACTGGTTAGTCTTGGCAGGACATAGGGGGATGTACTGGAGGACTGCCAAATATAGTACGCAAGAGATGTGCACCTGTACACATTAACTTAATGCACAGTAAACTCATAGCTGTTCCAAAAAGGAGTAGCCACAGTATTTCACAAGTTAATATTTACGAAGAGTTGCATCATATGAAACTGGACTGAGTAGCAAAATAACAATTGAACTGTTTCTAGCAAGCACTAGTGTTCTTCAAGGAGTAATTTTACTTCAAGGAAATTCTAGAGGTGAAAAATTTAAAGTATAAAGATTAAAATTAAAGTTTATGCAGTTATAAGCACAGCACGGATGCAGTCTCCATTTTCATAAGGAAAAAAATACTTAATTAGTTTATCTAGAGGGTTTCAGTTAAGCAGAAAGCTTCCACTTTTTTTTCATTGAGGCCATCTGACCTTGAATAAGTCCCCTTCTCATTTATTCCTCCCTGAAATAGGTGTAATGCCACTAGATACATAACTTACATTCAAAGTACTCTAATCTTTTTGCACAAATGCAAAATATGACTATACTTTACCATAATTGTTCCATGCAAGATCCTATGCATGATTTCTTTCAGCAAGAGGCATTTAGTTTTGTAAATCAGAATATAGCATTAATTTTATAAAAGTCATTAATAAATATTAAGCCTAGGAAAGAAGCACTTTATAGCTGTGATTGTTTTATTATTCTTTGCAGGATATAGATGCATAAAAATGGTAAAGCTACCATCAAAATCAACAACACTCAAACACCACGGCACCACATGAAGCCTGAAGGCCTGAAACATATTGTAAAACATCTTGTCTGTACAGCATATTCTAATGCATTGTTTAGCATTCATAAAAATACTGACTTCTTCCATTTTCTCATCATTCCTCAGATAAAAAAGATTTTTCCCTTTTTTGGGAAAGAAATCCCCTCTATTTTCCTCCCAGAATTCCTCTTTCTGAACTTGAGCTACAAAAGCAAGCAGTTTTTCTCTGAGTTTATTATCTCTTCTAACTCTGACAGCTATGTCACTTCCTTCCTCATGCTCCATTCCACCAATTCACGAAGTCATTTTTTTTTCCTCTTTTCTTATTAGTTATTCCCCCAGTCCCCTGACTTTTTTTTTTTTGTGACTTTTGTTTGGCTTCTGTCAGTTCATTGATATTTTTCTAGTCTTTAACTGGAAGTGAATATTGTAACTGTTGTCTGAAAGCTATACAATGAGGAATTATCCTTCTGCTTTCATGAATCAATGACTACTCTGTAGGGCTAAAAGCAGTTTTTCTCTTTCCATTGTTTTCATGTTTCCTCTCATTCCATTTGTTCTTGCATTCCATTTTTCTCCAGCAAGCACCACAACACAAATAATACCCTCCTGCACCTTTCACTTTGAGATCTCGAAATATTTTTCAAAAGGAATCATCTTTCCCTTAGAAGGGGAAAACACAAGGTATAAATAGAATAATTATCCCATCCCAGTATGTCTAGCATAGGTTGTGTTCCAGCTCACCATGTTACCTGATATTCTACTTTTACAAGAAACCCCCTGCTTATACTGGTCTTTTTAGAAACAAACTGGTAAAGTTCAAGCCTTTGCTTTTTTCTGTCCCACACAGCTTAGCTTCTTGGGCTGCTACCACTACATCACTGCTACTGGGGAAGGAAAGTGCCCACTCACAAGAGAGACATGGAAATATAAAGGTCACTTTCAAAATGAATACTGGAAAGAAATCTTTCACAAGGAGCACTATCATCATCCTCATTTCAGAGAGGTAAAAAATGAAGCCTAAGACAGATAAAGCAACTTTTCCAAGGCTATTCTGGAGTTTCAGGGTATAACTCAGAGCAGAGCCAGGAATACAGCTCCACTGCCCAATACTAGGGTTTAACCCAGAAGCCCCGAGGTCCTGCCCAAAGGCATCTGGATTTGTATGCGCCATGAAGTCCTGGACTTGACAGACACAATCACAGAGCAACCAACAGACATTTCGTCTTTGCCGTAGCTAATTCAGCCCTAAATCATTCAGAAAAGACATGGTGAAACAATATTGTGATATACTGTGAAAAACTAATAAACACTTCAGCCAATTATCAAGTTAGTAAAGGACCAATATGGCTGTGCTGATTCGGGGGTAATCTTGTCTGTCCCAACCTACTTATGCTGGTAAATGACTAGGATTGATGCCATTGGCATCAATAGAGGCACATATTTCCATCTTCAGTTCTTGCACTATTGGTTAAAGGCACATGGCTCTCTTTTATAACTGCACTTACTAACAACACCTCCCAAATAACCCCCACCAAAATGACACCTGGCCCTAGAATCAGATAGGCAACAATTTGAAGTCAAGACAAGCCTTAGCATGCACAACTTGAAGATATTAGTTCACTTTTTTACATATTAAAGGAAAAAAACTCTGGTTTTCTGGAACCAGTCACATAGCTACCTGCAGCTATATCTAATTTGTCCTGAATCATGTGAATTAAAAAATTAACTCAAGGCTGAATAATCATCCAGCTGAGAAAAATGTTCAGAAATTTAGCTGGGAACCTGTTTATTGCTTCTCAAAAATGAGCTGAGGTAGGGTTTTGGGGGGTGGGGGGTAAAGTTCAGTGTTTCTGGTCTTCTGTGTGTTACGGATGTACAGCAAATGCACATCTGGGTGGTTCGTAATAATGGGTTTGGGAGAGGAAAAGCCAAGGGGACAATTTTCTGTGGATGTGCCTTGGAAAAGAAGAACGTGTACTATGAAAGACATATTCTGTCCACTTAGCTGGGGATGATAAATTGCAATATCTGCTCTTGATGGGTAGTACTTCTTGAAGTATATGACCAGAGAACAGAAGTGTTCTGCCAGGCTACGAGAGGAATAAGCAGCAAGCAGGAAGAGGCAAGAACTGAGTCAATGCACTGTAGCAAACTCCTGCAAACAGGCTACTTGATGTCTAAGACATTTTTTCCCATTTTTCTAGAAGTAAAAAAGCCAATAAAATCCTATCATAAACATTTTTAAGTAGGGATAGCAAGAAAATGGTGAAACATTATTCTTTCTTTAATTGTATCTTCTCTTGTAAGAAGAAGTGTTTGGTTATACATTCAGGATTTGGTATCATCAGTACCCATGCCCAAATGCTGTGCTACAGGGCAAACACATGCAGCTGGCTACACTCCATTTGATCCTCCTCCTCACGACTCCTTCAGCATTCAGCTGATTAGAGAACAGGTTTTTCTCACTGTTATTTTTAATTCCCTCAAGCTGCCTATTCTTCCTCCTTGCCAAACAGCAGGAGTATTCAGCTTCTGAAAGGCCCTGCATAGCTTCTGGATGGGATCACAGAGAATCATAGAATGGTTTGGGTTGGAAGGGACCTCAAAGATCATCTAGTTACAAACCCCCTGCCACAGGCAGGGACACCCTCCACTAGACCACATTGCCCAAAGCCCCGTCCAGCCTGGCCTGGAACACTTCCAGGGAGGGGGCCTCCACAAGCTCTCTGGGCAACCTGTTCCAGTACCTCACCACTCTCACAGTAAAGAATTTCTTTCCAACATCTAATCTAAATCGACCCTCCTTCAGCTTAAACCCATTACCCCTTGTCCTGTCACTACACTCCCTGATAAACAGTCCCTCTGCAGCTTTCCTGTAGGCCCCCTTCAGGTACTGGAAGGTCACAATTGGATCTCCCCGGAGCCACCTTTTCTCCAGGCTGAACAATCCCAACTCTCTCACAGCCTGTCCTCATAGGAGAGGTGCTCCAGCCCTCTGATCAGGGATGCAGGCCCTGAAGGTGAGAGCGAGGCAAGGTGTACAGCACAGCACCCAGCCACAGGCACCAGAGCAGTCCGGCCAGGCCATGCAGCAGGCAGTGAGTGGGCAGGCCAGAAGGCCCAGCCATCCCACACAGGGATAGTTCTGAAAGGAGCATTTTTTGAGTGAGCTTAGAAATTCACTAGGTCAGTTATCTTTTCCAGCTGAAGCACTCAGTAAGTTCACACAGTCTGCTATCACATGCAGAGTATATCAGATTGATGTACAATTAGATACCTGGTGTGCCAGGCTTTGAAGCGAGGCAGAGGCTTTAAGATCCTTTTTGGTCATGCTCTCACATTCATATTTCAGAGTAAGGTTATACAGTGTTGACTACTTGGATCAAAGTCCAAGCTACAGAATAAAACATCCTAATAAGACAAGTTTCAGCATGGTGACATGGGAATGACAGTAGACATCCCTTTTCTGTTCCTATGGGTTGCCAGAGAAATAAATATTCCTATTATATTAGAAGGTACCAACCAGGAACATGCCCCAGGACAGCAGATGAGCCCACACCCACTACCACCACCTACAGCTCCCTAAACTTTGCTCCCCCTGCTATGCAATACAGTGACCCTTCCCCACCTCTCCCAGTCTCTCCTCAGTGTCATTCCCCTGCTTCCCTCATCCACAACCCCTTCTCCCCTTTTTAAGTACATTGTCCAATTTCCTCTCATCTGCATCAACATCTGAACCAGCCCATCTGCACTGCAAGGCCAGCCAGCCTGTAAATACACTTTATTCCAGTTGGCCCCTGCTCAGTATACACAATATGATCGGTCTGGCAGCCACTACCTTTCACTGGTGGGGGGGACATCTGTTGTTCAGGCCCAGCACGGAGGAAGTCTAGTGGAACGCTGCGTGATCCAGCTGCTTGAAAATGCAACATGTCCCAATTTAATGCTAGTTAATGTTAGCCTCGAGCAGAGGAGAGGCTCCAGCATCAACTGAGCACAACAGAGAAGACGGGGGAAGCACAGGAATGAGTTAGCTTGGTATTTTATGTTGTCTGCAACATTTTCAATGCCTGAATTATAACCTGCCCACCATTATTCACAAGCCTTCTGTAGGATGTATAACTGTACAGAACAGAGGACCACTCCCAGAAGTGCCCTTAGCTACATCTTCTATGCAACAGGTGTCTTAAGAAACATACAGCAAGGACCAAAGGAATTTAAATCAAAACTGATGTCGCCCTTTCATGCAGCAGTTGAATAAAACAATACAAATCTAATATTATTGCTCACATGATGCCAGAAGAATGATTTTTTTTAAAGTTCATGATTGAAAATAATTTTTAAAAAAGTAATCATTTACCTTGGTCACAGTTTGGAAGAGATGCAACAATCATGATCCAACTAAACCGAAAGCAGCAAGGCAGTTAAAGCAATATGGACAACACTTTCAATCATGCTCGCACACTTCACATAAGGGTGTCCGCCTTGAAACAAAAGCTGAAATGCTACCGTGAAAACTAGGAAGCAGTATAGTAGTACTGGAAGATAATTCAGAAGTGATAGCTTTCCTGCAAAACTGCTGCTGCAAATATTTGGGACATACGATTGAGAATGCTGTCACCAAGGAAGAAAATGCTGCTCAGACTATTCTTCTTACAATACTACTACTGCTAGATGTGAGGAGCACCATCACTGCAGACAGGGCTGCACCCTAACAAATCACAAGCCTACAGCCGCTGTCTCACAACAATTCCTATCTATGACTTTAAAGCATTAACAGAAAGGGAGAATGTAACTTGAAAGCCATGGTAGCCAAAAGAAACATTCCCTGATCTTGCCTCCTGATTTCAAAGGACCAAGGTATAAAGAGGAAACACATAACACACAATACTGTAATCAATTTTTATAAATACACCAGCATGAATAGCAAAATAAATAGTTATCAGCTATGCCATGCTTGTCTAAAAGCAGAAATATAGGCACGGTGACCTGGGCAAAGAGAAGGCTCCCTGATATAATACCTACTTCAACCCAGGAGTATTATCTGATTATTGTTTTCCATTATTGGTAAGTCTTGGGGCAGAAACACTGTGACACAGTATGGACTGCTAGCAATGCTCTCTGCCAGGACGTGCCCTTGCACTCACCCAGTCCTCTGGTTTATTTTATGGTCCCATCCCCTACTAGGGAATTACTGGGATGAAGCTATGCCAGACTTAAGCACTGGAGAACAGATTAGGCCACCATGCACATGGAACAGGGAGGCGATAAGGCAAAACACCGGTAAAATAACAGGGAAGGCAGAAGGGATGGTACCTGCCTGTCCATCTTTCCAGGCACCAGCGTGGGACATTTGAGGCTTCAAACCAGTGCTGATTCCATTCCTGGCTGCTTTAACATGCCCCAGGATCAACATCCATGCCTAAATTGAGGCAAGACAGACAGAAAGTCTACAGCAATGGAAAAAGCACAGGCAGGGGCTCTTCCCTTGAAGCAGGCTGCTGAGAAGGATTTTCAGGCTTTGCAAAGAAGTCCAGGGATGCTTAGATCTAAATGGAAAGACAGAGCAGCATAGGTCAAAGACCTTTTAGAAGAGCATCTGGAATAGATGCATGATCCCATCCTTCAAAGAGTTCAAAGTCAGGCTTTTAATTCAATTCTAAATGTTCTTCTCTATCTGAAAATAATGGGGTTTACAGCACAAGGAATCAGGCTGGGCTGCACAATAGTTTCACATACAAACATGACATGGGGGGAGCACGACTACAGGACAATATAGGACAGGAAACAAAAGACAGACAATGCATCCCATTGAAGCAGCAGGGCACATCTCAGGCATGCCGAAAGCAATTACTGAAATGGGAAACTGGCCAGCCTACTACAGCCAACAGCAATCCTTACAAAATAGCTACAGGGCATCTGGACTGCAGCTTTACATTGTTTCAAAGATGGGGCACCTCCAAACACAATGTCACTTAATATTTTAGAATACTGAAACACAGAACAAAAATAACACCTAGCAAATAACAGCAGCTTCCCATAGCAGTGAGGTCTGTATCTTGGCTACAAAGTGATTGGATGCTTAACTTCTCCTGAAGTTACAGTTCAGTAAGAAGATAAGAAGATTTTAAGCCTATATTTCAAAATAAGCATGAATGCAAGTCTTTTTCATGAATGTCAGTGATTTTTCTGAGCAATAACTCCAAGGTGACAGAAAAAAGTCAAGTTGATCAGCTTCTTGCTAATCCTTAAGAGGGTATTTCACACCATTATGAAAGCTGTCCCTGACTAGAAGCTCAGATATCATGGTTACAGTCACAGTATGAGATACTATAACAAGTCTGCTAGGTTCTTTTATGTTTTAATTAGCTAAGACATTGGAAGACCAGACAAACTGTTATTATGTTATGTCTCTGCTCCACTGATCTTTAGCATTTGGATCAAAAGAGATCTTAACTACCATTTTGTAGCTGTACACATGCTCTGTCTGAAGTAACTGCTCTTAAAATCACAATCCTATTTACATTTTCACTGAACAAAAATCAAGAGTTAATGGTGTGTCACTTCCAAGGTACTTAAGAACTAGCGTGTGGTTGGGTGCAACCACACATCTGGCATGATCATGTAGTGCCTAAGAAGAGTTGCAGTAACAGACTATTTCAACAGAGCACATGAAAGTTCCAGTAGTCATTAGAAAGAAAAATTGCTAAGTAGAGAAAATCTTTACTTCATGCAGTTAGAACAATACTAAGACATTAACATGACCTTTTGGCTGGCAATAGTTGTGCATAGCTATTAAGTACAGGATAAGTCTATTGTACATAAACATTATGGAAGCTTGATGAAAAATCAGCTGCATAAAAATTTCTTTGAAAAGTATATAATATTTTGTAGCTTTTCATAATTTTCTAGTTTTTGCAAATTTGAGGTTTTCATGAATTTTTTTTAAGAAAACTTTTATATAATCTTTTGTTCTTTGGTTCTCCAAGGAGTTGATAAGCAAAGCTGCTACAAACACAAAAAATTGTATAAAAGGCCAGAGGGGGGAAAGCTGTTTGAAAGAGCATTTAAACATTCTTAGTTTTCCTTTGTTACCAAATAAAACATCAGAAGTTGATATTAAATGAACATCAATGTTGATTCAATATGGGAAACTGGCTTTTCAACCAGCTTTCTAAGCTTCCCATAAGAACACTGAAAGTTCATTTTGCTCCATTTCAAAACAGATTTTCCATTTCTTCTGGTAAGTTTTACTCTATATTCTGAAGAATTAGACCAAGTTGAAAACATGCCTTGTCCAGAGACCATGCAGAAGCATGAATCCAATGTCACGCATGAGAAACAGGTAATTTAACATTCACTGTAACAAAAGGAGCATGTGTGTATACACGGTATGAGACTCCTAATTGCTCCTAGTCTTATTTTCACTATTTTTTTTCCTTCTGAGCAATTCACAAAATTTGATGCCCCAGCAGATAAGAGGCTTGAAGTTTTCGAAAAGTTTCTTCTAATGTTAGCGACCACTGCAGTACAAATTATTTTAAGAATTCAGAAACAAACGTCCCCAACAAAAACCTTCTTAACCGGACACCCTGAAGAAATTAGAACTTATTTATGATATGCATGGCAAATTCAATCCAACAAAAATAACAAAACTAAAGATTTGCTAATTGCTTTATCAGTCTTAAATTCAAGCGCTGAGATTCAATAGGGAAAGCAACTCTTACAATCCACTACCAGGTCTTAGTACAGCTATAATATGTAGCATGATAAGTGTTGCCATGTGAGATATATTTACCTGAATTGGTACCATCTGTATTACTCATCATTAGCAGTGGAGTGAAATGGAATCAGGTTGATTTACAGTCATTTAGGGCCATGCATTCTATCAGCTTTCCAGGAAAGCCTCACTAAGCTCATTTCATGCTCAAGTAGAAGACACAAAGATATTAGACTACCTGTTTTGGAGGTGCTTTCTGGTCCCATATAACACAACTTTTTCTTGAGGAAAGTTTGTTTCTGCAGCCTCAGAGGAGAGTTTTTCACTGATTCTTCCACTAGGGAGTGGAAGAGAATGTAATTCTTATCACAGCAGTTCCCTAATATCTGGGTGCAGCATTCTCTGCACTTGCAGAGTCAGGAACATAGCCCAAACTCATAGCTCCAATGTCAGCAAAAACACTATCAAGGACAGGTCAGTTGTTTTCCTTTCTAAAATTCACCTGCTGGGGCTGGACTGCTGATCTGTCTCTCCCAAATTAACACTGTTGTGCCCAGGGTCTTTCAAGCTCCTGCAGATCATGCACTGCAACGTTTAATAAAGATCAAGCATCCCCTTATATGTGAGCAGTAACAACAGCTGACAACGGGAGAGACAGACACTTCAGATCAAAGCAGGTCATAAATATTTTAATTACAGAAATTGCTTGAAGCTGAGGCATGACAGACTTCCAGTGCAGATTTTGTCATGAAGAGCATGCATTGCCTGTCCAAAAGGCACTGAAAGTCGTGTCCCAAACTTGCAAGCAGCATTGTCATTTTTGTCACATTCAGGAACTGTTTCATTGTTATTTCATGTTGAAGAGACTTTTATGGCCCTCTTTTATTAGGAGAGTTTTCTAGCAGCAAATAGATTCAATGGTGCAAGTACACCCTGCTTGGTCTACCTTTAACACAGGACATAAGTTGTTTGCACAAACAGTTCTAAACCAAGACAGGCAGGCTAGGCATGACATCCAGTGGTGAAACAGCCTGTATTACTCCATGTTTCTTTGGCCCATGTAACTTCCTGTCACCTGAACTTCTCAAAAGTGGAACCCATCTGAACAGTCCATTATGATTTACTTCATTCAGTGGAGCCAAAGCCATTAAAGAGAATAAATGTTACATTCATCATCATTAATGGAAGAAATTCTCAGTCACATTTATAACAGTCTGTAGCGTCTTGAAAGGATTTTTCAAAACAAAGAGAACCAACATCTGGAATTCTCCCAGTGTGACTTTTTAAAGAAATAAACAGCCACTGCTCCTCAAAATGAAAAAATCTGAGTGGAAGTACAGTTTGGGGTTGGGAGAACAAGGCAAGAAAGCTGCTGTGGGAAGAAAAGAGCAAGAATTTCAAAAGCAAGACAGTAAGAAAAGGAACCCACATGGTCTTTGAACACATACACCCTCCCTGACTGATAATTTAGAGAAGTATACTAGCATGTATATCTTCATTCTGCTCCCTAGAGATTTTGTTCAGAGGTCTTTTTCTTCCACATATTCTTACAGAAGGTCACTGCTGTTTCTCAAGCAATTCAGGCCCTGCCTCCCTTGCCCTATCTGCCTCAAGCCATCCTGTAGTAATATATTCCTAAGTAGAACTTTTCCATTGAACTGACATGTTCTGTCTCCTTGGCACTTACGCTACAAAACCAAACTTTTCATGTGCATGAAAATCGCATCACTTCTTTCCACACTGTTTTATGAAAAGTGTAAGCTGGTAGATTTTCCTTATGAGCATATGGATCTTGTTGATAAAGCCATCTCCAGCACTTAGTCTGTGCTATGGTATGTACTCTGTGTCACCTCAGGTGCATCCCACCCATGTTCAGGAGGCTGAGAGAACTCTTCCAGTAAAACAAAACAGCAACTGGAGATGTGCTAATGTTCAAAGCCCTTGGTGCAATTCTACAATTACTTAATTAGCATATCCAACAAACTGCCCACCCTCTGAAGTGCATTAAAAACCCATGAAACAGACACTTAAAAATAATCTTGCAGTCCCCGTAGTGTGGTTCAAGGTGAAGGTGTAATTTTTGAACTAGAATTTCTTAGGTATTAAGTGCAGACCACTACACCAGGTGAAGCTAAGCAGCTGGAGGAGTCACTCCTGAAAGACACTGAATGCTTTTCAGCACCACTTAAAAAAAAAATTAAAAAAAGCTTTTTCAACTGCTTTTCAGCACCTTGTCATAGGTTTCAAATAATTCTAAACATGATAGAAAACAATTTCCATAGTTCTTAATGGGTCCTGGATGACTCACAGAATAATGATAAATTACAACTGCACACACACACCCCCCGGCCCTTCAAATGCTGTGAATTGTGAAGAAGGTCACACTTACTAGCCAAAGAAAAAGAAAAACCCAAAGATTAGAAGAGGATTCTAGCTGACAAGACTTTCTTAAGAGGGCTCCAGACTGACATGAGGCTACCAAGGCAGTAGCTGTCAACTGAGGCTCTCAGATCACTTAGCAGTTTGTATCAGCAAACATGAAGGAAAGCAAACTCCTTCCTCTCCCAATCATTCCCTCCTCTGCTAAAGGGCAAAGACAAATGCTCCTAGCAACAAAGTTCAGTGGTTAAAAAGAACAGGCTGTAGCGTGGCACTTAGACTGGCCACGAGACTCTGCCACAAAATCAGAAGGATGATTAGGGCTGGGTAAGCCCTTCAGTGACTACCTAACAAGCACTTAGACTCCCGCCCTCCACCTGGAGCTGGTGGAGTTGGCAGAAAGCACCTGTACTCTCTTTTGTTACCTGAAGTTAGGCATTCCCAGCAGCTGTGCAATGAATGTGAAATTACCCCAGAAAGACACAAGGAAAGGTTGAGGGAAAAAAAAACCATACCTGAAACCTAACTCTTCTTGAAGGCTCCTTTCCTTTGGTGCTATACTGGATGGTAGGTAAGTGTCTACCTCTGTTTGGAGGCAGCCCTGAACTGTCCTCTAGAATCAGGCACCATCCTTCTCCTGTAGCTTGAACACAGCTACAAGAGGTGCTGCTGCTTCTATATCACATACAGTACTTAGAGGTTGCTCAGACCACAGAGAGCAAGCATTGGTCTCTACCCCAGTGATTAGGCTCTCAGCTGTGAAAAGGGGAGAACTCTGGTAGCCACAAGCCACACAAGAACAATTTCTGTATTTTAGCTTAAAATACATTGAAAACACATACTATTGCAGGCTAAATGGCCTCAGCTTTCAAAGCGAAAGAAGGTTACATCAATTGATTCTGAGCATTGAGATCCAGGAAATCAGTTCTGCAATGTAGATATTAGCTAACTAAGAAGAGAAACTACAGGAAGGAAACAAGTAGTTACTGCTCCAGAGAGCAGAAGCTGAAGGATAGATCTGGTTCAACCTCACTGCATGCAACTGAGACATGTCTGCATGCAAAAAACACAGATCCTCCTCCTGTAACCCACATTACTCAGGTTCCTTTGACTGTGGTCTGAAAAAAACTGTATCTGCCAACTATAGGAAAAGCCGAGGTATTTGCAGCTCCACATGCATGACTACTCTTATCTCTCCATAAGTAGCACCAGGATACACTGGATGAGAAAATCATAACTTGCCTTACATGCTCTAGAAAGCCCAAAACTAGAGATCTAAATCACTTTATACAGCTTGCCCTGCTAACTGATCAATCATTTCATTTACCATGGTCCCGTTTACAATGTATTTATAGTGATTTTGCATAAATTACTTCAGAAAATCATATGTTCTCCTGTATAATATCTCTCTTCCAACATCATGCATGTCAAATGGAATAGCTCTATGAATTCAGTCTTTAAGATAAAAAATTAATCATAAATAAATTTAGGCCAGTACTTGCATAACAGCACATCCTTGGGCCCTGGTCGCAAGTCTTAATAGCAGAGTCTACTTCTCAACCATTGCTGGTAAGTGATCTGCCCCCAATAATTGTGTAATTGGAGTAGATCCAAAGCCATCTGCCTGCTTCATATCTTTCCAGATGTTCTTCAGACTCCTGTAGGATTTCTTCCCAGCAGAATGACCAAAGACCTAGAAAGGATCTGGAGGCACTAATTCATTGATTTGCCTCATAAAAGTATAAATACAGGTACAAATACAAGCTGTGCAAGGGACACCACACATTCAAATATTGACTTCTTCTACCACTAGCTTACAGAGTGCTCCTGTGCCAGACTGAGAAAAGCCTTTCTTCTTGCTTTGATCCAAGTGCAGATGCAGGGAAATGGAGTACTCTAGATGACAGAGTAACATTACATATTCCCAACTTTTCATGATCATGGGCTTTGAGCCATTCACGTTCCAGACTTCACTTGTTGCAGACTTCTGAAGACCTAACTTTGTGCACTGCAGCTTTTAAAGGCCTAGCAGTAGACGAGACAAGACTAAGGCTCAGCACTGAGACCAAAACTTCATCCCTACACTGTTTTCTGTTACTTGAATTGCATGACTAGGACTAAACTTAATTTAGCATTTCCCATCCTTTGTCAACTGAATGAGAGGCTTAAGCTAAATATTAGAAAGACTTTTCCACATTTCAAAACAATAAATCTAATGAAATTCAAATTTCATACCAATACATTGCAACATATTTTCCATAGATAAAAAGATTTAAAAAGGCAGCTGAATTACTTATAAGCTTTTTTCCCCACATAATTTTTATATTATGACAATTTACACACTACTAGAGGATACCTCAAACAATAATTTTTGACAAAGCACCATATGTAGCTTATGAGGCTCATCCTCAGGAAAAGTACTTTAGGAACTAATGATGTGACAGTTTTCCTTACCCCATTTTGTTGAGCAGATACCTCCCACCCTAAAAAGGCCTGTGGCTGAGCACAGTTCCAAGCAGGATAGGAAAATGTTACACCTCTGAGACAGATAGTCACACATTGTAGCAAAGTGCTATAAAAAGCTAAGGCTCAGTGACTCTCTCTTCACCTAACCTCTCAAAAATAACAGCAAACTACACCAGCAATGACACTGTGAAGAGAAACCTAAGAAGGTAAGTCTCTGATGTGCAGCACAGAGCTGCAGGTAGAGCCAAAGGTCCATGCTGCTAGGCCTCTGAACAATCGAACGGCCTCATGTTTCTGACATGGGGTACACTGTGCATAAGGCACAGTCACAGGTTGCCTGCGCAAACACCGCCCCCAGACCCACAACCAGGTCAGCTATTCCTTCCTGTCTTGTCACACAGCTGAAGCCCATTCTCCACCCCATCAGGGCTCCCCAAAGCTTCTCCTCAAACTATCCTTCCCTCAGCAAAGTCACTCACTCCAAGGAGGGCCCTTCTGAAACCTTCACGTTGTCTGCTCATCACAAGCTCTGTCTCCAGACCAAACTCTGAGCCCCAGCAACACACCTGGTCACCCCAGCTGGGGCACAGCTCTGGCCATCCCCCATAAGCACTCCCATTCCTTCCACCCCAGCTGGATGAGGCCTGCTGTAATATCCCTTCATCAGGCTCACGATCATCTCCAGGTGACAAAGACCTTACTGTTGGGCAAGGACAGCAGGGCAATCTGGCCCACCACTGCTTTTAATTCCTCTCACTGAAACATACTGCCTACCACTCCAGCACTGAAGTTGATAAAATTTATGTGAAGACAGAGTAGATGTTTAAATGAAAAAATGGAGAATGTCAGCCAATTCACAAGAGTGACCATATGGAAAAGAGAAAGATAAAAGAAATGCCTCTGAATCCTCTCACGTCCTCAACTGAACACTGTTAAATATATACCTCTTTTCTTTCCCTGCCACGTAAAACTTCCCTGATCTACACAGAAATGTGAATAGGAACAATACCTCTTATTAAAAGAAAAAAAGTCACCAGATGCACAGTAAATTGAGTCAGACCAGCACAGACCAGAGGTTAACACGATAAACAGTGCACAGAGCTTCTAAAGTCAGAAGGAGCCAGGCTTACCTCGCTCCTTGAGGCTGCAGGACACAGGGGCACGGTGTAGGGACCTCGATCCTCAAGAGGGAGTGCTGTCCATCACAGCCCAACAAGCCTCCCCTCTTGCTTCAGCATGTGGCTAACAGCGAAGGTACTAGTCCTCCCCGGCTAAAAGGCTAGCTGGTGCTAAGGCGACAGCTACTCTGCAGTCCCACGCAGCACCACAACGGTTCTCCTGAAACTGCCATTTTGATCTGCTTTCTCCGGGAGCCTACGCTTACCCCCAAGCCAAGCTGCCCGTGGTTGCAGCGAGCACCCGCTCCCCGCGGGGTGTCGCCACAGGTGAGGGGAATAACGGTAACGACCCCCACTCTCCCGCACGCCTGGGGCTGCTCGGCGGCCGGCACGCGCCCGGCACGAGGGCGGCCCCTCACGGCAGCGCCTCCATTTTCTCCTCAACGACCCAACGGGCGAAACCCGCGGCTACGGCTCTCCAAGCCCCCGTCCCAACCCCTGGGCTGCGTCCCCGGCAGGGATCACCCCCCTCACGGCTCTCTCCTCAGCCGCCCACTCCCGACGGCCGCGGCCTACCGCCGCCGGTGGGACAACCCGCCCACCTGCTTCCCCGGGGCGGCTCCCGCCTCTACCCGGAGCAGCTGTGAGGGGAGGGACAGCCGGCGCGCGCGGGGAAGGCGGGAGGCCCGGGCCGCCGCGCGCCGCAGCGCCCCCTGCCCACGTGCCGAAGGGCAGCTCGGCCCCTGCCGCTGCGGCCCGGCCAGCGCCTCCAGCTCTGCCCCGCGGGCGCGTTCCTGCAGCGCTGCACAGACCGCGGCCACCGACATCGCGGATTTCACACTGGCGCCACAGGGACCGAACGTTTCCGGAGAGACAAACCAGCTCGTCAACCCGCACCCTGCTTACCTTGTTCAGAGTGACACGCCAGCTCGCGTGCAAAGAAAGGAAGAGAAGACACTTGTCCTACTTGGCAAAATTTTATTAGCAAATCAGAATAGCAAATATATTGGTTGGTTTTGACAGTCTGTACTATTTCCAAGTACACAAAAATCAGTATTTCACTTAATAAAAATATAGGCACACAGATTGAAAAACATCACCACTAAAATAACAATGAAACCTCTTAATTTAATAAAAATACTTGCTTGTTTTCAGACTATCACTTCACTTAGCTCCAGGTTCTTTACTGCTCAGAAACAATACACAGAAGATAGACACCACCACCCCCCCGGCAAAGTCAGTCTGTAACATAAATTGTTCTATTAAAGTGTACTACCTCTCCCCTCCCACACACCCCCATCCCTTCCATGCCTTCCCCCCCCCCCGCCCCTTTAAATACAGGAACCTCTAGGTTGTTCCTCAAAACCCACCAACAGTGTGAAACCAACCCTGCACTGAGGGAGGTGTCCTGCAGTACTGTAAACAGTTTGACTAGATTATGCCTCCCTGAAGCAGGGCCAAATTTCCACCTCAATCAATAATAGAGTGATAAATACAGAGAATACCACATTTGGATAAGCACAGTAAAACTTCCTAATAAATCACAAACATTAGTCCTGAGAAGAAGAGATTATACACTCACAGCGTATTCCTACCTGGAACAATCAGGGAATTGTTTGGCTTGATACAAGTGCTGCTTGTTGTGGTTTCTGTGCCATGAATAATGCCACACCACTCGAGAGCCACATGAAGCTACGAAACAACTGAGTGCCACAGAGAAAGGCCAACCTTGCTGCTCTCCCCTGACTAAGCCAACGCTCCTGTCCTTAGCTGACCTGGGCAAAAAGATGACTTCAGACCAAACACCATCAGCTGTCTGTAATATCTTTGTCAAAACACCACCTTACATTTTTTATTATTGTGGAATTAATAAGCTGGAGCTTATAGCTTCATGCTGCCTGGCACTCCTCTGTCTGCCTTTCTACTGCATTGCTCAATAGTTGCTAGGATTTTACATAAGAAGAATGACCTCATATCCGTGTGAGCACAATTCTGATGCAACAACCTAACAGCTATTTTAACCAGGGCTTAATTTTCAGAAGTGCGATTTATGCGCACATCCCGCAATCTCTGGTTTGGAAACTGAAGGTGTTCTGAAACTCCAGGACTTCAGAAGAATACCACTGGCTCGAGGTTTATTTGGTTTTTCATAGCCCAGGGAATAAACTAACGGTAACACATGGAACAGGGAAAGCAGGAAGCAAAATTTCCTAAGCTGGCCAGCTTTTTATCCAAATACATATTTTTAGTGTTCTATTTATGAACAATTCCCTCCAGACACTGAAACAATAGTTTTTCCCATTACTGCTCCCTCTTAATATATATATTACTACAGCACTTTTCGAGGATCCTGCCTCAGAAGTTACACGGAAAGCCCAGAAATACACCTTTTAATTCAACGTGAAAAGCAGCCCATGCCCTGCTCCTTATCCCTTTGCCAGGCACATGCCACAGGCTATGGCAGGACAAGACATGAAATAAAAGGAAATTAAATAAATAGTAACAAAATGCAGTGCCATACTTGCCCAAACATTCATTCTCTTGCTTCCGCAATTGCCATATCTACATTCTCTTCGACTTCCTTCAACCTTCCCAGTCCAGTTTCACCTCCAGCCCCTACACGTCCCCCTCATACTCATTCCTCTCCGCTGCTTCACTGCCCACCCCCCCCCCAACCTCCTGCTTTTTATGTTTCTTCCCTCAAATCCTGCTTTATGCCTCTCTCCTCTGATGCTTCTCCTTCATTTCCTTCCTTTCATAGAAATATTTTCTCATCGCCTGCATTTTAGTCTCTGCCTAAGCAAGGATACAAAGCTACAAATAAAAGTAGCATATTTTTCTTTCTTAGAAACTGGAAGCCAGGCAAAATTAACCTGATACTAGTTTTCGACGCCATTTCACACCTTCAGCTCTAAAACCTCAGCCTAGAAGCGACAACCATAAAGCCAAACAAAACCAGTTTCTTTTATCAATCTATAGTTGTTTCTAGTAGGCATGCTTTCTGATTTTTAATTTATTAAATGACAAAATAAATATAAGCTTCTAACAACTAATATACTCAATGAAAAAATAACCTAGTCTATGTACATTTTTTGGTACCAAGTGAACAATACTGGCTAGAAATTAATATAGTTAAAATGATGCAACTTCCAAGCATGAAGACGTTACATCAATATCAAAGTGCTTACTTCCTCCATTTTGGATACAACCCCCTGAATAAAACACAGATGTTTGTAGTTTGGGCTACATGTAAACAGCACCTATACAAATAGGTGATAATGAGTCTCCAATTGGCTGACAATAGATTAAAACAATAACAAAGTCTAATTAAGACTATTTCTTCATATACCTTGGGTTTTTAAATGTCCGGTTTTGGTGAAGCATCCTGCCACTATTCTGTAAAAACGTTGTATTTGAGTGCATGTAAGTCACTACAAAATCTCTTCTCTTTTTCATCCAAAAATTGTCCTGGCCTATCTCGTCCCCTCAGTGGCCAGAATCAGTTGTACTCAAATTTACAGTGGCAGTTGTATTAATCGTCAGCCAATGATGGTGGCCAGAGTACAATTCTTATTGCAGTACAGAACTGTTTACTGCTTGGTCCATGAAATCAAGGTTATGATATGTAATGGCGCTATGATCTTCTCTTCAATAACAGCAGTAACAGAGTACTGCACGCAGCTAACAAAACCCATCAGATATCGGCCATCAAATATTTATGCTATTAACAAATATAAACATTGTATTTAAAAATTTCCTTAAGATTCAATAAAAATTTCCCTGACTGGAATAATAATAATGCACACAGTCTTAATCATTGCGCGGAATATGAATTATTCTGCAGTAAAAGAGTACCAGTAGAAACCCTCCATCCTGAGTGGAATTGATAACACGAACTGAAGTATCACTGAAACGCTCAGCATACAAAAGCACTCCAATCAGTGCTTGTGCTGAGGCACTTCCCTGGGAATCTGGATCCCCAATTGTCCAAAAAGCTCAGATGGCATTTAATAACATCATCCAGGTGTTGGTGTTGTGCGAGAAGTGAGAAGCATCATACCACGGATTCCGACAAGAAGTCAAGGTCTGCTGTCACGGCTGCTTTTTTCATCAAGGATGAATGTTTCCTCTGTCTCCTGTCCGTGGAATTCTCATCACATTATGATATGCTGCTTCTCCTCTGATGAGAGGCTTTTCTTTGTGAAAGATCCTCACTGTCACTTTCACAGTTTCTCTGAAATAGAAAGGCCACATAAATGCGATACCATGCTCCTAAATGTGATGTTCTAATATTATTAGTGTATCCATCTATTGAGAAAAGTAAAGCTAACCGAAAACTGTTTCATTCCAGAAAGTCACATGTGCTGCAGGGGTCCCCCACCCTCCATTGCACAGGTGGTCACAAGAGCAGCAGTGCAGACTCACTCCACGACTGCTCATTTCTCAGTCCGACAGCACAGTCACCACCACGGTACCCAAATATAATCTGCAGCCTCCATGCTGCTCCTTTACAGAATAAATGCGGCTAGCACCTAAAGGGTTAATAGAGTCACCAGCTCTCCCTGCCCAACATTTCTGTCACAGTAACACAACTTACAGCAGTCATTAAAGACTCACAAGGGATGCCACATCCTGTCTGGTTTCCCACTCAAAACCATTGCCGTCCTGCTCAGCTGTGCACCCATGTAAGGCCAGCAAAAATCACTGCACAGTAAAATGGGTCCTTCTCTTCTTCCCCTTTGAGAAATGTACCTACCAAACTTTCATCCTGTATTAGGACCTTTTTCACCAGCGAACGAGATAAGTGGTTGCACAATGAGACAATACGGTAAGAAAGCTATGGAGAGAGGGAAGAATGAGAATTTGACCACACATGTGTAGTGCACACATATCCAAACATATTTCATTTATCTACTGCATATTACAGTTTTACATTCAAGCTCCATCTTGCCCTCTGATCCCATCAGGCTTGGGAAGCCTTACATGAGAAGAATTAAAGGCTCGCTGTCATACCTTCCATCGCCTTCTAGCATATTGCCTTTTGAAGTTTTCCATGTTAACAACAGATGCTTGCCGAACCAATGCCTGTCGCTTGTCCACCGGCTGGAAGATAAGAGAGCATTTTTACGGCTTGGCTTCCTGTGGTGCTTGAAGTAACAAAAGATTCTTCACATGCTCTGGAGTTGGCTGAAAAGAATGCTGGCTGGGGAAGCTGTGGATTCATACAGGTAAAAGCAGAAGAAAAGTAATTAAATCTAGTGCACCCTGTGCCTGGACAGGACCCCTTTGATTTCAAACAAAATCCTAAAACTAGTGCACAGTCTGTGGTCACACTTGGCCCTGTGCACAACGTTGTTCTGCGCAGTTCCACTGCTGCCCTTTTCTAGCCACTTGACCTGGCACAGAAGGTGGATGACGTGGCACAGGCTTTGCTCCAGCCTCCACTTCTTTCTGAAGAAAGAATGGCAATACCTAGGTATGGAAAAATAGGAATAAAAAAAAATATATATATAATCAAAATTCAGACATGTACCTAAAATTTTTGGATGCCAATCTTGATGTTCCGCAAACCCTGACACAGTCCTTCTGAAAATGAAGCACCTTTCAAGGCCAAAACCACATCAAAATTTGCATAGACAAAAAACTGCATCTGATAGACTGAGGGAAAAGAAGTTGAAAACCAGATCTGGTAAAAATGAAGAGAGAAAGGCCAGGAATCAACCCTTCAAAGATTATGGAGTCTGTGGAGTGACAACCATTCCAGCAGTTCTGATCCATCTACATAGGAGGTGGATAACCCAGAAATATATATATAAAATATGTTATAATATCATTATATAATTATACATATATAAAATATTATTAATTATACTGAACTGGACTAGAATGCAACCAAGCCAGACAACCTGACAAAGCAAGAGTACCAAAGGAGAATGGAAAACACATCCGTGAGTTTTTAAACATTTTTTTCAGCAAAGTAATTGATAATATTTATGAGACAACAAATTCACTTTTCTCACCAGATGCTATAGGTATAGCATTCGTGCAGATAGCTCAGCAGTAATTCAAGGAGCCAAGCTATCAGCTAGGCCTCTTTCTCATTTAGATGTATACAATGTCTGCATACCACAGAACTGGGACATTTAAGGATTAAATATCATTTCCTTATGCTGCAAACGGCTAGCATGGTGAAACAAAACACTGAGTAGAAATCAATTTGAAGTAGAAAAAAATGTCACTGGCTAAATGTCAGCTGTACAATCATCATGAAAAATTTCTGAGTGCCCTTTCAGCAGTAGAACCATCGCTGAATCAAAATAGCTCACTTGACAGTACTCCAGACTGTTAATAACTGGCTTCCAATTTCTAAATAGCCTGCAAATTAATGACCTTGTCATTTTCTCAATCATCAGGGTATCTTCCCAAAAGCAGTATGTCAGTGACTTCCTTCAGCTCAGAGAGCACTAGCCTCAAGGACTGAGTCACAACAATATTAACCTCACCCAAACACACTCAGGAACAGAGTAGCCTCATCTAATGTTCCTTCTCATCATGCCAGTACATTTGTTCATAAAGAAAATCTACATCCACAGAAAATACAAGATCATGGCTGAGGCAAGGCAGACCCTCTTTCTTGAGAGTCTTTTCTGCAGATATTAACTCTCACTAAGTTTTAAGTTACTTGTTAAGAATTAAAACTCTCTCATAAAAAAATCCTGTGTTCTGGTTCCCCTGGACAGTGTCTTGTGGGGCTTCCAGGTCTACAGAACCTGCAGAAATGATGACCAAAGCATTTTGGGAGAGAAAAAAAATGGATGTAAGTAAAATTCTCAATACTACTGGTCGCAGGGGAGCCCAGTTCTCCCCAGCCGCCAACACCAGCGTGCTAGGGACATATCCTGGCTATCCACACTATTGTGAAGCTTTTGAAAATTTTACATCTCATGTAAAGAAAGATTCCACAGAGAGTACATCCAGTTTCCATCCTCCCCTGAGTACAATGACAGGCATAACAATCCCCCTACTGAATAATTGTTCTCAGAACTCTGAATTTTCACCAGCCTCTGCACATCTTTATGAGGACATGGCAGTGACAGGTCCACCATACGCTACACAAATTGGATGACAGTATGTTTTTATCTTTTCGTCTTAAAGTAGGAAACATTATTCTTAATAATGTTATAAACAACAACAGTTCAATTTAGTTAGGTCATTCACTTCTCTGGAAAAGGAGGAGGGATGCTGGGCAGTGAAAGACATACAGATATGTGCATGTGTGTGCGCGCGCGTACATAAAGATCCACTCTGGATGGACTTTAGCAGCAATGCAGGGATGCTTGGCTACTATTTCACTGTTTCTCGTCGCTGCCTAACAGTCACCTTGCAGCAAATTCATAGAGCTAAGTAAAGGGGCTGTAAACTAGCTGCGGAACCTAGGCTAGCAACTCTTTGCTGTACACAGAAGCTCGACATCTCTTTTCAGTCACTAACTACATCACCAGGGAACAATCACGTCCTGCATAAATAGCTATTTATCATGTCCAAAACTGAGATGGGTACATCTGTGCATATTGATACAGTATAATCACATGACTTCTTTGAAATACAAGACAGCAGAGCATGATTCAAGTTTAGGCAAACTTTTCTTTTACTTTCTAAAGCTTCAGAAAAGAAAAATCTTCACAACAAGAACACTAGTCTCAAATCCCACACCACAGATTCCAGTAGTTGTAGCTTTGTCATCACCTTTACTGTAGAAAGCAAACCAGAGGCCTACGTTATCACTTATCACTCAGAAATTAGCATTTGCAGCGTAAAATTACAGACACAGTTATTTGATCAGTTCATTACAAATTCCCAATTGTGTCTTTTGAATAGGATTTCTTTGGTATAGGACAGGAAACTTAGCCGAATTTTAAACTAAATGATTATTCAACATCTAACACCTTTGATAAGAGATTCCACCCTGCATAACTGGCCTAAAAATTAATCTTAACTTGTCTTCAGCAGCAGCCATTTCACAGAGAATTTCCACAGTACTAGCTAAATGCTAAATTGCTACACCATTTAGTTTGTTTTACAGGACAGATTTAACCTTTACAAATATTTCTCTCATATGTTCTATAGAAGTGCCTGCAGCAGGTCCACACGACTGTTTCCTTCATTCAAGCAAAGATGCTATCATGAGATTTTTTATTAGTTTCCAGGCACCCAAATTCTAGTGAGTACAGACTGACCTACTCTTTATTCCAAGTCAATTAGTTATCTTCAGGAACTGTAATACATGATTAAGTATGATATAGGCAATGCAAAAGGCTGTAGAGTTAGATATGTCCATACCACTGTGATTATCTAGTTCCTTTAAGTTCAGACACCAAACACGGGAAAAAAAAACTTCAACACTACAAACCACTGGGAGTTTAGGGTTTTGGTCAGCATCTCATCCAATACATCTGAATTTCTCATTTAGTTCTAGGTGATTTTTTTTTTTTGGTAGAATCTATGCACTGAAAATTTTTTCAGCTGCTGTACATTGACACAGGCAGCAAACCCTGCACCTAGCCTGATCTACATCATCACTGATTTGATTCTGGTATATCAAGATTCAACCCTGCAAGGAACTCTTCACAGCGAGATCTATTTAACAGCTCCATTAGTGATTCATTGATATCTGTGTTGAAAACAGAGTCAAAGTTTCCATTCACATAGGCTTCATTTTCCAGTTGAAAACTACTCATCAAATCCTGTATCCACTTGAGTTCCTCAGAAAGTTCTTGACTGAGCGATTCATACTGACTCTGCAGATCAGCATATTTCCCAGTTATGCCTGTAAGACTAGCGCCTACAGTCTTGATATCATCTTGTAGATGTCTCTTCAGGGATTCAATTTTACGGTATTCATACTTCAGCTGAGACAGCTTGTGCCTCACGCTTTCATTCTCTTCTTTATACCAAGCTTCTTTCTCATTATAAATGGAAACCAGAGCATCCATGTCCTCCTGCAAGGAATCGTGGGATGCAGCCAAAGTGCTGAAACCCTGTTCCATAAGTGAAATGTCTTCTACTACCCGGGCAAAGCGCTCAAAGTTGATGTAGGTGTTATTGGGAGGCATACTCGAATGGCACTTTATGGTGTACTCTCTCAGGCGTTTTGTCTTCAGCTGTGTGTTCTCAACCTTCTTGTTTTCTTGGACTTTTGTTTCTTCTTTCAGCTGGTGAGTCGTCAGACAGAGGAACCAATATTACTGAACATTTACAAGACAGTGCAGTAATTCACAAACTCTACACAAAGGATGCAGCCTGAACTTCCACAATGCTGGGAGATTCTTTGCTCCCACAGATCTTTCTTCATGCATTTGATTAAAAGAAAAGAAAACAAACACCACACACACAAACCCAAAAATGATTGCGATAAACCATGTGTGTTTCATTCCAATGGGATAAGTGTAAATAACAGGGCTGCAGTTTATTTTCATGTTAATTTTTCACAGTTAACAGTCTCATAGCTATCAATATTTGTAAGAGGAAAAACAACAATCGTGAAAACACTCCAGTTAATGTTTTGTGCAATGCAGAGCAAAAACTGAATTTCAAACATCCTCGTTAGTCATGCTGAGATTAGCTAAATGCATTTTCAATAAGAGACTTATCCACAAAAGCGAGCAATGTTTATGATGAAAAGAATTTATACAGACATAAGAATGTAAGCAAATCACCACACTTGGTACAGCAGTTATATCTTGAGAGAAATTATATTTTCCACATTGGCTGTAGTCAACTTTCAACTCAACAAAGCACTAAACCCGAGACGTAGTATATGTGCATGCAAACAGAGCAAATGCAAAGCGTAGTCTAATGTAGGACACTAAGTGCAACAAACATGAAAGCTTTATCCTCCTCTTTTTGAAAGTTATGATAATAAAAGTAGTAATTTGCAGAAATCCAAGGATTTAGACAATTTCTTTCCAGTGCATCTCACTGAGACACCGAGGGTCTCTGAGTACTTAGAGGACATTTTTCCATTTAACACACCAATAAGGGTGAAAGTATTATCTCTGCTTTGCTCATGGTAAAGAGTAACATTTGCCTCTTTTTTCAGTCTTACCGTTATCCACGGATGAGACAGAGCTTCCTGAATTGTAAGCCGTTTCCTAAAAAAAAAAAACCACAAAAAACCCCCCATAGACTTGAATGAGAAATACCTTGTACACAAGTCCATCGACCCACACTTCTCCCAGGCTTCGTATGAAGCATTTATCAAGATAATGCCAGAACTAACTGTCAAATTTCTGGGTTATGTTTCTCCATGAAGCAGATTGCTTTTGTGTAGTTTAGTAACTGTCCTAAATTTCAGTAAGGAGCTGTCCTCACTCCACACAATTTTAATTCTTACTTGATCGAAATCTACCTGTATTTTTGTGTACCCTTCCATAAAAAGTGATAAAATATGACTTTGTTCTGTTCATCCTACATGCTTAAAAAATAAATTCTCTCTATACACCTTTACTACAACTGTGTCTGAATCAAGGTATACAACATGAATTATATCAAAACTGTCCTTTGCAACACTGTATTACATCACTGCAGAAGCTGCCACTTCCTGAAAGCAACATTTCTGAGAGGAATACTTCAAACCTAATGAAACCTGATCAATCCTAAGTTCCTTCTGCATTGTGGCAGTTCAGTGAACAGCACATTGAGAGCTCTGAGAAGCAAAGATAGAAACACCACACTGCACAGGGACTGCCTCTGTACATGGGACAAACAGCAGTATCACTGACTTGTCCTTTCTTAAAAGGAGGTTGCTAGACCTGTGCAAACCTCTTGTCAAACCCCAGCTACTCTAACCTATTCCAAGGCCTGAGGATTTGCAGAAATCTTGACCAAACAGCTTGCCTCTTTCTAATATCTATATTCTCCCCTAATGAAGCCACTAGAAAGAACTGCAATGGCCTGACCTCCCTCCAGGACAAAGAGGGTTATGGGGAAGGAGACACTACTTATGCATGCGCTTTATTAAAAGCAAGAAAAAAACCTTTAAAAAAGGTCTATGGTTCCTATGAACTGGGAATAAAGATCTGCACAGCTGTCTCAAATTCTAGGTGACTGCGACAGATGCAGAGGGACATAAGGAACAATTCCGCTATGAGCACACATTAAGATTTTTCTGCCCTTGCACCATTAGGAACTTATTCTGGGGTCACGTCACCTGCTTGCAAGCAGTTCATAACGGACTGGACCACTGGAGTGGTAGTTACCCAGAACTAGAGATTTTGCACACCATTTTTGGCCCTTCGCCTACAACCTGTTGTACCAGCTGGACTCAGGTGAGAATTCAGTCCTGAAAGGGAAATTTAACTGAGGAGATTTTGGTTCCTTTTGTTAGGGCTTCTGGGCGCAGTGATTAACTAGGGACACAGCAGCAGCACTTTGCCTCCTGTCTGGCTCTTGAATGGCAATACACACTGCAGGGAAAGCTTTTCAGATTACTCATCAGGCTCCATTTCACCAGGTTTGTCTTAAAGACAGATGGATCCTTCTGGATTTTCACTTACCGTGTATCTTTCACCAGGAGTTTCTGAATAAAGTCTTTTGCCAGGTCACTGGTATTGCTGAAAAATTCTTCATCAAATTCATAATTCACAGCTGTGATGTTGGCAAGCGTTTCTTGTTTAGTTTCTCCAAGGAAAGGTGATGCACCACTAAGCCTAGATAAGCCAGAAAGAAGAATCTATTGGAAAAATAAACAGCAGAGGTCCCCTGATGAAATTACAGTGACTGTGTAACATACTCTCAGGACATTTGTGGATCTTGTGTTGTAGCAGCCATACCACGTGGGAAATAACAGGTCCGGCTTTGGCTCACTACATCTGTGGTTATGACTCAGGCTCATTTTGAAAGTCTCTAATGCAGCACTAATATGCACACAGATAGAAATGCACAGATTCTCTTAAGTGTCTCACTGAAGTCATTGCTAATCAAAGTAGAAAAAGCTTCAGCCGAGGAGTCTCTATCCCTGTGAGCCCACAAACACTACCGAGCAGAAGCTTCTATTGGATTCAAGTAGATAAAGTAGTGTTTCTGTAGATTTTCTTGGGGTAGGAAAAGCCCTGCCCCTGCTGCTTTTCTGCCTGCAAAGCTACTGACAAGCTCCCTGCACAGTGGGTTCAACCAAGAGACCCTTCTCAGCTGGAACCAAAGTACCATGTGTGATCAGAAGTCAGGTGCATGACCTTGCCTAGGAGCCAACTCTGCCGGAGAGGTAGGGCCACGCCGCTCATTAAAAGGAAATAACAAATAAAAGGGCTTTGGTTGCAGTAAGTTCCAACTGTTTCTGAACAATGCAAAATTTCATTCTGTTGGCACTCTGCTCCAACTGCAAGGATATAATGGAGACATCATCATAATAGAACGTCATTCAGCAACCTTAGACAGAAAAAGCTTTCGTCCTGGTTTGCCTATGTCTCAACTGTGACTGACAACCTTCATCTTTGATGACTATTTACCTCCATAAAACCCAAGCGTCAGAACAGATTCATTACAAACTCCTCCTGCCCTGTGTTCCCTCCCCTCCCCTTCCTCCCTCCCCCAACCCACAGGGATGCTGACTTGCAAAAGTCTGGTTTACAGGAAATGTTATTTATACCAAAGAAATTGATCTCATCCCCTTTTTAAAATCTTCTGGGCTATTATTATTCTTATCTATTATGTCTGGCTTTGATAGCATAGTTTCAGGATGCAGCAGGCTCAAAACAGGACTGCAGCAAACTCCTGCAATCTAAATTGCAGTTTTGGATACTAAACTGCTTGGTTATGTGATTCCTGCTCAACAGACCTGTTACCCTGTCTGTATTGCTACTACCATGTTGACTGGGAATTTGGGGGTAAGCAGAAAGTTAGATGGGACCACCTGGGCCATTCAGCCCAGTCCCCAGCCACCACAAGTGGTTTTATCCACAGAATAAATATTTGAGTGCATAAACTATTTCCTCTCCCTCTACAATCATACAATGACACCAAAGCAGGTGACACAACAAGGCAGCATGAGTAAGGTCGTCCAATTGTCTTTGAGGCAGTACATTTCACCACACAAGCCCCAGTCAATCTCTCTTCTTAACAGGTTTTACATACTCCCTCTTAAGCTTGTGCCACAAAGAAGGCTACAAGCAGGCACCTCGCCACAGACCATGGGCATTGTTCCAAAATAAAGCTTGGAGACCTGCCCTAGAGCCTTGGTTTCTTTTCCCTTTCCCAGAACTGTGCCATGAAGCAGCTGTAATTCCATCTTCAGGCCCTTTGCTAGAAGCCAAAGCTAGCAGTGTTCTGTTCGCCTTGATTTTTTTATTTTGTTTCCTGTTCTCTTTGGCACTCAGTTTTGAGGTCTGTGAAATGGGAGGATTCTCAAACACCTAATGCAAATGACTTCTGACATATCCTGACTCAGTGCCTGTAAACATCTAACATCAGACCTCAGTAATAAAGGCTTTGCCCTTACAACCCAGTGAATCACTCCACAGGTTACTGAATTAAGGACCAGTAGGCATTTTGATCTCTTTACCTGATGATGGCATTCATTTGATTGCTGCCATGTTTGCTTAAGTAGGCAGTATCACTAAACACACCCCATTTATTCAGAATTCTTCAGAGCAAAAGGCTTTAAAATTAACAGGCAACACTAGTTAGAGGCACACAAATTTCTAGTGCATAGCATATCACGCAAGCTGACCCCTCCCATCATAAAAAGCATGCTCTCTTTTTCTGATCATTTCTAGGGAGACAATTTTCAACCTTAATTACTATAGCAATCATTACTAGTCAACCGGATAAAACAGATCTCCTACACTGGATACGGTATAGAAACCCACTTCATTATTCTGCCCCCAGGACAGAACTCTCAATGCAATATAAAAACCTCGAAAGCAGCTGGCTGGCTGTGCACTACTGTAATCTCATGGAAAGTATTCCCACCTGCTTATCTTCAGCTCCTAAGTTTTCCTCTCATCATTTATGAACATACAGAAACAGCAATTTGCAAAGTTTAATGTCCTGTCAAGGTCATGTGTCACTGAAGGCCAGACTGATGATAAAAAGCAAGGGTTTGGACAATTTTTTTAAGCTCCTTTACCTAAGCTTTGGCTCAACCATCATCCCTGTCTTTTTCTGCACCACAGGACAGAAGGGAAGTTGTTGCACTGAATCTGATTTCTCAGATCATAGCTCTTTTGGAGTCTAAGCAATTGGGTATAGCCCAAGAGTGGATTTAATTCCACTACATTTATTTTCCACACTGAAAAGACAATCCCTCCCCTTCAAGCCTCCATACTTGTACTGAGCCCTGAGCTGTGCAGTGCAAATCCTTCTAATACTAGAGCGCACCTTCTTTAAGTTTGGCAGCAAGTTAGTCCTCTGAGTGTCATAAGGAACAGCAGAAGCCCAGGGTAGGAATGTTAGGATGAGGCATTTTCAAGTATGCAGTAACCACCACGCACTGCTCCCCAGCAGTCATAGGAGCTTGATTTCAATGGAAGCAGTTAGGTCCAAGGATCCCTGACCACTTCTGTAATTCTCATATCAAACAAGAGGAAAGAATTCTTGAAGCAACAAGTGCCGTCCCTCCATTGCTTACCTCCGTTGTTACACAAGCAGTTTCACAAATTGTCAAGCTCCATCTTAAAACTCTCTTGTCTGCTTGTCCCCAGTATACCCATGGAACCCCGTTACTTTGAAAGTCTGAGCTTGTCATAATTTCCTACTTTAATTTATTCATCGCTGGATTTATTCCTCACACACTTTTCTTCTAAAAAGCATCTTCCCCCCCCCCTTGTGCTTACTGACTGCAATGACATTTCCAATCAGCCTTTGCCTTACTAGCTTTATAACAAGCCCTTTTTTCTCCTGTAAGATGAATTCTCAGTTCCTGGGGTCAACTTCTCTGCCCCTGTCCCAGCTTAAATTCACCTTTCTGAATATGGGTGACCATATTTATACATAGTAATCTAGACTGCACAGTAATCTATACAGCCACCTTTACAAGCAAATTAAAAATTCCCTATTTTCACCTGGAATAACTCACCTTGTAAATGGTACGATTACTCTTTCTGTTTCTATTCTGTCTACATCCTGGTAGCTCATAGCCCTTCTATAAGCAACCAATACACCTGGGCTTTTCCATCCTCCACCATGTGGAGCTGATGAGGTCCCATAAGAAGCAGAAATACCCAGTGATGCTAGAGACATTTGTTCTTTGTCTGCTCAGAATGCCTCTCCTTTTACCCCTTCTTTTAAACTTGAAAAGGCTGCAGGAAAACATTTGCCCATCAGACAAACCACTGCCCACCCCGTATGCGTAGATCCTTTCTTAAATGCCTAAAGGGAAGAGCTGTTTCATACTAGTGCAATAAAGGTTTAGGAATTTCAACAGGAGCATAGAAGTATTGTACTCACAGTATGTAGGTGATGACTCCTATACTCCTAAAAAACAAAAGGAGGTGAATTGCAGGGGTTCTACATGACCTGTATTCTTAACGTACACAATATGAAAAAGTCAACAGTAGCTGCTATACAGGCAGGAGAGCCATCGTGGCTTTAAACAACTGCTTACACCTCTCAAAGAATGGTGTTTCAGGGAAAATGTGAATTTTACATATACCTTCAAGTAATGTGGATATTTGAAGTTTCTTTATCTATTTCTACTCTAGCAGGTATTTACTACAGTACACATCAGGAATACAAAGAAATAGAAGCAAGGATGTTTTATTTGGGGTCATTTCTTTTTGCCTGTCTTCTCAGCAGATCAGATTAGTACGCAGGTCTCCTCTGCATGCAGTGCTCTTATAAATAAAGCCATCACAAATGCTGCAGGAACATGTTTTCTTTTAAGAGTGCTCCTCTGCAGCGGACAGTAGCAAACTGTTAACTCTGTAACTGCCATCATTAAAGTTCTTCACTGTATTTTTGCAGACATTAAATGTTTATCTTTTAATTAAAAAGAATGCATAAAAATGGAAAGACAGAACAAAGAGATATTAATTGCACTTAGGTTTTTTTGTTTTGCCTTTTTTTTAATTTGTTGCAGTAGAATAGATTCTGTTCAGAGCAAATTGGGAAAGAGTAATAGTAGAGCGGCCTGGAAAAAACAAAAGAAACCTTTAAAAACTTACCACATATCTGCAGCTAGTCCCAGCGGTTCATAGTTTACTATTTCTGGAGCTGTAAGAAAAATTTTATCAAACATCAGCAACCGAGGTGACAAATTTTTACCAGGCTGAATTGAGTAGCAGGTCAAGAATTACCAAAAGGGAGAAAGGGGGGGGCGAAGGAAAGGTAGTTACAGGATGCACTGTTTATAGTTTTAAAGCCCTGATAGAAATTCAAGTTCACAGGTGTCCAGAAAAAATTATGTAGAGTAACTTGGAGTATAACTCAATAAAAAGGGTAAAGCAGATATTATATACTAATTGCAGTGCAAATTGTAACAAATGACAAATTATTTCACCTCCCAAGGATACTGTTACCCCTAAGAACCTGAGCTTTTGTTGTGGTTTGTTTTTTTTGGTTTTTTTTTTAACTGGCACCATTAAAGCCAGTTTCTAATGGCCAGTCAGACGCAGCCCTTGGGCAAGAGACTGAAGTCATATGCCAGATTACATTGCTATCCACGTCAAACCCCATTATCTTTATAAGAAACATTTCCTCGTTGGAAAACATCCCCATATAAGACTGCATGCAAGAGAAAAGACCAAGGTGAGGTAATGAGATGAAAAAGGTGTCTCTAGCAGCTGTGTTTGACTAGAATATGAATTACAATTCTCTCCCTGCTCCCTAACCCCCAAAACCAACCCCCAAACCTCTAATTGAAACTAGTAGAAAGGAGTAGGATTAACCTGAAATCCAAGTGAGACAGATTAGAATTATGATCACTGAGTAACAAAAACAGAATCAGGTGGAAAAGTGTAAGGGGAAGTGAGAGTTTTGTACGCTCAACAGGTCTAAAGTGTGAGGCAGTTTTATCTAGAAAGCAATGGGAGAGATACCCATGTAATTGCGTACCTGTGTACTACAACACAGAGCTTACTTGCCCCAGGCAACAAGTAAAAACTATAATTTGTATTTGCAGGGTTTCACAATCTCAATCCTGAATTTACATCTCTAAATACTTATTTTGCAGCAACTTACTCTCATAGGAGTAGCACGTCTGGTTTATGGAAAAGCACCTTTTGCCTATTCCAGAAAAACAAAGTAAACCTCCAGATTTAGGTCACCTTGATACAAATGAGATTGAAACTACCTCTATCCCTCACTTCTTAACTTCGAAAAGATGTCTCAACTTCCTCATGGAACTTGCAACACGAGACCAAGGAACGAGTTGGTCACTCACCTACAAATTCTGGAGTTCCAAAAATGTTTTTAAATTCAACTCCATCTTCTATTTTGTGAGCCAGGCCAAAGTCAATTAGTTTGATGTGTGGAATAGGGATATTCTTGTCTAGAAGCATAATGTTTTCAGGCTAAAAATAGCAAAACATAGATCTTTGTTATTATAATCTTAATATCTTTGGAAAGTAACAGAGTTCAAGTGCTTTTTTTTCTTTATATACACAACACTAGAACGAGATACACATACCTGTGCCTAACCATTTAAAATTCATTCTCTTGATAAAGGGATGACAACTGGGAAATCTGACATCATTGAATGGACCAGAATTTCATAAAAGCAAAGCAAATGCAATAAAAGTAATACTTTCATGCCTTTAATTCCATCTCACACAAAATCTGCCTTTCTCTATCTTCCTGTTAGCACTCCTAAGATTATTTTCTTAATGATGGCTATTGCCAGGATGAAAAGAAGATACCCTTGTTTTCACAGAGACAGAAGTTTTTCACACAGCTGAATGTTGTTCCCTAATCTGACAAGATATGGCACTAGATTATCCCGGTCCAGCAGCATTGTGATATAACACAAAGTGGAAGCTCAGTTTATCTTGCCCACTCTTAAAACAGAAAATCTATCCCTGGCACACAGGGCCTCCTGAGAAGATGTTGCACCCTGACCCCCATGAATTTGCCTCAGTTACACCAACTGGTGCACACATAAGAGCAGCTAGCAGGTAGCTGAAGCAGTGCAGATACCTGGTGCAGAGACAGAGTGCCATTGCTTGATCCTGAGGGAGAGCTGCACCACTGAATATTTTGACTGACAGCAATTTTAGTGATCTGCTCTTGGAATTTCTACTGGGGACAACCTCACTATTTCTGCCCAGCCATCCCTATACTGTATTGTAACCCACTGGAAGATGTCTTATCAAATGCTTCTTGAGGGATTCTAGTCACATCTGAACCTACTTAGGGAAGGAAAATGCTCTTCTCTGAGACTAAATTCACAGCTGCAATAACAAGGCCAGGAAAGATCCAAGACTTAGTATCTGAACAGTCCAAAAAATGGAAGGAGTTGGGATCAGAGGTCGAAGCTCATATATGATAGTAAGCTATTCAAAGAACATATTTCTGACAGCATTGTAGGGAAAAGCCAAAGCTAGAACTGTGAAAATAAAGCTAACTTTTTTGACCACAGACTTTGACTTTCTTTACTAGATATAACAGATGTTTGATAGACTTATTTCTTCAATTAAATTTCTCAGCCTTAGTTACTCCCTACCATTGCCCTATTTCACAGGTTCCACAGTAAACTATAGATTCAATTTATCTCCCATGAAGAGCTTTAATGCATTAATTTATCATAACTTAATCATAAGCTCAACAGCAACAGTGAGACAGTTTGACTCCCTGCTGGCAGCTGCCTGGCCTTTTCACAGCAAATCCTAACGTGGAAGCAGCCCCTGCTAACACAGTCTCAGTCAGAGCTGCACTGGGAAAGAGAGCATATGAATAATTTATTGTCATAGTCACTGGACCAAGAATATTTTAGTCTCAGGCTAACAAGTCTGGTTTTCTTCCATTGATCTAGGGCATATGTGTTCACCCCAGATACATGATGTAAGCTTGTTTAGAGCAAGCAAACAGAACAGACTGAAATGGCAACAAGTCACAGTCACTACCTCTTGGACTGTTTTATTCCTTAGGCAGTTAGTCACTGTAGCTCCACTACAGTTGATGGAGCCCTGTCAAGCGACAAGATAATTATGAATCATCCTCTATCTAATCAGATCACTGCTTAAAACTATGTGTCTAATTTAACACTAGCAAAACTCCAAACCCAGTCCTATAAAACCTAGGAGAGTTATTCTGTGAATATGTTTTAGGTCATTTGACATTCGCTATCAGTGAAATGATTCTGTTCTTACCCTTTCTGATTTCTATCTTGTATTTCTTGTAACATCTTCATTGACCACTTGACATTACTGGTATTAAATATCAAAATTAGTAGCTAGGGATTAGTATAGAGAAAGTTGCATCCTATATTCTCACAATAATTTCATACTATTGGATATTACACTGTTTTCTAATACACAGTGAAAACTTTCAGTCTTTGGCTTCTGGATTCATGTAGTAATTTCAAAATCAAGTGCACATCCTTTATGTGTTCACACATCTCCTATGCTTTTTCACATGCGCCCTGTGAAGATTTGGACAGTAGTTTGCTAACCAGTTTCTTACGTTAGAGGTGATTTGCAACAACTACATACATGCTATTAACACTGACTCAGGACCAAGCAATCTAAGACAGAGCCAGCATTAGGCACACATTTGCCACAACGAATCAGCATATATACCCTGAGAATCTGGGAGGAGCCTATCTATAGCACACACGTAGTTAGTAATAGTAATAAACTAACCTGGATTTAAAGTTAGGACAAGGAACATGTAATCTAGCAGTAGAGTTTCTTCCTTTTTCCTTCATTTTAAAACAGTTCCCTCCTCTCTTTTATTCTACTTTCTCCTAGGGCGTAAGTGCATTTTGAATGTATTTCCGGAAGTAGCCAGTTCTGTGGCTGTGAGTCTGCTACTGAGAAAGCACTTTCTTCTAGTCTCAGGAGTTTCATTCCCAAGGACAAAAGACTCCTAGCTTCCGAGAAGCACGTTCACCTAGGTAGGCCACAATCAAAAGGAGAGAGAGTGTCTCTTCTGTATTGTCTAAGCCAGTTGTACTGATATTAAAGTCAAGGACCAAAGCTATAGATGTCACCTGACATGGTAAGAGAAGAGCTCTCCAAGATGTGCTTTCTAGGCCCTAAGCAGCTAAGAAAACAAGAAGTCTTTCTCTTAACCAAACTCCACTGGATGGCACATACTCCTCATGTAATTCTAAACATGGTAGCGACTGGAAACAGCAACAGTTGCTTGTAGGTGGACCTAGTCCTCCTCTTCCCAAAAATGTATTTCTTCTGTACATCATTCTTTATTTATTTATTTTTACAACAACATGCTTTGGATGATATCACAAATGCAAACAGCTGAAGGATGAAGACTTACAATTTCTTTTCCTCTGTCAGAAAATATATAAGGCCATTCAAAAGTTATCACAGGCCTGATAAAGGACATTGTCTTCCTTGGAGTACTCAGCTGTGAAATGCATTTAAAAGGTCTTACCCATTATTTTAGGCATGCTATCAAATACAGATATCTAATAAATTGTAGAAGGTACAGCCCAGCATTAACAAACAACAACAACAAGTCTAAATCAGCATCTTTACCTTTAAATCAAAGTGAGCAATTTTCTTAGAGTGAAGGTAATTCACACCATCCAAAATCTGCTTGATAAATCTGGTTGCTTCCTCTTCACTCAGAGACTCCTTCTGTGCCAGGAAGTCAAAAAGTTCTCCTCCAGAAACCCTGCAAAACACACCAGAAAACATCCTGTTATCTACTGCATCGTAATACATAAAATAAATGTAAGCACAGAAAACTAAAGTAACAAAAAGCCTCCAGACAGTTAGAAAAAGGCCACTTTGCAGACAATCTAGAGTTTTGTGTTCTGGTCCCAGGTGTGCCAAAACTTCCTTTTGATTCCAGCTCTCCCCCCTGTAAATTCGGGACTAGCTTTCTCCAATTCATTGATGCTGCAAGGTTTGATTCATCAAGGATCATAAAGGACCAAAAAAGGTACCTTGTTTGATGAATCTACAGACATACATATTTCAATAGGTCAACTTAGATGTTAACCACCTCAACTGTTATTTTTTAACATTTTCATTTTGGATGGGACAGAAGAAATAGAACAAGTTGTAGTAGTCAGTAACTGTTAAAGAATTACTTCTCTTATCGGTTACCAGCAGAAATATGGGGCGATAAGATCTGCCAACAGAATCTCTTTTCAGGACAGCCATTACACTGTTCTAATATAGATTCTTGCCTGACCTGACAGGAAAGCACTTATTTTGTGCTGAATTTTTAAAAACAAAGCAGATTGTAGCAACTTGTAAGGTACCTAAAATTGTTTTCCCAAGTCGAGGAAGTGCTATTAGTTACTATGAGTTTTCACATCAAAATTGAAATACATTCCATGCATATTTAGTACATAAGACTTCTATTTTCAATTTTGTGCCTTGTATTGAGAGCTCCAGTGCTGGTTTTCTACATATTATGAAACAAGGTGATCCAGATACCGAACTGGGTATTGTTTGCAACTGTTATTCATAATTATGCTTACTTTTGTTGTTTTCAGTTCACAATGTCCATGATATTACTGATTTATTCTCATTCAAATTTACTGTTGGGGGCACCCGCAAAGCAGTTGTTGCTCTTGGGCTCAGGTGTACCACCCATCTGTGCGCACCATTTGGAGTGCAAGCACAAGACTTGAGAGATCCAACAGCCATTTTGGAAAATAAGCTTTTGGGCCTGTTGTCTGATGAAACGCCTGTAAAAACTGGCAGGTTCAAATGCTTTGAGTTAACTAAGTGCCATGACTCGCAGGCAAGATAGATCACACTGTGCGCTGCAGATGTCTTTCATGCAATCATTCCTCTGACCCCAGGCTCCTACACAACACTGATGGTGATTCCCTACTGTTGAGCAGTTTGCTCGCTCCCCCCCACAGTGGGATGGAGGGAAGAGAATCAAAAAGAAAAAGGTAAAACTTGTGGGTTGAGATAAAGGCAGTTTAACAGGACAGAAAAGGAAGATGATAATAAATAAATAAATAATAATAATAAAACATACACGACAAGCAATGCACAGCACAATTGCTCACCACCTGAAGCCGATGCTCAGCTAGATCCTGAGCCATGCCACTTCCAGGCCAACTCCTACAGTTATATACTGAGCATGACATTACATGCTATGGACTATCATCCCTTTGGCCAGTTTGGGTCAGCTGTTCTGGCCCCGTCCCCTCCCAGCTTCTTGGGTGCCCCTTCCCTTCTCGTTGGCAGGCCAGTGTGAGAAGCTGAAAAAGCCCTTGATTGCCTGGCAACAACTAAAACATCAGTGTGTTATCAACATTATTCTCATCTGAAAACACAGCACTATACCCGCTGCTAATAAGAAAATTTAACTCTGTCCCAGCCAAATTCAGGACACCTATTCTGCCTCTTTCAGGGTAAACTATTGTAAACAGCCACAAAACCTGAAAGAGAAATCACCTGCAAGCAAGAACAACATGTCAAAAGTCAAAGACAAAGGGCTTATTCCTTAGCTTCTACTGTTTCTGTGGGTGTCAGCATACCTCACTGTTCCAAAGGCAGAGATTTACACAGGGCCTATTGACTTGAGCATTGATTAGGGGATATGTTTTTACAGCTCCCACTTAGTCAGAAACTTTCTAAGTGACATGAGGCAGGATACTTCACCTGGGCAGAAGTCACCTCACTTCACCTGGGCAGAAGTCACTTGATGCTTTAATTGGCTAAATGGCTGGAAAACAAAAATAAACTTCTGTGACCCAGGAATATGTTGCAACTGCTGCCCCTGACTGCCACCTTCTCCTTCCTATTAATCTCAGTTACTCAGCCTGTGAGACTCTTAATTGGTCTCTGATTTTCTTTTTAGGTGACACATTCCAAGGGTCCAAGCACTACTATCAGCCTTGCTGGACAGGTTTTGTTTTACCCTGTGCATTTCAGGAGCCAGGGAACATTGCCTCCTTTCCATATTGTAGTAGGTTTCAGGGCCTTGGTTCATTAGTTTAAAAATTATTACAGCTGGCTGTAATAATGTGACAAGCCAGCAGAGAAATCTGTAAGTAACACCTGGTGGTCTCTTGGTGATATCCGTGTACGGAGAGCAGGCAAGTCCCATTTCCTTAATGATTTCTATTCAAACTGCACTTAAGTAATCACCTCTGGCAGGCAGTATGGCCCAGTCATCAGGAAGCCAGCTGTACTGGGATACTTTCTTGTACTTACCTGGAATTTAACCATGTAGGCACACTACTCTCTCCTCCTCTTTTACCCTGTAAAATCTCCTTGGTTCCTTAAGGTGGACTCTCTAATCAGAACTAAGAAGAAAAACCTTCTCTCTGTTGGCCAGACCAACAGCCCACATAGCCCTCCTGCACCAGCAAAAGAAGATACCACTTAAGGAGAGCACAGAAGCAGAGCCACTTTGTGAAAGCCATTCCCCTCACCTTTCCCTGGCACAGAGGATTGTGCTAAGGATATTAAAGGATACCTTCCTGCCTGGAGGAGACCAGCAACTTTCTTTTGAGGAATCTCCTTTGCTACACAAAGGAATGTCGGGAAATTGTTTAGCTGCCCGGACTAGAGGTACTTAATTCCCCTTTTCTTGCTGCCCCTACAAGTGATCACTTCAAACAGTTGGGTTAGTCGCTCAGAGCACACGAGGGATTTTGCCCCAACGGCAACCTCAGCAACATCCTGGGCAACACTAAAGAAATGCTACAGCCTGAAGAACAAGGATCACAGGAGACTGACTTGCTAGCTCCTTGCTACATTTTCCCTCTTCTCTCTAGTTCACATTAACCTTGAAATAGGCTAGGCAGGGGGAAATTCCAAAGTACAGAACACAACATAAAAATAAAAAAGGAAAACAAAAAAGATTCACGGAGTCTGAAGTCCCTCTGTTACTTTATCAGCAAAAAGTTCCCTCTTACAACGACGACATGAGCATTTCTGCAGTCTCTTGTGGTATAGCCTAAGACATTAGCCTAAGCTGCAGAGATCTTGAGTAATCTAAATGAAAATTCAGCAGAAGAGATGTGATGATGTCTCATTAAAAAAGATTAAGGCTTTAAAAACAGGTTTGAGTAAATTGTAGAAAGAGAGCGGTAAGCAGTTTAGTGCAAGATTATTCTTATCCAAGTTATACATCTGAACTCAGAGAAACCCTCAGGCACAAGAGGCTTAGCAATCCCAAAAGCCAGCCATTATGGAATCCCAGAAAAAAAAAAGCAGTTCAGCACTAACTCCTTCACAGTAAAACACTCATAACTGCACTACAAATTACATTTGAACAGCCAGGGAGGTGTGTTTTCTAAATCAGCATCACCTGTAAAAGAGCAGATGTTCCTTTCTCAAAGGACCTTTGGTTACAGAAAAATCCCTTCCTCTGGTTCCATCTCTTTGCCTTTTACCATGTCACCTTATTTCCACGGCAAACAAAGCAGCAAACAAATGATACCTTTGCTCTTCCTCCAAAGTCCAATAAAAGATGAATGACAATGCTACCTTACTTCTTGGAAACAGCTGTTTATTTTGTGTACACAACCTTGACACTTACCAGCAGAGGAGACTGGCATATCAATCAAACCTGCCTCCAGGCTGCTTTTGTTTGGGCAAAGCGGCCTCAAGGCAGGGCCCAAGCAACAGAGAACAGCAAGGTCACAAAAAACTGTGGGGAGCATATACCTGAACAATGTGCACAAGGAAGGGCAAACCGTGTACCTGCCAAACCGCACGTAGCGGCAGTGGACTTGGCAATGGTCTTCCTGCTCTTGAACAGGAGAAACAGCACCTGTAGAATCAAGCCCTGTGTAAAGGGGAGATAGTCATGTCTGTGCCAGCGAGTTTGGGAGAGGGGTCAACATTTTAGCCAAAGCATCTTTTAAACACCAGGGTAGCTCCTTCAATTAATCAAGAATATCGGAGACATTGTTTTGAAGCTGAAGTCCACTGTAGCTTAATGTAAGATTAATTGACCAGGTGCTGTAACACTTATTTTGATAAACTACAGGGAGTACGAGACACTGATATCAGAGTGTCAGGAGGAGAGATCATCTGTTTACAGAGAGAATTTAATTATCTTTATTAGAAATTATCATCCTCAATTTGTATACAGCAACTAAATACAGTGGCCTTAATCAGGTCAAACTCTGTTGCACCCAGCCTTTTAAAAGTACAATAAGCTACAGCCTGACAAGAGGACATACAAACCGTGTCAGGCCATGCGAGGACAGGAAAAAAACAAAACGGTAATGAAAAGGGAGGTGGTTTTAGCACAAAGTAGCTGCCAGTCAGAAAAAGCAGGATCCTTTCCTGTCTTCCAGTGCATGGCTACAGAGACCAACATTTGGCCATAGACATATACTTAAAAATTAACAGATGCTTATCATCACTCATAGGCCATCTGTCAGCAGTCACATTAATCTCCAGGAATGCTCCCTGGCCTAAATGCTGGCTCCCCTGGAAAGCTAGTGGTTATTTCACCTCACTCAGGGATCAAAGCCTCATTGCCTGGATTCCATACACAAAGTCAAAGCCAGGTGCCCTAGGGAACATGTGGTCTACATAACTTCAGCCTTGGTGTCCCTGTATTTCGTGCTTCATGCACAGAAAAAAATTGCATCATTTACTCATTACCTAAAAATTGTACTAAGTAGAAGACCTCAGGCTGTTCTCCTTGCTTACAGCTTTACTTTAGTACCATGAATTGATAGATAAAGGATATGGCATCTTCTGCACAGCTCCTCTAAGACTCAGAGCTTGGTAAACTAGATGATACTGATTCCACAAAAGAGCAGGACACAGCCCAAAAAAAGCTTAAATTGATGTCTGTCTGCCTTCACTACATGACAAAGTTCACCCCCTTAGGCCAAGACCATACATTCTGATCAGCAAGGCTCCATTTATTACAAGAGCTATTTCCATTCCTGGCTCTGATGTGCACAACCAAACAATTCTCCCCTCTGCTTCGTGTGACAGTGTTCAGGTTTCCCCCGGTTCTCAGTGAAGATTAGGAAGGCTGAGCCACACAAATACACACAGATACAAATCTACACATGTACTAAGATAATTTACATCCCTTTCAACTCCTTAAGGTAGATCAACAGCACACACTATGAACTGTGCAGAAGGAGATGCTTTGGACATAGGTCTATATGATCATCTGTGCACACAGAGTTACTCACTTTTATTACAGTCTTGATCCTCAGGCACAAAGCATCTGCATCCAAATTCATTATCCCAGGATAAGTTGGGTATAAACAGACCCAATCACTTGATGCCTCCCCTTATTTTATCTCTTTACAAAAGTGACATAATTTTATTATGGCACTTTTTTTAGTCAGTAATTTATATTAGGCAACTGCAGAGTTTTCTTGAAATGACTCTCAAACTAACACATTAACAGTAACACTATTAAATTTGGGGACATCCAAGTGTTCAACAGCACTCAACTGCAAGTGCAATGCAGAGAAGCAACTGATCTTTCTGTGACCTCCCAGCCACTACAGGTCAAATCTAATATGCATCAGAATGGCTCACAAACAGTACCAACAATAGGAAGCGAAACAGCAGCAGGCAACTTAGTTCCCCCTCGACTTCACAGTGAAGAATTTGCATCCGATGTGAGCAGGGGAAAATGAAATTAATTACATGACCTACCTAGAGCGATGACAGTTTCCTGTAGCGTCTAACACTTCGGTACATTCAGTCTACCTGATAGATCAGTTATTTAATAATCTTCCCTTGGTATTGCACACTAGTAATCCTGAAAACTACTGCAACTGGTTTATGTATCCTGCTCTAGCTCTGCTAAAGCAACTCTTTGTTCTTTTTGGGTATCACTTGGCCCCTCTCACAAAACCTCTACTTTAGCCTCTGCAATATAAGCTGAAGTCACATAAACAGGAATAACTCTTCCAATGTCATTTTGACTCATATCGGCTTGCAAGGCCAGGAGGCAACAATGCTATTTACACAGAGCAAAGCTCTCCTGGCCAGGCTAGAAAGAAATATTTCTTATTTATAAAAATCGTCCTCCTACTCCTCTTCATCGTTAGGCTGCTTCTACATCACATTCCATTTTACAAAAGTGAAGAAATTCCATCACACATATGTTAGTGTCAGCATTGAAGCGACTGTGTAAACTTTACCCTCCACACAGGTTTCAGATTAACGTCACATAACCAACCCCTGCATGCAATCCCCAAAACACGACAACTTTGAAACACCGTTGAAATGATATGACAGCTTTCCAAATCATGGTCAGGCATGTCTGTCCAAATGACGGACTTTAAGAATCTCAAGCCAGGCAGTAGAAACAGGCAGAATGCATTCAAAACAAGGTGTGTTATAAGAGATTACATTATTAGCCCATGGTCTCCATCTGTCTCAAATGTTTCACCTCGGTTTCATCAAACATACAGGAAGGGCAATAGGGTGTAAGAAATAGCTGATGTTTTTGGGATGTAGTATTTCTGGGCTGATGAAACAAATAGCCAAACAGAATTCACCCAGGGAATTTAATAGCTATTAGAGACTGGCAATTTTGATACTGCTTCAAATTCTAATAAACTGGCATTTCTCTACCTAGTAACACCTATTAGCCTGGTGTTCTCACTTCCTTTCAGTCAATAAGATTAAATACAGACAAAACTATCAAAGGTGACTCCCCAAAACGCAAACCCATGTTCCAGCTGAGCAAAGACTCCTTAGCCAAGGCTCTGCTAAGATGATTCCTCACCACTGCTTCAGCTTCCCTGGGCTGTGCATTTATTCTTCCATGCAGGGACACACACAGGTTCTGCAGAATAAGCCGCTGTTCCCTCAGTCTGGACAGAGAAGCTGTTCCTAGTTGGTTTTAAATCTCCTCTTAAATACCACAAACCAGTTTGCATTACATAGCCAAATATGTCTGATAGTCATCCTAAACCAGTAGCCTGGCTATGCAGTGGGTCACAACGCAGGGGTGAGCCTACAGCAGTCCACAGATCCGCTGGTTGGAGGGTGTTCACTTGTCAGCAGGATCTAAATGGCAGGGGTATTCCCCCATTACATCAAGGAAATGAGAAGAGCGAGCAGCTCTCCTTCACTCCCACCCTGCCGCTACTCATCCTCCATAGCCAAAGTCTAGGGATTTAAAAAAAAACCCTCTTCCCTTCCTCCCATCTTTTCCCCTAGTGTCCTCTAAATGAGGAAAATATGGGAATAGTGAGAATGGTTCCAAATTTTGCAAAGGACTTGAAGGGTTCATATGCATTGAAAGAGATAAGAGCAGAAAGAAAAATAAAATGAGCATTCAGCAGCCACTTGTGCTTCCTCATGTCAGGGCAGCACTATGCAGACATGAGGTAATCCCTCTGTTAGTAAACTGTTTTCAAGTTGACAACACTCAGTAACAATGGCCTTGGCTGACGTTAAGGTTAACCTGTATCCCCAGGGCACATGGATGAACTGGGGGCCTGTTTACCAGCAACCTCAGTCAATTCTCCTGCCAAGATCTGCAAGGCCTGAGAACACAACAGCTCCATTTTAACGGTGCCTCTATGTTCTGGCAGCCTCTGCAGCCCTTTCCGGTTCCTATTTACTTCATCCTACCCCAGAGGGTAGGAAGTCCCCTTACTCACAGCTCAAGGATGAGGACCACATCCGTCTTGTTCTCATAGATGTCATGCAACTGGATGATGTTGGCATGCAGAATCTGCTGCAGAATAGTAACCTCCCGTTCAATTTCCTCACGTCTCACTCCACGACGGCTGGCCCGACTCTGACGTTTTTTAATGAACTTAGCAGCATACTCCATACCGGTGCTTTTTTCTCGACATTTCTTCACTATAGCAAACTGGCCACTGCAAGGACAAGAAGATAACAAAAATTCTCTTAAAGCTTCCCAAATGAGCCACTGACATACATATCTTGATCCTGCAACCCCTGAGCAACACTGCTAACCATACGAGCTTGTTCTTGGTACAATAGTGAGGACTGTCAGAATTCTGCAGTTAGTCACTACAGCATAACAAGGTAGCCTCCTGCTGTTGTCTGAAATTTAGTAAAACCAAGCAATGTCTGACAAGAAGGAAGAAGAGATGTTACAATCTCTAAAAAACAGTTCATGTTTAAATGAATAAGATCTGACTCAAAAGATTCAAATTACCACTCCTTCACTGGGTAATGCTTAAGGCATTCAAGTCTGCAACACACCACTGAATGTTCTGACAGGACACGCATGCATTAAAGTATTTCCCTTAAGAATAATCTCTCAGAAAAGAACTCAAGGGATCGATAACCCTTTGGAAATGTAGAACTGGCATCCAGTAACCAATTTTCAAGTAAGAGAATGGTTTATGCACATTTCTGCACTTCACTTGATAATTTAGCTGTAAATGTAACAAAAGTAAGGGCAGCTTTCTCACTGCACATTAAGGACAAAGTTTCGCACTGTACCAAATAGTAAAGCAGCTGCATTAAAGTTTAAAAGGCACGTAGCTGCCATTTGCCAATAAAATTTTCCTCACTGTGGCTCCTAAAGTAAAACCTTCCAGTCCAACTGTAAAATTTTCCCTTTAACTCCTAAGAGGGAAACAGATATAGAGGTCAGATGATTAACTCAAATAATAGTAACCCTGCAGGTTGCAACCTTTTGTCAGTGGTGGGAATCCTTTAAGATGAGACAATTGTTACTGACTCTTCAACAGGCAAGTAGGAGACCCTGCTTTGTTGTTCTTTGTGTGAGCTTTTCTTTCTTCATCATGCCCTTCAGAGTCACTGTTGGAACTTAGAGAAGGCACCATCTCCACAAAGCTGATGTTCCCTCCCTCTCAACTGTCTTCGAAAAAATAACTGTAATCAAGCTGAGAGATGGTCTTATCAAAATTAAGAAAAGTGGTATGCAGTTAAAGCAGGATTTGAGTCATCTGAATTCTACATAAGGCCAGAATGTGGAAGGAAATAGTGATTATTCAGAGGATCCTTTTGTTCATCCCATTCGGAAGGGACAAGGACAACAGAGTTTTATCTTAGAAGTGTTTAATCACACTAAAATCACAGACATATGAACAAGGAAATTAAATCATAAGCTATTACCATATGTTTGCATTTAGTCTACACAGGACATGTTAAGAGAGCTGCTTGTACCTTACAAAAACTAAGGGAAAAGGACAGTCTGTAACTGAAGTACTGGAGGGATTTGAGCAATTGGAATTCTGCCATAAATGTACTGTATACCCTTTAGCAATTCACATTTGCCCCATCAGCAAAACAGGAAAAAGACTTTCTTGCACACAGTATGCCTACAGATATTTGTACACTACTTAGCACAAAGGCATCTATCTCAGTTTTACTAAGGACAACCAATGATGGGCCATGCAATGTAATAGGCTCTTGTCGAAAGTGACTCTGAAAAGCAGACAAAAATCAGACTTAAATAGAAATGCATTCCTTTTCATGAAGGATCACTTGGCAGATTTAATTAAAACCTTGTAGCTTTTTAGGTTTGATTTAAATTTGTAATACTCAAATTAAGCAAAGAGTAGCAGGCATACTGATTTAAATATGTATTAATTCCTTAGGTTGATTAATGAAGATACCTAAATCTTTGTTAGTCTGAAGTTATGTGAATTTTGTATGGCTTCAGGTTTCATCAGAAACTTGAAATTTCAACTAGACTTTACTAAAATCAAGTTAGGATAAAGACTTCTCACAGAATTCATGCAAAATTGCCTTTGTTTGGACATGCTCTCCAATTTTCGAGTTTTCCTTAGAGCTTAAAAAACTGAAACTCAAAAACTACCGGTTTATAAAAACCAAAAGCTAGGTTAAAGCACAAAAAGCATTGACGTTAATTCTTTCAAACAAAACGGATGCAGACACGCAGCTCTCCTAGCCCAAGCACCTCCAGCACAAGTAACAATGAAGAGTAAGAACATTTGATCTTGACATAAACTTAAGTCAGTCCAAACATAAATGAGGTCAGTCCATTCCATTCAGGGTGAGTTTCATTCACTTATTGTTCTCTCTCACTGCTCAATAGGAAGCCAAATATTGTCACTGATTCAGTGAATTCAATAACTTTGTATGAAAGTATTAAAATCAACTACACTCATTTTTAAACAAATATGTATGTTCTGATGAACCTTCTTGTACCTAATGGTACTTCAGAATTTTTTGTTACTTCATTTCCATAACTAACTCCTAGTGCAGACCTGGACATAATGATGTGTAGAGTATATAATAAAATTGGATGCTGAATTTGAGCTGGTGGAAAACAAGGAGCTAGCAGGGAAGCGCTGTAGTGGCAAGAACAACTGTCAAGGAAAATTACTCTAGCAGCAGCATTAGGAGATTGTGTTTGCAAGCCTGATAGCAGGCTGCTGCTCACGTCTTGGAGCAATATCTCTGCAACAAAAGCTACCAGAGTATGAATGGTAAGAGAAGTTGACTATTGTTTGGACACTAGTTAAAGGACCTCATAGCCCACCTGAGTACATCTGTGATTTCAAGTAGCAAGAACGGTTTATTACCGCCCTAAACCTCCTTGGCCAGAAACTGTAAGCTGAGGGTTACTTCTTGTTACTTTTTTTTCCATTGTTAGATTACGGGAGAGATTGATCAAATTCCCTTTTGGCAGAGAGAAAGAAAGAGAAAAGACCACAGAATGTGCCCTGCAAACAGACCACGTATGTACTGTTACAAACACTACCGTGGTGGTGAAGCACACCAGACATGGAGAATTGAGCCTATGGATAAGGTCAGGCGTTTCAGTCTGCTTTGTTTAAGTGTACAATGCATCTTGTGATAAGAGTGAGATGAAAAACTAGCAAGCTCTAAAGACAGAATAGGACTTAGTTAAATTTTGGCTAAAACTATTGCTTCACAAAAACTACATTTGTTTTGGCAACTTGATATCAAAATGGTGGGGGGGTAAATAATATCTGCAGAATCTCAGTGATTTGGAGGGAAGGAACCCCAGCTCAAATCCGTTCTCCTCCTTCTTCGTAATAATTGGAATGAAAAACATGGAAACTTTAAGTCTACCATATGTGTACCCCATATCCTACCAAGCATTCCTTTGTCAGAAAGGGCTCAGGTTTTATCAAGGAATATTTGATAAAGGCATATTTTTGCAAAAAAACACAAAAATATTTCAATGCATTTCCGCCATGGAGCAGAAATAAATCTTAACATTTTAGTAAGCTATATGGCCAGGAAGTCACAGTCAACTAATAAATAAGAAACCTCTGAGAAAAAGTGCAAATAGTCACCTTTGCCTGGCATGTGCAAAGCCTAACAGGTATGCAAGATCCTACTAGCAAAAGATTTTATCCAAGCCCTTGTCATCTCAGATTCAGGAGTCTCTGTTGATGTCCAACCACATTACAAACAGACAAAACAAGACGGTGAGCTCCTTTTCACACCCAAGAGCAGCGCTATTCTCCCCTGCCACAATGCAGTGTACGACTGAGATCTCTCTCTGCAAGAATTGGCAGGTCCCCAGTCCCAGAATACACGTTTAGTATCAGGTATTTCCCTACTTGGGGCATTATATCCAAACTTGCAAGGAAAAGACTCATCTTACAGATAACCTTAACCTTTAGCTGCCATAATTTTATCAGCCAGGATTCTCTATAAGAATCACAAACTCATTAAGTGCAACCCCCCGTGACTACACTGTAGCAGCACTGAGCTGTTATTGTTTTCAATAGTATTATGTCCTTCACTGGCTTGGTAAATGAGATGCAAGTACAGTTGGAACTTAAATTATGCAGCATGCACAGCAATTATATTCAGAACCTTATAATTATATAATGTACTCAGTGCTTCATTAACACACATGTCTGGCTGGAGCCTGTCTTAAACCTACCAAGGCAAAGAAATTAAGAATTAAGGCTGTCACTTGGTGCTCGATTGCTCTCAAAAGCTAACTCTCCATGGCAGAGGCAGCCTCTCATTTCAAAGGGTTCAAACCATGCCAGACAACCTGAAGTACTAGTTGTTGTTTTTCATTTTCATACGTATCCTAAACACTTCTCAGGAGAGAGATAGGAACAGACAAGTGTACTTATCCCTTTAGGAATAATCAATCGCAAATGGAATCGAGATTGCAGTCATTTGTCAAATCCATTCATATCTCTGCCTCCTGATTTTATCATTATGTGCAAACTCTAGATAACTTAAGAGAATGAAATTCCTGCTAAAAAAAAAATAATCCCCAAACTTGCCTTAAAGATTCTGCTAAAAGAGTTTGTTCTGCAGTGCCGAGAGCTGTTTGTGTAAAACATCATGCATTTCATGGGGGGTTTTTTTGTTTGTTTATTTTTTGCATGACATGCATCTTGCTTGGTCCAGACTTTCTGAAGAGACACAGTACTAATGTTGCTGTGTTTGCTTCCTTGAATTCTCTGGGGATATAAATTTTGCCAGCAAAGTTCAGGGAGAAAATATTATTTCATGAGCGCTGATTATGGGAATGAACACAGTCACTTTTGCATTTAAGTAGTCCAGTGATACTGTGGATTTTGTACATTTTTGTTGTCTTAAAATCTTATAAAAATAATAATGTTACAGGAATTCCTTTCTTCTCCTTTTACATACTTATAGCCAGGGACAATTCTTCATAACAATACCCATTCCCTTGTAATCTACTGTTCCCCCTGCATGTGTACCCATGAATGCACATTCTAGCTGCTCCTGTCCCACTCTTTATGCCATTTCCTTTAGCCGTTAAAAACAGGCTTGTGCAGACAGACAGTTTGCGAATGAGTAGAAGAGATTGCAAGCCACCGAGAAAAATACAGATGCACAATTTCTTAGCCTAGGACATTAAGACAGTTACAACGTAGTTAGCCACGATGCTGTCCATAACCCACACTTACCTGTTTCCCCACTCACTGCAAAGCACATTTGCTTTGCCTGTGCTTGTTCCTGAATTGCCAAGGTCTTCATTAAAGCATCACAGGGCAATGCTAAAGTATATTCCACCACCTTGAAGACTGCTGTCATGAAGCAGCAGTCAGTGTATCTCTCCACGCAAGTAGCCCAATGCTTTGCCAGGCACTGATACACTGAAGTACACTAAGGGACTCTGAGCTAAAGGCTGGAGAAGGGACAGGCAGGGAGAAAGTCTTTGAACAAGTGTTAAAGGGGTAGCATATTGTTCTACTTTTCTACCAGACACAAAGAATAGTTCATGTGGAGGCCCATACAGCTATGAAAAGAAAGACGTCTCACTGCTATTTTACAATTACAGTCAGACACACTTTGGATTTCTTGATAACTACAGAGCTTGTAAAGTCAAGGCCAAATATAACAGCATTTCTGCGCCTCCTAATGCATCTGCGTTCAGTACGTAAGAATCAAACAGCATCGGCTTCCCAAAACTTTTGATCTAGGCTAAGAAAAAACTAGAAGAAAGGAAAGTATGTCTCTCTGACACCTGAGCTGACAGCACTGAGAAATTAAACCATTTACTTCATTTCACATGGGGAGTCCATGGCTGATCTCAGACTTGAAACTAAATTTCACAGCTTGGATGTCCAAATTTCAGCCAAATGACTTTGCCAAAATTCATGGGTTTTAGTATATCACTGAAATGAAGATGACTTGGACCATAAACAGCAGTATTTACAACACACAAGATAAGCACAGAGGCTGACACCTTTTTTTTTAAAAAAAAGTTTGTTCTCTTTCAGAAATATTTTGGACAGCTGTACAACAGCCTTGTCACAGATTCAACATAGGCTGTCCTCAATTGTGGAAACAGCCCACAAGTATAAACAATAGCAGCTGCAACCTGTCAGTTACAATATAATTAGGTACAACATCAAATCTGTCCATCATTAATAAGGGAATCCATCCTAGCAATGAAGACAACCTATTATTCGCATTGCTACTATTATCTAGGAGATTTGTCACTGAATAAGAACACAGAGACAATATTACTGGGCTGTTTTGGAGTCTATTTTCGTATGCATGCTTTAGGGGAGCACAAGTTCAGCTTACTTAATTGTTGTGCAGTTCAGGAGAGCATGCGGAAAGTATGTGGGGAAGAGAGACACTGGACAATCCAGAATAGCAAGGTAACTTCTTGCTCTTTTTTCAAAGTTTATTTTTAATACTGGTTCCGGAGCACGATGCTCTGGGGCAGAATTTGACTTGAGAGAATGACAGAAGTGCAGCCTAACAGTTCTGAATGCCTCAATGCATAACAGTGGTATTGCTACAGAGCATTGGAATAAAGAGAGCCTTTAAGCAACTGTTTGCATAGGTGTAGGTTTATATGAATCTTCCTCTGATATTCCAGAAACACGACATCACTGAGTAGCTGTCATGAAAGGCTGAAAATATGTAAACAAAATATTGAGAAGACAGTACAGGTTACCTGACTCCATCAGAGCCTCTGAGGCCAGAGTGGGAAGTAGTCCGGAAGCTGATTCTGTCATTTGAGAAGAGCAATCCATTTCTTCCCCAAAAACCAAACATATGTTCCCTTTCTGCATGTTCAGCCTATTTCTTTATGTCATGTCTTTATTCATCCTAATTTCATTCATTAAAGAATTCTAAAAAAAGAGGATTTTTATTATTATTATTTTTTGGTAGTTGTTAAAACTTGAAATTCCCACAAAATAGATGATACATTAGAAGATGTTGACAGATACACTTTACACTGAAATACGTTTTCAGGAAGTTCTTTGTAAAGTAAGTGAGCCTGGCAAAGGACAGTGCTCTGGCATTCTGCCAGTCAAGAGACAACACTCAATTCCCTAGATGAGCCAGGACAAATTCCTATGGAACAGATTTGCAAGAGATTTTAGGCAGCAACCTCCCACTGACTTTAACAGTAATTAGGTTCCTACATACCTGATGGAACACAACACCTTAGTCTTTCTGTACTTAATTTTCCAAAGGCTGTAAAATGCCAAGTAATGCTACTGGAAAAATGAAATAGTTATAAGGGATAAGCATACAGCTGGACCTACAAATCCATTTCATGTCTCTAGACATCATTAGAATTGCAATTATAACCATTCATATTTTTATTCACTAGGTGTTCCTGTACAAGAATACATGACCAGAAAGGAAACCAAAGTAAAACCTAACAGCATCTCAACCAGTCTTTTTAACTGCCTAGATTCACATGCAGACTACCACGAATGCAAGGTAGTTTAACCCTTCTTTTCATAGAGCACCTGCAAACTCAGTTGGCGATCTGAGCATTTAGTTGAGATTTTTTTTTTTGTTTCCAATTTAGGAGGTGTTCACTTGAGGCTGGAGTTTGCAATGAGAAGCCACTCTGCTCAGCAGTGCCAGCAGCATGCAGCCAGGCAGTTGGAAGGGTGCAGTAACGGCCTACTGCACAGAGCAAAAACACAGCAATATTTTTTCCATAGTTTTTTTACCTGAATAGTGCCATAAATTAAAAAAAAGGTAAAAGTTTCCTCTTCTCGTTTGAGAAGAGGAAAACAGCAATCTAAAGTAAACAAAGCTACAGCAGTATGAACATGGTAATACTGACATCAACACATTTGGTACCGCTGCACCAGATGGAAAAGTTCATTAAACTAGAGTGGACACAAAAAAACGCTTTTCAGGGGAACAGACATGACCCTCCATTTTCCCTCATCTCCTCCCTCACAGGTTTTGTTATTCCTTATAATGTTACAAGGTTACACCGAGCTCTTCCTAGCCTGCTTCAGTTCTTGCTCAGAGGTGCATTTCTCAAGATTGAAGCTGAGTTAAAGAAACTATGGTTGGTATGCCAGCCAGCTGGTTTTAACAGTATAATTACATTCCAGACAAGGTAAGGGACTTGAAGGAAACTTCTCACACCAAAAGTCTCAAAGCCATAAAACACAGGAAGACAACAAAACTCAAGCCCAACTGCAATTCAGAATTCGATTAGTTACTGCGAAGGTAAAAGACACACTGGAGAACTTGCACATATTGGAGTGATCCTCTTTAAACTGCTTCCTTGCAACATATGGAGGAAAACCGAAACACCTAGGTGCTGAGCTCTGCTTGGTCAGAAAGCAGGGCTGCCTCAGGCACGTCACTTCATCTACCTTACAGCAGTATCTTGAAAATAGCAGTTGTACCCATGGGATAGAACTAAATGGTTCTGACTCTACATCAAAATGCGAACACACAATTCTGACTTAAGATTATTTTCTATAGAAGAGTAGGGTAAATGTTTCAGCATCCTTCCCCATGACCCAAAACATGCTCTATGTATCTAAAAAGCAAGATTTGGAGCACAACATACCCAGGGCACCATATCATAAAAAACAACAGCATACTATAGGAAGGAGCTTACAGGAAAACTGGAAAAAAAAAAGCTTTCACAATATAAGGTGCTCATTGTTTGAATAAAAACATTAATTGTATATTTGTCCTTTTTCTTCACATTTAAGATATTCAGTTGTGGGAATGCAAGCCTAAAAGGGTTTATTTGCAATACAAACCCTACTCCAAATAGATGACAATTCACATATGTGGTTGCCTGTGCTTAGGAAGCTAAAACACAGCTTCAAGATCTAATTTTAGGTTTACTAGACTTCAGAGTTTGCCAGTCATTGGCTCCTCTTTCTAATTGGATGATAAATTATGTTTGGTCCCTTGACAGCAAGAAATAAAATAAATGACATCCTATCCAGCGTCATATATTCTCCGAGCTCTGAGTCAGTATGATATCTTTAAACCTGAAAATAATTTTATTTATGTTTACTGACAGCAATTGGTTACTTAACAGTCTGTGTCATAAGCCAAGTCAGCTCCACCTTCTGTTAGCATCACATTGTCCTTTCTCCAGTGAATAAGCTTACAGCATCCTGTGCTTTGATTTTGCATAATCTACAGTTAGAGGCAAGTAAAAATCCTAAAAATATATTACGAAATCATGTGTACATTCTTAAGTTAATATACATAATCACAGATAATAACGTCTAGCTAAAATTGCCCTGAATGCAGGACTTACCTAGATTCAAGAGGCGGCCTTTAGAGCTCAGACACGATGGTTTATTTAGTTTCAGCAAAGAAAGGTTATTTATTCTCAGTTACAACAATTGCTTTTATGTCAACAGTTTTGTTCATCAAGCCTTTTTGCCACTATTCATTTCTGATAGGTTTTAACTAGCGATCAAGCTTAAAAAGTCTGCATGTTATTACTTTTTGACCTTTTTCACTTCAATTTCCTTTTCTTGGAAAAACTACACTAATAATTTTATCCTTTCATGGTTGCATTTTTGTTAACTTTCAAAGCAAAGCCCTTGAGAATTCTTGCTGAATGCCTTTCTTGGAAAAAAAAACCCTCAAGCCTGAAAAAGCTGTTTTCCTCTCAAATTGAAGCGATTAGAGCAATTGCTCTACTGCACGTAATTTTATCAAGCTAAATACTCACAGCTCTCTTTCCTTGCTCTTCAGAGAGTGCTTCTGGTAGTTGTAATTGCACTGGCATGCTCTTCCCAGCAGAGAGGACAGGGGTCTGTTGGTAACTACTTCTACAATCCATTTGTATGCTCTCAGCTCATTTATGAAACACAGCTCAACCAAAGGCCATGCAAGGTTCACAAAACTTCTGCATAAAAGCATCTTCCCAGAAGTTTTTTTGTAGGAAGTCTGTGGTCACAGCCATAAAGAACTGGAAGCCTTCTGTAAACGGACTATAGCAATAATTTGTAGTATGTTGGGGTTTTTTGTTGTTTTGTTTTGGTTTTTTTTTTTAAAAGACTAAACCACAGTATTTACAAAGAAACTGGAGTACAATGGCTGAAACAACACAACAGAAATCCTAGCATGGCAAGGTCACTGAAGGGAAAACATCTTGCTGTTTCTGTAGGACTTTATGGAATTAAACTAGAAAAGCCCAATACCTTAATCTGTTAGATACTCTGCTGACACCTCACCATAAAGATGGTGAGATCACAAATGTCACTGTATTTACTGTTTAAGCTGCAAATAAGGAGTGAGTTTTAGTTTGTTGGGGGTTTTAGGGGCTTTTTTTGGGTTGTGGGGTGGTTTTTTTTCCTGTCAAAAAAAGTAAACAAAGTTGCTAACTCTCCTAAAGCATCTACACAGAACCTAAACTGTAGCAGATGCCAGATTTTGACAGAATTATCTACAATTTTTCTTAATAGAGCATTTAACAGGAATTTTGCTTGGCTACTAAAAAGTAGAAAAATTCTTCATGTGTGTGAAAGATACAGAAGTAAATCCAATTCACAATATATTATGGGTCTCTTTTGAACCTTTCACGCAAGATTATCATAGAAATATCACTAACTTACAATGCTATGAATTATTACAGGCCATCAGTAGAGTAACACGTTATCTGCATTACAGCCAATTAATGCCTTAAACACCATTTTGTGTCATTAGCCCTGAGTCACAAGAAACCATGACACCTACTGAATCATCACTAGCATCTCCTGAAGCTGTTAAATATTTTTGGAAACTTCCCAACCACACGGCGACAAGCAATGTGGCCCTTATCAGCTCCTCAGGTTGGAAGAGCAGAGTCTGCAGTGATATAGCACGAGCTGAGCAATTCTGGCAAGTTCCTGATAGCTTGGCAAGCATTTTATGTAATCTGAAGCTCAAGAATAAAATGCACATGATAAAAAAAATTCCTCACTTATGACACTTAGCTTTTTAGATTGAGTATCAGCTCTCGGAGTGGTAATGAACAGAGTCCAGAGACCTAAGGAAGGTCAAAGCTGACTCATGCTGAGCAGGAATAGCTATTTGATAAGCTGTTCCTTCTGCTACGTGGAGCAACACCAGTGCATACATAACATGCATGCAGAAGGTTAGCACACTGTACCTTTCTGTTTAAAGGTCCAAATCCAGCTAGATATGGACTGAATCTAAGATACCTGGGAGCAGACTAATTGTAAGAGGGTAGCAGTATTGTGGTTAAATTATTTTTCTCCTTCCCCATGTATGAAACAGATGGAAGTCACGCTAGCATTTTAATCAAGATTTTAGAAAATTATCTGTAAGGCCAAAACCACAAAGGGCTGCTGAAACCCTCCTTTCACTGCTCTTGGTGCATTCTTCTGGTCCGCCAAAACAAGAGGTGGAAGTCACCTCCCTATTAATCTTCCCTATATTGAAGTAACAATCTCCTCCAGTAGTAGGACAGGACAGAAGCTACATTATTTATTCCCTTGACTCGTCCTACATTGGAAACAGGCAGATCAGTAGAAATTCTCTTTGTGAAGATTATAGATCCACAAAACTCTGATATCGAGGTTAACTACGCTCTCACAGAAGCTGTAGATTCTGTAGTTAAGTAAAGATTACAAGTCCTGGCTTTAGGATACACAGTCACCCACTTACAGTGTAACTGAATCTGCATTATGGGCTGCCCAAAACAGGCCAGAGACTCCAACCCAAACATGCTGGCACTAGACAGAACAAGCTTAGCTATTTGAGTGATTTATATGCCTCTCCTCACCAAAGCATCGCTGTGCATCATGCTCAGCTATTACAACAGGTTTTCACTCCGGTTCAAAACTGCTGATGTAAAGTTTTGATGATGTCACCTGAGCTAAATTAAGCTTGACCATCAGACAAGTATCTGCAAGTCCTCTTCTGCGTAAGATGCCAATAATTTGACCAATGCTTTATCATTTTTAGTCTACTGGTGAGCTGCACTATGTTTATTTTATGTGTATTTTTACTCAGAAGTAACATTTTTCATTTCAAAAGCATGGAATGAATACCAGAGTCTATTTTCTCAGCTGTTCAAATTTCCATCTGCTTTCTACTGCAATGCAAAGTGGAACATAAGTTTTATTTTTACAGAAATGGCAAAGCAAAGACTGGGATCAGGCTTAATATTCAGTGGTTAAAGACATTACTGAATTTGAGCTTTCCGAGCACTACTCACTGGGGTCACTCAGCTCTGATGATACTTTCAAAGCAAGATACAGACTGAGGAGATACACTGAGACCACTTCCATCATCGAGATGCATGCTGGTAATAAGGAATTCACTTGAAAAAATGCATGACTTCAGAACTGGTCTTAGCCTTACTTAGTAACAAATAACCAAGGCTAGTTCTTCTCAGTTACTGTAGGCAGAGCAGCTTTGTTATCAAGGGAAAAAAAAAAAACAAAACAAAAATCCCACACCCCACACACAAACCAAAAAAAAACCAAACAAACAAAAAACCTCCCACTATTTTCTCTGTACTTTCTGTAACAAATCACAGATTTTGGAAACAGTTGAAAGAACACTGAAAACTAGCAGGGAAAGCTGTTTTAAAAGGAAAAATCCAAGATCATTCACACTGCTAGAAGAAATTAAAAAAATACAAAAGCTTTGACTGTATCAGATGGCCGATTACAATCATAGCGATGGTGACCAAGTACCAGATGCCAAAACTGTTTCAACAAAAGATTCAATATACATCAAACATATGACATAGAAGATTTTTGTGACAAGAAATAGTAATAGAGGTGCTAGTTAGTGCTCAATAATTAAACTTACATTTTGCATCAAAAGCAAAGTCTTGCTTTGTGTGTGTTGTAGGAAAAAAATAATCCAAGGTTATTCTTCCAAATTTAAAGAACTAATTCAAATTGTAAGTTAATCTAAGAACATACCTAAGGTTTATGTCTGAGAAAGCCCAATACTGAACAATTTCTATAGACGGAAAAAACATTCCTAGTATGAAGATACTATGCAATGTGTGGTAAAGGTAAACTTCCTAGCTGCAGTCATATGTCTCTGTTTACCAGGGAGTCCACCTAGCTGGATGACATGACTTTTTATCACAGATTTCCAAGTTCCTCCCCTACAAAGAATACCTCAGTTATCTCTGTGTTTCATTTTCATTACATAAATAAATATTTACTAGTTACACTGTCAGAACAGTGATTATGTGCCAGGCCCCAAGGTCCCATTACCACTGGTAAAATGGTGCATTTGCTATCCTTTTAAGCTTCACCCAGGAAAAAAAAAAGTTTCACCTGTCTCAGCGAGCAGAGGTGATCCTCCACACACGAGGCAGGTAGGAGGCAGGAACTTGTAGCTGGAGAGGAGGGACTACAGGAGGCACAATAGGCCATTGATGAGATCTGGCTTTAATCATGAAACCACTATTTAAAAATCCAAGAAACATGAGGAAACAACTACGTAGTGATGATATTTAAGCACATACAGCAGAAATTTCCTCTAAGTGAAATACAGACCATTCTAACATGCAGGAAACTGTCACAGCCTTCCTGCAAAATTAATTTCCCCAGTCTAAGCCTGATCCACTCATATTTAGCTCACTTTTTGCTTTAACCAGGTATTAACTTGGGCTTCTAGGAACTTTTTAGGCATAGGACCCCATAGGAAACAGCCATCTTGGTGCTCTAGTTTCCACAAATTAAGCAAGCCCTGCTTGTTTTTCTTGTCAGAAGAAAGAGCTCTTACAATTTTCAAGATATGCCCAGCTGCCTTCCTCAGAGGCCACCATGCTGTATCAGCAACAAACTGTCTGTCTCTCCCAACAGAGAGCATTTCAAACTAGCAAGTGAACAAAATGCTTTTCCTGTTTCTTATGCATACTGAAAGACTTAGTTTTGATTTCCTATGAAGATCAGTTCATCAGACTACACATCTTGTATGCATACAAGGTCTCCTACCTCTGCAGAAAACATAGCAAAGCCAGACAAAAGCCGAAGAAAGTTGAGGCCAGAGATGACCATAGCTCCCAGTCACCGAGACAGGCAAGAAACTGGAATGGCAGGTGGTAAGGCTGGCACACATTGTGGAGGAAGGCAGAGCCCCTTCCCTACAGTGAAAGGATAATAGTGAAGGAAAGGGGGAGACTTCCTCACCCAGAAACTTCCCTCCAAAGTTTGTCTCTGTTAAGCATGATCTAAGTCCTCATACGTTGCAGAGAGCTGAGCTGTGGTGAGCAGGACACTGTCTCAGGACACTGCAGTCCCATTCTCGCACCACCCTGCAGGACACGCTTTCTCAATGGGCACTGTCATGAAACACTTTCAGACAAGCTCCATGACACTTCCTACCCTCAGCCCCGACTTGACATGTAACAGTGACGCTGCCCAGAAGGCACAAGTGTCAACAGCTCTCCACAGCCTGGCTGGCAACACATTTGGGTAATGGATTAATGACTCTGATACAACCTTTTATGAATTACACTGCACACGTCCGAAATGCTAGCACTGTCTGCGCACCTATCACCACCATCAGAGTTTGCTAGTACAACTGGAAAAGGCTGCTGTTTGTACAAGAGCTTCTTCTGTCCAGCTAGGCAGAACTACTGTGTTGGGTTTGCGTGGCAGGGTTTTGGTGGCGGAGGGGCTACAGGGGTGGCTTCTGTGAGAAGCTGCTAGAAGCTCCCCCTGTGTCTGATAGAGCCAATGCCAGCCGGCTCCAAGACGGGCCCGCCGCTGGCCAAGGCCAAGCCAATCAGCGCCTCTGTGATAACATATTTAAGAAGGAAAACACTTAGAGAGAGAGAGCTTTTGCAGCCGGAGAGAGGAGTGAGAAGATGTAAGAAACTCTGCAGACACCAAGGTCAGTGCAGATGGAGGGGGAGGAGGAGCTCCAGGCGCCGGAGCAGAGATCCCCCTGCAGCCCGTGGTGAAGGCCATGGTGAAGCAGGCTGTCCCCCTGCAGCCCATGGAGGAAGGATGAGGGGGTGTAGAGATTCCACCTGCAGCCCATGGAGGACCCCATGCTGGAGCAGGTGGAGGCACCTGAAGGAGGCTGTGGCCCATGGGAAGCCCACGCTGGAGCAAGTTCCTGGCCGGACCGGTGGACCCGTGAAGAGGGGAGCCCACGCCAGGGCAGGTTTGCTGGCAGGACTTGAGACCCCGTGGGGGACCCCACGCTGGAGCAGTTTGCTCCTGAAGGTCTGCACCCCGTGAGAGGGACTCCATGCTGGAGCAGGGGAACGATGAGAGGAGTCCTCCCCCTGAGGATGAAGAAGCAGCAGAAACACCGTGAGATGAACTGACCATAACCCCCATTCCCCGTCCCCCTGTGCCGCTGAGGGGGAGAAGGTTGAAGCCGGGCGTGAAGTTGAGCCCGGGAAGATGGGAGGGGTGGGGGGAAGTGTTTTAAGAGTTGATTTCATTTCTCATTCCTCTACTCTGTTTTGCCTAGTAATAAATCAGATGAATTCCCTCTCTAAGTTCGGTCTGTTTTCCTCGTGATGATAATTAGAGAGTGATCTCTCCCTGTCCTTATCTCGACCTACAAGCATTTCGTTATGCCTTTTCTCCCCTGTTTAGTGAATGAGGGGAGTGAGAGAGCAGCTCTGGTGGGCACCTGGCCTTCAGCCAGGGTCAACCCACCACAACTACCCATCCAAATTACACTGTTAAAAGGCTCTCCAGTGAGCTTTATTGCTGCAACTTTCCTAGGAACGATACCACTAGCTCAGTAGTCCAGTTCTTCCTTCTTTTGGCCTGCTTTGGCCTCGATTCAAGAGTTTCCATTCCCTTGTCTTTCCCTGACACCTCCCTCACCACAAGAACCAGCTGCATATTTCCAAGAAGTTAAGTTAGCCTTCACTTCCCCACATTTTGCAAGAAGCATTTCAATTGCTTTGGCATGTCGTTACAGTGATCTGCTACAAATGCTTCTACAAAAGGCTTAGTCCAGGATCCTCCTCAGAACAGGCAAAACTGTTAACAGGTTTCTTACAAAGTTTATTAAAATCAATGGTAAAGGATGCAGTTTGCCATTACTGGAATAAAAGTGACATTTAGCAAAATAAACTCATATTTGAGGAGGGATAAATTTTGAAAACATTCTATGGAAAATATTTTTTTAAGTATCCATTTTTGATCAACATCTCAGACACAGAAACAAACTGAATCTGCCAGAAAGTCTGATGCCTTCAAAGAGCGATAGCATTAAATGCCTGTGAGGACTGTATAACATACTCCCAAATCACACTATCTACTGCCCTCGGGGAAAGGGGAAAGAATCTTCTAATACCTCTGCAGGCACTGATTACTTTATACCACATTGCTTTCTAGCTCTTCTAGACTTCTAGACTAACTAGTGTAACTGAGGACTTTTTAAAATAAATATCCCTATAACGTATTCATCTTCAGTTAACTTTTCTAAACTCTTCCCCCTTCTCTCATCATAAACTTTTTAAAGAAAAAAAAATATTTCAATATTGTAGCAATAAGTTGTATCATAGATCTTGAAAGGGTTCTTTTTTAATTCTAAAATGTTGAAGCGTGCTAAATTCACTCTAGAGGTTCCTCCTCTTGTTAGGCTCCCTTTCAGCTATTCCTAGAGACCCTCAGGTTCCCCCAGACTTCACACTTACAAACTGACTGATACTATCTTGCAGGAAGTAACTGTAAACATAGATATATGATAATGAAGTATTGCACTCATTCCGCATAGGCCACACTAAGCTTCCCAAGAGTAGCTGCTAGAATGAACAAGCCCAAAAGCAACTTCTTTTCCCTAATGACACATGCCTGACTTGTTCCCTGTATGTACCCTTTGGAGAAGTTGAGTAACAGAGGTGTAAACCTAAGATTAATATTTGAAAGACTAAGGGAACATTGGAGCTAGACAGCTAGTTACAGCACACAGCTGCAGCTATGGAAAACCTGCTCCCCCTTTCTGCAAAGAGTTTTCTCTCTCCCCATTGCCTTGGCACAGGAGACAACTGCATTTCCAGCATCCTTTGAGTTGCTTCTAGCTCAGCAGTGATTCCAAGAATGATCTGGTTGAGGAGTCCACAAGCTCACCATTTGCAAGGTTTTATACAGCCAGATCTGAAGAGCTTTTCCTGCAGCTACCTTCAATGCTGCACGATGACAGGAAGGGTCTAATTTCATCAGTAGACCTGACATATCTAAGCCTTGTGAAGGAGCATTTGCAGTATATAATAACAGCCTCCTTTAAGTGCTATGCAAAGGCTTTCAGATAAACAGCTGCTGGCTCTGTCAGTGAGATCCTGTATTTTAACTTCAGACTGAATCCAAGCTAGAACGAGCATTAGGCCTGTATTAATGACTACTTTTCTCAAGAAATCACAAACTCTGTTAGGACGACACAAACAGGACAGGCTCTTCACAGACATTGTTTGAAAACCTTTGTTTTCCAAGTCACTTCTGTTGCCAGAACAATAATAAATGAATCCTTTTACCTGCCTGTACCTGTCAGCAATTAACAGCTTGTTGCAGACATACTGAACTAATAAAAGGCATCTGCAGGTTCTAAGGGCATCAGTCAGCATTGGAAAGGATTCTTGCGTTTCAGTCACCACAACCTGTCTAGCGTGTTATTTTACTTCTAGCAAAGCAAGATACTATTTGTCACTGGCCCTAATCAGTCGTTACTGCTCAGGGATATAGAGGCATTATAACCGAGCAGCACTCCACATATAACACACAGTTGAAACAAGAGGTCTGCAAAGCTCCTCACAAAATCTGAAAGTGAAAATACACTGACAAAAACAATGTGGGCACGTGTAAAGTATACAACTTGAACGCAGGCAGAGTAAGGGAGATAATTCCAATCTTGCTGCCCTCTTCTCACAATTTACAATTACAGGGCTTTCCTTGAAAAATTGTAACAAGCAGCAGAGGTCTGCTTGTTACAATTTGCCTACTTCCTTCAGGTCTTCCAGGGAAGATTTTTGTCTACAGACCTCAGTACCAAGTAGACTTGGATTTCTCATCTACGAGAAGTATTACACATAAAATGCTGGGAACTAGAACATGGTTTTGTAGTGGAGTTTAATACCCCTTTGCCACGTGAGGATGGCACCTGCTCACGTATACACCTACTCCTCCTTCTGGCTTACCTAGGAAAGGTCTTTCTTGCAGACAATACACCCATTAAAAAAAGGCCACAATTTCACAGCCATGTTCCTATGACATGCAGCCAGGAAAGGAGGAGGGCTGCTGTGACCATGCAAGCCTTTACCAGCCTGCGGCCTCTCAGGTAGATTCAAACAGCTAGGGCCAGCCTTTACCAGATTGTTTCAACTACACTTCTCCATTCAAAAGGACTAATAACTATCGCTTCAAGAGAAGAGTGAGGCTCATCATCTCAAAAGACACTGGATTTCCAGATCCAATTCAGAAATCCAAGTAAAAATATGCTACTCAGTTTGCACTTTCTCATTTTAGCAGTTTGACTGTTACAGCACATAATAGGGCCTCTCAGGAAGGCCTCAACTATTACATTTTCTGTAACTGCATATTTCCTGACAGGGAATGGGAAAACAAACCAAACAAAAACACCAAACAAACCCAACCCCAAAAAACTATCTCCCCTTAAGAGAATTCTTCTTAACAACTCTAAATATGAAATAGCTGGGAGTGGAAAAAAAATAAGATTTGGCAAGGAATCAGCTTCAACTGAAATGTTTTAATGTAACTAAATTATTGGCCCTTGAAAAAGGGTAATTGCACACACACAGTCATTTATTAAAACCAACTGCGAAGTGTTGGGAAAGAAGCCCTAATCTAGCTATTTGCATATTAAAAAGAAAATCACTGGAGGTTTGGACACTGAATGGAAACCAGCTATCCTCTCCCAGAGCACTGTGTGTTGCCAAGTGACTGAGGGAGCCCTGTGTCATCCAGCTCACAAACCCAGCAGAGTGTTTATGCAGGTGCTTATGGTTAAGCATGATAATAGCCCATTAACTCCACCTATAATTAATACCTGCAGATAAACCTTTATAGATTAAAAGCTACATACAAGTATTAACCAGTCCAGCTGAAATTTTGACAGGTTAATCTTTTCAGGAATACATACACAGTGTTTTGTGGGCAGATACGCATGTGCTCGTCAGTGCTCGGAGCCAGTTGAAAACAACAGTGCTGTGCAGCACTGTTCAAAACAGCAAGCCAAATTAAAGCCCTGTGTCTATGACAATAGCACCATGGGTTCCTGTTTCCTAGCTGGTTCAGAGAACAGACAGGTGAACCAAAGCACAGACACAGATGACACCTATCTATGACAGACAATGTAAACATACCTTTTGCTGTCCTAGTTGCAAGAAAAGAAACAGGAAAAATAGTTAGCACACTTAAAAAAATAATAACATCCAAAGTGCAGTTTTCGTAAAGGGATGTGTTTCTATTGTTGTGTATTGCAATTGATTTCAGCTATCATGCATGGTCTTTGTTTTCAAATGTGGCAAATATCCCCATGTGTCAGCTTTTAGAATAGTGTGGTGTCATCAGTACAAACTTACCTTCCTAGCTCTTCCCCAATTTCATAAACATCCTCCACCTTCTGTTGCTTGAACAAAGCCATATTTGGACTCTTCATGGATGCACGAAGATGATGCAACTAAAATATTAAGAAAGAATGACATTCGTTATGATCTTCCAACAGGTATAGACTCAGTAAGACACATTTCTGGTATAGTCACTGTGAATCCATTGTAGCTCATTCATGGCCAAAGTTACCAGTGATCAATCAAAAGAATTAATTTAGCAGTCTCAGCCAAATAGTGAGGGTCCAAATCTGGAAAGAGGTGAGCACCTATCAGTGAAGGGCAGGAACTCTCTTAAGTACCTGAGTGTGTACTTAACCAGAAGCACAGAACACACCTTGAAACATAGATGTGATGCAAGTAAAGCAACTAATTAATCGTTTGACAAACTTATGGACAATAAAGCATCCACACTACACTAAAGAGAGCTAGCATGAGAATCAGCATTAGAGGCTTCTTCATTAAAGTGTCAGCAGGCAGACCACAAACCAAAGAGAGCACAAGACAGAGCTTCCTTTTTCTCATGTCAGGCAGTGTTTCTGAAGTATAGAGGCAGGACAGCAAACAGAAACCTCAACTACTGCTGCAAAAAGGCATTGTGATTCTGTCTACAGAGTTTTCGGGGTAACATCTTTCATCACGCACTAGGCATTTTGAATGACAAAAACACAAGCAGCATTTGTTGCATGCATTACTCTGTTTAACTGTGAAATTCGTTTCCTGAACACAATCTTTAAGGTGATAAGCTCTGCGAGATCTGGAAAGACAAGCCTCACATTGGTGCATTTGAGGATCTGGGAGTGCATTATGCTGTGCTGCTTCTGGAAGAGAAGATCGGAGATCACGTTGCTCAAGATACACCCACACAGCAACATACGTTATGTTAACAGGATGGGTTTTAACACAATAGCCAGCCGACCAGTTTACAACATGTTTGGTGTTTCCTGTGTAGATAAACACTAGCATTATCCCCAACAGCCCAAACAACATCCACTATTTAGATCCGAACATGTAAAGCAGCTGCAAGGCCTCTAGCATTACAACAAAAATCTAACTAGATTGAGCCATGCAGTTATTCTCACACATCTGTAGGCTTCAGCAGCATATCTGTTCTTGTCAATATAATATGTATTTCCTTATGAATCCCAGATGATGCTTGCTTCAGATGCACTGAGAACTTCCGGGTTCTATATTTCTATACAGCTCCTGCATGTTTTTAAGAAGCAGTCTTTGCCATCTGACTGTGGCACACTGTGAAGCATATTTCACAAGCAAACAAAGCTCTATTTTGATGCTTTAGAAATAAGCTCAATTCAATGTTGCAGAAGATCCAGCTATTTTGATAAATCAGCAGACTTATTATAAAATAGGACAAAGTATCAAACAGCAATTGCAGGGTTCCTGCCAAGTTGAAACGCACATATTTAAGATTTTTCTCTGACAAAAGTATATTCCATAAGCAGCAAATACATTGTAAAAATCTAACAACTTGTTAAAATGCATCCAGTTTTTATCATGCACTCACCTCAAAAAAAAAAAAAGACTAGCTGCTTTGTTTTCCCCCTCCTTTTATAAACCATTGGCTTCTAACACATGGGAGGCGTATTATCAATTCAATTCCTTTCAAAATATGCTCCTTCTAGTGCTTCAAATGAACAGAAAGTCTCTTAGCTCTTCCACATATATTTTTTGGCTGATATCAGCAAAACCTACATGTTAGGACAAAAATTATTTGATTGCTTTATCTCAAGCAGAAAGGCTACTGCATCAATGCTTACACTGATATTAGTCGGGAATAACATTCACTCTTTCAAAAGACAGTAGCAATAAGTAAAGGGGTAACAACAAAACCAGATGTTCCTCTATTAGGCACTCAGCTCCTGTTACACAACACACAAGCTGAGAAGGCGCGTATGCTTCCATCCTCTAGTGACATGCTTTTGTGTAATTCTGTGACAACTTTCATCATATATTAACATCTCTGTTTAGTGCATCCTTTTGGATTGCCATTTCCACAGGCCAAGGACATCCAGGGGTGTTTTGTGACCATTCATTTCCCTTCCCTCCTTTCCCTTTCACAATGTACTTATTAGGTGAGGAGCTTCTAATGGCCCACATCCAGCCTACAGCACGCTCTCCTCTATGCTCTTTCCACCCAAGATGGAGCAGAAGATACAGGGCACATGCATTATTCTGGCAAGCCCCACTCCCCCTCCACAAGGGACCCACAGTTTCACTCTTATCAGGTGATAGGAAATATTTCAGCTATACATCAAGACTGCATCCTCTCCTTTTTGAAGGGTGTGTATCTGCACACCTGTATGCACATTGCGATGTGACATGACTGACGTGCATCTGTCACATGACCAAACGCCATCCATTTCTGCACATTTCAGAAGAATTTACCATTTCCACTGCATGATAGATGCTTGCAGGCACCTCATGGAGGAGAGGGAGGTGCAAGGTATCCCTCACAATAGCTTTCATGCCCTCAGTAGCAGCCTTCCCGCAGGTCTCCACTGTGGATGTGATGGCGCTCTCAAAGGTTCTGTGGGCTCTACTGCATTTTCATTAACAAATCTGTTCAAATCCTGGTTTCAAAACTCTGCAATGGAGACAAATTTCCTTCCCACGCCTTCCTGTCTAACTGCACTCTAGCGATGATCCCTCTTATCCAGCTACCTAAGGCAAATGATAGAAACCACACAGGTTTGTGACACTGAAGACCAGAATAACCATAGCACTATTAAAGTATAGTGCGGAAATCCACGCCTGCATTGGTGAGCCTCGACGACATGCATTACAGTGTGGGTTGTTTGGGTTTTTCTCCCCACTTCCTCTGTCCATCCCCATACTTTCTCAGACATTTTCTGGCTGATCCTTACTTTGCCTATATTTTCAGAGTTTTTCAAGATGAAGGCAGGTGAACTGTTCTGCTACTTTGCGCATTAATTCCCTTCCCAAAGCCACATTCACGCCTAGGACAAAAATGTCTCTTTTTCCTCTCAGTGAAAATAAACAACTCAACTTCTGCTTTGTAAGCACATCATTGTATTCCTCAAGCAACCTTTCATAATCTCAGAGAAAGCTCATTGACCAATATTGCTCAGGGCTTGAAGCTACAGTCAATAAATGCTTTAGCAGCATTTACAAGACTGAGGCCATTTCTGACATACTGACTCCACACTAAGTTTATATAGCATTGCTTGCACTTGTTCAGAGCAGGATTTTCTGAAGTGTTGCTGCAAAACCTAGTTCAACACCCACAGACTTCAGAAAAAGCAAACAAAGGACAAAGCCAAGCCTTGCTGAAAACCCCAAACCTTTCGCTCATCCTGCATTGCGTGCATATACAAAAGTCAGTATGGGAAAATACCAACATATTAAGAGATACTGCTGAGACTTGCCCAAAGACTGTAAATCCCTCACAAGCCGACTACTCCCTTCATCAGAATCCAAGGTACGTGGCTATAAATAAAATTAATGTCAACACACCTAAAAGAAAACCATTGTTCTAAGAGACAGAGTTTGTCACTTAGAAAAGCAAGTAAAAAACCACTGCTTTGAGAATGGGGAACCCATCCAAGATGCCTCTGGGAACGTAACCACTTCATGTTTGATTGACAAGTTTACTCATTTCCCAACATCCTCCAAAGAACATACCTATTTCCATGGGTGCGCAGAAGCCATGCAATATTATCTCAAAAATAACCAGCAAATTGTCATCCCTTTTACTGATCTTTCAACTTATAACCTTGTTCTGCAAAGGTCAAATCAGTAAGCTTACTCTCAACACCATGGAATCATTCAAGCATTCAAGGCAGACTAGAGCCTTGTTTTTGAAGACTGAACACAAAATTGTTCCAAAGCATTCAGACCCCGTAGTCATACCTCTGATGTGCTGGTGTTTCCCCCATGTCTATCGCTTCACATTATCCTATACTGCCTTCCACTCTACTTCTGCAGATCTCTCTCACTGGCTTTCGTTCAGCGGTCATAATTAGCAGATGCCCAAAATAGATAATACACTTGATGATCCAAGACAATTCTTATTAGTAAATACACAACATAAGGAGGATAAGATAGTAAAAGATAACCTTCACGCACTTAAAATTCATCTGAAATAAAAATGCCATTCACAAGCATAAACATAACCCTCCCCAGATATTATATACTTAGGAAACTAAGGTGACTTGACATTCAAAGATCTAAATGGCAATGTTTTTGTTGGACTACGTTTGCAAGCACAGAGCACAAGTATATCAAAGGAGGAATAAGAGCCTTAATTTTTTTTCACTAATCCAATGGTGATTTCCTTATGTTGGTCAGTGAAAGTGGACTGAATTAGAGATGGTCATTCATCTTTGACTCATTCAGACAAAGAAGTTGTACATTCATGATCTGAGGAAATAACAACAATCAACTTTGTTTTCTAAATCACTCTTTATGCTAACACTGCTGGGGCACATACCCAAACAATATCATAATATAACAAGTCAGGAGCATTCCAATCACTTAGGGTCTGCACCAGAATTCATTAAAAACAGGGGGATGGGGGAAATCTGCTGCAGTGATTTTTGGATCAGACTAGAGCTTTAGGAGCTCCAAGACAAGCTCTCCAGAGGAGACAGCCTTCTCTGTCCTTTCACAGAACATGCTTTGTCCATTCCTCAACCATCCCACGTTGGGGTCAGCTCTTTTATATCAGTGCCTTTGCTGTAGGATTCCTAGCAGCAAGCATTTTAATACAAAGGCCAGCTTCTACTCAACATTCATATTATTTACATCTTTTCATAACGATACTCCATAATATATGTATAGCATATGATACTTCACCTTTTACTCTTGTATCCAACTCCCCTTTACACATCCCAAATATCACAAGGTGGCATAGTATTGTTAATCCTATGCAAATGATTTTTCTACAGACATGTAACAAAGCTGCAGCAAAAGCAGAAATAGTATACAGACCTCCAAGATTCCAGTTTCAGGTACTAGAAACACGTCCTGCCCAATCTCTTCATGGTTCCTAAACTGTCATACCATAAAATTTGATCTTATTTACTTAAGAAATCACATCATTTCCCATTGTGATCTAAGGCATAAGTTTAAACACATATATTTTATATCAATATAAGCCCTGGATGCAGACACTACAGAAGTGTCTTTGTAGTATAGCTTGTACTGTGTGTGAAGGAAATTAATCTAAAGAAATCCACTTTTCTGAGGAGAGTGGCAGAATCCACCTTAAGAAGAGCAGAAGAAAGTAAGTTCTATTTCTCTCTTAAAAAAGGTTGCCCTGTGTAGGTACATTATTAGCCTGTCATCATCAAATTATTTAACAATCAATTACTGGTCTACACATGTTAAATCTTTGATAAATGTCCACCCACCACTGAATAAGAGCAGGATTATAGAAAATAGAGGTGAGAACAAAACTGTTGGATTATTTGGCTTGTCACCAGCCTTGCATTTGTTTTCCTTAGGGTATCTTCTACTCTACAGCTGAATAATCTTACTTTTTCAAGTACACCTGACATGAGGTGAATCACCAAATCCTTTGCCAAACTCCCCTGTGGCACATTTCTATATTACAAAACAATAGTTTATGCTAAAGCAAAACCCAAAACACACATTAGACGAGATCAAAGTAACAACTTCCCTTGTAAGTTGTTTTTTAATACTGAAGAATGAGCAATTTAGAATCAAAACTGGACTGTTTTAAATTAGTCATTTGAAGAGAGAACCTCCCCTCCACACACACAAAAAACCCCAAACCTACCAAATTCAAGTGATATTGTCCTCTAGTTTCGGTACCTTATGCTACAACTAAACAATTTTTTATAAGCATTTAAGTGTTTTCCTCTTTCACCCTTCTCATCCCCTTTCTTTATCTTTTTTGTCCTAGAAGAGTAAGCAATTCCAACAGCAAAAAACAAGTATCTTTTACCCTCTGCTTTCAAATAAACATAACCAAAGCACAGTTAAAAGTTATATTAATTTCAGCAAACCCTTATTTTCACCTATTTTCCTGTCAGAAAACAACAGTAGCCTGAAAATTTTTCTGTCAGAAAACTGAGGCAGCTATTATTACCCGTGTGCCTATAAAGAACACAACACACACAAAACATTCAAGCACTTCAGTCCCATTACAGAATCACTGCTCCTGCCACTAACCCTCAAGGGATCCCTTTCTGACCTCCCAAGTTTACTCTGTAGTAATTACCTGTGCGGTGAATGACCAAAAGACAGCATTTCCAAGCCTCCACTTCAAGCATATGTACCAAATGCGTTAGCTCTGCAGCTAATTACAGCTCCCCAGACAGCTAACTGCGAGGGCTGCCGCTGTTAACGGATCCCAAAGCCCTCGCATGCTTGAGTGATGAGCTTGGTGCGAACGCCTCGACAGGCAGGGCACGGGGAAGCCCACAATGCCAGGCACGCTGGCATGGCATCACAGAGCCCCGATCCCCGTCCCTGAGGCGCCTGGAAGGATTATTACTGCAGATGAGACGCATCGCTGCCCCGAAGTCCAGTAAGATCTAGGCAGTATGACCTACGTTTCTTGCACAAGCAGATAAAGGACATCAGGAAGTCTGAAGCCTACAAATGTTTCAGAACAGACACCTCCAGAGAGAGTCAGTTGAGCTTTTTCCCCATGCATTAAGCAGGTGAGAGTGTGATTTTGGTCCTTTCGCAGCTAGTGACTGATCAGCCAAAGCAGGAGCAATTGCTGCATGTTTCCACCCTCTCATTCACACCTTCATTCCTGACTGTCCTCTAAAGGGATGCAGGCCAGGACCAACCAGACCCCGCCATGCTGCAGTACCCCAAGACCCCCCAGCTCACTGCCCAGAGCAGCGGGTGTTAAGGAACCTACCAGATCCTCAGTGAAGCTGTTTGAGGAAAAAGACAGGAAGGAATTTATGGACAAACATGATCAAGTCGCACAGCATTTGCTGAATGACATCAGTAAGCTGAGGTGTGAATCCAGGACAAAGTGTCCCTGATAGCTTTGGACAGAAACAACACCAGACCGAGCAGCATGTAACACCAAATGGCGTCCTTCTGAAACTATGGCATTCCCCAGCCCTTGTGGGACCTGCTCAGGGATAAATGACAGCCACTTGCTAAGGAACTGATCCGGGGAGCTGCCTTTACCCCAGCTGACAGCTGCAGGACACCTGGCACATACAATCTGAAGTAGAAACACCATAAAAATGCTGTGCAAACAGGATGACCAAGTGTAAGCCACCACCCGTGCACCTCTGACAGACCTGCACCACAGCCACCAGACTGACCTGTGGGGAGGGACCCCTCCGCCCAGCTGCACACCCCAGGACTCGTCCACAACACTGAGGAAAAACACCGGTGGCGAGGGGCGGCCCTGCGGGCTCCCCAGAGCGTCCTCAGCCAGATGGGCTTCACGTTTGCGCTGCTTCAGCCTCTGAACTCCGACGCAGGCGGGACACAGAGCGGGAACATCATGAAAGCGGCTCAGAAGCCGGCAGAAGGGGAGAGACGGACGAAGAGATTAACGGGGAGAGGAGACCGACGCCGAGCAGGGGAGAGGAGCCTCCGGCTCCGCGGAGGGCTTTGGGCGCCACCGGCTGAGGGGAGGCAGCGCCCACTTACCGCCGGGCGCAGCCCGTCCGCGTTCGCGGGGCTCCCTGAGGGGCTCCCTCGGGCGCTGCCTCGGCGCGCAGGGTCCCTGCCGGGCCACCCCTGCCGCTTGTGCCAGGAGGAGGCTGAGGGGGCGGCGCCGGCCGCCGGCCCTGCTCACCGGAGGAGCCGCCGGGGCTGGGCCGGCCGCCCGCCCACGGGAGGGGCGCCCCGCCGCGGGGAGCCGCCGCGCCCCCTCGCGGACTGCGGCACCCAGGGCGGCACCGTGAGGGGAAAAGGCGGGGGGGTGGGGGGGTGTCCCGTGAGGGGAAAGCGGGGAGGGAGGAGGGGGGAGCGGGGGGGCGCCCAGCTGCCGCCGGCCCCAGCGGCGGGACAGCCGCTTTCGGCGCCCGCGGAGGGGGGCGGACCAGGCAGGGCTCCGGCGGGAGCCCGCAGGGACAGGTGCGGCGGGGGACGCGGCCCCCTACTCCGGAAAGAAACCATGAGATACACCCAGTTCACGACGCGGGTGGGTCCCGACCACCGCGGCGGGTACCCAAGGCACAAACTCGGGGTTTGGAGCCCGTAAAGATGCCTGGGAGCCCGCGGGGCAGAGCCCGCCTCCATCCCACCAGCTCGCGGCCTGAGCGCGCCCCCTGCCCGGAGCCGCCCCCAGAGCCGTTTGCCAGGCTCCTGCTTCTCCTCCTGGGCAGCAACTGGTCCAAAGTTTAGTAAAGAGCTCATACCGTCCCAGTTTTCAGCAGCAATCCTATACAACAATATATTATTCCAGAAATCAAAAGGCCCCGCGTCTCAAACACACGCTGTCCTCACTTGTTTATTCAGTTGTGCTCCATTTCATCAGTGGTCAAGCAGAGTTAACTCTGCAATGAGAACAGAAAGTTTCATCAAGGACACATGGATAAAAGGTAATGGCTGCCACACGTGGCTTCAACAATACTATTTTGATATGAATGTTGCCTGTGGGCAGCCTACAAGGGCAAATAACTCTAGCACTTGGCATCACCACAGAAGTGGCAGCCCCGCATTCCCACATTTGAGATGTGGATACGTGCTTGGTCACCACAGCGCCTTCCAGACCATCATAGTTCTCCCAGGCCGATTAGGGAATATCTCAGAGGTAGGACCTGATTTCTTCTGCTTTAGTAGATTCAGGATATGTGGAAATAATACCAAAGAAATAAGGCTGAGGCAGTGAATTCATTAGAGGAGCACTTCATTTGTATAAGCCTTGTTCTGTATTCTATACAAGCCTAAATACAACTCTATATTGTTTATTGTGAAACTCAACATTACCCAGTGAAATTCCCTGTTGTTTCAAGAAGCCACTGTGATAAAAAGAATGGCACAGGTTTCCAGTCCTCACTGTGGATCTCAAAATGCGTTATTATGCACTAATACAACAAACATTTACAACACTGTTTTCCAAGTTGCCCTAGACTAAAAGTTGGCTACCAACGACATCCTCCATCTGTTTACTCTCTTGTCTTAAAGACATTCCCAAAACCTGTAAAACTATATTTTTATCTCTCTTTATTTGGCAGACAGTAATTGTATTAATACTGTTTGGTCTCCTTAAATTTCTTCTGGGCAAGTTAATATCCAACATTTGCTAATGAGAAATGATGCGGTATTGTTCACACCTTCAAAATCAAATATAAATGCCAGGCTGCCTTCACTTCCAATTCTCTATGCGGTTAAGATAATGCAAAGCTATGGCAAATTATCATACATAAATAGGCAGGCTGTTTCCATTGCAATAAGTTGCAAAGATAGATGAATTTCAAAATAATTTTATACTAGGCAAGTGCCTAAAGGCAGTGCTTTTTATTATCACAGTTAAAGAGAAATTTGGCTTCAGAGTTGTTCCAAGTCAAGAGGACTGAACTGTGCCTCTGCTTGCCTGCTCTGGGAGCAGTGTTTGCAGTCCAGAGTTCCACCCAACTCTCCCAATTCCAAAAGGAAAGTGGCTGCATCTGATACTACACTGGGTGGAGGGCAGGAAACAGGAGCAATAGTGAAGGTTTCAAAGGGCAGTGGAAGAATTCAGAAAGGGAAATACAGATACTTCATTCCTCACCTTTAGTTCTACAATGCGATATGATCACATGAAAGTCACAGCAATCCTCCTACAGAATTCTCACAGGGAAAGGCACACAAGGAAGGCCACCTCTTCTATTTGCTCCTAGCTGCAAGGAAGGGGACAAAACAGCACAGTTTGCCCTGAGAGGCCACAATCAGGCCAAGCTCTCCCTAGACCCTGAATAACCCCAATGTGAATTTCTGATCTGCTGGCCAACCCTGCAAGGTCTCCAAGACCAGCAAGGGTAGATTGAATCTTACCCTTGATGCCATGTCGATAGGGTTTCCAGCCAAAATACAGGTTCTGCTAAGATACTACTCTGACATGGGTCTTTAGCTGTTCACCTTTAAAACACTAACTCAGACACATTTGTAACGTCTTTGGCAATAAGGGCAAAAGCCTTTATGTGCATATGGGACAAGAACAGGAAGGAAAACTCTAAGCCAAGTAGTGTTTGAAGCAGGCAGCGCAAGTGAATGCTACAGCATATGCTAGCCATGCATTTGCCAGTCTCCTTTAGGAAGTGATAAAGAAGGATATGTTCCGAAGGGGGACTCCCAGGCTTAAATACCAGAAAAATGCTACCTGCATTTATAAAACCAGGTAAATAACTTATTTCACAGTTTAATCACCAATCACAGTGCCTGGAGACATCACTGAGTCAGTTCATCAGCTCAAACATGACGTCTTAGAGGCAGCTCCCTGCAAAAATAAAACTGTTTTGTACAGACAAATGGTATACCTCATTTGAAACAGGCAGGATGCAGTCACTCAAGGCTACGAGAATCTTATTTAAGGCCAAAGTAATCTTAATTTACCAGGTATATTCTAGCATTGAATGTTTTCATTACTTCATTTCTCCTTACAACACCCCAGACTAGAGTAGAGAATAGTTTTCTTATTACATAACTATTTTGGTTTTTAATATCTCATTCAGTAGATTAGAAAGCAAAACTCAGGACTACATAGCGCTCTGAAAAACTGGAACTGTAGATGGGTGTAACTGTAGCAAAACATGGCTTCTACAGCATAGTATCATGCTGAAAATACCACTCGAACATCCTCATGATTGAACCTTTTACCTTCTTTTCCAGAGGGGGGAAACTTCCAAGGCAGAGCACACCCTTCCTTTGCATTTTCTGAGTGAATACACTTCATGTGTGGGAATTCTTTAAGCTTCAGCACTACATGGATTCTGCTTCCAACGAGGTCAAGGAACAGCAGATAAGGAAGCTATGTTTAGCACTTCTGAAAACCCCACAGAATGAACACCTGGCATACTGTAAGCAGACTTCAGTGTGTTCTCTGCACCTCTGAGGCACCCAGAACAGCAAGTGACACTCTGCAGGTATTTGGTCTCAGTTCAGAGTAGACGAGCTGCATTTCTCCTAAGTTAATGCATTTCTTAGGAATAAGGTATTTAACAACATACCTCAGCTATACATGCCATCAGCCACCCTCACATCCTTGTTGCAATTCCACTGAGAACAGATGTCTCAAGCTCAGTCCATCAGGAAATGGGAGCCTCAGCTGTTTTTTAACAGGCCCCAGCAGCTGCTAGGGCAACACAATCTACTCTAACTATGCTAAGTGTCCAAGTGAGGACATTGCTCCCTAGGTACTCTCTTCCCAGAATTTTCTGTTCCTTCCTTTGACTTAAATTGTCAGAATATAGGACAGGAGGTCCTTAGGCCATAGTCATGTTCTGCCTCAATTGCTGCTCTCTATCCTGTTTTGCAACCCCTTTGAACAGAATTCCAACTGTGCCAATATCTATTCTTAACCACTTGCCATCCTGTAGCGGAGCCAGAGGACAAGAACTGTGCACTATTCACCTCTACTATGAAAGATCTGCTTGGACATGCAATTAAAGTGATCTCCCAACTCTTATTTTTCCTCCCTCACAAACATTTAGCTGTTAAGTCTTCTATCTGAAGTAACTGAGGTACTTGATAGTCTCTTCAAGGGAATCAAGGTAACTCCAAAATGCAAAAACCGTATCTGAAAGACAGACATTGAGGTTACATTTCCAAATTAATTCAGCACTTGGTTGAATTTTCAAAGCAGCTGAAATTATGCACTTGGCTACCAAAGGCTTTAGCAGAACATCAGTGTCCAAGCCTAGTAAAGAGGCTTTTGGTGTCAGGAGATATCATACAAATACATGTTTCTTATGACGTCTGTTCCCTGTGAACGCTCATGCAAATTTAATCTCCCCTCCCCTCCCAAAAAACTAAGGGCACCAATCACGAGTTTACCCAGTGAGCATCACCTGCATGCAACACGTCTATAGTTCACTTCTTCATCCTTCCAAGCCAAATTTGCATATATGTTCCTCTATAGAGACTCTCTCAAATCACATTATCAGACAAAAACACCAGCTTTACTACTGGTTTGTTCTGATGGCACCTGCAGTTATTTCCATCTGTTATGAAAAACAAACAAAAAAGAACCAGAGCAAGCTGTAAAGTAATAAACAATTTATTTCTTCTTTACATCAATTGTTATGAAAACAACACCACTTACGTTTTGCGATTCAAATTTCTTGTACCGCATATCGCTGATATTTAACATGGCACTTAAGGGAACATTCACTTAAACAGCTACACAATTTCATGAAATTGATTAATTTTCCATTTCTCAGTTAAGCATGACTGAACATACAACTCTGTCAAATTTAAGACCATTCATTCATTCCTGATGTCTTAAGGAAGAAAAAAAACATCTTTCCCTTTCTGCTGAAATATCTTACCACGTTTACAAAGACTGAGGGGAAATGGGTCAATCTCTCACACGAGACACCTGAAGGGCAACAAAAATCCTTTTCATTGATTACATGGCTGGTAAAAAAAACCCCACTAAACAGCCTGATAACACTGGATGATAACACTACTTGTACACATGTACAGGTAAAGCTGAAATACTCTGCAGTTTTAATAGCTAGAGGTATAGTGCACCAATTTTTTGCCTATTTAACAGAAGGTAACAGAACATTTAAAACAAGTAACCAGAAGTTTCCCTGGAAAGCCATGCATATGTGTATGAAGATGGAAGAATATTCTGCAATATTGTGGTTTGGTTTACATCACATATACTGGGAACCACTCATAAGGAACTCTCTGCACATACGTGCATGATCTTTAAGTTTAAAAATAGCCTCAGTAGTCTTTACTGGCATTAACAGGTCAATTTCTTGCGAAGTGCCTGGCATGAATGTTAAATCCTCATGCACTCTTTGGGAAGTTTACCCCTAAATACAAACACTTGGTATCTATGCAATTCAGCTGTTGCAGGCCACTGAGCCACACTGTATTTTTGCTTGGTTTCACTGGGTTTAAATACTGCCTGGGTATCTTGCATGACCCTAACTAGTTACTGCTCTTCAAAGTTACCAGATGAAGCATCACTAGAAAACTAGTAGTCACCCAAAGAGATTTGCAACAGCAAGGCAAGCTTCCCCTGACATTGCTTCCTGCTTTATGCCTCTCATTTTGGTTCTACATGGACTTCTAGTGGTTAGAGGTTACATGCCTCTACAATTTTTTGAGCTTTTAACCAAGACATCAGTAACAATGCTTAACAAAATGAAGCCAACAGCTCGCTGGGAACTGGAGTGTAACAGAATCAACTCATTTCGTATTTGCAAGCTAACGAAATACCCAGAGACAATATGATTTCCATAAGCTTCCTAACATTCACGTATTAGATTCACATAGTGGCATAAAACCAGAACTACTTAGTTTTACTGTGCAATTAACAACTTACATAACGAAACACAGCAACACACACACTCTTAACCATCAGCACAACTGTAGAAAATAAATGGTCCTGTGACATGTTTTGTCAGCTAGAGAACTTCCTCAACAGTTGCCCCAACATTAGTTTTATCTTCACACCTAAAGACTTCAATGAAATCAGTCTGAAAACATCTCCGAAAGTCATAGGACTAGTTCATAGTGAAGACTCAAAATAGGAATAGGGTAGGTACATGCTTCTAAAGTCTTCACCTTAACATTTCAACTGTTGCCACTGAAAGGAAGATCTTCAGCTTAGAAAGATAAACAAGATTTTTTTAAAAAAGTGGACATTACAGATTGATTTAGAGACCAGCTCTTTCAAAACCAAGACAGCCTAACTAGAAAATTAGAAAACCTGGTCCCGTTCTTATATTCAAACACTGATTGTAAGTAAAAAAAAAAGAATACAGTACATGCAATAATATGAAAAACCTGCCTAATAAACTCAAGTACACAACCAAGAGTAACTAGGGAATAAAAAAACCCAAACTACTGCTTACAATAGAGAAGGTCGGGGACATTTTAGAAGACAGATAACATACAAATCAAGATGATCATACCATGTGTCCCTCATTGGCAAGGATTTGTTGGCTAATTAAAAATTACATGTCATAAGAAGCATACATTTTATATCAAAAGTAGTCCTTTAAGTTACCTTCACCACTGATTAAATATTTCCCTTCCAGATAAATTGATAATATGCTTAGAAAAGGCTACAAATACAATCTCAAAAAAAAAAAAAAGTGCTGTGAAACAGAAGCAGGGTTTCTCCCTGCACACACTTAACGTTTTCTAAAACAATTACATGAGTGTAGCTGATAAAGTTCTGCTTGTTCTCAGAAAACCAAAAGAAAACACACAAAGTAGAAGCTTGATGCACTTGACCATTCCCAACCACCAGTTTTGTTTTTTGCCAGCTAACTGCTTCCCCAGAGCTGAGCGATTTGCTGCCTAGTATTTGTATGCTAGTTTTATCATGACACATCCAGACACAAGATTTAAGTCAATCCAACATTCTGAAGATCCAACAGCTCAAGAAAAAACATTGCAAAAGTCCAGAGAATAGCCAGCAAGAAACCTTTCCTCATCCTCAGAACCATTTAAGAGTATTGCCAGTCATCAAATGAGAAAGAACAGCCTCCAGTCACACTTCTGTAGCCGAAAACACTACAGCTGAACACGCCAAATGTTTCCTTACAGCTGTCTTGCAAGGCATGCATGCAATGCTCACAGCAAAGCTGAGCACATTAGAAGAATATTACATTTTTCTCCCAGAAAAGGATCTTGACTTTCTGCGTGTATGCTGTGACCTTCAAGCTCTTTTGATTGATTGATAAATACTTGTTTTAGGAATCCTATCGCTACCACTACTGTACAAGTTATACATTCATGCAAAAAAAAAGCTACCTTTCTTCTCAAAGATCAAGACTTCATCTTATTCTAAGTCCTAAACAGGAAGGAGCATTAAAATAAAATAATAATAAAAAAGCCTTCAACAGATACATAACTGATTAGCTACTAAAACATGGTACTCATGTAACAAGCTCCATTCTTCTTCCATAATAGCTGGGTTTTGGTTGCGGCTTTTTTGAGACACTGCAATCAAAAAGAGTGAATAGAAATAAAATTGACTAAACAGAATTTGATCTATAAACCCCTTTGCATTAAGGAGAATCTTTATCAACACAGTTGCCCAGAAAAGCATAAAAGATGTTTGATACCACTGTTTCAGCATACACTGAACACTCAGTGACAAATAAGTATTTGTTTTACCTTTACTTTAAGTACATATAGTCAAGTATTCTGTTTGATGATCCACTTCATGTCACTTCAGGAAAAGACTAAGGAATGTTAAAGTTCTTCCGGTGCTTCCTTCCATACTTTTCTGGTTCGTGACCTCAAGAATGGCTAGTTTATTCAAGGGCAACATGATGAAAGCCATGTATTGAACCAACCTGAAACCAAAACCATGATGTCCTCCCACATTTAACCTGCACTACAAAAAAAACTCGATTACATTAAAAAAAACCTGCAGAATGGCAATGAATGTGGTAAACAGAGGGTGGACTTTTCTTACTACTGTTTCACATACAGGCACTAACAGCGCACTGCAGAAAAACAACTGGCAATTCAGCCAATTGACTAAACTGAGACAGATACTAAGTGCTCCACATACAATTCCATAAACATAAATGTAAACAGAAGTGTTTGGCCTCCATACAATATTTCTCAAAGTGCTGGGGTTTGGAAATCTGTCCTGCATATTTCCAAAAGCAATTAGTTTACATTCTGTTTGACAGGATTAATAAAGTGTTTTGGAGGTTAACTCACTTTGGTCACGATCCCAAAGAACAGTTTATGAGTTTATGTTGAATAGTTTCAACTATCCTCCTCATCATCACTAATAAGGTCTCTTTTTTCTACACACGTGTCTCGTTCACGTAGGAAATCCTCACGAATGGCTTCTAGTTCCGTTAGTTCAAGACGCACTTTCTCCAGGTGATAGGTCCTCCGGTTCCTGATCTGACGTAATGGAAAAGGATTCAGGTCTCCAAAAGCAATACCAGTCAGTTTCCTGTAAGATTACACAGTGTTAGAAGACAAACATTCATATTTGGTGTTTTTTAAAATCAGTTTTGAACTTCATCCTTATCAATATTTAGTATATGGCTGATATCTCTGCTCATCTTCACACACCTGACAGGTCTCAAATATTACCAGTATTGCAAGAAAGGTCTATAAAGCACTCTGTTTCAAAGTTATTTCAAGTGATCAAGTGTCATCAAATGCTCAAGAGTTCACAAAGCCACCTGCAAACTCTATATAACACTATCACGATTAGAGCCTTGACAACACTGAGCAGAAGATGTGAGCTTGGCTAACCAGAGTTCCATTGGCTAGACTGAATACTTGGTACATCCAGTTACCCGATTATAGATCGGGTAACTTCCTGCATATAACTCACAGAAGCTCATTCAACCCCAGGACAGTCAGCTCTCAAGTTATCCAAGATAACGAAGCGGTGAAAGAGATCAGAGAGAGCCTGGGATAACACAAATACAGACAAGGATAACACAAAACACGTATAAGCCAAACTTTGCGACACGGTGAGAAAGCTCTGGGATTCTGCTGGCCAGAGTACAGAGATCTCTGAGCTAGTATTAGCTCAAGTTCATCAGATCACGTGGCAAAGCACCACAAGAGCATCCATCACCCAGCATCGGGCTGCATCACGCTATCATTCAGTCACAGCAAAACTAGTAACTGATCTGCGTAATCAGTCCAAAGAGAGAGTTAACTACATTTTTACTGTTGATCTGTATCTAATACTAAGGGAAAAAGGAGAACTGGAATTTGACTTATGCTAGTTTATCTATCAGATGAACCCAAATATAAAGAAAAATTTATTTCGACAGTGTATTTAAGGCTAAGGTCTCCCTAGGCTTGTATTTTTGAGTGAACAAGAACAATTTCTTGCTATTTATAAACAGAACTTATTCCAGCTTCTCTACCTGTGTACAACATGCTATAGAATGCAACTTACATCTGTAGAAAAACTTAACTATGACATTCTATAACCTAGAGCGTAATCACGCACATGTCTGTAGAGCCTTTTCTCCACTAGAGAGCTTAAACTTAGAAATTCTGTGCAAAATAATTATCTAACCCATTCAGGATGTCCATGAATTCTATAAACATAATCTTTTTGAGTTTTTCCTCTACAACAAGATGAGGTTTTGTCCATATCAGGACAGACATCATTCTACATGCTTTTGTATTGTTTAAATTTTCATACAGTAAAACTTGTACAGAAATGGTAGAAAAAGAAACCAGGGAGTTTGAATCATGCCTTATCAGTTCTAGAGGCAAATTCATATCCCCTAGGTGGCACTACACCACTACTTTCAACTCTTGACTTTTAAAATCCTGAGAAAACAGATTTACAGACCAGCACAGGATATATTTGTATTGTAAATATCTTTGATGCACTGAATTCTGTCCTCACCTGAACTCCCCATCTGCCAAAGATACTCAATTAGCTCATTTTGTTAACAGTCAAATGAGATTTCTTCCAGCAATACTGGAAATCTTTAAAATAGGTTATTTCAGTGCCAGAAAGTTTAGACAGGAGAGCCAAGATGTCATTTCCGTTACATAATTGGAAAATGAAGGAAAAGTCAAATCTGCAGCTCTGATGAAATATCAGAATTTTGTTGAAATTAGGTAAGAGCAAAAAGATTCTATTTTTTTTTTTTTCTTCTTCCCCCCTCCCTACCCCCATTTTCTTTCATTTCTGGCAATACCGTAGTGGTACTTTTATTTAAGCTATAAAATAGCCCATATATCAATAATAAAATATCCACAGGATTGTTTTATTTATGGTTTTTCTGTTAACAATATGTGCACCCTCTTCCAAAAATCAAATACATACTTCCCTGTCACTTCCAGATTTGGAATCAGAGTCAGCATTTATTTTGGTCACAAACAGCTGAGTACAACAGCTGTCCAGCATTTTTCAAATCAAAGGGGGGAACGCTAAAATACAAAGCACCACACAACTCCCCCTCATGAGTTTTGGGAGAGGCTTCCAGCAGCACAAGCAACATCTGTTACCAAGACTTTTACCGTTTAAATCAGTTGCAGAACAGTCCCAGCGATCCTTTTTAAGCACAGGGTGAGATTATTCAGTTTTAACTTCTCTCCAGTCAAAAACAGAAACCCAGGAAGTAAAAATAATAAATAGCTCTTGCAGTAGGAGCCAAAGTATAAGCCTAAATTCATATGGAGTTTATTACTGTAAAAAACCACCCTTTATTCTAGTATAAGATTTTGTACTAAATTCAAAATCAGCAAGTTTCAATATCTGTGCAAAACATTTTCAGACATAAAACCAATCCCTATGTGACCTTTCTTCTTCAGATCAATCTACTGCTCTGCAGTCTTGAAACTAAGAACCTAAAGACATTAGACCTAATTTACAAACTTTAAGTCCTATGCAAGGACTGAAGAACAGAAGAGTATCTAATTTGTATTTATTCTCTGCTTCAAAATATATCTTAAAATCAGCTGGAATTATGTGGCATTAGCCTATGCATTAACGATGCACAAGAGATCTAAACCTAGGGGGTCATAGTTCATGTTTTTAATACTTGAGCCAGGATGTGTTTTTATTAATTGTAAAACACGTTACAACAGAAGTTGTATCCACAACGCAGGGGGAGACTTGCTACCATGATACAACTGCTAAACAAGACGAACCTGGCAAAGTAATCTCTATCATACCTAAAAATTTACGATTATGCATTCATCACTTGTGCTTTTGTCTCCATTAGATAAAACTATGCATGAGAAATCTTAGTAGTTCATTTCATCTCTAGTTGCTTTATATCTAAATTAAGACCTAGATAAAAACAAAACAAACAAAAAACCCACAACAGACTTCTTCCATGCTCCACCACACGTCTTTCAATTACACACAAGTTTAAGTTACCCACCTAGCATCAAGTATAGTGCGTGTGAAGTATCGAAGGTACTTGAAAATGGACATTGAATCTTGCAGTTTTAAGATTTCCTCTTCTTTGTATTTAAAAAGTGCCAGGGCAAATCGGAATATTACCTGATAAACATACATAAAACATTTGGTTCTTTATAAGAACAGAATGCACTGATTCTCATTACCTATTATAAACTCAAAGGAAAAGTGTTACTCTTCCTACAGGCTGCAGTTGAGCTCTCTAATCACACCTCCCTCTCCCCACCCCATCCCCCGTTTCCACAAGCTGCCAAAAACTTCTGTATCTTCTCTTCCAGGTTGTGGCCTGTAATCAGGACAAGGTGTTCTGCAGTTTTATCCAGAATACAATGTTGTGTTTATAGCATATAAATTCTTTCAAGTTTTGAGTTCTTAATTCAGTTGTAGAACAAAGACTACTGGGCCTGTTGAATGCATTTATTAAGCTACTTCAGAGTTAAAGTTAAGTTTTGCTTTTTATACAGGTTGTTTTCCAAGGCCTTGAATTTTCCCATCACATTGGGGGTCTGATGCTGAAGGAATTTCTGATAACCAGTTTGTCAATCAACCTCGGCATGAGCTGGAAGCAGCATTATTTCCCTTCATTCTGAAAAGGCTTCAGTAAGTTCTAGACTTGGTCAGTCCACCCAACTGCCTTCACAAAATACCAGATGCTTAAAACCAGATGGACACACAACTAAAATACCCCTGTGCATTAGAACGCTCAGGTGAGGCCAACAAGAAGTCTAGTAGATGCACTGTTTTTGCGTATCTGTAACGCTCCTGTTCTCTCCAACTGCCTACATCTACTTTAGTGTTATTGTGTTTGAATCCAATTATTTTTCCTGCAGCCATTTTATTTCCTTGCAATTCGACAAATATGAAACACATGAAAATTCTTTCATTCACCCTCCACCCCTTAATTTATGAAATAGGAGCCCACAGAGTCATTGTTTGTCAGCTGTACTTTAAGTATCTGCAGAAATAAAACAAATAGTTGCTGTAGAGACAAGCTAAACATTAGCACTTGGTTAGGACTAATTTTTATATCTTTTCAATACTTCTAACTTCTGCCTCCTTCACTTAAGCTTTATTCTTTGTAAGAGTAGTTCTTATTTTGATATAATTACTTAAAACTGATTGACAGCTGCATGTAGGAGTAAAGAGCACTGCCTATAGCTTTATTGTTCAAGTGGAAAAAAAAATAAAAAAGGTGGGTGATGAAAGGAAAATACTTAGCATTTAGAAGTCTTCCATGTAACTCAAGCTTTTAATTTGCAGAACACAGATAAAACGGAAAATGTTCTGACTGGCTATTTATGCACATTTCGTCCTTTTTTTCCTACCAGTGTTTTTAACTGACAGGATTCTTACCAAACAACCTTACTCCACCCTGCACTCACCACCACCACAGTATTTTGTTACCAGGTAACAACTGGAAAAAACTTAGCTTGTTAAGTTCACCTTTGGTCCCTCATATAGGAAGGAGTCCCATATTTTAAAAAGGATGTCGCTAACCACACTGTCCACAAATATCACGAGAAACCAGTTGAAAGTTATAAGAGTATAGTCAACTTTGTATTGTTCAAAATGAGAATGCAGTCGTGGAAGCTTCTCACTCATTAAATCCTTGAATACTCGCTGATCAACCTAAAGAGATGACAAATATGACATTACTGGTCCTACATTTTCCATCATATATATATGGTTCAAAGTAAGGCTGTTCCCAATCTGCAAGTGCGAGTTTTTCAAGAGCTAACCAGGAAACCTAGGACTGTCTAGTTAACACTTCTAAGCAGGATCCACCCAAAATACACGGCCACCCCAATGCACACCACTCTCGCGGACAAACTTTTGCTTCTCAGTCCACCCCCAGTCTCACAGGGCTCCTCATACACAAATGCTGCGTTCCTACTATGGGTCACTAGCGCTGCACTGGCGCAGGAGCCCTGGAGCAGAGAACAAGCTGGGGAAAGACTTGGAGGGAGGAGGCAGAACGCACCAGAACATCGCCTGGAAGCAAAGGAGTGCTACAGCATATGCTGCTTGCAGAACTGCAAAATGCATACTCACTCCCACTGCTCCAGAGAGCCCACAGCTCCCCCTCCACACACACACACACACCCACCCCCCATCCCAATTTTGATGAAACAAATGATAAATCAGTTCGTTCAATATTGTGAAGCTAACGATCAGAAGAGGGGTTAAGGACTGGAGCTCCACGCAGGTGACTGAACAGTTATTTCAGTGTTGTTATACTCAGAGTCCTTGTCCAAACAAGAGCCCTGGTGCCTGGGACTCACTTCTGTCAACTCAACACATCCCCCCAAAAGGCCTATTGGACAGATTGAGAACAAAGTTTTGACTGGCTGCAGTTTACACGACCAGGCTTTATTCTGGCAGAGCACATACCTGAGATCCTAGCAGTGTCTTAGTATAATAATCACGAGGCATGAAAACTTCCACTATTGTTACTAGACACCAAAAAGCATCTTCCTGTTCCAAGTACAGAAGTGCAATCGCTACCAATCTGAAAATAGGGTTTATGTAGAGAAAAGTATTACTATAGTATCACAAAACATATTAAGAACAATTACAATAAAGCCTTTGTTTCTGTTCAGCGGAGATAAATGTATTAAAAGGAGAGCACTAAACAGCAAAACTGTTGAAGAAGTTTAAGATGGGGCACTGAGATGCTTTCTCAGCCATGCCAAGCATGTTTATTCAGTTAAATAAGAAACAGATAAAGGCAAAAGCAAAGTCATTTGCTAGAAGCCATTTTTCCAGGAACTAAAGCAAAATAATTAGAAGCTTCCAAGTCCTAAATATACTACTCTGATTCCCAGGCTTTTGTCTTTCCTTATTGAAGGGGAGAAAGAACAGATGGTTCTTGCGTTTCACACAAAACTGTTGTGTGAAAGGTTACCTCCAATGTATTTCTCCAAGTAAACGTGTTTTATTTCTGTATGCAAGCGCAGCTGTAACAAACATGAACTGTTTCTGATGTTACACAGCTTCCTAAGATGATCACGCTTTAAAAGCCTAAGAGGACTAAAGCATGGAATAAATATCTAATTTGCTTTTAACTTCTGCGAGTAAACCCAAATGCAGAATTATTTACAATAAAAGCAAAAATGTCTCAGGGAAAAAAATACTGCTGCACAGAAAATTCAAATTTAGCAAAAACATTTCTAATGCTTTCTAGTCACCGGGGACACGTTGCTCCAAGACTGCAACAGCTGTGTTCTTCAGACATGTCTTGTGACATGCCAGCGACAATATTAATACTAAAAACATATGATTTACCTACGGAACGTAAACCACCTCACTGCCTCTATTACATTATTCACTGCCTCTATTTTACTACTACTTCAGTGCAGTTTCAAATAAAGTCTTTTACCCTATTCTAGTACATAAATTAGGGCACAAATTGGTATCTGTAGTGTTATATCATGGGGATGAGGCAGGGCATTAGACTAAAATACCTGCTTCGAGTAACACCTTCCTTTACTACGGATCTCAAAATACCAAAACTATGTTGGCAAACACCAATTGCAATGACTTCAAATTTTTCTTAGCCTTGTAACATAAGAATCATCCTTAATGGATCACTACAATTCTGACTGAAGACATCCTGAAGGAAATGCTGAAATTTGTGGCCTTAACAGTACAAAAAAAAAAAAAAAACAACCAAAAAAAACCCCCACCACACCAACCCTGTTCTTTTGCCAAGTGGATTTTACAAGTTTCATGATCCAAGTCTTCTTTTATTGTTTTAAAAAATATTTGTGTATAGTTATTTGTTTATTAAAGCATTGTAAGTTATGAACATAAGGCAAATTGCTGTCCAAAAGCATGTTGCTACACATGTGATTTGAAAGGCTCATTAAGTGTTTCATTGCACGGTTGTAACTCAAGATTCGCAAAGTCTTACCTGTTGAGCCCTTGGCAATATCCTATATCAGGATTTCTCCACGAAAATGCCAGCAGCACATTTCGCAGCTTCTGGATCCCTTCGGATGTTGGGGAGGAATAATGTTTGTTGTTTGGCAAAGTTCTCAAGAGATCCAACTCAATTTGTTTAGATGCAGGATTTTGTTTTTCCAGAGCATTTTGAAGCAAGGTTTGGAAGTACCCAGGAACAGTGCTGTCCTTGAATTTTTTAACATGGAGATTGACACACCATTTCCACATTTTGGAACGATGTTCATGTGGAATTCCAGATCGAATAAGATTCTTTAGTTCTACACAGCGCATCATCTCTCTATTCATTGTGCTTGCAAAATAGTTCTCCCATTTTACTCCTGTGGAGATCTCTCGATTTTCACTGAGAGAAAGCGATCTCAGGTCCAAAGCTCGTGATTTTGCTACTAGTTTCTCCTCATCATCATCCTCTGGGACTGTCTGAAAACCGTATATATCATATTCACTGAAATGGAGAGGAAAAAACAAAGAAGGCTTTTAAAAATGTATTCAGTAGCCCTAAAACTCTCAAGTTCCCATCCTGAAGTTACTTCAAATATCCCTCAAGCCACTCCTCATAACTTTCAAGTTTTAACTATTATTTAAACATTTTTCTAAAGTATATCCTTTATTTAGTAATTCTTTTTATAATTCCATATACAAAAGACTTTCTGCCCATATGCCAATATATATTACTAGACAGATTAAACAATAGTCAAGTTCAGCTGAACCCAAGTCTTCGTTAGCTCACCTTCAGCAGCTATACAGCAACATTTGAGTTTATTATTTTATTTGAGATACAGTATAAAACTTAAATGTATTTATACAGGCAAAAGTATTTCATGATGATAGCGTTATTCATGAAGGGAAATACGTTAAAAAGCCCAAATCCTGCAAATATATCCCCACTGTTTGTTTTCCAGTGTTAGAACTGGGCCCACTGACCAAGACACACACACACATTTATTTTAATAGGACCAAATTACCTGACCAGGTGTGGTTTGAAAAACGCTTGTTCTGGTTGTTCACTAGTTTCTGCTTTCAAGGCATCTTCCAGTAACTGTGTGATGACCTCACGAGCAGGACTCTGCTCCTCAGAACAAACAGGAGTTTTCATTTCTTGAAGCAAGATCAAGTATTTACTTTCTATCTGACAGAGTTTGGCTTCCAAGCTAGTGTACTGCAGAAAACAATATTATATAAGTCTTCAGAAACTTACTACTTTTAAAATCTGGTTCAATATTTTTCTATTAGCTTATGTTGCTTAGAAACCTGTAAGTCAAGAACAGTCAGCTTCACATTCCCATTTTTGTACCACCAGAAAACATAAACCAACCCTTATGTGTGGAAAAAAGTTACATACACATTTTATTACACTACTGTAAAATTCTGTATATAGAGTACTTGGAAAAGAAACCTCAGATACTTGTGCCTTTTTACAGAAAGTCTTTTAAGGCAGAATAGTAGACCAGAGACTTTCTACCACGTGTATTTTTACATGTGGAAAATCTGAGCAAGCTTTAATTATCATTACATTATATGAAGGACAACTCAACCATTTTGCGCTTTTAAAGTAACAGCTCTAGTCCACACATGTTTGAACAAAAAGAACTTAAATGAAATTTTAAAGATATGAGTTAGGTAATAGCATGTAGAAATTGTAAACACACACCTCTGTGCCAAAAATACAACATTTAGACCCGGCTGCTGTGTGCATCGTTTCCAAAAAAACAAAAGCAAACCCTACCAAACCACAGCTTCAGGTATCTTGCCTTGGCTACAGATGTGTGCATATTTTCCTAGCTCCAGGCACTGGAAATCTTCATTATTCACCTGCAACTTCTCTACACTCAAATTTAACTATACAGAAATTCACTTCTAAAGTTACCTTCACCATACCATAGTCATCCTTTGTGCTCAGGAGAAATCTCTACTCAGTCACATACCAAATCCTTACACATCCTGTCTTTTGTGTACTTCAAGAAATTTATTACAGCCTTAATTCTGAGGAAACAAGGTTTTCCGAAATATACATGCCTGTGTTCATAAGTTATGAAAAAGTTGCACTGGTTAACACCATTTTCAAGTCAATTACTCCTCTCAAGAATCCATTCAAGAAGATTAGTCTGTAAGGACTGGGTTTGGGGGAGTTTTTTTTCTTTTTGTAAATATCACATTTAATACATTTAAGTCATTCCATCTCCATTCTACCGTTATGCTCCCTGAATAGATTTACAATTGAATTTTTGAAAGCTGCTTTAGACATTGCCAAAATGAGAACATGCTGTGTTCGTCTGACCTTTGCCTGCCATTCTCTCTCTCTTGCTTCTGCATTTCTTCGTAGAGCAGAAAGTTCCAAAATCTCCTTATTTAAAAATTTATTCTGGGTCTTGTAACCCTGAAGATTGTCCTGTTGATAAAAAAAAATATCAAACTGGATTTTTAATGAAATTACCTCACAAACAACAAATGCCTACCAGAGAAAGTCTATCTTAGAATACAGAACAAGCAGATCCTAATAGGACTTATTAAAACTATCAGGATCAAATCAAGTATTCTTTTTAGTCTTCACGTAAGTCAAACGCACATGCCAAACATGCGCGCAGAGGTGTACAGGGAGAAGAGAGCCATGCATGCTGAACACAGAGACATCACGGTGCTGCCCATCGGCCAGAAGCACATTTCACACAATACAAGAAGTGGGGGCAAATGCCCCTTGAGTTTTGGTTACCCTCACAAGCCCTCATTTAAAGAACAAGTTTGATGTCTGTCTCCATACAAAAATATAAATCCTCAGCAATAAGCTTCTGTGCCTAATCTACTCGGCTCCAGGCTACAAATATTACCTCCAAAACCTGAGGCTGTAGGAGGAGGGAATGTTAGTACTCTCCCAACAATTACAATACTCCCACACTCCACAGCATCTACAAGCTTTGGTCCAACTTTCTGCCGAGACCATTGATTTCTAGTTTCATTTTTATTTTCTAAGATTTCTCAGGCTCACATATAACAAAGAAAATTATGAATGTTTATACATGTTTTAAATAACCTACTTGTATTCCAAATCACTTGGAATATTAATCGATTTGGAATACAACATTTATCCAAAGGCAAGAAAGCATGTTTAGAGCAAAATGAGTAACTTCAGTAACTTCATTAGGAAGTTCTGATGCATTCATTGAGGTAGGTTAGAGAAAAAAAAAGCAATGATAACATTTGGAGCAGCATTAGTCAAACAGGTTCTTATACTCTTCCTTTTTTCTCATTGGAGGTCCCCTTTGCCATTCCACATGCTCTTTTTTTTTAAAAAAAAGCAATGTTTCTGGTTGTCTTCCTCCATGCTTATTTTTTTTCCTCTTACCCTTACTTTTTCCTGTTTCTTTGATTACTTCTCACATCATTACTCCTCCTCACCAATGATTAAACTACTGAAAGTATGGGACACTGTACTAAGTATGTACAGACCAGCTCAAAGTATAAAAGTCCTATTTAGATTGCCACATTACAGTTCAAAGTGTAGGTTCCAAACAGAGAAAGCCTCAGTTGATGAGTATCTTTGAGAACTGCTGTAGTGATCTCCTCAAACAGTACAGCAGACTAGAAAGTAGCTTTTACAGGGAGCAGAGATTCCCCTATCCACCAAGACAGAGACATTCCTCTTACTTTTAGTCTGTCCAGTTCCTGTAGTTCCTTATTAGTACAGGTGGCCACAGAAGAATTCACTGCTCCGCCTTGAGAGGAGGTATTGTCCTCACATTCGCTGAGTTGACGAGAGAGTTTCATGATCACTTCATCTTTAGCTTGAATAGTTTCCATCAACATACCCAGCCGCTCATTGAGTTCTCCAACTTTACATTTCAGATTCTTTACTTCCTGCTGAAGACTATCTTTTTCGAGATTTAACTTTTCAAGCTGGTTGTTGAGACCCAAAATCTGGTCATCTTTTTGGTGCAACAGCTCTAATTTGTCTTTGGGAACCCCCTCACAAAGACGGCTTGCAAAATATTTATCATATTGGGAAGATCGGACTGTTTGCTGCAGAAGTCGCACAAGTTCCTGAGGATTTTAAAAAAGCAAGATTGCAATGAAAGTTTCAAGTTTCTAAGTTTTATAATTTAGCAATCTAACATCAAGCAAAAGAAAGTTTTGGAATGAGTTTTGCATCTGAATCATCAGCTTATAACAGACTTCACAGTGGTGTTTTAAGGAAAGAAGGAAACACTTACATGACATGATTTCTAGCAGGCTGACACCTTACAACTGGCCTATATGGATGGCTTGATGGTCATCTTTCGCTGAGCTAAGGATCCTGCCTAAAAAGGCTACAACAGGCTTTGGAAGAGTAGTTGACAGCTGTGGCCCAGCAGTTACTTGGAAGCTAAAAAAAGGCCTACTTGTAAGAAGCCCTGTAGTACGAAGATAAAGAGGAAGAGGGCTTAAGGAAAAAAAAAAAATGAAAAAAAATTAAGAGGTGAACATTACAGAATGGAAGAGGGAGAGATAACTAATTGCTCTCTTCCCTAACAGATGCAAAGAAAATAAAAGGAGGAAAAAAAAACCCCATGCTGCTTTGCTGAAGAGGAAGTCTTTGGAGGGCTGTTTAGAAAATCTTGCCACAAAATCAGCCAAGTAATTAACTGACTTGCCATAAGGGAGAAAAGGAGCTTCTGTGGTCTTTGCAAAAAAGACAGCATTGAAGGCTCTGAACTAGAAAATTTGTTTTTGAAAACACATCCATCTAACATTTTTGTCTTCTATTCCCTCTAAAAAAGGACAAGCATCTTTGCTCATGGGATTGCATAGGTCCTGGACAATTACAACATTTATTCACTTGCATGAAAGATCTATGTGTTTTGCTTGGGGCATCATGGGCACGCATGCAAAAGCAGCTGATTTTAAAGGCAGTTACGCTGCAAGTAAAATCCTACTTGACTCCTTGCTGGAATGAGATCTTACTATGATATTCAAGAAATAAAGGCTGCTCCATGCAAATAAGTCAAAGTGAAATTTAAAAGAATTGCCCTAGCTACTACGAGATCTGCTCTGAAAGCTAAAATGTAAAAAACCAAAAAACCCAAACAACAACAAACACCCAAACCACACAACCAAAACCCAACAGAAACCAACCAAAAATCCAAAACACAACAACAACAAAAAACCAAACAAAAACCGCACACCAGAAGATAAGAAGATATTCCAGATCAACAATAAACACTAAGAAAGGAAGAACAGCATACTGCTCACTTACAAGTCTCACTAATCTGGATTATTACCTTTGCCGTTTCCACGTTTAGTTATTTGTTTAACACTGTGGAACTGTGGGAAGGTAAGTTCAACCCTAGAAGCATTTGCAATACTTACCAATGAAACTGGGATTTATTTATTTTTTTCCATAGTTCCCTGACACTAATTCAGAATACAAAGACAGAAATAGGAACTGGTTTCATAGAAATCCTGAGAACTTCAGTGTTCAATAATGTATCTGGAAGTTTACAAAGACTTGGAAAATCATAAAGATATACCTAGAATGAGCCACTGATTTTTGAGAAATTCTTTTAGATAAAACCAAGGTATTTATTACATCTGAGTTATAAGGGCATACAAGCATGAACACTGTACGAGGGCTGTACTATGTACACAGATGTATGGTGAGGCCTACCGTTTACAAAACGGTGTGACGGTGCAGTTAGAATAGAAGTCAGTCCCCATTCCCCCACCCTCTCCTCCAGAATTAAAAGAAACAAAACCCAAACTAAAAAAGAAAGGATTTGAAATGAGAAGTTCCTCAGGAATTACGTGTACTAATTATCCACCAGGATCCTGGTAGACACTGAGAAAGCTAGCTTCAGATAATAAAAGATATACAAACCAACAAAACCAAAGTTTTGTTCAGGGATCTAATCTTCAACAGATGTAAAATTTGGTCCTTCTTGTTTCAAGACTTTTTGTAAACAAAGGTTCATTTAGCACCACTATTTTATAACAAACAATCAGCTCTTAATGCAGTTAGATGGCCATAAAGGATAAACTCACAGTCACCTGCCAGATCCATTTGCTTTGGCGCACTTTGCCTGAAGGCTTAATTACCTTTTGGCTCAAAAGATCTTTCTTTAGCTTTTCCAACTCTTCTTGCTGGCTTTGATACTTCAGTTGCAGTTCAGAGACTAGTTTGTTGCCATTACCAGAATACCACTCAGTTGGAGAAGAGTCACTGCTGTTCCGGTTTTTGCTTGATCCAATCATGTCTTTTAACGGGCGCCTTGTTTTGTGTGGAATGCGGCCAAAATCAAATGGAAAAGCTGAACTAGCCAGTCCTGTGTAAAACAATTCCTTCTAGTTCAGTTCACTTAGTAAAAAGGCATTTCAAAGCATTCAGATTTCCTTTCAAAAATATGGTCATTAAAATTAGACTCTAAGCTGCATTTCAACGGCCCAACACAATAGTGTCAAACGGGTCTCATTTTCCAAGTTGCTTCCTTTGGTGGGAAAAGTATATAGATCAAAGTCTTCTCCCCTCCCAGATAAAAGATTTAGCTCATCAATTAATACTTGAGAAATGACATGAAGAGAAATTTACAATCCTTTACAGAAAATAATAATGGCTAAGTAAACTTTGCTTCAAATAATTAACAGCTCAGAAGTTATCAGAGCAAAAGTGTCGCTGATACCACGGCATACCCTTCTTTTAAGAGGCATTCAGTATAAGGTTTCACCCCCATTTATATAAGCACAGGAGTATTCTTAGAGAAAGACGTTTTCTAACAGATTAAATCACTTGGATGTCAGCTACAGTACTCTTAAGGAGCTGTAAAAGTGCCCTCACAAGGTTATTCCAGACACTGGTCAAATGTGAAAACATATTACAATGCATAGATGAGCTATCACTGCATACGCATCCCTACTTTTTTCCCCCATTTCAGAAGCAAGCCAATATAACATGTCTATACATAGAGGCTAAAGACAATTCTGCTTCCATGGGTGACACTCAACTGAGCAATTAAAAGCCCCAACATTTCCCTTCATCCTATAACTTTGCAATTTAAGTGACAAAACCAGAGATTTAACACGCGCAGGAGACCTCAACAAGTGGGTAACAAGGCTTCTATTGTATCCAAATGGCAAGAGACTCCAAACATCGTAAGCAAGTAATTTTTTTAGAAGAATTTACAGAGGGCTCATGTGGTTTGTGAAAAGATAAACTTCCATTTACTTCCTGGAGACAGACATAACACAGTACACTATACTCAAGAAAGTAAGGCATACGCTCCCCTTCCTTCCTCCCACTTCTACCTTTACTTCCTTCTGCCAGGTGTTTCCTCTTTTCTTCCAGGGCCATCGAGTCCTCCAAGTCTTTTGGGGTTGGATCCAGCAATTCCCACTCTTCAGTGGTGTAAAATATGCTCTTGCGGTTTTCGTTATTTCCTTTTCTTAATGAGGACATTGAATTTCTGTGAAAAAGACAGCAGGAAAAGCGACAAAGATTTCTTCATTTTGCATTCTTTTTATAAAGGGGCTTTCAAGACAACCATTGCAGTTGAAACAGGGCAAAATAAGCTAAAGCACAGACAGAACCAATACCAAATAAAAGCTTAAAGAAAATAAAGCATATCCTACTAAATTGCACCTGCTATCAGTGGTGCTATGTTTCAAGAACAGAAGAATTATTTTGCTTTAACGGGATATTAATATCTAGAAGACCACTACGGTCTTTTGTGTCATCCTCTGTTTTATCCTTGTTTTGGCAGCAGGGAAAAAAACAAAACAAAATTAAGATTTAGAAGCAGCATCTCTTTATTGATCAGTTATTGTAGCTTAGAATTTTAGGATACCTGCCAAGCATTAAACAGAAGAGCATGCAGTCAAAACACATCTATGTTATAGTTTCATATTCTGCATTAATGTCAAACTTGGAATCATTCAAGAGACCTGCTGTAGCTGAATTGTTGAGGACCGACTCCTTAGCAGTTTTCCTTTCCTAAGGTGGAACGTTCCCAGTTATCTGCAAGAACATTTCAGAGGCCACCTCTAAATTCCAGCCAGATAATTCTACAGAAGAACAGTATGTTTCACAAGCAGCTACCCTACCCAGCTTCCCCCACAACTACCATGCAATCAGAAATGTTTATGTCCACACTTATGCCCATAAGTATTAATGTAGCTCAGTATTGTTAAGTCCTTGTTCAACTAGAGAAGGAGATTCTACATCAGTCCGTATGAATCAGTTTAACATTTTAGGTATAAAGTTGGAAATATATTTAGTATCTCAGCATTTCTACACAACCTGTGTAAGATGGAGGCCCACAAAGATGCTTCACTCAGCTACATTCTCTCTTCTTACTCTTCAAACCTTAAGCACAAAGTAACCCATATTACACTTGCAAGATCATTATTTGATGAGTCAACCCAGTCTTTCAGCTTCACAATAGATTTAACATCTGATCAAAGTGAACTCTAGGCTAACCATTATGCAGTGCAGAATTCCCATAGTCTGGTGAACTGATTAATAATCAAGTACAATTTAAAATAATCCTAAAGGTTATTAAAACTATTTCAACAATCAATTTGCAAACTCAACAAAGATTTACTATACTACACATTTAATATTCTTTCAGAAAGAATTACAAATTCTGTTGGGGGCAAGAAGCCTCATTTCATTGTTCAGACCTTCCATTCAAATTAAGTAGATCAAATTGAGTGATGATTGACATGTTTCCTAGGGCATCCCGAATTAACGTGTCACTTGGCAGGTCTACAGCTATTCTCTGAGTAGTGGCTGATCTCTTACCCTGCAACTCCGCAACCACCTCTTCTGCTCTTGGTCAACTTCAGTATTTAGTCTGTCTGAACACCACCCCTTAAAGCTTGAAAATTCACAAGGAACAAGTAGTCAAATGACTTCTAGAAAAGCTTCCTCAAAAACTGCTGCTAGACCCGTGAACAATCATAGCCAATGTTGAATTTTGTAAAGCTTCTGCATAGGATCATTAAGGGGACTGAAGCAGCGCTGCTTCATTGCTTTCTATTAGATTAAAAGTAGGTAGCTGAATTTAAAAAACAGTATTTACTAAGCACAGTATGACAAGTACAACCGGACACACAATGCAAGACCTGATCATATGATCTAATGATTCTGTATTTATAAATGTTTTGGGTTCAAGTCTTATTTTATGATTATATAACTTGAGGTCTAAATGTCTATATGTGCCAATTAGTACTTGAAAATAGATTTTAAGAAGTGGGAAAGCATATTTCAACTTTAGTTACTGTAAACAGACACGTAGCTTAACTTCAAGGCATATTCTTCACTTTTTTCCGATTATTATTTCGCCACTGCTACCTAGGATGGAAATGCAGTTGTTGTAACAGTGGTTTCTGTCAAACACATCATAGATGCGTTCAGGAGGACGGATAAGTCTTTGATTAAGACATCTATTAGGTTCTTCACAAACACATGCTCCCAGCAATGTAAAGAAAACTCTCTGAGTTTTTAGCAAGACCTTGATGCATTCTCTATAATCGGGGTTAAAACTAGTCACAATCCAATAAGATACTGGATAGCGCATGCATGTTCTAAAGGTGATCAGATCCTACTCCTGCCCCAAATTGCATAGAATTGCAGAGAAAGGAGGAAAACAACCAGCCACGACAGTACTGCTGTTTGCATATATTTACCATAATAGAGCTTCTAACATTTTAGTAGGGCTTTTTTTGCCACCAGCTTTTACAGTCACACTACTACGTAATTTTAATTTTCCAAGATCAATAATTAGCTTTCACTGTTATGCAAATATTAACAATCTTGCCCTGATTCCACACAGAGGTCTAACACAACTGACCAGACTTTCTTGTGATACCCATTCAAAGAACACTGCTCAGCCCAGTAAAAGATCGCTTGTCAATCAGAAAGTGACAAATGAGATTGCACATGTTAAAATACAAGACTCACATGACAACAATGCTTTTTCACAGGAGTTCCATTCAAAATGGTCCGAGCATAAACCAAAGCTGTGCTGAAAGACCCTTGCACCATTTGCCGAATAGTTTTGCTTATTAATTAGGCATCATTCATTGCAGGATTGAATGAACAAAAGATATGAGGAGTGGAAGCATGTAATAATGATCATCTTTACTACTTATGTAAAATAAGTCCAAATTAAGATTATACATACCCTAGCCCCCTCTGGAGCAGCTGAGGATAGCCATTAGAAGGAAAATCCACTTGTCCCTAACCAAACTACACTGAAGAAAATTCACCTTTCTTGTAAAAACTGCTACAGACTCAAGTCTTGGAGCAAGTTTATCTTACTAGATATAGGAACTTAAGTGCTCATGACCTGCTAGCTCAAAGCAGGCAGAGGTAATGCTAGGCTATAGCTTTTAAGACATGTCACTGCAAGGCCTATGCTAGTGTAAATAAATTTGTCAGAGGTTTTAGCATATTGCCATGCAGCTAAATAGCTTCTGACAAGGTTGTCAGACTCTTATCCCAATGATGGAATACATGGCCAGAGGTAGCACACAACTGTCCACATCTCTCACACTTCAGATTTTACTTGCTGGCTCAGTAAATCCTCTGCAAAGTGACTTTTCAAAAGATCAGAAGAGAATGTTTGAGCACAACAAGCAATCCTGACAAAGACACCATTTCCCACTAGTATCAGCTTGCAGGGGGGAATGCCTGCTTTAAAATTTAGAGCACATGGGGGCACTAGAGCCCTCCATATAAAAAAAACCCACAGAATTTAAAGAAATAATCCATTAGTAGATACAATAAATGTTATTTTTCCAGGAACATTTTCAGACAGACAAACCACTGCAGCTGAGTATCTCCAAGAAAAGCGGAGGGGGGAGGGTGGCATTCAACCTCAAAGAGCTTCGCAGCGTGACATTTTCTTTACAGATATCTGCAAGGACTCCAAGCCAGGAGGATCACAGCTATACAGAAAAAGACCAACCCTTGAATACTGTGCTACAATATCTGCTGGGCCACTGCCACCAGAAACATTTTCCTCCAATCCAAAGTGCTTCCCAACCCACAACACCACTGCTGTCTTTCTGCTCATTTACAAAGGAACATGAACACACACCAATCAGGCAACACTGAGCAGCTTACCCCGACACTGCCCTTCTAGCTAGACTTCCCCAAAGCCTATCATCTGTAATTCAGGGAAAAGAAGAAAAAAAAGTTTTCAAAAGCCAGAAACACTCACTTCAGGTATACAGGAACTCACCCAACAGAAGTTGTTTCATGTTATTTTCCTTCCATTACGATCAAATTTAAGTTCCACCAAAGCAAAGTGGCTACGCAAACCCAAGAAACCATACAAGACTACCAGTTTAAACAGGACATGTAGTAACAGAATTTAGGTATTTCTTATACTAGCCATAAGCCATCTTTTCTAGAACTGAAAGTCTACACAGTAGTCTTAAAAAAAAAAAAAGAATAATTTGATCTCTGTGCTTAACAGGAATCTGTTGAACTCAGCACCGCTGATGAAATGGAACAGCAATTTACTCATTTACTTGCAGCTCAAGAGGGATGTGGTCTAGTTAACTAAAGCTAAAGCGCTGCTTTGTGAACAGCTCTGTAATAGCGCTGTAATATCTTTTGAATAGAAGCAGAAGATCCATCTATGTGGGTAGAGCAAAGTGTAAAAACATTAAGAAAGAAACTAACAGGAGAGCTGAAAACAACCAGCAGGACTGCCTTCCTTAAAACAATGAATGCTAAAGGATAAACTCATTAAGAGTGAGGGGACAAGATGTGGTTTTGCTATTGTTCAGAAGGGGTCTGCCACATTTTTTGCTCAGGAATTCAAACTACATTGATTTAAAATCGGTGCCATGCACTTGTATTTTTTTTCAAGAAGAAAATGAAAAAGAATTAATTACATTGTTTTTATTTTCATCCCTAAAAATACTTCCTAAGCACTAAATACTATGACTACTACAATACTAGCAATTAACAGCTCAGTTACACAATGAAGGATAAAAAGCAGTACTACCTGAGAACACAACTCCTGGCTCCCTGCTTGGGTTCAGAGAGCAAAACCATCACTACAAGTGCTTTACAGGATTTGACTCTGCCTTTCAGGTATCAGTAATGCTACACAGCGATGCTCAGCTATGCCCTTCAAACAAGTAAGTATAATAAAGAAACGGTTTACTTGAAGAGATACAGTCCAATGTACTGATCCACCCCATCACACCCAGTTCTTCTAACAAGCTCTGCCTACCACATACACACATCTTTTAGCATGAAATAGTCTCTGCCAGCAACTATCAATCTGATAACTTTCTTTCTCCCACGTCCCCAACTTACTTGATTTCGGTACTCCATTGTTTAAGTGAGAAATTGATAGCACTTGGTTGGATTGGTGCAGGTTGGGAAGCTGCTTGTTCCCCCACCAGGTCTGTAGGAGAAGTTTCCACAGCTAGAATATTTCTAGCTCTCTCTGCTGAGGCATTTTGACTTAGGATACTCAAATCTATTAAAAAAAAAAAAAACAGGGAGAGAGAAAAATAGGCAAAACTTTCAGTAAGTAAAAGAACAGTGGCTATATAAAGTCATATACTAAGTCTGCTTGTAATGTGGGTAGGGTTTTATTTTAAATTGCAACATAACTTTATAAAACACTGTTCAAGTGAACTTCAAAAACAGTTGAATGTTTTCCTTGGTGAGCTCTCACTGCAGCCACCTGCTTCTGGTAACAGGACTCGTGTGATGCTCACGAAGCATTATTTCAGGAGTGATTTACAATCTCAGTTAGCCAGTATTGATTCATCTAGCTTAAACAGCTATAAAGCCATAAAAATTAAGACGGATTTATTATATAAATCTGCAAAAAACCCTTATAAAACAAGCTCAGGTTTATCAGAACTCCTAAGTCAGGAACAGCATCACAAAAATACTGTGACACAGCTTTCAGGGTGTGCTTCATCCTAAAAGTTGTTCATCCTAAAAGTGACACTGCTGCTGTAAGTTACGGACTTGAGCCAGCTCTGTGCAAATCCAGCCCAGGCATTCCCAGAGCTAAGAAGGTTAGCATGGGCCCTGCAGGCCCATCAGAGACCTATTGGATGAGCGAGGATTTGTTAGCTCTGGTTAAGCTGAATGTAGCTACACCTAAATTCATCCAGCCTAACTCTCTTGTGCACTTCAGCAAGTCTACAGATTGGGCAGAGGGCCATGCAGCTCAGGCCCAGCACTGCACACATGCCAGCAAACTCAGCAGGCTCTGAGTGACTCCACAGGAACCAGCCAAGAACTGCTGCTAGCCCTGAGCCAGAGCTAATGAATTCCAGAGGATCCAAGCTGATCCAACAGAGCTAGCCAGGTCTCCAACACATACTGTACAATCTGTAGCATATATGTTACCTCAGTGTTTCCATTATCCTGGATAGCTTGCCTTCTCCCTCATCCCTCCTCCAGCAGACAGAGGGATAGGAAATGCAGAGCATGGAATATAATATGAATAGAAAAAGCATTCTAGAGAAGCTTAAAGTAGTTCATGGCCTTCTACAAACCCTCTGAACAGGCAAGCTAAGAACAAGCTCAAATGTAATTTTCAGACTCTTCTCTGTATCATTCACAAAGTACTGAAGTGCATTAAAAATTTTTGAGAACATTCTCAGACTTGATTCAGCAGTTGTATTATAAAGTAACATACTGGACAGGCTTTTGACTTTAATGATTCTCTGCAGGAAGGGAAAAACCCTGGGAAATCACGATACCCTGGTTTATCCCTGGTGAGCCTTTTAGTCTTTGTTCTATTACTGGCACTAGCTGCAAGACAATCTTTAAGCAACCTGTACTCTCCAATTACTCAGCAGATGGTTACTTTTATTTCGCCCGTACCAAAGATTAGAAGTAGAAAGACAGAACATTTTGTGATAAAGAATACCAAATATAAAAGATCATTGACACTACAAATCTCTCAAACCCTTGAAAAATGGTATCTGAAACACAAGTATATCATGTCATCTTTCAAATGTAGGTACAAATTACACTGCCTTGACCTATGTTATAAACAGCGCTGATTGAAACTTCTTCAGTGCCTTATCAGCCAAACTAAATTCCAAATTCTTTTGGATCTTGGCTGTTTGAGCTGAACAAAATTCAGCTAGGTCAAATAAAACTAACTTCTGATCATATTCGGTGTCTAATAAAGGGGAAAGATAATACAATAGGTTTCAACTAAAAAAACCCCAAACAAACCAACCACACACCCCCTCACTCCCTGAAAAACCCACAAAAAAACCCCACACCAAAAACTTATGGGCACCCAAAACCAGGCTCAAATACCAACAGTCTGCTTTCATACTTACAGCTTGTTTCATCTTCTACCTGTATGATTTGACAAGACTGCACAATCTCTTTATAGAATGGCCCAGGTAAATGAATTGCTCCTAAGTTGAACTTCTAATAAAAGCATTTCCTCTCACAGAGATGCTAATCAGTCCGGCCAAAACTTCTCCGACTTCCTGAGGTTGCTCATTGTAGACGATCCCCTGCTTACACCAGCCAGCTGATTGGTTAGAGCTATGGACTACACAGCAGATACAGCACAACAGTGTAATGTGGTTGCTAATGCAATCACCACAAAAAAAAAATCTTGTTCTTAAACTTATTTCAAAACACAACAATCGTATAAATGCTTGACATACCTTTTTTTATTAATGCAAATCAAGAGTTGAGGAATAGCATAACTAAGAACTGAAATTATAAAAGCTACATTAACATTCGATCAATTCCAAGAAGAAAAAATTCCCATTTCCTGTAATGAATAAATCATTTCTTTGACTTCCACAGCAGTAAGGCAGCTCCATGACAAATCCTGTAGAATCATTTCTGTAACATTAGCTTTCCCACAGCCCACTTTGAAAAATATTTTAAAGTATTTTTCACTACCTTGAATATTCTTAAAAACTTGTCAAGCCCAATCCATAAAGCTGTACCTTACCTTTACCTATGTTCCAGTTAGTCTAGATTTCTAAACTGGGAGGGAAGGACAGAGGGACGGACGGGACACAACAGGACAAAACAGGCAAGACTACAGCGAGCAATTTTGTTTCTGGACTGAAGACAGACTACTTCTCCATTTAAAACATTAGTGATAGCTTCTGTACTGAAACACTAGCAAAACAAACAAATTTCTCTGCTCAGTATAAAGCACATCATCAAATGCACACGCACTTTAAAAAAAACCCCAAACCCCACAAGGCACACATCTTAGTCATCAATATGGAATTATAGCCTGCAAGAGTCCCTCAACTATACAGGAAACTTTTGGAATACTTGTTTAAAAAGAAGAAACAATCATCAAACGTTCAGACTCTTCGCACTTTCCCCAGAAGAAAACCCTACTTAAACACTACAGTTGATGACAAAGTCATCACTGTGATTTGTCCTCAAAAATTAGATACTCTAGATGCAGTTTCAAATTCTACATAATGCAGTTTAACTGCAGGCTGTCCCTGAAAGTAATGGGTCTACTCAGCCCACGCATTTCATCTTTATATTCCTTGCATGGGATTTAATAATAACTAAGGGGAAAAAAAAGAAAAAACAAATCACACAAATTGGTTCAGCTTGCTGATCCAGAAAACCATCAACGATTAGCAGGAAAGTAAAGTATCAGATCAGTGATCTAAAGTGACTGGATTAGGATTGCTAGATCTGAGAGGAAACAGGAGTGAGGGATACACAGACTGCAGCGACAGCAGCTAAGTTTCCCGTTGTGCTCAAGCTGAGGGAAGTAGCAAAAGAGAACAGAGATTTGGGGGCCAAGTTACATATTATAGTCAATCTGATACAACAGTCTGCTGCCAAAAGAGGGCAGTCCTGCCTCCTCCTTTACTCTGCCTTCCCGTATTTAGCCATTTGTCCACTCCCTGCCATCAGCTCTGGAAGTCACCTGATTGCACAGTAAATGTATTCCACTCATTAGTCTAGCAGGGAAAAAACCCTCGTTTCTGTCTAACTTCTGAACTCAACCAACTCAGCACAGGGTCAGACAAACACCACAAAATGCAAAAAGGGAGACTACGTAGCAGAGAACGAGAGGCAGAAGGTAGAAAGGCAAAGGTTTGAAAAAGCAAAAGCCTGTTACCCTTTACAACACCTGCAAGCTGTTAGATCTCTGTGCACCAAAAGATGCGTATGTTCCTGCAGCATATGGTTTGACAAGCTGCTAACCGGACTGTCTGCTGCCAGAAAGGTGTTCTCAAACCATCCCACTTTACACTCCCAACAATTCTCTTGGGCTAATCCTGGCACTCATCTGTCCCCACAGTAAACCACTTCAGGAAGCTATGCTGGCCAAAAACTGACCTGGAGAAAAGGATGTTTCCTGCTAGCTGCACTCCCTGCACTAGCACAAGGAAGGGCTCGACAAGCACCAGTGCTAGATCAAGGGAGAGAGCCAGGCATTTCTAACTAGCTGTTAGATTGGTGTAGCTGAAACTTCAAGCTGAGCCCCTATGAAAAGAGATACTCTCAAGCCAGCTGCGGTTGAGCAAGCAGCCACAAGCAGACTGCTCTCAAACGAAAGCAGTAAACTGGGTTAGAGGACAATACTGCAGCATGGGATCTGAACTGGGGGCGGGGAGACGGGCAGGGAAGAAGACAGTTTAACATTTCTGGGTTTACAGTATGAGTAAATTGAAATCAACAAAATATAAAATCTGTTGATGAATATGTCTGACCTCATGACTCTGTTTAAACCCAAGAGAGCTTTACTGATGTGTCTCACTTGGCACAGAACAGGATTTTACTTGCTCTTCTTTATGGATAACAGAAATCAGCAAGCAATCCATTTCTGTAATGATTCAGGAATAAAACAATTCAGAAGTGTCTGAGCAATGTAGTCAAAAAACCACACAATAACTTTGTATAATACACTGATAAATTTTTATACATCTGACGCTAGTCTAAAACTACATTTTACTTGGCTAAAGGTATTATGGAGACTGAATCTCACTTACATAGTATCAGTGCAAAATGTCTTCCAGTTGTAAAAGGCAGGAAATGTTTATCACAGTCAGATTTACCACACTTTTTTTGAGAACAAAATACAGTCATTCAGAATGCAAAATATACCTGTTCCCATTAAAAACTGGAGTTTACATCTCAGAATAGTGAATAAACTAAGCTTTTAGGATATTGCAACAACTGCAAGACACCTTATCTAACCTAAACTGTACTTTGCCACTTAATGAAACCTAGTCATAGGACTACTCCATTTTACTTCATTTAAAAAATCTGTTTTTAAAGAAATCAACAGGTTTTGTAAGACATGAAATCACACATAAAATTACATTTATGCTAAATAATTTTAGCATAATCAACACATGCAAAGTTTACACAGAGTTACTTGATAACAAGATGCGAAAAAAAACTTTGTAAGACTGTTCTCTACCCCAGTGTTACGCATTGTACTGATCAACACTCACTGAATAGAAACATGCATTCTGTTTTTACTTTTTACCCAAATTTTCAACCTACCAGGGTTGTCTTTGGCAACAAGACCTTTGGAAAAGTCACTTGGCGTAGGGGAAGTTCGGCTGTCCCTTTTTGCTGCGTCAAGGTTGTTACAATATTCCCACCTCTTCTGTTGAAGTTCCTGAAGCCAGTATGTCATATCCTGACGAGTTGCAGCCTATAACACAAAGAACCAGAGCGCTGATGAGATCACTGCATCTACTTGGTATATGAATACAATAATTCCAAGTGCAATAAAAAAGCCCCAGATAATTAGCAGACCAGCAAGGTATCATCACCCAAACCCAATATGATTTAATAAAAATAACCACCAATGTACTAGGTGCACCTTGTGCACACATATGCATCCCTGACTTTCACATCAAATCCATTTTCCATTAGAACTAGTCACATGCATTTTTTTCTCCAGTTTTACACTCAAACATCAGAAAATGCAGCATCAGCACCGTGTATTTTACGCACAAAGCACTGTTTAAATACATAACTACTAATCTGTATTATGAAAAGAAGGTCCCATATACACTCAGGAAGATACCCGTTTTCTTTTTTTAATTTGCTTTATTACCAGCAGAAACCAACAAACAAATAATGCATTGTAATGCCTCCTTTTTTTAATGGCTAAACCTACATATTGTTTTACTTGATCCCATGAGCTAACCAACTTCTATAGAAAGGTCGTATTTAAAACGGAAAACCTCCAACATGAATATTTAGTCTACAAGCCTACAGCCATTACCATGAATAGGTAATATGCAAGCAAGAATTAAAATATGTCTTTAAGCTTCAGTAAGAATCACAGCTGCAAGAGTAATTTCAAAGCATGTCAAACAACAATCTACAAATATGAACAAAAGACTAAGTGATGGTAACTGACATTGCAGGCACTCACTTGGAAAATTCATTTTTATTCCAACACACATACTCAGCCACCAATCTAGAGCAAGCACCCGACACTAGTAACATGGTATGTTAAGGAACAAAAAGTTAACACTTGTGAAGAGACACTCAAAGTCCTTCGGCTTGTAAGCACACGTACCTTTTAGCCGGTCTTTCTCCTACCTTGTCCCAAAGTGTTTGATGGCATTATCAATGAAAAAGCCTCATTACTTGGGCAAATGACTGTGTTTAAAAACAACTTAAATTCAAATAGCTTCCTGTTCTGTTTATCGCAACTGAAGAGGGTACCTGTGCAGGCCATAGCTCCAGAAGAATCAAGAGCAACAAACAGCACAGATTTCCTTACAAAGTACAGTAAGTGCTGCATAAAGCACATAGCACAAATTTGTCTTCATTTTTGATATCACAATACTTTGGGTCTAGTCAAACTGAAGATCCATTTACCATCATATTTTGACCATGCAGCTAATTACAAGACAGAGCAAAAGCAATACAGCAAACGACCTGATGCTTCCCCAGGGTGCTCTCTCTGGCTCAGCAATTTGCCATTTTAGTGTTTAGCAATCAGAGATAGCTTTTTATTTTATGATTTGGCTTTTTGTACCCGTATGAGCTTTAACATCCGCAACATCCTACGGCAAACGACTCCAAAGCACTGTGGAAGGAAGTTAATCAGAAAACAGACAGTTATTCCTGGAGCTGCTGCTCCAGTTCCTCTCACATATACAACCACACACACAAGAAGACAAGATACATAAATCAAGTAAACATTCACATATCAAGTAGTGAAATAAACAAAACAGTGATACAAGAGGACACTGCAGGTTCACTTTTCTCAGTTGGTAAGAAAGATTTATAAGCAAGATACTTCTAATTGAAATAGAAATTAGTTTCATGTATTTATTCTTGCTTGCTCACAGGAAACTGGAGGAAAACATTTCCCTCATAAAAAAAGACACAGGAAAAGAATAGTTTAGAAGCATCTATGAGGTTTCCCAGAAACTATCCAAGAACCAGACACTGAGAAACAACACCCACACAGCCATCACTGTCAGTTTTGGAATGACCACAGCAGCAGGCTTTAAGTCTACAGATTCCAGTCACTTTTTTGCAAAGAATAAATGCCTCTCCTTCTATTTCTAGCACAAAAGTATTTCCTTTGGAGTTTTATCCAGTGGCAAGTCTTCATTTCTGGTAAATTTGAGAGCCTACATTCCCTTTAGATAGATATGCACACAAGCCTTGTTAAAGCAATGTTTTACTGTGCTCCAGCAGAAAACCACCAAGAATTCAAAGGGCTTCCACTAACACAGGATGTAGTACTTCAGTGGTTTGCTTTGCTACCACAACATAGCTAATGAGGCAATTCACGTGGAGTCAATCAAAGCTATACTTACAATTACCTTCTGCCCATGACTAGTTCAACTTAATAAGCCTTTTTCACAGTTTGTCCCATTACCCTCTCCCCAATAGTTTTTAGAAAACCATTAACTGATTTTATTGGAGCTGCTCCTTGTTGTTGCCGCCTTTAAATTCCCAATTGCACTTGTTCTCTGCTGAGCAGCAAATATGCATCCTCAGTTTACAAGCAATGTCACTGTTACACATGGGGTCAGTTAGCAGTTATGGTCCTTCAATGTAAAACATGACAGCAAAGCAGTACAAGTTTCTCAGTCCGCTAGTTCAAATACTTTTCCCAAGAATTACTCAGTACCCTGCTGCTCCACTCTGCCTGTTACTTTGCACATACTTCCTTCACATACACAGTCTTCCTTCTCTTACAGGGGTTTCCACTCCCTTTGAACAGTTTTTGCTGAGTTTATCTAGGCATCTTAATTATTTACTTTACAAGTAAAAGAGTATCCTGAAAATCTCTGTTAAGATCAGTTTTGTTTAAACAAAATTAATCTTTGAAGCTTGTTGTTTGAAATGGACTTTTTTTTGAACCACACAGACTATTTCATGTTTCACTCTCCCCTACTCCTAAACAAAAGACAAATTTGCAAACCATTTTTTAATTCACTTTACCTGTCAAAGAAAGGAACACTTCCCTGCTTGCCCCATTTCTCATGGCTGCTCACCACAAGAGACAGAACCTTTAACTAACTGCAGCATCCATCAGATCTCGCAAAAAAATCCTTATTTGTACTGAACTATTGCATGGCTCTGCAGTAAGAACAAACCTTAGATAGTCACATTTTAATGGAGGCATTTCTGTGAGAAGAAAAACCACCATAAATGTCATCTGAACTGGTGCAAGACAAGGAATTACTATTGCAAACTTACAGTACCAACAAAAGACACTAAGTGAAGAGACATACAGTCCCATGTATTTTTCAACATAAATGATGGAAAACTATTATAGTTTACTTCAAACCACTCCCCTATGTTCTCCCACTAAGGATACTGCAGGAACTGCCTTCTTCCGATGCACACATGACACAACCAGAATTATTATTTGGGGAAAACAACTACCCGGTGGCATCCTCTGCCTGGACCCACTGGTGGAACATGTATGCCAATACTCAACACTTTCAGGAAGAGTCCAAAGAAACACAACAAGCAGACCTGTCATTTTAAGAGAATTCATGAAAATTCTTGCCACAACTCTTTTCTGAACACAGATAAAGTCTCCCTCAAGCTTTTTTTGTAAAAGGGAGCATCACTAGAAAGTTTGCATTTCTTATGATTTACTAATCCTGCTATGCTCAAACAGCAAATTTGGAGCCAGATGGCTTTTTTTTGAGGGCAGCCCAATTTTTAATTAAAGCACTGCAACCACTAACCAGCAAAGTTTAAAAAAAAACTCAGAAAACAAATCACCCTCACTGCTGAGCTACCTTTTAAGCTGAGTTAGACCTTAATGGGGTCAGGTCCTAAGGCAATACTATTTCAGGTTGAACACCCCATTACTAATCACTGCTGCATCTTTAAAGGTCATTGACAAATATCCAAAATAATTCTGATTTCAGCAAGTTTGGTGTCCAATACTTTCAAGGATCTGGGCTCCAAAATATGCAAGGCCTGGAGTGCTTACTACTCTGCCAATAACCCAGAAAAGTTTTTCCTTTAAGAAGTCTGTGCAATTTCTGTTCCCCTCCCAATTCACCACTGTTCACAAAGAAGTTATCCACACATAACTAACTAGCCACACAGTCTATCATCACTGGCCAGTGTTTCTGTTTCAAAAGAAAGCAAACTGTGCCACTACAAGACACTGTTTTAAAAATAAATGAGAAATGACCCCTTTTGTTCATTTACACATATTCATAATGCTAATTCTTTTCTCCTTTAATGACAGGCCTCACTGTGCAAACACAGGCAGATATTCACTTGATTATTACCAGCATTCTGTGTTACAGCAAGTATTCGCAGGACCAGGTCCTTTCTGTGAAAATATTCTCAAACATCATCTATCCACAACTAACAAAGTACGCAATTTTCTCTGCTTCTTTACCTAAAGTGAAGGTACCTAATAAATATCTTAAATGGAAAAGCTTTTTACACACACTTAGCTTCTTCCAATGTTAACTGTTGAAACAGAAAAGCTACAGTCATGCAAGTGTCAGGTAGGCTATCTACTTTTCTTAATTATGAACAATTTGCCTTATTTGCTGGAAAAGCTACAGTATATTTTTCCTGAAATTGTTATCAAACTGAGAAACAAACCCCAAGTATATCAATCATACAGTCCTCAGCTCCCCCTAAATGACAAAGACTGAGAAATCCAGATGATGAAATCATTACATTAATAAAAAACTGAGGCATTATGAAGAAATAATGCATTCCTCAACAGCATCATCATTTCAATCTGGAATTCCAGTTGCTTATTTCTTACTGCTCTTCTCAGCTTATAATACTGAATGGGAAAGACCAGATCACGAGATCTGGAAATTTTGAACAAGCAGCAAATTGAGGAAAACAAGGCATGTGAGTTACAGGGTGAAGAGTACTTTTGACTTGACTTTATTCCTCGTGCTGTTTGTGTGATGTTTTCTTGATAGATCAGATCACATTTGTTTGCAACAGGGGCTGGATCAGTCAGCGTGGGGCCTGGGGTTTTTTTAATTTAACATCTTGAATTCATTCTTAATTCTATTTCTACCTAATTTAACTGAAAGATGTTTTTAAAGGCCTTAAAGAACTAAGGTGTTGGGTAGAAGAAAATTAATTCCAGCTGCAAAAGCCTTATCCCTTGGTGAATCACATGACCACAAAAGACCAGTTGGTCCTGCAGTATCCCTCAAGATTTTCATTAACTCCTTATTTATTATATAAACACCTATTATGTAAAAGCATTTTTATGGACAATCACTTGGCTGCTTTAGGGCAAGCATCACAATGATACGAGAGGTAGAAGACACAAAATTATTTTTTCCTGCTAATTACAGAAAAGACCTTGACTTCCTTAACTGGCACCTTTTTTCAATCCCCATAAGGGAAACATGAAGAGAACTCCAATCCATGCAGGTTCCTTTCTAGAGAGTACAGGACAAAAAAGATGAATACAAAAAGAATGGGCAGAACAGTAACATCACAGACTAAAAAGATACCAAGAAAACCATGAAAAAGTAAACTCCCTGGTCCTTACACTTGTGCATCTGTGTTGAGTATTATTTGTATTGTCATGATTGCAGAAGACACCCAAGGCTGCTGCTAGAGTGCTATTTGACAGCCTAGTTGCTTATTACACAAGTGGCATATACTATTTCCCACTATAATCCTAATCATAAATTATATGTTTCTCAACAGCGGCCCTCCTATTCAAAAAGGATCCTCAAAACAAAATATGCATTATGTATTTTCCTGGAAATTTCCACAGAAAAAACACTAGATACTAATTAAAAACAAGCAAACAAACCCCCCCTCAAACTATCAAAAAATCCAAGCTTACACCAAGTCTGCAGTTTTAACTTCTTGAACATAAACACTCAGGCTATAAAGGCAGATTCATGCCAAGTGATAAAAACTTTGGTAATGGCCATACAAAGAAAAAGGTAGTTTTTACACATGATTGCATGCAAAACTGCCAATTACACTGCTTTTTCTCAACCAAATATACTTAAAATTATTATCATACTAGTCTTCCAGTTAAATAAATTGCTTATTCTTTAGTAAAGTATGTCAATGATTCCTTATTTTAACAAGCATTTATATTTATCAAAACAGAACACTGAAGAGCTTTATACGATCATGTTCTATAATTTTAGCATTTATTATCATTGCTCAAATCTCCACTATTAAATAAGTGTATAAAAAAAGATCTTTTCCAATATTCAATAGGAAGTTCTGCTGTTTTACTTTAATAACTTTGTGTATTATACTCTAATATTATAGATCTTGCTAAAAAAATAACGCAGTACATGTGAAAACTCACACTCAACACACAGGAGCACTCCTTGAGTGCAATATATACTTTAACAGCAATCAAAAATAATGGATACTGAGGAGAATTTATTTCTTCTTTATTGAGTGGAAATGGTTTCCTTGGGTTATTTTCCTAGATGTGACAATAAAGGAAAGATATGTAAGACAATCCTAACGTTTACCTCTTGTCCCAAGAAAGTCTGAGTCCTTGCAAAGACAGTGTGATAAGCAGCCTCTGCTACTACCAGGAAACAATTCTCCCTCCTCCTCTTCCTTCCTCCCAAAGCCGTCTAGATGAAGACTTCTGCCATAATAATCTTTTCAAAACAAACACCCCAAAAGTGAAAACCAGCCACTCCCCCTCAACTTCCAAAACCGCAACCCACCAGATTTCCTCGGAAATCTTTTCTCTACCCAGACGCTTCCACACAGTCCACCCAACCCACCAGCTAGTGCATCCTGTTCCAAGAGGATCGTGCTCACCAGAGGCATTTTCTTCCCCTTCAGAAGCGCACTTTAAATCATAAAGGAAACAAAAAAATGAAACTAACGCTATGGAGAGCCTGGTATTGCTGATCTACTCTGCGTTTACGAAACGTTACTTTTCTTCTTTAAAAGAAAACCCACAAAACGCAGGGCAGGGCAGTCCCGCCTCCGAGGCGCAGCCAGCGCGGGTCCCCATCGCCTGCCCCGGCCCACCCGGCGGGACCGCCCCGGCTCTGAGGGGAGGGTACAGGTCCCGGGTCCCACCCGCCCGCCCTCGGGCCTACCTTGAGCACGGTGACGGCGCCGTTGGGGCTGTGCACCTCGAAGGCGGCGGCCTCATCCCCCGCGGCGGCGGCGGCGGCGCCGGCCTCAGGCTGGTGGTAGCTGAAGCAGGCGGAGGCGATGTCGAGGTGCCCGAGGGGCAGCGCCTCCTGCGGCCCCTTGAAGTAGTAGAGGTAGCAGCGGCGGGGGTCGAAGACGAACCAGCGGCTGCGGAAGCCGCGCAGGGGCCCCTTGCCCGACAGCTTCTGCAGGTACCCGCAGAGCTTGGGAGTGCCGGAACCGGCCTGCTCCGCCACCGGGCCGCCGCCGCCGGCCCCCGCCGGGCCCTCCTCCCCCTCCGAGCCCGCCGCCGGCATCGCCTCGCCTCGCTTCGCCTTGCCCCGCCGCAGACGCAGCCTCGCCCCGCCGCGCAAGGAGCCGCCCCGGGCCGCGCTGCCTCACGGGATTTGTAGTGCGGCTGCCGCGGCCCGGCCCGCCGCGGCTCCCCGCGCCCCCGCCCGCGGGCAAAAGCGAAGGCCCGGAGCCGCCCCGCCCGGGCTGCCGAGCACGGCCCGGCAGCCCGCCGGGACAGCGGGGACAGAGGCCCGAAGGGGGCACCGGCCCTCCACGGCCCTTTTCCAGGAAATCGGCGCGGCAGGGGCCGCTACTGACGTGGGAAGACAGCTACCTCGAGCCGCTTCAGGCTACCGTCTGCTCTTGTACTGCACCGTCCCTTCCTTTATTGCTACCGGGCTCCAATACTTCTGTGGCCACATTAAAAAGTATTTTCTAAATCGTGGTCTAGCCCATGATCAGATTAAAACCCTTCTCTTGTTGGGAACTGTATTGCTCAATGTAGTCTCCCATTCCAAACCTTATCTCTGCCCCAGTGCCTTTCCTGACACCGTAGCAGTTACCGAAGGAGGGCATGGGCCCCACCAGGCCTTCACGATCTCTCTGCAGTGTTTGATCTTAGTCACCAAACCCTTGCTGCTCTGCCTGTTGATGGACATTTAAAAATCACTCCCAAATCATATTATTTATGGGAAAAATTATGGAACACGCAGACAGCAATGGGTAAAAGGCTGTAGCTTACAGGGTGTAGACTTGTGAATGGCTGCAGGCCAAACTAGTTATATTTTTATGTTTCACTGAAACATCTCGCACATTTTGGGGTCTAGGGAACTTCTGTAACAGAAAACTTCACTGCGAAGAGATCAAGCTGCCACAGGGAGGTACACAGAATTTCACATAATTTCTCCTTGTGTTTGGAACACAGTATATGCCTATTTCCACCAAACATGCCTAATGCTCTGGGTACAAAAGGAGGAAACAGTCCGATGTGGCATAATCATCCAAAACTGGGAGGAGACAGTTCCATAGTTTCATGACATTCAGCTTTTCATTCTCAACCTTAAGTACAGCGAAAAGGTTTGCTATCAAACTAGTTGTTGCAATGGCTGGAGCTGATGTTTGCAATGGCATTTTTATTAGGATTATGCTGTTTATGAACTAGGTTCATCTGACTGAATTCTGACAGTTTGGAAGTTCAGGTTACCCAGAAATCCTAAATTCCCCATAGCTTCTTACTCTGTCCTGATTTTTAAATGCCTTGATTAATTTCTCAATAAAGGGTAACTGTCTCATCTGCCAGACAGTATTTTCATTCTATGCTAAAGATGTAAAGGATATAAAGCACCTGACTATTCAGTGTGGTTGTCCATGGGTTCCTCTTCGATGTTGACATCAGGCATTGCAGAATTCTTCGAGTCCTCCCCTCCGGATGTCACCTACTGATAAGAAATGTGTTGAGTGAGGAAATAGCCAGTGTTCTGTTAGCAGAGAAACTTGAGCAATTTGTTATAGAAACTGAGGTGTGGAAGTTACCTCCTCAGTCAACTCACGTGACATGAAGTGTGATCCATTGAAAGATGAAATGTTGCAAACTAAGGCTAGACTTTTTTTTTTCCCCCCAGTCTAGAATGACTGATTCTGCTCTGTTAAAAGTTGAGGCTTTGTTGGTAAATGTGGAAAGTAAGAAGGGTTGCTCCTGCTTAAACAACAGGTCAGTAAGGTTTCTTCCATATATACTGCTCAGTATCTTCTTCCCCAAAGACAAAGTATTCTTGGTCTTCTGGTAGCATCATACTCTTTCTCGGCAAGTGTCATTTGCCAGAACATGAGTTACACAGAGAAAACACTGATTCTCTTTAGAAGCTGCCAGTTCCTTATCTCAGTCATTTAGACAAGTTTAAGTGCCCCAGTGCTTATCACTGATCTGTTACATTATCTCATCCATTTAGTGAAGCATGGCCATGTTCTTTGCGTGCTGAGCACCCTGACTCCTACCTGGCTATCAACAATTACATCTCACAGCAAATCACAGAATCAATTCCTAAATCCTCAAAACTTTTGCTGTCAGTACTTCTCTTTTTTTTTTTTTTTTTTAATTTTCTGTTCAGCTTCCTTACAACACTCAAAGCAGGAGAATCCCCTAATTTCACAGTTGATTCATGTAAACAGAAAGTTCCCCTTCTTGGGAAATAAGTTCCTTATTTCATGTGTGCCCTTTTGTTTCACAAACAGATTCAGACGTGTACTGGCAAATAACTTATTTCTAAGTTGCTGTGTTGAATATAAATGAAAACAATGCTTTTCCCTTTACCTGCTTCTTCCTTTCATATTTTCATGTCCAGAATGCACAGATGATACAGGTGACATTCTGTTGCTAACAAATGTCTAGAAAACAAATACGAATAGCATCTCACAAGATGAGGTTTCCCTCCTGCCCAGAGGCGAGGGCCAATGAAGCTTTTGGTGTGCATGTAACTCCTAACCATACTGCAACAGTCAAGTAAATTTTACATATAGTGAAACAGTGGTTATACTGCCAAAAGAACCATAAAGCTTGTCAAACATAAAAATATTTGAAATTCCCTTTTTTTCTGGCGTGTTTTGCTCTCCTAAAAATTAATGAGTATTTTAGCAATAGCACTTTTGGCTGAACAAGGCCATCTACTGCACATAAAAAATAAAACTATTTATTCTGAAAAATGAGGGACTGGTTTAGCTCATTACAATTGTAATGGGTTTATCTTATAATGAATATAAGCATTCACAGTTCTTGAATAAGTTCACATTTTATTCTAAAAAAAAAAAAAAGGAACTATGCAAGAAAAAGAGAGAGCCTATCATTAGATATGGAGGCAAAGAGAGTACAGTTGGTGTATATGACGGGCTGTCATGCTTACAGAAGTGCAGGAAACATCAATAAATGACAAGCAGCACATCTGTACCATGCTTTTGGTTAAATTGAGATCATAGCTCCAAACTTAGAATGGCTAAGTGTGTACACTGCTTCCTTTCACAAACCAGCAAGCAAAAATTACTTTGTTTCTTGTCTGATATCTTCTGAGATATGGGGATTCAGTTAGAGATGAAACTCAGAATTTTTCAGAGCTCACACTAAACATCTGCTGGTCTTTTTTTTCCAGAACAATGGAACTACAGATAACGGTCCTCCTCAAACCCTCTCCCACACAGTGTCAGTCCAAACCTGCATGCTGAGATACGGGCTAAACAGTTACTTTTATTCCATTTTAACAAATACTTTGCAGGTTCTTGCAGAATGTTATCTGTGACTGTCACCGCCAAGATAAATATTACCACTCTGCTATAGCCTGATTATGTATGGTACTTGCATACAGTATTGCACTGTATTATTTCAAATAGTGAATGGTTTTGGCCTACTATTATTTAAATTCTTTGGAGGTCAGGAACCAAAAACTTTCCTAAGCTTTTTCTTATCAACGAAGACAAACAGGCAAAAAATTTCTTCACATTACATGTTTCTGATGCAGTCTGACATGTCATCCTACGTTCCCCTGCCTCTCAGTCACCACAATGTCCATGAAGAACATCGTATTATTACATGTCCTGAAGAAATTATTTTCTTATACGCAAACAAGGTCTATATGCTTGAACTGACAGGCAATGTTTCATATACTTTTCATTCTCCAGTATTATTCTTTAAACGCTAGATGGTGCTCCTTTCCTGTTTCACATTCAGCATTTGTGTTCCCCTCTCAAAATGGAAAAAAAGATACAAACTATGAATAAGCAAGGAAGCTTATTCGTAATTACTGATTCAGTAGGATAGATCTAATTTAACTTCATATAAAACCAGTTGAATATATGACAGCATTAAATGCATTTGGTTTACTTTTCGTTGCACTGTATTTTATCAAGATCTCTTCACTATGAAAAAGCAACAAGTCTACAATTCAGTGAATGGCAGCATTGATTTCACATCTGTGATCTGACTTGTAAAGATATCCAGGCAAGTTGGTAGCCATGTGGAGAAGAGAGAGTCAAATGAGACCCCTTATGAATAGAAAAGCAGAAACTACTTAACTGTAGCAATGGACTGGGCCATCCATATGCACATAATCGTTGGCTTGTCAGCATTCACGTAGATCCAGACTGGCTAGAGAACCGCTATAGAGCTTGATAGAAATGCTGAAGAAGATAAGCAGAAAAATTTAGAGTACTGTTGTAGAGACAGAAAGATTAATGGGCAAGACATACAAACGCAGATAATAACACAGTTAATAATCCACAATTATTTCAGCTGCTTACAGTGGAACTTATTTCCCTGCATATACTTGATTCCCAGTGGACAACCTAAGAATATGTACATATAATGGGGTCTTACAGAAGTGTCCAGTAAAAAGAAAGATTAGAGGAGATCATAGAATAGACTTTAACAAAAATCTTCATGCAATCCTTTTTTTGTGTAATTGTTTTATATTACATAGAAGCATTACACAAAACGAGAATCAGGAAAGATCCAGTGGGATAGAATGGATCACAAAAGTTTTATATCCACTAGCTCACAGAGTGAGAAATAACTTAGTGAAGGTTACCTTTATTCCCTGTATAGCAGCTTAAGCGATGCTGGTCTAAAGAGTTTAAAGATGAACCCAGAACATTCACTCAATGGATGCTCAAAATCACTTTTGATAATCAGATTTTCTTAGAACAGGAAAGAAGGAGATGTTCAAGAGTCATCCTGCAAAGTCAGAGCCAAGAGAGAAAGCAAAAGAGGTTAGTACAATTAATTTTGGAGTCCATAATTCATAAATGTTCCTGTGGTCAGAAGTCTAGCATTGCACCATCAAAATGGAGGCAGAGGATTTCTTTGGGATTAGATGGCCGAATCAGAGAGCTGGACTAGTAAACAGGAAGACAAATTATGCCTGAGCTGCAGGGATTCCTTGCCTTGCTTTATGTAAATTGTAATATTCTCCCCAGGGTACTACTTCATAACAGTATGCAAAGTGCACAAGGGAAGTCCTCAGGCTGCATACTTGGGTCATCAGATTAGAAAGGTTTGTAGTACACAAGACGAACTACCTCACATAAAACTAAAAAGAGGAAAAGAGGTGACAGGAAAAAGTATATCACTGCTGAACGATGACATGGATGTTTGTGCTGGCATTTATTTACAGCACTTAGTGGAGTTAGTTTTAATGTAGTGCTTTTACCATTCCTTGCTCTTATTTAGTTCAGAAGGCAAATTTTAAGGTGTAGAAACATACTACAGGTCTACTGGGTTATGTATTTGTCTGTCAATCTCACCTTGCTGAATAAGGCTCTTCTGAAAATCTACAAATACGTGGTATTATTTACATAACAGTTCTACAGTCCATCGGTGGTTTATGACATCACATCTCATTAACATTAGAGATTTTCATTTTTTCCTGTTAGGAGTTTACGAGCCCATTTTCCCAGGTGCGGTGGCTGATACGAACATCTGCAGGACCTGCCAGCACTAGGAGAGATGGCACAAAACTATTGTAACTCATGGTAACACTGTCAGGATCTCTGACCTCAAAGCTTTTAACTATTCTCTAAACCAAGCTGTGCCCAAAAGTTGTTCTTGCTTTCTGTGCAACATTTCAGAGGCTCAGCCAGCTTTCGCACTTGTCAATCACGCTGTGGCCCTTTTCCTGACTTTCTGACTCATTTCTTAGTACACCGTATCCTGGCTTATGCATTTTCATTGTATTAACTGCAACGAAACCACATTTCTTCAGTAGCTCCTGAACTTCATTCCGTGTACAGAAGCTGTGGATCACTTCCCTCCCTCCACTTGAATCCCACCAGAAACCTCTCCAAAGACAGAACAGTCCATAGCTGAGGCTTAATGCTGATGTGAGGTAATGGCACATGGGTATATTGAGAAACCTTCACTGTCTCGCTCCAGAAGAATTGCAGCTAGCTACAAGCCCTGACAAGCCCTTCATCCGTGTGCCTCCGTGGATGATTCAATATTAGTTTGTAGCTACAACTTACACACAAACCCAAGTGCCCACAATACCCACTGTTGTAATTCTTATCCAGACGTGCTTTTCTTATCTCTTCCCATTTTATCTTCACTTTGAATGTCCATCTCATAGAAAGCTCAGCTTCATCTCTCCAATCTTTAGATATTTAACAAGGCTTAAAGCTGCAGTTGCAAGTTCAGTATAATCCACACATGGAATGTATGTTGCAAGTGGAAAGTCTGTTTGCTCCAGCTTACATCTAGCATCAATGGCAAAAGAGCAAGTATTGATGGAGAGCAAATCATTTCAGTGTTTAAACTTCAGTGGGACAAATTCCAGCCTAAATGCTTTGGACATGAACTTTTCTTTTGATGTGGACTATGAAGTGCTTAACATACATGTAGGTATTAGTTAAAAGTTACCACAAACAGTCACACCAGCTCTTTGCAAATAAGCTTTCTTCAAATACTTTTAATTCCTAACTTTATCACAGGTCCATTCACTCCTTTTGAAAAAATAAATAATCTAGTAAAGGGTAAATGTATTTGTCAAAGCTGAATGGGATTGAAAAAAACTAAAGTGGCAAACTAAAAGACATTTACATGTGTTTTAAATAAGAATCTATAACTGATATAATCTTACCTAAAAATTTGGGTAAATCTGGCAGATTTAGCCAGACTATTTGGTCTAGAATCCAGGCTACATTTGTTGCAAGAAAATGATTTTGCAGGAAATCTCTCTTGCCATTTGTTTCTGCTCAAGACAAAAGCTACCAGAGCTACTTTTCCTGTGATTTTCTGTTTTGGAACTTCTGGCTCTGGATAAAGACAGGAAGCACATGGAAAACTGAGGAAATACAGATTCAAGAGTAAGTCCTAACATTCAATTCTGGAGCCAAACTAACCCCAAATCTTTTCTAACTAAGATATGAATTAAAAGTATTATCTAAGAAAATATGAGAGGAAAATTATCCCATTGTATCCAGACAGCTGCTGTCCTGTACCCAATTTTGTTAGCAATATATGCCCAATTTGCAATTACATTAAAACACTGGCTTATGTGGCAGTAATAAACACTTGTTCTGACATTACATTATTTATACATTAGTATCGACGGAAATTTTGCCTGTGTCTAGAAAGGGACATCTGTGTCCTAGAATAAGATAGAAAGTATAGATGACTGAGAAGGTGGAAATGTTATTGCTTAAAGACTAAGCTGTGTTTTCACAGCATGTGTTCAGAACTGCTTCAAAACCCACTTCAGTTTATTGAAGGCAAATGTTTTCCATTCTCCCCACCTTAAATTCTGTCTCTTGCAGCATTCCTCAGTTTAACAACACTTAAGAGGTAAAAACAATAGATAATATCCTGTGATCCTTATCCTGGTCAAGGTTCTCTCAGAGGAAAAGGTTTAAACTATTAAAATACTATGAGTGATCCAAAAAGAAATTTTTTTTTTCATCTCCCGTGTTTCTTTATGACATGGATCTATAGTGATCTCTACTTTTGTTTACTTCTTCATTCTCTTCAGTTTCGTGTTAGATAAAACACAGTTTGTGGGGGTTTTTCTGCAATATTGCTAGAAGGTTCCTTGAATAAAGTAATTTTAGTTGAGATTGCAAAGATGTTAAATGTTTCAGAAGAGAACTCTTTGATGTATTTGTTAGGAATCTTGAATTACAAAAAGACAATGAAGGATAAGGAGCAGCTAGGTGCTTTGCATGTGTAGATCAATGTCTACATAAAACATATCGACAGCCCCAGTAGCACGCCGTGATCGTATAGTGGTTAGTACTCTGCGTTGTGGCCGCAGCAACCTCGGTTCGAATCCGAGTCACGGCATTACCCCTGGCAGTACCACTGCAGACGGGCTCCAATACCTTTTAACAGGCTGCCCAGAGAAGCTGTGGATGTTCCCTGCCTGGCAGTGTTCCAGGCCAGGTTGGATGGGGCTTTGGGCAACCTGGGCTAGCAGAGGGTGTCCCTGCCCATGGCAGGAGGGTTGGAACTAGATGGGCTTTAAGGTCCCTTCCAACCAAAACCAGTCTGTGATTCTATGATAGACAGGGTAGCCCAGTGATCGGAATGAAAATTCCTTGTCCTTAGAATTATTCCGGTTTCAGTCTCAAGGCATGTCACAATTCAACTACTAGTAGTTCCCTGAGCTCCTAAACAGTTTTTCAGCAGAAGAAAAATTCAAGGTCCAATGCCCTTTGGACATACAAAATAGTAAGGAAAAGGGGAAATTCACCTCTGATACTCAACAGCAAACTTTACTGCCTATTAAAAACTCTATAGTGGCACTAACTCCATCTTAACTACTTCAAGATAAGATTTGCTTCTGTCTGAGTGTTTAGTTCTGTATGTGTCAAGAAGAATTTTAAAAACCGTGTACATGCAGCAGAGTTGGTTGCTGGGTTTTTTTCCTATGACCGCTAGATTGCGGATATGGGTTTATATGTGAAACCAGTAAGATTTAGTTCATACTGGATTTCAACCACAGCAAATATAACTATAAAAACATACACTAGACTTTACCTTTAGAAACCTGGGGCTATGAAAAGGGTTGCAGGGTTTTTTCATTACTAATTTCAGTGACAGCAAAAAACAGACCACAGATTAGCCTGTTATCATCTAAGGCTGGACTATGTCTTCTTGTAAATAATAGGCATTGCCATAGTATCTAAGTGGAAAGTGGAACAGAATGACCCTGTGCCAAGGAAATATGTATAATAAAATGTTTCATAAAAAGCAAACCAAACAAGATTCGTATAATTCAGTTTAGACTCCTGGGTTTGTGGTTTCAGAATGCAGAACACATGAGAAAAAAATCAGTTTGATTTTGATTGGAATTCTATATCAACGCTGGAGCAAGGCTAACATTCAATGGATCATCTGCTTTATGACAGAGCTTGACACCTGAGAACCTGAGACACTACAGAAGCTTTAAATACATAGACAAAGTGCCAAGGCTGGGTCTTTCTAAGCATGTAATTGCCTAGGACTAGATTTTTCCTCTAGAAATACTCTGCAGGACATGAGCTAGAACTTTGATTTGTGACGCAACGCAGAGATCAAGCAGATGACGTAGTGCACAGTATGAATGGATTAAATTAATCCCTTTTTTATCTTCGCTTATGTGAAACTCACTCAGCCACAGCTCAAGCAGACTTAGAGATAACTTTCTTCTAGTGAGAGGTAGCTCTGCTTGATTCGTATCCTCCTCAGCTTCACTGGCAGCAAGAATGAACTGCATTAATCTTTTGCTAGACTCAATGGCAATTATAATTCTGGTTCATGACCTACTCTTGCAGTGCTCAATAGCTGTACAAAATAGGTGTAAAAGGCTCCTCACTCAGAACAGTGTTTTTCACACCTGGTTTGGTGGTTTATAATGAGAAAAGATGACGTGTAACGACAGAAAGTTAACCATTATGAGAGCATTTGTACAGCAAGTTCCTCCAGACCTCTTGGAGGGCTCATATATACATCTCTAAAACCTGCTCATTTCCAGGGGCACTGGATGAAGCCTAGGCCAGATCTGGGTCCAGGGGCCTGTACAGACTGCAGGCTGCTGCTGTGGGCACTCTGCAACCTTCCCCCTAACCGATGCCCTGTGCCAGTGAGCAGACCAGGATTCCAGTGGGCAGAAATCAACTTTCTATTCCTGGCACTTTCAAGGAAAACATTATTTCAGAGTTGGATGTTGACAAAAAGGTAATATTGATACTGCATTGCTTTGCAAAGGACACAGATTTTGGACCTAACAGGCAGGGGAAATCTCTGACCTGAGCTGTCAGTATGGGTCCTGATTTTAGAGAATACCATAAACCTCAAATTACTAGGCTAGTTGTGGATGCTCAAAATCTTTGAATAACCATAAGGTAGAATGGGCATTTAAGAATTCAGTGACCACTTCTGAATATTTTGGGTAGGGTTTGTTTTTTTTGTTTTGTTTTGTTTTTTTCTTTTAAACTCCAATAAATAATTCACTGATAAAAGATCTCATAAAAGTAGCTCCAAAAGAAGAACCTGAATCATTTGCATTTTTTATGAAAACAACACCACCACTTATTTGTCATTTCTATTTATTTGAAATCATTTGCAAATCAAACAACAAAAGCATTTTGCTCTTACAAAAAGTACAAAATTACTTGAGCTAAATGGAAATTTTTCTATTCATCTATAAATAAGAGATTTGTTTTAAAGCAGCATGCACCAAACAACCCTCCCATTACTATCCCATGAGAATGGAAGGCTGCAGGAATAGAACATTCATTTTTTATAAGACCACAAGAACTTTGACCACAGCAGACACACACACATACTTACATCCCTTTCCCTGCTGACCTTTTGAACGTATTCACTATTTTATGAAGAGTGGGATCAAAATGGCTTTATGTGGTTAAGTGCAAAATGTACTTTATGCTTCCTCCAGTGTTTTATGGAGGAGAAATTCCACTCCTTTTTTCATGCTCCAGTGTCATACCTGTGAATTCAGATGATGGATATGTCATCGTCTCCTTAGGCTCACCATGAATTCACACAGCTTTTCATCTTATAGATCAGTGATAAACGTTGCACTGTCGCTTGCCTACCAGAATACGTTGCTAATAGTTGGCTCAGTGGCAGGTTCTTGAGGGGTGGTTTTCTTGCACACACAATGCATTTTCACTCAGGTTCATGAGGTCAAATTCAGAGGAAGCATGCAAGGTGGTGGTAATGTAATGGAAGTGAATCAATCAAATTACAGTATAGGCTGAGTGAAACAGAATAAGGTGTACGCAAATAACAAACATGTTTCATTTCAGGATCTCTTTTTATAAGAGTATTTAAATGCAATTATGGAAGAGTAAAAAAGTCCAGGCAGACAAGTTTTTCTTAATGTCTCTCAGACAGATTCATCAAGTCTGTGCTCCTGGGGCACAATCTAACTTCTGCAATGGTTGAAACACAGTCTGACTGCAGGCCTGTAAAATAACGTGTAACTTTCCTATAGGGAGAATGAAAAAGTACTGTAGGATGAGTAAGATAGAAAGAAGCTGTAGTCTCTTTATGTAAAAGTTGTATCAAAAATGGCATAGTTTGTTATCTCAGCATAGAGAAGAAGATGCAGATATTTGGTTTTCATGTCTGGCAGTATGGGCCAGTGGCCCATAATGGAAAGTTAGGAAAGGCAGAATGAGAAGGCATAACAGTTTCTTATCAGCAAGTGCTCTCAGTTGAAATCTTGTTGTACAGGCAGATTGCCTGTAGAATCATGCTGAAATTATTAGCTTGGAGTTTTGTCCAAATGAGGTTGGCTGAATTTGTTCCTCTTTCTTAAATATTATGTAAAATTCATTCTACATGTTCTGAATCATGTAGGAAATAGTGTGCTTTAGAGTTTCTGACTTCCTCAGAAGGACTAAGGAAAAGCCCTCCTACAGAAATCACAGTTGAAGCTGTAGCGTGCCAATTTCCAAACTTACTTACAACACTATAACACTTCCCATCGTGACTGTGTTTCTAGATTATTAACTTTGTGAAAATATAATCATCATAGTTGATATTTTCTGTATCATGTTTGCTTCAAGATGGGACTTTTGGTTTTGTTTGGTTTTCTTAACACGTGTTTATGAGAAACAGTCTGGGAAAATATACAGAAATAATGTTGTTTGCTTGTATTAAAAAAAAAATCTTGAAACCATTATGTTGTAAAGCTACAACACACCATCACGCTTTGGAGCAAACAGCTAACACAGGTAAGCCAGGTATTCCTACGTCAAGTACGTCTTGTGTGGTCCTATGAATCAGAACAGTGCCTGGATTTGGAAGGTCAATAGGAACAGAAAGAAAAAAGCCAGGATGGGAAATTGAAAACATGAGAGAGTGAATAAGCCTATAACCATGATATCCTAAAATTAATTTCTGATTTATCAAGCAAACCATGACCCCCAGAGACTTAGTGTGCATTTAAACTGAGAGAGGATGGAGTAATTGGTGCAAGATTTATAAAGCTGTTAACACTTCCATGCTACAAGACTTATGGATGATGCAACAGATCTTACGCTAATGAAAAATTTCAGCTAATGGAACATGTGAATTTGTATTCCTCCAAAAGTCTGACTGACCTTGTGTTGTTCTTCATATTCTTAGGATGTAAACTCCTCTGAGGCAGGAATTGGGGTTTTGGTCTGTCTTTGTACAGGACCTAACAAAATGAAATCCTGGTGGGTGGCTTAGAATACCATCAGCATTTATGTAATAACTTGTATACTTAGGTACTTATTTACATTAAAGTAATAGTTATATACAGGTAAGGTAGTATTTATATGCAGTGTGCAACATTGCTAGTTGATTATCATCAAGACATCAAATACTGTATTTTTCACTCTAAGCAAAACATTGCCCACAGCAGGGGGGTTGGAACTAGATGATCTTTAAGGTCCCTTCCAACCCAAACCATTCTATGATTCTATGATTTAGTTTGACCCTAATCTTTCTTAAAACGTGCATGGATAAACTCAACTAACTGCTTTTAATTCTGAAATAACCTTGTGAGAATTGAAGAAGAATCAAGCTCTTTGAACTTAGGTTTTATTTGGATATTTATTTGAAATCTTCGTTTGACTGTCTGGAGAACAATCATTCATAGTTTTTATCAGCTTAGTAACAAATGCCTCATTCATATGAAAAATAAATTCTAATTCTATTTTTAATTTTTTATGTATTCTATTTCTTGTATAGATCCACAGATTGTTTTCTGTGAAAGATACAAATAGTAATATCCAGGATATGGTATGACCATTCCTATGGAATTTGACTTTTATTTCACATACATGCCAATCATAATGAGTTTTTAAAAATGTTGTTTAGCTTTTATTTATTATATCGGTTAGAATTCATAACCTCTAAGCCCTCCCAACTGGTATTACTGGGAAAAGTGTAACAATCAATGTTTTCTGAGAAGATGTAATTGACTTTGAATTAAAGCAGCTGGAATTTTTGCCGGCAGTGTTTTTTTGGTTTTAATATACTCAGCCTTCCAAAGAGTTTTTACAGCTACATATACTGCAGCATAAATTCTGTGACTCTTCACTGAGATTTTAAACTTTTCTGTTTAACATGACATTTATTCTTGCTCTGACCTTATTGTCAGGGACCATGTCAAGAAAAGTTTTATCAAGCTCACCTGCAGAACTATTTGTGGAAAACAAAGACTAACCTGTACCTGCTCAATCTCAGCATCACAGAAACCAGAACAGGTGATCACAGAAAGATTTTTCCCAGTTAGAGAGATCTCCAAATGGCAGAATGCCAGAGCAAGCACTGGTACTCAACAACTCCCTGTAGCCACTACCAGGCATGACCTGTAGAAAAAAAGTTGTAGGTAGGTGTTATTAAGTCTCATTTGTCTTCAGTGATAACATATAGATCCTGGAAGTACAGGTTAGAATAATTCTATGAGGTTGCTAATTTTTACCAGGAGACCAGCTGACCTAACTTCACAAAGCTGTTATACGTTGTCAAGACAGCTAAAAGCATCATGTCACACATTCCTGCCTCTCTTCCAATTACATTATATGGAAATCCTAATGCATAATATACAAGCTATTCTCAACTTGCAAAATAAATCAGAGCAATAAGGATTCATCCTCAACATTTTCTGCTCTAGTGTTTCCTGTGTTCTGAGTTTTGTCGGTAGGATTTCAATTCAAAACAGGAAGTCATGCATCTCATTCAATACTAACTGACCTTCTAGCTGTAGCCACAACACACATTCATGCATCTGTTTGATGGCAAGTGTGAAATTTTGCACATGAAAACAGGCTGAGAATTTAGCTTATACATTTAGTTTACAAGAAATGAAAACAGTCTCACTAAGTCTGTTTAGCAGACTTATTTACCATCTACCAGGTTCAGCAGATTTATTGGTTTTCCAAGAACACTATTCCAAAATTAAGTCTTTACTTGGATGCTGTTTCCTAGTTCACAGTAGGAGAGCAAATGGAGCATAGGAATACACAGAAAAGGGTGGGAGGCAAACACCTGCTGGAAAAAAAATGTTCACAGGAAAGTGCAGAGGATAAACAGCTCTGTTGGAAGCATTTACTGGGTATTACTATACTAATTACTTGGAGTAAGTACTGCTGATGCTCCTCAGCCTCCAGCCTTTCAAAGAGAGAGTCACAAATGAGAAAGGTGTACCTGGATTGCAGACATCAATGGAGAGATGAAACAAGCTGCTTCTCCTGAGTGCAGCAGCAGAACTTGGCTCAGCTGATTCTTCCTTTCTGTACGTGAGAACCAGGCATTGCGCAGAGGTCATTTAAATGTGAGGTTCCTAGTACACAATGCGAATGTAAAACCCACTAACACATACCCTATAGGGTTCCCTGATTCTCCTTGGTATAAAAGAAGATAGAAACTCTTAGAAAAGAAAGCAGATCTGAGAAATTCGCCAAGGCTTTTTGGTAGCATTTTACTCCAAGCTATGATTTGTTAATTGTTATTTCTCTAGTCAGACATCCTCAAGGTATTGTTAAGACATTTGCAGTTACAGGTGAATAAACAAGTTCAAGTAAAAGAAAGGAAACAAAACCATAAAAAGACCAATTTAGGGGACAAACTCAAACCCTCTAGCTCCTTCTCCTCTTAATTACACTAATCTTACAGCAGACAAAATGCCAGTACTTAAAAGTGGAATTACTTTTTTTATTCAAGAAAAGACTTTCTCATAGTGGCTAGACACTCTCCTGTGCTTTTTGGGAGACTATGAATAGAAACTATATGTTGTGGTTTAACCCCAGCCGGCAACTAAGACCCACACGGCTGCTCGCTTACTCCCCACAGCAGGATGGGGGACAGAATCAGAAGGGTAAAAGTGAGAAAACTCATGGGTTGAGATAAAGACATCCCCCTCTTCCTTCTTCTTCCCCCAGCTTTATATGCTGAGCATGACATCATACGGTATGGAATATCCCTTTGGTCAGTTGGGGTCAGCTGTCCCGGCTGTGTCCCCTCCAAACTCCTTGTGCACCCCCAGCCTACTCACTGGTGGGGTGGTGTGAGAGGCAGAAAAGGCCTTGACTCCATGTAAGCACTGCCCAGCAATAACTCAAACATCCCTGTGTTATCAACACTGTTTTCAGCACAAATCCAAAACACAGCCCCATACTAGCTACTGTGAAGAAAATTAACTCTATCTCAGCCAAAATCAGCACACTGTACATGTTGTTCCTTGTTCAATAATGGAAAAAATACAACCCTTCATAATAAAGACCTCTGCAATCTTACACACCTTAAAAAAAGGTTGGTGACATAGCAGTTTGGGCTCATCTTCTGTAAAAATCTATCCAAAATTTTGACCAAAATATCTTATATCTTCTTATGAACTTCGGAAAAGCTATATTAAAAAAATCTAATCATGCTCTGCACTTTTGCAATTCAACTGGATTGAAGACAGAAATACAATGAAGAGGCATCTCTTCTCCAGATCCCCAAGTAGTGGGAGTATTCCAGAAGTGCTTCTACCTATTCCCATTCTGCTCAGATCGCTTTCACTGACCATGTGCATTCAAATAATCATCAGGCCAAAATTCCATTCTCAGTGGTTATTAACACTTGACTACAACTTTTTCTGTTTTTAAACAACTTCTTATCAGCCTATTATGCTTATAGACGAAAGATGCAAAACAGTCAAATCATAAAACCCTGCCATATATCACAGACGACGATAAATCAAAGTCAACAGCAAAACACCACACTTCTATTGCAAGCAGAAAAAAAAATAATCATTAAACTAAACAAAAAAAGGGATCTAAATTATTTCATGAATTCAAGAGAAAAAGAAACATGCAGCCAGCAACACTACCACAGTGCTACAATTAGCAGAAATATTAAAAAAAAGGATCATACTAGATAAAAAGCAAATCCCATTCACAAAAAAAATCATCTATCAATCTTGATTAAAAATTATCACCACAATTGTCTTTTCCTCCTGTCCCTATAATGTATTTCTAAGCCAAAAAAGAGTTTAGAAATTGGCTGCCTCAGCAGTCATAGAGGTGATTGAAGGTCCTACTTGGGGGCAGAATAAATCAGTAGATGACCAGGGAAGTGTCCTTGACTCTCTTTCCTTCTGCATACATGTCTTCATTTTCCCCTTTTTTAGTGGGCCATAAAAAGGAGATTAATTAGAATCAAAGGCCATGAAAAATCACATTTATTTGTAAATCATTAGATTCAATAGCAGTAGATTAGCTATCAGTTCAAAAATTCCACCTGCTTTATATCTTAAAGTAAACAGGATAGGGAAAGGTAGGAGGTTTTGTAGGTTTCAAAACCCAGGTCACTTAAGCTTCCTGGGTTTCATCACAGGATTCATAACCCTCTTGGTTTCATTTTAACTAAGTCAAGAATTTTTATAATAATAAAAAATAATTAATAGGCTTAATTTTCCTTGCTCACCCTACTTTTTCTCCGCACCAGTATTCTCAAGGTTAATACAACAGATGAACACAGAAATACTAAGTGTTCTACCAATTCTTTTCTGAAAAGAAGCAAAAATTAAGAAAAAGTTAGAATATACCATTAGAAAGGTCACTAATTGGTATGCTTCTTTAACAAAGCTATACTTATCAATACACTCAATACAGTGGATTTCATTTCTACAGCTGTGTGATCATGATAAGCCCCAAACTTCTTTGCAAACCTGAGAGACCTGAAGCCAAACCTATTGCACTGCATTAGTCCTCTGACTAGCATATAATACACAAGAGAGATTCCCCAGTGAACCTTCAGATAATACACTGACATTTTCAAAGGGATATAACAAACCTCAAGTTTCTTCCCAGGAGGATTTTTGTCAAATCATGAAGATACTGTTTAAAATATTTACAGAATTTGTTTTATCAAATGCTTACTCATAATGTCGAGGGCAGTGGTATTTAGTGCAGCCTCTTCATGTACAAAATGTACTCATTTCAAGGAAGCAAATGAGACGGAATGTTAGCCGAGTTCGCTGTACAGTTTTACAGGAAATAACAATATAGTGCAAACTCAGATGTCTCTGTTCTTTATGAGTCCTCAAATATCCTTTGTTTAGATTAGTAAAGCAAGAACATTCAAACAAAATATGTAAGGCGCAGATGAAACGGCTAAGGAAGATTTTTTTTTTTTTTGCATTTTTCAGTAGCCTCAGATTAATTATTCATGTTTTAATAAACTCACCGAAATCGAAGGGACATACTAGAGATAACGGTGCTGTTTAGCACAAGTAGTATGGTATTCGATCCTCGGTTCAAAGCACTAGATGGTCTGGTGTCTGCCTCAAACCAGCAATTTAACCTTGCATGATTTAGCTAACTGCACACTTAGGGAGGAAGGTGAGGATATATAAACCCCTATACCTTTATTGAAAAATTAATCCCCTTCATTTCCAATGCAGGGAGTGGATAAAGGCTGTTCACCAAAGAGGCACAAACAAGCCCATTCTTTGTTATCCCAAAGTGCCCCTCCTGCCTGCTGTTCACTTGCCTCAGACAGGCACACTGCTGGTGTCAGTTCACTATGATGGAAAAGGTTCCTCTCCCTGTGCTCCATGATTTCTGCCTGTGTATTTGCTGAGTATATGAATGCAGGTCGGAAGGAAGAGCTGTGGTCTGCAGTCCAGAGGTTTTGAGAAAGACAATGATTCAAAAATTCACTTTCACTGTTAAAATAATATGCTTGAATTCACAGTTACACAGAAAAATCAGGCAAATTTCATAACAAAAGATAATTTCTCCTCCAGAATGTAACACAATTAAGGCTGAACTGGTCACAAATAAGATACATTAAATTTGAAATACCCAGTATGGTGGTCCTGCAGAACACTGCAAGAGTGAAGCTTAGTTTCACAAGCTGCTCAGAAATTCTTCCCTTCCCACTTTCTATTTTACACCTAAAGGCTTGCTGCTCACAAGATTTGCTTTGACTTTTTTTCTTCCCCACCAAGGTGCCTTGTGTCAAAGGTAGCTTGATTAGAAATTGCTGAGTACCATTTCAGCTGAACCTGCAAATCCCTGCCTGCAGGGGTGGAATCTGAGTGACAGAATATTCAGCTTTGGCATTACCCAGGTCTGGCCTGACCTGGGAACTTTAACAGATTTCCAAATCCATTAAAAATTTCACCAACTTGGAGAGTGTTTGCTGATTACACAGTTTGTTACATAGGTTTACATTAGTTCTCCTGGCCACTATTAGCAAACATTCTCCTTATCTGTCATATGAAGCTAGAATATTTTCTTTCATTTTACATATTGTCTTATAAGGAATGAGACAAAAATACTTGCAGTAAATCTGTATTCCATTTCTGACAGTGCCTGCTTATTAGTATTTCTTCAGAAACAGAATAATTTATTATTTGCAGTCTTTGATTTGTTGTTTATGTGTTCCACATTTGAACAAAGCAAAATATTACTTAAGGGCCGTATCTGAAGCCTGCCTACTGAAGCGAGTAGGAGTCTTCCTGTTGTTGAGATCAGGCCCTCAAGAATATCTGGCTACTACAGAAATTATCACAGTGAGAAAAAGAAACTCCTCTGAGCAAAGCAGGCTGGACTTACTGCATTAATAACCCAGTATTTAATTTTGTGAATTTCCTGGAAGGAAAAGACCTCAAAATACACAAACTTCTCTGGATGCCAATTATTCTCTCTGCTTTTTCAGCTACAGGAGATAAGTGGAAATGGAAAAATATTGAGAATGAGTAACATGGGATTAAGTAATTCCATCAGGAAAATTTGCCAGCAAATTCTGCAGAAAGCCCAAGTTTAAAGATGTGTATTAAGAGTGTGTATTTGTGTGAAACTGTAAATTCTAGTGCCAGTAGGACATGTGAAATCACAATAGGGAATTGATCTATCTTTTCTTATCATATTTGGTTATGTCATTAGAAGAACAATAGTCACTAAAATCACCATAAAAGAGATGAAAACTTTTAAATTTCTGAAAAGCCTCACTGAATTTCCTGGAATTTAATTTACTTTTGCAAATATAGACAATAATTAACCTATTTGTTTAGGCAGAACAAATCCTGTCTTTCAGTTTCCAATTACTCCCAGAGGGAATTCACTCTGAATATATGATGTTTTTTGTATGCGGATTTTTATATCTGCACAAAAAAAGCTGCATGACCATTTTCTGAAACCAAAAAGACCATTTTGGTTAAAATCACAATATTCTTTTTCCTCTCAGGATCTACTAGGCCATAATGACAAAGTTGATCAGATTCCTACATAGAAGATAATTTCCTTTTGGGGGGGCGGGGGGGGGGGGAGAAAAATCTGGTGAATAAAAATTTATTCTTAAGTGCCATTGAAGTAACCATGAATATTAGATTGCTAAAAAAAAAAAAAAAGAAAAAAAAAGATTGCTAACGATCATCATGAGTTCACTCTCAGTACTGCCTCCAGGGTGATGTGAGGAGTAGCCCATAACCACTGGGGATGAAAGGCCTATTAGAAAGCTGTATCTGACTTCCACAGCAGGAACTGGACAGATGAAAACATTCTCAGACCTAACCGAGAATCATTTCCATCAAGTAAACAGAGACACCTCATACCTGCTTCCTCACAGAGCTTTACATGTGGGACCAGATTGAAGCCTTCAATTACGGCCCTTTCAACAGTCAGTTGCCACTTCATACAGCTTGTTAGCATACGGAACAGATAGCGAGCTTTATCCCTGTTGAATTGCCCAAGCTGTGACTAAGCCCACAGCAATGAGCTGCCTTGCTCCTGGCAGGCTGCCACATTCACTGATTTCACTTGAGAGAAGTTACAGTAAAAAAGGAGGAGGCTGGCCTGGTGCCCATAGCCCTCATTAGCAGAGTTAAACCACTTTGGCCTACATTTTCAGGCACATACAGTCTCAACCTATACGTGCACGGAACTGGAGAAGAGCGTACAAATCAGAGTTTGTACTGCGGGGCTTGTGAACATGCACTCAACAGCATGCATGCCAGATTAATCATGCACGTGCAGAATAGGTATAACAAGAGACATGGATTTATGTTTAAAACTACTTGGATCTGAGCAAATCTGAACTGAGAAAGAACAGAGAGAATGAGTAATCTACACTGCAACAGCAAAGCACACAAGGCTGACGCACTCGGCTTGTCGTTGGTCTTGCAAATGAGAGAGTCAAAAGAAAAAGGCAGAAGGGAATTTCATTTGGAGTTCAGATTGTAAAAGGTCTTTTACAGACAAGAATGGCAGAACTGCCATTTAAATAAAGGCACTTTCATCTGTAATGCTGATGCTCTTTTAATTCTAGCAGGAGCAGCCTTTTCCTTACCAAAGAGGAGAATGTGATAGTCACTCGGTGTCATTAACATCTCTACAAGACACCTACAACTGCAAAATGATACAGAGAAAAAAGCAGAACATCTGTTCACTATGTCCTTCACTTCTCTCTCAGACACACATCTTTCTAATGACACAATTATAATTGTATTATCTTTAATGCTTTCCTCATCAAATTTCATTCCACTGCCTGTCCCAGCTGAGGTGTATTGGGCAAAAACATTATAAGCTCATTTTAATCCTGCTGTTATTTCAGCCCAAAGTGGTTTATGATGGATCCTGAGCTGACAAGTGTAATATTTCCCATTCCACAAATGTATTGTTACAAAAAACTCTGTCTCTAGCTTACTTTATACTCTTATTTCAGAACATAATCTGAATCTATTCAGGTGTCTAGAAAAGGAGTTTTTATAGTTTCTGCAACAAAATCATTATTTGTTTAGTTTTTAATGTACATTTCAGTTTTCGAGGATTTTTAACAAAAAGCATTTTTATTAATAATCTGGTTTCATAAAAAAAACCCCAAAGACTGGAACAGATTCCATCTCTGTAAGAAGAGAGATAGTGTCATATGTATGGTTGCCTCAGTTGGACTTTAATTCAAAGACCCACTTCTACTCAGAACAGTACATTTACCACGTTATGAAATAATGATTTTTACGAACAAAAAACCATAAGGCACTACTATTGCATAATGAAAAAAATGAATATCCAATGATACGTAAAGACAGCAAAACCAAACAGATGGAATTAAAAGCATATTAACTCATGAAAGGGGAAAAAATTAACTCATTGTACTCATCAATATCAGATATTACTGAGACCAACATCACACAAAAGGAAATGTGCAATTGTATAGAAAATTAGAATATCTGCAATTGAGACAGAGTTGACAATACTCTGTAAAAGAGCATTGTCATTATACTGGGTCACAATCCAACTAGTGTGTGCATCAAGAAAAAAATTCTCACATATAGAAATTATTCTATAAAATCATTAAGTTTTCACCTGCCTGTTTCAAAAGTATTTAGGTTTGCCTCTTGTAAGATTTAACTTCATTAATATGATCAAATGTGAAACTTCCTGTGTAATTATCTGCAGTTTTAAAATCAATAATTAACCACAGTTTTCATCTTTTTGTTTGCATCACGGATTGTATATAGTAGCCTCTATTTCAGGGAAATGTAAAGAGTTTCATGAAGTCACGACCTGAGGTGATGTTATGGCGCCACCTTGTGATGGTGCGTCAGAAGGGCCCCAACGCGCAGAAGGGAGAGAAAAATTAGCCTTAAGGGAAAATGGAAAGGAGGCTGTTGCTATGCGATTGCGAGAAATTGCAAGAGATTCCAACACTGAATCTGTTGACAAAGAGGAGCATGCGGTTATCGACTAGCAAAAGAACAGTCAGCATTTTAAGATTACATTAAAAGAGCGTGAGAGAGCACAAAGAACCGCAGCAAAAACCCAACTGCTTTCCTCAACACAGATCCAACTGCAGACAAAGGAGTTAATGCCACTGGAGTCAGCAGAGTTACTGAAGATTAATGTGGAAGTAATGAAGATTGGATTTTGCCCTGCAGGCTGTTACAAATCTCGGCTTGTGGTATTCCCTTAACACAATGATAATCTAAAGTGTGTCAATAACCTGGTTATTACTTGCTTTTTGACGCTGTTTTATTCACTTCCACTAGCTCCTTTTTGTCCCCAAGATGCTTTGAGTGTATATAAACTAAAGATAACACACACGTACACTCTTAGCTTTTTCAATAGAGGCTTTAGATAACGACTTTCCCTTTTCTTTGTCCATTTTTTGAAGGCAAATAGAGGTATGTCCATTCACATTGAAGACCTTTTTTGCAATATGAAATGTATATCCTCTTGCTTTTAAGGCCAAATCCAAAATTGTTTTTAATCTAAAGCTCTTCTACTCTTTCAGCATATTTCTAAATTGTCTGATAGTTCCTTCTGAATAAGTAAGCCTGGTATAAGAAACACTTGCTAGTGAATTTGTAAGATTCTGCCAATAATGCTATTGCAGAAACACAGCTGGTTTTTTACTTCATAACGTTACTTAAATTTGCACTGCATCATGCTGCACTCCTCTTCACTCAACACTCTTGCCATAACAAAAGTTTCAGTGGTAAGACAACCAACTAGAGACAAATAAGAAACTGCAAATACAAAGCTTCTTTAGAAATCTACCCCTTACCTTTGCCATCAGGTGGTATAACAACTTACCTACTACTAGGTAGGATTATTTTGCTCCAGAAGGATTTAAGAGTAGGTATCTCTCTCAAACTCCAGGAACATTCTATGTTGCTCGGGTGTTTGTTACAGGAGATTAACATAAGTCAAAGAAATAAAGGGAGTTAGGACAACTGTGTACATTTGTATCTGCAGTGTTCTGCTAGAATGCTCCTTTAACTGTGGACAGGAGTACTCCTTCACAAGGCGCTCCTGATTTCTTTTTCTCCTTGTTTCTCAGCTCAAATGGATGACTCCAGGGTTAAACATCAGACTGCAAGCCCAAGTGTCTCCTCAACTGCTTTGTGGCATTCAGGTCAGGGAGGACACAAGGAAACACCACACTGAGCACATTTCAAGGCAACTAAGGTCTTCATTTAAGTGTGTGTGTGTGGGCGATCTAATTGTGGAACGACACACAGTGTCAGGAAGGAAAGAATTTTAGCTAATAGAAATTTTAAAACATAGAAAAAGAACACTGATGTCAAAGGGAACTGACCTATGTCATCAGCACCAGATCTTTTTTGTCTGAATAATCTGCTCCAGAATCTTGCAATCTGTTACTTTACAATACATACTAATCATGACAGAAAAAACACATCTCTCAAAGATTTCAAGGTTAAATGTGTGTCTTGAAAGACAAACTATCAGGCTGACATTTCAATGAATAGGAAGTAACGTCAACATAATCTCTCTTAATGCCAACATCTTTTGAATTGTTTGAATCAACCAATACATCTAACGATCTGCTCAAAATGAAAAAGATAGAGTAAGAAGAGATTCAAGCCTCAATCAGAACTGAATATCAGGATTGATTTATGCTAATTTTAACTTGGGTAAGTCAAAGGGAATTCAGGTTCTAATTCCTTTGTCTAAACAGAAACCAGTAGGAGGAAGTATTAAAATGCTATAAACATCACCGAATATGATCATTCTAACAATATTTTTAAATAAATGTTATTACTAACACGCAAGTTTCATTTTCATTATGCTATCTTAGGCAAGTCTGTCCTGCATACCTTGAATATCCAAAATTTGCAGCGATGCTTTTAATGTACAACCATACTGCTAGATAAATATTTCTTCTTGATGCATGCTGTGTAAATTTGAACAGCAAGCTACTTTGCAAGGTCACCATATGTAAGAGGCTCCGAGGTAGACAAGCATCAGCATCCCTACAGAAGTGGTAAAAAGATTCATTTCTCTACTTTAACAACTTTTCCATAAGAATAACACATTTCATCCTTTGAAAGATTTAACTTTACAGTAATTGGAATAATGACCGGAAAGGAAATTAGTATGTGCTTATCCCAAAAATTCTCAAAGCACAACAGAATGCGTCAAAAGTTTTAATTGTGATGACTTTGATACAGAAGCCATGTAAGTGACAGAGCCCTTCTATTGACTGTTAGAACAGTAATACACATATGATTGTCTTCAGGCCCCAGTACCTAAACAATACTGGAATTGAGAAAAGAGAAAAAGGAGAAAAAGGAGAAAAAGGAGAAAAAGGAGAAAAAGGAGAAAAAGGAGAAAAAGGAGAAAAAGGAGAAAAAGGAGAAAAAGGAGAAAAAGGAGAAAAAGGAGAAAAAGGAGAAAAAGGAGAAAAAGGAGAAAAAGGAGAAAAAGGAGAAAAAGGAGAAAAAGGAGAAAAAGGAGAAAAAGGAGAAAAAGGAGAAAAAGGAGAAAAAGGAGAAAAAGGAGAAAAAGGAGAAAAAGGAGAAAAAGGAGAAAAAGGAGAAAAAGGAGAAAAAGGAGAAAAAGGAGAAAAAGGAGAAAAAGGAGAAAAAGGAGAAAAAGGAGAAAAAGGAGAAAAAGGAGAAAAAGGAGAAAAAGGAGAAAAAGGAGAAAAAGGAGAAAAAGGAGAAAAAGGAGAAAAAGGAGAAAAAGGAGAAAAAGGAGAAAAAGGAGAAAAAGGAGAAAAAGGAGAAAAAGGAGAAAAAGGAGAAAAAGGAGAAAAAGGAGAAAAAGGAGAAAAAGGAGAAAAAGGAGAAAAAGGAGAAAAAGGAGAAAAAGGAGAAAAAGGAGAAAAAGGAGAAAAAGGAGAAAAAGGAGAAAAAGGAGAAAAAGGAGAAAAAGGAGAAAAAGGAGAAAAAGGAGAAAAAGGAGAAAAAGGAGAAAAAGGAGAAAAAGGAGAAAAAGGAGAAAAAGGAGAAAAAGGAGAAAAAGGAGAAAAAGGAGAAAAAGGAGAAAAAGGAGAAAAAGGAGAAAAAGGAGAAAAAGGAGAAAAAGGAGAAAAGAGAGAAAAAGGATCTAGCTGATTTCCAGCTGGAGAGGGAAGAGAAATACAGAACTGTATTCATGCATTTTATGGGAAAGATTGCATAGCTGGTTTAGAAAGAAAATGTCTTTTCATGTCCTTAGTAGTAGTTCTGTGCTTTAACTTCTTCATTACTTACAGACGATCATATTCTTCCATTCAACATTATCAGCCCACAGAATGACTAAAATGCAAGACCTCCTTTGAGAATAAGGACACAGTTTTAACGTTTATCTTGGGAAGAAATTAATCATGTATGCAGTTATCATATACAAAAGACAAATATTTCAAGTTTCATAAGGACATGACAATCCATAAAATATTGGTTGAAGGTAAGCACCAAACCCAGCAACGGCCGTTTCAGTGACTGAAAGGCAAACCTGGGATGTGGTTGTCTTCAACACTGGGAGCTCGATCTTGACTGCAGTTCTTTCACCTAATTTCCACGCAAGATCCCCAGCCGTACAACACAGTGATAGAGGCATCTCATTATTTAAGGCCTGGGCTTTCTTTCCAAGACTCTTCCAAAAGTCACCAAAGCTAATCTTTCTGTCAATCTTTTTTTGGTTTTTTTGCGCTTTAAAGAGCAGTATTAAATATTCATAAATATAAAAACTATGTGGAAATACCTTTAATAATATTCTGATTCTGCCTGTTTAAAAAAAGAAAAAAAACCAAACCAAAACCACAACCCAACAACCAACCATCTTTGCCAGAGTGCTTGGCCAGCAGTGAAGATAAAAATGTGACTGTTGCAAATATCCTGTAGATCACACGATGCTTCTGTCTTTGTGGACCAGAATTATTTCAGTACTTTCTGCTGAGTTCTAAGAAGCCATAATTAAGAGGACAAAAGCCCCCAAAGTGCCTGAGATTCAGAAAGGCTGGACGGGCAAGTCATTTCTGATAACACTGGCTCACAGAAACGTCTTCAGATTCTTATGTGGAAAGTACTGCAAAGGAAAGAAAAAGATTAAGAGATATAAACACATTTGTCATTATGCACAACATTTTCCTTAAAGTACAAAAAGGAAGGTGCTGTGTAATGAATCTGAATCTCTTCTCTCACACTCTCAGGAAGATTTAAACATTCTGGGAGAAATGTCCATCTTCTGAAAATGTTAGGGGGGGCCAAGCTCAGCACTGGATGAAATCAAGTATAAGTTGACCTATTTATTGGATACGCAGCAGAGCTAAAAGTTTCCCAATTGCGCTTTCGCTATGGCACAGCATTTGGGTTCCTGTGTGGTTGTTTTAGTTGCCTGCTGGGTTAAGCCACAACAAAACCATATGTTTGTTTGTTTCTTGACTGAAAGCAGAAGGGATTATTATGTATTTTTGTATATAAACACTATAATTTTGGTGCCTACAAAGAAAGGAAACTTAAAAGGCTTGGAGTATTTGAGAGGCTGAAGAGTTCTGGATGTACAGGTTTGGGGTTTTGTTTTACAAAAAGAATGCTCTAACTTAATCACAGCTATTTGAGGGAAGCTCTGTGGTATGTGTTTGGAGGAGATAAAATGTTATGTTCACAGTGGTCCTTAGGAGCTTCGTACCTAGGAATTTATTCAGTCTGAGTGACACTGAAAGATATGATGTATAGCAATTTGGCATACTAGCCTAAGTATTGTGAAAGAAAGCGCACAGTCATGCAGAGAACTTATTGGCACTTCGGTTTTAGAAAAAAAGAATTATAAACATCTTGTTTACAACTCAAGAAATGTCTAAAGCCCCATAGTAATACAAACTCTGAAAATTTAAGTCCCACATAGGCAACATCTATGAATTAAAAAATCCACAGCATTGTATGTGAAAACATTTTCGGCATGATTCCTTAAAAAAGTCCAACCAAATCCACTTCACTGGAAATCTTTTTCTTGGAAGTTTTTTGTATTTCTATCAGAGTGCCATTTTGGCCTTTGGAGATTAAGGTTTTTACTAAGCAGCAGCTCTCACCCATTTGCAGCTCTAATTTCAGTCCTTAAGAACAAGATAATCTGCATTTTGGGACAGGTCTTATGAGATGCACATTTCCTATAAGAAATGTTACTTCAGCTTTAGGTAGGGCTGGAGTCAGGACATCAACTGTTATATGGGTAAAGGCCCACAAAGGTTTCAGAAATACTGCACGTCCAATGACATCTTTTTGTTTAATCTGTTGTTTCTCTGTCTAGTTCTGGCAGCTCCCAGGAGTTACTAATGCCATATTCTTCTCAAACTCCATTTCAGATTGTTATAGTATGTTTCACCCTCAGGCATTCAAATAAGCTTAAGCTTCCAGGATGATTTATAAAACAATTTCCTGTGGAAAACGTAACCAGTCTTGTAGAACAGAACACTCAGCTAGTGCCAGCTCAGAGTGCTAATACTTCCATTAAACTACAAGCAGCTTCTTAATGATTGCAATTTTGAGTGAAATAAACCTACTGGGATCAAATTTTTTGAACTAGCAACTGTCATTATCATTTACAGTTTACTCCAGCTTCTAGGATAACAGCCAAAAGGTATGTATCTTCTTCCCTGGTCAACGATTAGCGATGTTTTCTTCTAGTCTTAAAAAAATTCCTCAACCACAGCAGTGCAAATCAAGCAACAGACTTTACTGCATCTTCATTTGCTTGACAGCAGTAGAAAGCTTGCAAAGGCTGTCTGTAGAAGATTAAACCTACACAGGGTCATTAAGTAAAGGTTTGAGAAACAAGTGATAAGGAAAATCAGTCAACCTACAGTGGATGATCTTTAGCTCACACCAGCTCAAAGCCTGGATCATGGTGCCAAAATTACTGCCTGCTTACATATTAAGTATGCATGATAGTATGACAGCTTAAAAACCTCCAACATATTGAGCTGTGTGGAAAAAGTGCTTCAAAAACAGTGTACATTGTTAGAGGAATCTGGCCTTCAAAGGTTTTCCACAACCGGGGTAAAGAAGATATTCCTTGGTAATTTTATACCTCATTTTAATGATGATGAGATTTTACACTTGGATAGTTCATATTATAATGAGTTCTCAGTGTTTGTCAGAAGTCAGGTAAGCACTGGTCCCATGTAACAGAGCAAAGAGAACAAAATGATCTATGGCTTAGCAGAGATCACCTGCTCAAGCAATGGCAGAGCCAGGGATAAAACCTAACTGCCTTGCATCCTAAATTTCCTACTCTTAGGATGTGAGGAAGTGGCTTTTGGTTGGGGAAAAGGCAAAGAACAGAATAAGAAATCCTTCGCTACAAAGAAAAAACATCTGGAGGCTAGTGAGATCACATACCAGGTGCCAGAATGGTATTCTAGGATCAGATACTCAGAAATGTTGATTGCCCATAGCTTCACAGCGAAGTGTCTGAAAACTGCAGTTACCCCGCATCCCCAGTTGCTCATTGGCAATCATTTTCACAAACGGCTATTGCTTCAGTTCCTACGTGTTCACTTTTCACAGCTGCAGAGCAGTTGAAAGTATAAATCAATAGGCACTTATGCTTCCTCAATTTTAAAGTCTGGAATGCATTCAATTGGGCACAAAAAGTGGAGATATGCAAAACCAAATGAAATTCTGATTGTTTCTGGACATTGATGTATTGGTATTTCTTCCATGGATCTGCTGAAGGTTTCAAAAGGGACAATTTTATTTAGATAAAAATATGCTTTCATATCTTTTTACAGTATTAAGATGATAGTTCCGGCATAAGTTTACCACTGGCATATAGGGTTGTTGATCCACTATTAAGACACTTCCTGCGTTTTGCATGTTCTGTATTCTATTACATGGTAAGACTGCACAGCCCTGTCTTCAGTTTGGCTGCACCACAGCCCATGGTTATCACTTAAGAGGACCATTACAGCTGAAGAGACAGAAGAGAGGAAAATGGGAGGCCATGAAACAAGCCGGAGATAAAAAGATAAAAGGAAGCACTGTTTCATTAAATGAATAGGTAATGTGTTCAAGACTGTTATGGTATGACAACAGTGAATAGGAACTCAGTGAATAGGAACTGAGCTTTATGTGGCGAGAGATCAGCTACAAGAATTGCACTCTTGTCCCACGTCACACATTTTGTCACATGCTAGCATTGGGTACTATCAGAGAGCACTGGTTTAGTTTCAGTCCCCAGTCAGACCTTGCTGTACCTCTTGTGGCATTAAAATTCAATGGGTCCCATTCCAAAAGTCAAATCACCATCTTCCTTTAGAATACAACATTTACACAGTGTTTAAAAAAATGACAGTAAGTGGCTCAGATCAGGAAGTTCAGTATTAACAAATATGTCAGCCTATGCTGTCAGCACTGCATACAGCAAAAATATGACTAAGAATGTTCTCAAAAAATAGAATAACTTTACAGGCAAAAGGAACAGTAAACCAGAATAAGGGAGACGTATCAACTCTTCCATACGGATTGGTTTGGATAAAAGTGGTCTCATGACCTTATCGCTTTCTTTTCCTGCAGTTGTTAACTCTGGCTGAAACAGAAACCAAATCAGAGAAACTACACATTCTCTTCTCAGCTCTGCAACTTTTTCCATTTACAACCTCATTTTGCAATGTAGCTTCAAAGGTTAAAAAACATGTTGCTGAGTTAACACTCAAGAGGCTCTAAACCAGTGTTTCAGCTAAAAGGTGGAAGGAAACCCTTCTTTAGGTCATGTCATGTCAGGAGCTCTTAAGCCTGAGGACTTCAGAGCTGAATCCTGTGACCCAGCTAATCTCCGGGACCTGAAAGAAGAGGGAAGGAACCATTTCCCTTGAAGCCAAGGATGGAAAAAAATCTGCCTTAAATATACACAACGCTGGCTTGAACATCAAGGCTACATCTTGATAACCCGCGTTCACCACGTCACAGACACAGATCAAAGTATATGTGTTTAAACTGAGCAACTGGATGATCAGTCTTCCAATACTTGGTAGCCTGGTCCTTTGAGATTATCAGTATTGTCAGTGATCCCTCCCTCTCTATTTTGTCTTTACCTAATCTATAACAAGCTTTGTGCTTTCCACTTCATCTCTCTTTTTACTCATCTTCTTGCCCTTTTCAGTACCTAGCACTCAGGTCTTTGCGCTCATTTCCTCAGCTTCCCAAAACATCACAAACTAGGAAACGAAAAATAATTATGGCAGACATTCTGATAGCTACACTGGCAAATATTCCTCTCTGCTACTTTCTCAGGAAATGACTGGATTGCACAGCATCCTCAGCTTGGAATTCGCAGTCAGCACTTTGCAAGCCTCTACAACACAGCAGTAAAGTCAGTCATGGCACAGGAAACTTCTGAAACTACAGCTTCTGCTGAGTCTTCAGATCTGCCTTCAATTCTTCACATTTGATCTCCGCTCTCTACCAGACTTGTAGGTACAGTACAGCCTTTTCATTGATTAAAGGACACTCTACCTGACCCCAGCAGCTTCTGTATGGATAACAGTATAAAGAAAACATTTTCTTAGCTGGAAATATATGTAAACAAGATATTAGCATACCTACTCAGCTGAGCCTCACCATAATGATGATGTGTATGTTGTTCTAAAAGAGTTTCTGTTGATACACTTGATTAGTCATGGAATGCCTGATCTGTTTCTAATGTATAAAAGACATTCACAGTGACTTTGTAGCATATCATGTCCAGATGCTGATGTTTCTCAGCATTCATAAGGATCATGTCCTCATGCTCTATTGTAGAATCATTTTGATATAAAGTCTTTCCTTCAAAATTTTATTTATGAAAGAAAGAAACCATTCTGTGTTCTGCAGGACACTTAAACGTTCTTAAAAACCAGTATCATTATCAGTCCAAATTTTGGTCTATCTTAATTCTATCCTAGTGTTTAGCCTTATTTCCTATGAAAATACAGTTTATTCAATCAGTCTGACTGTGCTTTCTTAATCCTTCCCAGTAACTTCTGAATCCTTTGGCAGAATTCAACATGTGACTGAAAGATGATTAAGTTTCTAACAATTTCCTACAAACAGGCAGCTGTGTAAAAGAGTCTTTAAGTGTTCTGCTTCATGGAAAGATGCAAAATAATTCCACACTTTTCCAGACATCAGAAGATCTACATAGATGAACCAGTCTTCGTGCCTTAACTGCTGCAAAAAAAATGGAAACTAAACTCCTTTTCAGATATCAGCCAATTAATCAGGAGACACAAGTCTGCAGAAACTAGAATTTGCCTGTTCCAACATTCCCCAAATAACTTACAATCATACTGTATGTATGCAGTCCAGACAATTCTTGGATTATTTATCTTCCCAGATATTAGAACTTATCTGTTATTATCAATTATCACCAGACAAACAGCAACACTACCAACTTAACAATGTGTATGAACAAAGATTATGAAAAAAAAAAAAACCCCAAACTTTTTCATGTTATCGTGCATTTACAATTAGACATAGTTAACCCAGACAACTGAAATTTGGGGAGAAATTAGACCTAGGTTTTAGATTCAAGCCTACTCTGCCAGTGGAGTCAAAATTCAAATACGAACTCCTCCCATTCTGGGAGTATCTTATTTTGCTGGCTGGTTCACCGTAATTTCTTAAAGAAGGTCTATCCTTGTATTACTTAACAGCCTTAACTATACGTTTATGTAGAATGTTTTATTAATGAGTAAAGTAAAAAATAATTTTCCTTTTCAAAATGTCTCTAAATATGAAACTTGCAAGAAAAGCTGTCTTTAGATAGCTGGGTTTTTTCTACAGAGTGTTAGGTAGAAACTCAGCAACAAAAATTAAAAATATCAGTTATAAAAAACCCCATGATTAACAGTGAAACAAAGAAAGACTGCAGGAATTAATCATTTTAATTGATTTTCTACTACCAGCATGAACTGTACCACTGTAATGTCCTCTAGCTCTCACCTTCTCAGCACAAAAAAAATCAATGTGTTTCCATGTATATTTGTAACATGTACACAATATTTACACAGCATGGATATTTGCTATAGGCTTGAGAACAATATGAATTTCAGCTTATAATAGTTGAAAATATTTTCCTGAAGAAACCACACAAACAAACGGGGCGGGGGGGGGGGTGGGGGGGAGAAGAGATAATTCAAAGTCATTGAGCTCTTAGCCTTGAAGTTAGAAGAGAACTGGAATATGGTCTAGAAAAGTAAACTGAGTTAGGGTGAGAAGTCCTCCTCTAGTCAGCTCCCTGGTAAAGTACTTATGTCTGACATTCCTTGTATTACACTACACAGTGATATACTAAAAAAATACCTGACAATATGCAAGAGACTTTTTCTTAAAACAATACCTGAGAAAGTCCGGTGCTTTGGAAATCATGTTTTCAAAATCTGCAAATCCTAGTTTCCCGTCACCATCCATGTCAGCTTCTTCTATCACTTTCTCACAAACTAGAGTGATTTCTTCTGCTGTTAGTTCTTCTCGGGTCAGCTTATTGAGGGTTTTTTCCAAGTCTGATTTACAAATGAAGTTATCTGTGTTAAAATCTAAGCAATAAAAGAACCAAAGAACAGATCACCAACAACTCTCATACTCATTTCCTTCAAACAAAAAAGGGCATACAAAAGCATCCCAATACAGTACCATAGATCTTAAAGGCATAGATTGCTTTAAGCTCTCTGGGAGCCATTTCACTGAGCACAGAAAACATATCCACAAAATCATTGAAACTGAGGCTCCCCTCTCCATCTTCTGAGAAAGATTCCACAATCCTTTCCTTGAAGGGATTCTCCTGTGAAAACCAGAGATATATACATATTTTTTAGTATTTGGAAAATTAAAAAACCCCCGCAGACTCCCTGTTTATAATCATGAGTATTTAAGTCCATGGTTGGCTCTTTGAAGACAACTTTTTTCTTCCAAAATGCATCTAAAAACTTACATTTGCGTGCTTTAGCAGAAAGTGTCAGCAGAACATGCTGCTGCATAGTACCTCTTCTCGCCCAGATATTCCAGTCTCCATTGTTATTCATTCTCTCGAAACCAGTGCTCAGCTCGTTTCTCCTGTGCGGAGCATGTGCTTTAAAAATGTTAGGGTAAAGGTAGTACTAAGTGTGAAGATCATTTGCACATAGCAGGTTCCTGACAGGGCAGCAGACTGACATGGTCAGGAGGGTTACAGCTCCTACATTAAGAAGCTAGCACATACAGGAGGTGATGGGAGGGGAAGAAAACAGACCAAGGTGGAAAGCCAGTGAAACAAACAGGGTCTTTATACTTCTGGTGGCACCTGGCTGAAGGCTGGAAGAACAAATATTATTTATGAAACCACCTTAAAAAGTAAATATCTGCATTCCACACCGGACTGATGTGGAACCATCAATCATCAAACAAACCATGTCTGTTCATTAAGGATGCAGTGTCACACCCTAGCAGAATCTTGTAGAAAAGTAATTATCACTCTGATACACATCAATGTTCCAACCTCTGGTTGAACTGACTACAAATTCCAGTGTTTTAAATGACATTTCTTCTCCGCAGGAGATGATCCTTTTCTAGAACCCTACTAACCCAGTGGGTGTCAAGGCTACTCTGAATAAGTCTTATTCTAAAACCATAAACACACAAGCAAGCATAAGAAAAAAGGCTTTAGTACAAAGCCCTCTAGTAACAAAACACCATCTTTCTCATAGCTATATAAAAACCCAAGATTAATTTGTAGCTATGTCTATAAAACTGGGAAAATAAATTCAATTCAGTTGAATACGAATAAAACACACAAACATCATTTGGGCTGTGAGCAGCATCTCATCAAAGCTACAGATCTTAACTAAAGCCAAGAACCGATTCACATATTGATCTCCTATAAATGTAAATAGCTTTGGTAGTGGCATATCACATTCATAATTTTTAATATGCATGCAGCATTTTATTTGGCTTTAAAAGAAGCAGTATTGTGCAAGCTCAGAGCTCAAATATATCCATTTCTTTTTTTCTCTAAGTTTAATTAGCTAACAGGTATTCATAAACCATCCAATTATTTTAAATTAAATTTCATAAAACAGCTATATTTGAGAGGTAAATGACCAGAAAATGTTATTTTTCAGTTTACTTCAATTCTTTCTTGATAATTCACACAGAACATACGCCTCTATAGAACACATTTTCTGCATACCTGTGGAGACTAAAAAAAAATAAAAATAAGCAGTACGTATAAAGAAGAGTTATGTGAACAGACTGATGTTTTATATTTATGTAGTATCCTTCATGTTAAAGGAACATAAAGTACCTTACAAGAATTGGGTTACTTACTACTAATATGCAGCTGCCTCTGAAGTGAAATTCAACAACTGTTAAATGGTGTGCAGCAGCTTACAACAAGAGCTGAAGATAAAGAAATCACAGGGGGAATTGGAAGCATAATGAAATTTGTCACCCACACAGAGATCACATGTAAGATACATTTTGTTACAGCCTCAAAATAATGAAAAAGTCTTAAGGATTCTTGTTAAAAGACAAGCGTAACATATAAAATACAAAAGCTTAATTTCTCTAAGTGGAACGTGAGGCTATACCACACCTACATACCTTTGGCCAGTCATGTCACCTGGCTAATTTAAGAACAGATTTTGATGGCCATCCCAGCTGGAACATTAAGACACTTTCTCCACAGAAGCTATACTGGCCATTCACATCCTCAGACAGCATACCTGATTCTATCAGGAGGTTTCTATTTAACGATAACAAAGCAGTCACCCAAAGACTATCTAACGAGATGTCTTTGGGTTTTGCAGTTTGCAGTCCTGGACTACTTCCATTGTAGAAATCAGTCGGAGTCTGCCAAAAGGCAAATATCCATCTAACGACAAACCATAGGAGTGTGTGTAAGTCTTCCAAGGATGGGTGAGATCTGAGAAAGAGACATTGGAAGCATAATTCCCTGACACAATCAAGATTCAAAATTCAAAAAAGTAACCTTGACCAGAGATTTTAAGCTCTACTAAATGCCCAGATGTCTCCAGTCTTTCTGGCTGAGATACTGGCCAGGAATAAGGCTGTTCTAACGGATAGGTGAAGTAGGGACCACAGAGCCATAGGCTCAAATAACAGCCCATTAAGGTAGTCAATATTAAATTCAAATTCCCCTGCAGGATTCAATGACTGAAGTAATTGTGCAATAGGAAGCACACCTACAGATTTCAAAGGGTAGGGGATTAATAAGCTCACTGTGCGCTGAGCTGAATATGTAAGGCTGAGCTCACTGCTCAGATGAAGACTAAACCAGGCCAAAGTAAAAAAGAAATAAAATAGAGTAGAAAAGAGGGATTCTTGAAAATAAAAAAGACAACAGGCTCAGAAGAGCAGCAGGGTCACATCTCTCAAGAGCCTCAGGATGACAAACAACACGCCAGAATTAGCCAGATGGCTGCGAAAAACTCACATCATGTGCATGATGTGCAGAGGAGGTATAGCAGATGTGCATCAGGGGTACTGCTAAGGCTAAACTATCTGAGTGCTTGGAAATATGCCTGTTTGTGGTATGAACATACATACAGACACTCAGTGGAAAACAATTGATTCTATTGTTTCAAATTGTCAGCTGATTAATAGGCCAAAGTAAGATTCTGTTGCACTAAAATACATGAAAAAGGTCCACTTTCTTCCTAAAAAGTACATTAAAAAATTGATGTATCTGTTAAATGTTTAATATTAGAGAATGTTAAATATCTCAGTGGATGAGAAAACATGGTAAAAAAGTTATTTTCTTTCTAAAAATACTATATGGCTTTCTTTGGAACAAACATCATCAGAACTACATGTCATGGTTACAGTTGTTTCCTGACATCTTAGAGGCAGCATTGGGTAACAAACAGGGAGTACACAGATGCAAATATCCCTATCAGCAGCAAATATCAGACCCGGGACTTTCTGCATTAGAAATGCTAGGCATGATCTCTCTGACTGAATAAGTATATTGCCGTTGCATAAGACGAACTATCTATTTTGCATGTCGGAGATCTTGAAAATACAGATGAAGTAACGATGAATTAAATGGACCTAAGGATACTTCTTAAGTAACTCTTTACCAAATGGATCTCTAAAACCTAAATGAAAAATAAAATCTTTCCTCATATTGATTTTTTTCCTTTAACTTTCTCATATTATGTGACTTCAGGCACTATATCTCTGGTTTACACAATGGAAAGTATTAGCTTACCTTCACAGATACTTTTCACATCCTTTCTGTAATTTCATTACCTCTACTCTAAAGAGCACAGATTAGGGTTCCATCATATTTAAAGGAAAAGCCATGGGGGAAGGGAGTGAAGGGGAAAATGATATTGTTCCTTCCTAGATTGTTTTCCCTTAAGTACTCTACTCGTCTTGTTAAAAAGCTTTTTCTGTCCTCTCACAATAAAAATGAGAGGGGAGACAGAAACAATAAAGAATTGGTACAGCTAAAACTCTGCTGTTTTGCAGATTGATGCTGCTGTAGTGGCTTGAGATAATCCTCCTAAATGTGCCATCCATCTTAACGATCACTTTTTCTCCTCGGGTAACTGCGTTCCTATGCATTTTTGAATGTCATGTGGCATCTATTCCAACACACAGGCCTAGAACACCATACATGAAAACATAATCATTAGTTTTCTAAGAAACTCTTATAGGGTTTATTCCTGAGATTGCAGCTAGGTCTTACCAAGTCACTTCTTATTTTTCCCATCCTCCAGGTTTCATCACAGGCTCTAGGAAAGCACTGTGTTGTCCTTTTGCCCTATCCATTTAGCAGCTTGATGAAATTAAAGCACTGTATCTTATTTTCACAAGCTGACTGCATTTTGGAAATAAGAAGTTGCATCTGTAAGACAGGTCAAGATAACTAAGCTGGAGAGGCTGGACAGTCATTATAAAATGTTTCTCACTTTTATATCCACAGAAACGTGATGATCATTTTCTCTTTTGTATTTGGACATAAGTCCCCACTGACATTAGGGAAGATATTTAAACACACAAAGCAGTCTGCTTTGCAGACTACTGAAAGCCAAAGTCCTTTGGATGCTTTAATCAGAACTGATCAGAAGCAAACTTTTCTCAAATTTCAGGAGTTACTCCTAAAAAAATTAGAAATGAACTCTTATCAGACAAACATCAATGTAAAAATGGCTAAACTATTAATTACCAGATCTCCATAGGAGAGGCTGGTGCTTTGGAAGGAAAGCATAAGTAGTAGTGCAACAGCAAATTGTCCCGGGAGCAGATAAAAGCACATTTCTTTGTGGGCTTTTTTTCTTCCTTTTCTTCTTACTCAAAATCAATTTATTTTTTTCTTCATGTGTGGATGATTATATTCATGTCAAACTTCTCTGCAGTGCCTACAGGGTACTGATTAAGAAAACCCTGCACAAACCAAGGCTGAGATACAGCTAAATTGGTATGTTTACATTTAAAAAAACTAATTATATCTTCTGTCAAAAAGCAGAAATCTAAGTCAGTTCAGCATTGAGCTCACCTCTTTACTGAAGGCTGCACTATGGTCACAACAGCCAAATAACACAAGATGCTGATTGCATAAGGAATTGCTTAAATGTTACAGAACGTAGTAGTATATTATGGGAATATAAGGCATTTTAACAAAACCTGATTCACTAACTATGGCAGGAAACCATAAACAATACTGAAGAGAAAATGGCTCTCAGTACACTTGGAGGGCATACAGTTGATTGAGACACACAGCTAAAAGGGGGCTTCAGAGAAGCAAGAGGAGTGGTCTGAAAGGGGTAAAACATCCCCTTGTAACTAGAAACAACTGACAGGATGCAGAGACAAGGAAGTTGGGATGAGCTGCAGGAAAAGATTGGCCAGAGCAGGGGTGGGGGCTTGGGAAGAGTATCAACCTGCTCTGTCAGGTGTCATTGCCCTTTACATGGAAAGCTTTGAAACTGAGGACTTATTGAAATTACTTCTAAAATTCTATCCTCTTAAAATTGTAAGAAGTGTTTTCATTTTCTTTTGAAGCAACTCACATGCATTCATGTTTAAACTTACCAAAACCAAGGTGCTAGCATTTGTTCTGAAATGTGAGATCCATTCACTTTTCCCTGTGTGTCCTTCCTTTCTCCTGACTGATTCCTGTGCCTGCTGGTCATTCTGTTTCAGTAGTGTGTGGATTTATGAACTACCTTACTCACCACTGCAGCTAATGACAAGGCCTGCGAGGATCAATGAAGTTACTGCGGGAGCCAAAAAAAGAAAGCAACAGACTGTAAAGTGAATGAAACAAAAATGGTTCCCCTCTAGGAAGTCCTTTTATGACCAACTCCTGACAGAAGAATTGCTCTACACTACAATAGCCAGAGACAGGCCATACACCAATTTGAAGATTCTGACAATTAGGGACATACGTGTCACAAAGATGGCCACCCACCTACTTCTACAGATCAGACATGATCTCTGTCATCAGGTTACATTCCCACATCTAGCTCTATGGAAACAACGGGGATAACGTGAGTGAAATCAGTTTTGTTTTCAAATAAAATCACTTCTGCTTTCTACGTGGTCTCATACTGAAGAGCCCACATCATTGCTACAATTTTGCAATATTAATTGCTTCAATCTCACAGGTGCCCATATGCCCTAACGCTAATTTATTAGACTGCTGCCTGTGTAACCAAGATTAGCAAAATTAGAAAACAGAGACTGCAATGAAACAGATGGAGTAAGCTAGCTCTGTTAACTTCAGTGTAATGGTAGACCTAATCAACTTAAAGTATCTGCCCCTTCTTTATTTATTTATTTCTTGTCCTGACTTTCAACTTTTAGGAATCATGAGTTAGTGAATAATTCATTACTAATTAAAGTGAGTGACGATCAGCTTTTTTTCTTCTTCTTTGAAACACAGAAATCCTGGCTCAAAACATTAATGCATGAGGTAAAGATCCTTCTGTATAGTAGCAGAATCTAATTTAGAAAAGTGCATTATTGATTCTATCCATTTGTCAGAATCTGCAGTGGTATTGAGCTCAACATTGCCAGTAACTAGAAATGTAATGTGTATATGAAAAAAGCCAGGTGCATTGAAATTATCACTAATTTTATTAAAAGTCAGTAGACATTTAGTTCATTTGTTTCTATTTTAAGATTTAAATGTTGGCTTTGTCTTCAACTTGATGAAAATTTACTGAAGAAAGAAAACACCGTAACAATTTATTTAGCAGTCTGGTCAAGTTGCAAAGGTTCAAGATATTTTTTTCTTAGTCTATGAGCTGGACTTACTACCTAGATTGCTTGGAAAATGAACTCTAGGGAAAAGACTCTCTCCCCCTCCCCACCATCTGCACAGGAGATCGCAAAATGCTCCATGACCAAGATTGACCCCAGTTTATAACTGAGATCCTAGGCAGTAGTTTAATATCTTTTAGTGTTAATATTTTGAAAGAGTTATGCAGGAAGATCTAGTCTTCTCTGATATTTCACTGGAAACAAGCTCACTAGCTATTGAAAGCACTCTATGAACTGCTAGAATTCCTGAAATAAAATAAGTGGTTTGACAGCAATATTTCTAAGGTTCTTCCACAGCCTTATGAGACTTGGGAGAGAACTATTATAAAATTTGACACTGAATTTTGTCCTGCTATTTTCATAAAATCAAGTTTCATTACCCTGGAGATATCTTCTAAAGCAGGGTCAGAAAGCCTCAGAGACTTGATGTGGTACAAGAAGATAGATTATGATCCACTTTACTTACAGAATTCTATTAGCAAGTCTACTATCATTACCACCTAAGTTTGCTAAGGTAGCGAGATGTGCTCCTGTATCTCAAAATCTAATCATGTTCCAGTATAGAATTTCTGGTTTATATCTCAGCTTCAGTGACCAGCTGTCTTGTAAATATAGCAGTCTCTCACCTCTAAGGTTTTCATAGAATGAGCTGTTCCTTAAGTGTTCAATCCTGTATCACTGATGCAAAAAATAATGTGTGTGATTATTGTTTCTCACTTTCATTTCTGAACTTAACCTTGATTTTTCACAAAGCAACTATCAGCCACCTGGCAGCTACACTCTTCAGAGTCACAAAACTGAGCTAGAGAATTTCATACTGCGCTATCAACATCCTAGAGCTAATAACACAAAACTTAAGGAATACTGATTGTTCATATCGGAAGTGCCAGCACAAGCACCTAAGATGCTACAGTGATGAATGAGTTGCAGACATGTTAGAGAGATACAAAGCTACTTGCGGTAATGGATGAATTAATCAAAAACCCTTAAGGATGATACATTTTATCACAAAGATAAGAATTCAATATTTATGCAGAAGCGAAAATAGCAGATGGCTGAAAACAATCAGAATATGTCAAGATGCTCCCGTGTATTTAGACTTTGTGAAGTCCGTGCTATTTCATCCTGCCAGCTACTAAAAAACTGATTAGATTATTTTATATTTCCGTAGGTAAGATCATTAGTAATTTTTGTTGTATTGTATTCCATACAACACTAATTTGCATTTTTATATTCAGCTGTCCATCCAACATGACAGTGCTTGAGTAAGTCTGGCAAATATTCCTATTTCAAGATAAAGAATCCTTTTGTACTAGCTGCTAAGCTTCAAATGACTGGTTCTAGTAACTGCTAAGGGCAGGTCCTTTAATTAAATCATCTCAGACAAATCTCACTGGGGTATTAAGAATAAATGCAAAGGATCTAGGGATTGCTTCTAAGGGGAAAAAAAAGTATAATATTGGAACTGACATAACTATCAGTCCATCCAGCCCACCAGCCTTACCTCTAACTGGAACCAGTAGCAGATAAGGCAAGAACTTAAAAGGGTGAGATATACACAGTGATCTTTCCATAGTATATTCTGAGATTAGTGCAATGAGCATTTCTGGGATTTTCTGAATTAGATATTACATCCAGATCATAAAACTTAATAGCAATCTGTGGAATTCTGATCTATAAAAGCACTTTAATTTTTGAAGACTGATGCTGTCTTTGCCAAAATGTCATGTGGCAATGAGTTCCTCAATATATTCACACATTATGTCAGCTGTCTGTCTGTAATTTCATGCAATACTTCCTTATCCTTGGGAAAAGTAGTGCACACTTGTTCTCTATTAACCTGTTGGTATTATTCATCTGATCCCATGATCTCAAAGGTAGGACAAAGACGACTTAGAGCAAGTGTTCCAACTTTTAGCTCCACTGAGTAATTTAACACTATACGTCAGAATACAGGCTAAGCACCTAATTAGGTCTGCTTGTGCTAGCAACTTCTCACAGCCTACTGATTTTGATGCCTAATTATATCGTAAACCTAATTTTACATAATCAAGTTTGAAATCTTTGTTGCTATCTCCCAATTGGAGTCAATTTGAGGTTACTAAAATACAGGGCATTTTTCCAAAGTATTGTTAATTTTGCCTGTTGCCTAATTTCCTTATTTGTATAATAAGAAAAAAATAATACAAACATTTATGTTATACAAAACTTATGTGAAATATTTATAATATTATCTGAATGGTTAACCATGCAATAGAATGAACTGAAAAGAACTTTTCAGCAATATCTTTATACCCTCTATTTTCAAGTCCCATGAATACGTCTCTAGATGCACTTTTTTCATCATTAAGTATACAGGCACATAATTTAGGGTCTTTCATAGACATGTCAATACATTTAAACACATCATATTGTTGAAAAATAATGTTTTCTTGAATGCTGCTGATACTAAAAGTTCATAGATAAACCTTGAATTACACTACTTCCATATCCTGTTTCTACTTCACACTGTGTAACATAATGGGCAAAGATGAGAATATTTTCAAACTACGGTACCTGCACGATTTATTAAACGCCATTCCTTTTATTTGAGGTGAGTTAGGAAGGTCAACTTTGCAAGCTGCAGAGGAGGGAATTACACTCATACCCATGGCAGTCAAGGACACATACTTGGAACATGCACACAGCTGATATTAAACTAACCTGGAGCAGGCTTTCTAATTAGGGTTGGGTTATGTAGCTTTAGGACTTAAAAGGCTGAATAGCTTTCAACCAGGTGATGAAAGAACTATTGTGTAATTTCTAGGCACAACTCATAGCTTATCACAAGTTTAAATTCTGTAACTATTTAACCAGTAGTGAGATATATACTAATTTTATTCCTATACTATGCAATATTAAGGAAGGTCATGAGCAAAACAGCCCTACTAAAACCCTTAACTATTAAGATGTTTAAGTCAATATAGATGTGCTATGCTGGTGACAGTGGCATTTATGGCTTTTATGATAGAATTAATAATGTGTAAAGTTTTTCTTGCATTTTATTTATGAAATTTTAAAGTTATAATTTCATTATTTTTTCATGTGTAATTTTGGAATTAAGCTAGCTACATCATCTTCATCTACTTTATTACAGGGCCAGCTCATCATTAGAAAGAGTATACACATACGCTACGATTTTGCTGAAGAATCACATGCTTAGCATCAAAAAGAATCTAAATTATTTCCCAGTTTCTTCAGAAACCCAAATTTCTAAGCTGTACATAAGTATCTGATAAATCACAGTCATAACTGAAGGATGAAAATTTTTCAAAGGTCTTCTATTGAATTAAACACTCATGTGTGTTTAATCCCTAATATTTCCATTTCTATGAAATGCCAGTCAAACACTTTTTAACAAACATTCTTTAAAGTGAAATGTCCTTCTTCGTTTCAATAAATGGTATTATCCTAGAATCAAACATGCACTAAGTGTGGTACTAAAGGAACAAGGAGTTCTGTGAACTTCAACTTGAAATCTAATTCAAATATTTTCCACTTTATGTTGGCCTAACCTCCTCCCCAACTGAATTTCTAAAGCACTGCTTATACCTGTACTTTTTTTCCCAAATATTTGATATCTTACAATACTAAGGAAGAATTTCTAAATCATTAAAGTCAAGTGGAAGGCCATCAATTAAAGTCTTTTATGGCATTGCTCTTAAAAATTTTAATAATAGTTCATGCAACTATCACAGTTAACATATAGTTGTTTCTACATGATAGCAAATTACAGATGTGAACTAATTTGCATATGTGAAAAAGACAAATAGACCACAAAACCATAGACAACATAATTCAATGAACTGTTTAAAAAATAAGTGCTAAAAATCTGTATTTGTCCTGTTAAAACCATATTCAGTTGTTGAATTGATAAAATAATAAAAACAAATACTGTCTCAATGTTTTTGCACTGATTGCTTTATGCCTACTGCTTCTCTCATTTGTAGCTACATGGATGGTATCTCCACTTCCTATCATGTAATGATTCCATGAAAAATGAAAATAATAATAATAAAGAAAAATAATATTTATTGTGCTCTAGCAGCTGAGAAAAAAAAAGGGGAAAATCTTTAGTTTTGATCAGCAATGTTCTGCACACCTCTGGCAAATTTCCTATCAACACACTGGAGATAAGAACTTCTGATTTCTAACCAGCTCTTCACACAGAGATCCCACTGGCTTCTAAGGGATCAATATGTACAAAGTGGAGAGATTGCTAAATTTAATTTTATTTCCTACTCACTTCCTTGAGCATCTATCCCAACTATCTCTGCGAAAAAGACATCCACCTAAATATTTTCCAGTTTCTGGGGTGGTTTTGCCCTTGAATAGTAACAGGAAGGGGAAGACTTCAGCATGCCACATTGTTTCAGGATATCAAACTCACTTTGCAAAAACCTCCGGCAGATTAGTTACATAACTTAAGAAGATACAGTTTATAAGCAGTCAGAAGTGATACCTTTAGCTCAGGCATATTTATTATAAGCTGCATAGGTAGTTTAACATCTGGGTCCTTTGTATAGTCCATGGGCACAACGTTTGGTGCCATTTCATGGTATCGGCCATGCAACCTGTAAACAAGCAGAAAAAAACCAGCCAATAACCAAATTTAAATAACCAAATCCATTCATACAGTAATCAGACACAACTTTGTCTTGCAGCTCTAATTATTGTTTTTAGTGCACAAGTCTGAGCCCACCAAATTCCCATGTTTTTGACAAAAAGAGGGCTTTGATGCAGCATCCAGTATAACTGCTACTAACACCCATGCGTAACTTGAGGCATTTCAGACTACGTGCATATAACATTTAAGCACTGTGTAGGTACATGCACAGAAGAAGTAGGCCTGGACCAATGTACTAACACTGTGAGAATAATCCAGGGATTTTATCTCAGTGCAGATTATTGGTCGATCTGCACTATGAAAGGAAAAATTCTTGTTTAACAGCTCAAAGAATTTAAAAGCCAAACAATATGCAACTATGAAGCTATAGACAACAATATCTTTGTGAGACCTTATTTGTTTCTGAATTGAAAAAGCTCTTTTCCTATCTGTGCCTCACTAACATAGCAGATTTAGTCTGACAATTCTAGCACTGGCTGACACCAGCACACAGACCATTCCCACTTAATTCGATTTCACATAGTTTTGTTTCATTCTCGACTCAGCTTATTCATCAAACCAGTACATTTTAAAGGCAATAAACAAGTGTCTTTCCTGAGAGATGCAAGTCAAACATTCATAAACCTAGTTTCCCTCTCTAAAGCTTGCTTATCATGCTAACAGTATTATGTTAGTTTTGGTAAGGGAGCTGGGAAAGGAGGAATCACAGGCCACGAAACACATCGATGTTTCTCAAGGTTTAGAAGCTGAATACCAGTAAATTAGGAAAACAGTCTTACGCACAACCTGGGCAAAGACTGCACAAATGTTTCTATGACATTATTTATAATTGTTAATTGAATTAACAAGTGTTAATCCCACCTTTTATTTGCCGTCTCCACATATTCCAGTGAATAAGTGCAAAAGCATAGCCCAAAAGCCAAGAGAAAACAGCCATGTGTAAAGAAACCATCAAATTAAGCAGGATGCAAATTTTAAAACTATCTTAGCACATTTATTCTCACTGGGATGCTCAACCTAGAAATAGAAACATTTCAAGTAAAATGGGTATCCCATTCAAACTCACCAATGGATCTCAAATTTTGAGCTCTCAAACTACAGACAGAAATTGCCTGGTAAGTAAAACACTATCTGTCTAGAAGCAATTGATATATTAGATTAATTCTACTTATTTTCTGATTTTACTCATTCTAGTGATATCTCATTCTAGAGACAAGTATGTAGAATCCAAGACTCTGTCAAATAACACCACCAAAATGCTGGAGAGGGAGCACATGTATCCTAGTGCTCAAAGATTAGTCAGAGATCAATATATTTAGCATGAATGTATGACCTGCCAGTCTTCTATGAAATACCACATGCATAAAAACAATAGGAAGGAAGATTAGGTAGTTGCTGTTCACAGAAAACTTAGAAAATGTCATGTAATATAAAATGTAATTTTTATCATTATGAAAATTTCATCTTACATCTAATTCATAAACTGCTTAGGGCAGAAAGTGCTCATTTTGCCATGTCTTATGTAGTAACACAGAGTATTCTGGTCTCTCAGCAGGTCACACGTACTACTTACATATATTAAAAAGCTATATTTAATATTTTGTGACTTATTTTTTCATTTTAACAAAAAAAATCCTGCCTGCTCACTAGGTATACTAACAATTACAAATAGAGATTAACATGTTGTAAGCCACATAACATCAACAAACTGGTAACACAGGAAGCAATGCCTCACCAACCCATTCATCTTACCAGCTTTAGCTTCAGCAAACCCTCAGCAAACACAAGAACTGAGCTATTTCCGATGAATGGGGGTAATGAATTTCAAAAACTAGCAGAAAATACTCAGCACCTCTTTGGTCATGATTATGATGTGTCACAAACAACATAGAAATGGAACACAGAAACATGTTTTGTCTGGATCTCAGGAAACTAATGTCTTCACACTGTGCAGCAGTATATTGTGCCATACAGGAAATCAACTATCCACTGATCTAAGCATATTTCAGCTGCTTACCACAGCTCACCCTGACATTTCATAAACACTGTGTAATTCAAGATGCAATAGCCATTTCCCACTCCAGCAACTGACTTCTCTGTTGTAAACAGCAGCTACAAAGATGCCCCTAAACACAATGGAAAAAAAAAAAAACCAGCTTAAAAGCACTTAAAGGAAAGCAAACCTTTCAAATCAAATATCCATCTGAGGATTTTATATTTTTTTTTAAAGCTATAACACTGAAATGGTGTTCTAGTCTTCATGAAAATAAAGCACGTGTCATTGGAATGGCTTGAACCATTAAGGGCAACATTTCAAAACACAATAGCTGGCAATGCCTGCTTTGTTTGAACTACCAAGATCATCTTCTCTACTTTCTCTAGTATTAGACTTTTCTGTCTTTACTCTGACTGCTCCAACAGGACTACGAATACAGACATTGAGTTGGGCATCTTGAAGGAATTCTCCATAATGTCTTTCAGAAGACATGGAAGGAATTGGAACAAAGTGATCTATGTTTCATAGTTTACTAAGCTCGTTATATTAATCTAAAATGCAAACTATGGAATTTCTCTTAGTATTCAATAAAAGACTCTGAAAAAACCTCTCGTTTGTAAAAAAATCTGAGCCAATTTCTACTGGGAACAAACATAGGACAGAAGTCTAAAAATGTTGTGTGAAAGTATGCATAACTGAAATACAATCATATCACAAGAATAAACAAACACCTATTAGTGGTAACAAAAGAAACGGCCACAACAGTGTCAATTTAAAGTTACTTTAGTACTGGGAATAACACAGTGCTACAACAGAGACTGAATACTACGATGAGAAATATAAAGTACTTAATACAGGTACATTAAGAAGCACTTCATTGTCACCCTTGTGACTCTCAGTGATGGGGTACTCAGTACTGTTTTGGTAGAAATACTAAAGCTTCTTTATAACATGCAGTATCAGTGCAAAGTAAACCCATGATTTCTTGCTGACAGAATTCACCATCTTGTCACAGAAATTAACACACATATTTATACTGAAATTAATCCAAACTGTCCTGTAGCTGAAAGAAGGATCTGATTTTTCAAGTGGAAGGTATTGTGTTGCTAACTGCAAGGCACTTAGCAGAGCAGTTCAGTTTTGTGTGAGATCTTAGAACTGCCTTTCTTATCCTACAGATATCAATTTGTGTCTTCTAAGGCCAACAAAAGCACTCTTATTTACTGTGGACAAGGCACCTACATTAACTGTAAAGAATGTAGAACGTCCTCCTGATGGCACCGTGGTTAAATACAACTACCCAAGACTGATGCATTGTCTCATTGTGCTTTTCCTATTACTTCAGACATCGAGTTTTTGCAATTCCTTCAAGAAAAAAATGATACTACCCTAGCACATTTACACCTCCATACAACATAAATACACCAATTTCAGACAGCATCTCTAAGAAAATATTCCAAGCATCCCTCTGAAGGGATTAGATTTTAGCTAAAACCATTGCCAAATGACACAGAATAAAAAACACATTCCTTTGCTTGGCTGCCACAGATTACAATAAAACTAATTCCTCCTTCCTTTCTACAGGGAGTTACAGACAGAAGCATTGAGTTCAACAACACATTTGCAGACAGAACTCTTAATTTTTAGAATTAGAAAGGGAAATTCATGCCCAGGGACGGGAGGTGGGGAAAAACAACCAAAGCAAGAAAACAAATCCCCCTGCCCAACATCTTTACTGTATCATATATATTTCCCTACCTATACATGTTAATACATGCAGTTTCTACACCTGTGTTTTATTTGGAAGCATCCACAATGCAGACGATATTTATTTTTACAGAAATCTGTTATGATAATATGTTCCCAGTCCATCCATTTAAAGTTAAGTTTTTCTTTTATCTCAGAAGATGAGCAGAGAGGAGTTGCCAGGCACTCATAACTAGACAGCCTTCCAGCACACTGCCTCGGGCTCCGCAGGACTCTGCTAGAATTAGCCGTATGGACACAGAAATGTGCAAGTAATTAACAGCAGATGTGAAGGCAGCTCTGATATCCTGTTCTCCTCCCACTAACTCTTCCATTAATTTACCAAATTGCTCAAAGATCTGTAGGTGTAAGAGCTTTTCACCTGAGTGGATTTCACACGAAAGCATCCAAATGAGTCTGTAGGAAGTGGCTGTGATCCAACTCTTGCAAACTAAGTTACAGCAATAAAATAGTCTTCCATATGCTTTTATCTGCAAGAATCCTACAACCCTATTTGTGATAGCCTTATTACATGGCATGATTAGCTAATACCACAATGAAAAAGGCCATAAGATTTCTCTAGCTTAGTTCCAAAACCAATATACAGTATGTTGTACAAGCTCCATTATCCTTTGTAATAAAGCAAAAACCCCAACCAACCAACAACAAAAATAGTAACACCTTTTCCCACTGAAAGTTCTTTATGCTGGAAAGTTCTTCAGGGACACCATGCACTGTTTTACGACAAACTAAGCACTGGATTGTCAGTCTCTCAAGTGACCAGATTTTATAAAAAACAGGTAGAAAACTAACAGAGCTGCCTCAGCCTCTTACAGGATTCTGAGAAGGCCATGTATCACAGTGAAATATAGTCCCTTTTGCATGACTTTCAGGTACACTTGTGTTTACTTGAGTAACCTACATTATACTGGGTGAGTATTTACTTTTTGACAAGGAAACTGGATGCGTTTCTGATGAATTCTTCTATAATCCAATGAAAGATCAGTAGACCTAAGGGTTATTTACACCCATAATCCACCTGCCTTTATGCAATACATCACTACATCAATTTGTCATACCGCTGCCATACTTGGACCAAGAACTATGACCAATACTGTGAGTCAGACTCAGTAATCATCTCCCAAATGCTGCACCAATTGGCACTGTACAGATTACTGACTGTTCTGACACATCTCTCAATAACATTAATTACTAACCGTAAATAGAAAAGAAACAAACCTCTGTGGTAAAGGCTCTAATATTTCTCCTGTTCTTAGAGAAGCAGAAGGCACTTCAGGTGACTAGAACACATCAGGAGCAGTTGTGACCTGGAGCAGAAAGGCTTTTTGCCTTTTTACTCAGCATGCCCCTCAACAAGAAGCACATCTGAAATAACCTAAAGCTGCTTTAGCTATCTGCCCTAGTTATAGAAATATTTATGTCTTGTCAGGGGAGCAGCATAAGGTTTTGCAGTGCTGTCAGTCACATATAGATTTGGAAAGGCTACCATGACTATATACAGATCATTATGTATATTCAGAAGCCCAGGACCTGCAACCAGCCGCACTGTCTTTGCGGTAGTGACTACAGATCCTGCAGTGATACTTGCTTCAAAAACATCTTCTGGATGCATGCAGAAGCATTTTCCCATTCCTGGATGCGCTCTCTTTGTTGCCAGGATGCTTTATTTACTCTGCATGCAAGGAGAGGAAACCCTGGCAGCATTTACTTGTGTCTTCCCTCCCACAGATGAGAGTGGGAGGGAATGTAGAGACAAATTTAATGACAAATTTAATTTACTGATGATGCCCTGTCCCCACAGCTTTTGGCATATATTTAAGCTTAATGTACTATATCCAAGGATTAAGGCTGTGGGTCTGTATCAGTTTAATCTGGTCTAAACCCAAACTGCTGATCTGCCCTTGCAGAAATTCCAAGCCCACTCACCTCCCTTGCATAAGCACTAACACTTAAGCAACTGCAGTGAGGTTCAGGGAACTGATGTGTTTGAAAATACTAATGTTTTCACTGTCAGCTCCTTGACATTCCTGATGCAGTTGTAACAGCAGTACTGCTTGTGCAAGTAAATGGGGGTATACTTTTTCTATTGAATTAATCAAATAAGGGCAGAATAAGACTTATCCCTGTAGGCAGTGGAAGTTTTAAAGTCAACTCGGCTGCCCATCAGTCAGTGAAAACCAAAAAAGCTGTGTTCAGAAAAAAACACCACCACAGTACTGCCTCCACAGCCTACTTTGTTTATGCTAACTTTCATTCTACCACTTGTATTTTACACTGTAAAAAAGGTGGGTCAGAGTCTGTCCCACTTCTCAGGGGTGTAACATCCTGGACTCAGCAAGGGTGACACTTTGCGGGTATTTGCTGGATACGGCTTGAATTGGCATGTCTCCCAACTCATAACAGAGGTCCAGCTATACCTGTGTAGACCTGAGAAAGAGATTTCCAAGCTTACACCCTGCAGTGACTGTTTTAATTTGCTATTATTGAGAGAAAGTCCGATTGTACCCAAGGTCACCAGCGGGTGTGTTAAAACACAGAGCAGCTCCTCCTTGGCTTGATATACATAAATTACCACCCTTAAATGTAGTGACAATGCATTACAGCTGGCTGGGCTGCCTTTGTAATAAGAACTCTGCACTAAAGGAGTGCTGAAAACAAAAGATAAAAGCTTGCAATGGCTCATTGATTAGAAACAAGTAGGGGCTTTAAAGTGGCCTTTAAAAACCTTATAAACATCTCACCAACTCTGGTCCTGCCTTCACAGTATTAGGCACTTGATTTATGTTGTCAAGGGAAAATATTTTTATTCAGTAATATATATCCTATTTACTCCTAAATTACAGGAATGCATTCAAAGACTTTCACATTACAATCAAGACCATCCCAAAGAGTAAATTCCAGATTGCTTTGCATATTCACAGAAAATAAATAGCAAAATGGCTTAACTGGAACAATGAAGCAAAGAGGTGAGTGCTGATGGACAGTCTCACAAGGAGTTCATAGGCACAGCCTGACCAGACACTGACTGTACTGAATGGAATAAGCTATGGCAGCAGCAGGTCCAGAGAAGTGCTCTGTTGCTGTGCAGTTCCACTTTCAGTTATTCACCACAATCGAAACTATAGGCTCTTCTCCAGATGCCAGAGTTGAACAGAATAGCTGCAGAAGGACTTCTTGTAATACACAAAGAAGAATTCACCACTCCAGAGATCAGCAGGAGCACTGGCAAGTCTATCCGTAGCCCTGGAAATGGACAGATCTCAGCCATCAGCCCTTCTGAGCCCCTAGAGACATATATGACTGGAAGCAAAAGAAGCAACAGCATTCAAGATGAGATTGCAGAGACTGCAAGAAAGAATGTAACATGCTGATGCAAAGACACTGATGGGAACAGATTTATAACTGATGCAACAGAGGGCTGTAGTCCTCTACCGATGCAAATTGTTGAGGCGCACATACTCCCTTGTGCTATAGTCCTATTACTGCAGATGGACAAATGTGTGATCAGAGAGCTGGGGAATAGGTCCAGACACACCTATATCCATAAGTTTGCCACAGACGAAGTTGCCATAGCTCAAAGAGAAGGAGGTTCTTTAATCTGTGGCTCAGAAACTGAAGAAGGAGGGGCCTTCAGGGCTGCCCGCAACTGATAAGGAAAGTACTTTCAGAGTCTCAGATTTATGCCATACATTCACAAACTGCTTTTGCAATGACAGTTAAATGTTGCACGTGGTAACTAAGGCATCAATCTCTGTGCTGCAGCAATTCCTCAGTGAATTACTGCCTCCAAGCATTGCAAGAGTTTAGAACAGTCTGTCAGAGAAAGGGGTCTGCCATGTGAAGCTGAAACCAAAACGATGGGAAACTCAGTGCCACATCTGAAGGCACCAGCCAGGAATGCCAGATAGAAACTAGAACCACAACTCAGTAAATTGCCAAAGGATAAAGAACAAAGAATAGTGAGAAACACAAGCAGGAAGAGGTGAAAGGTGAAGGAATTTTGTTACATTTCTGTTACTGACATGCCTTGTCTATTCTATGCTTTCCAGTTGAAGTTATTTTCATTATATCAATAAAATACAATAACTGGACACAGAAATCAAATTTATAAAAAGGCAGCATAGGAGGAAGAGAAAAATTGGATAGATGAGCCTTCTGCCAGCTTTTAGTTAACAGGTCAACTGTTCTTTCATCTCTGCAATGCAAAATGAAGCAGTACAAATTAACTCAAGACAAGACTAAATATCCTCCTAAACCATCTGCAGTACAATTAAAAAGAAATTCTGCATGATAAATGTTTTTGGCAGATAATTTGTAATAATAAATTTATTCTAAAAGATCTAGTCATACTTAGGAAGGCTTTGCCTTTCAATACATGTAACTCTGCTGTTCACGGAACCACACGATGCATAGTAAGTATAGATAAAAGCAGTTTATATAATTTTTCCTTCCTTGAAGCGCCACTGAAAATCCTGCTCACAGGCCTCTCTTCCACTGGTGATTCAAAGAATCACAAAATGATGGAGGTTGCAAGGGATCTCTGGAGATTACCTGATCCAAACCCCTGCCAAACAGGGGCACCTAGAGCAGATTGCCCAGAACCATGTCCAAATGGCCTGTTCCTGTGCTCCATCACGCTCACATTTAAAAAAAAAAAAAAAAAAAAAAAAAAAGGCCTTCCTTATGTTCAGACAGAACCTCCTGTGTTTCAGTTTGTACCCACTGCCCTGTCACTGGGCGCCATCTTATTTGAATCCTCCAGATCCCAGCGCTCTCAGCCTTTCTTCATACAAGAGATTCTCCAGTTCCTTAACCATCTCAGTAGCCCTTTGCCAGACTCTCTCCAGTAGCTCCATCTCTGTCCTGTTCTGGGGATCCCAGAACTGGACACAGTACACCAGTACTCCAGATTCCATACAGATCAACACTGAGAATGATTTTGTCCTCACCTGAGCCTAGCAAAACAGGTGTAACCTAATGAAAATATAATAAAGGAAAGCTTTATGGTACAGGAGATGCAGGAATTGTCTAGAAGTCTTCCCCCCCCCCCCCCCCATTCATAGAGGACACAGAAACATTATTAACAACAAGAATAGAAACATAATTAATGAGAAGATCAATAGCAGCCTCGGGATATATGTTTTTCCTATATGTAATTTCTTGCACAAAATTCAGGAAGATTCCCAAGGGTATAGAGTTCCCTCAAACTTCCTTCTCTTAGCAGACACTTCCACCCACACCCCCCAAAGCTGACAATATGGCAATTTCCCCTTTCTGCATACAAACCCCAAACTTTTTGAAAGATGGGATGTGTTAGAAAGAACAGGAGCTGTGTTCTAACCCCTCCCCCTCCACCTGCATAGCAACTTGCTCCACAGGGAGATGCATCTCTAGCAATTTGCTGCATTTGCTCCCTTATAAGGAAGGCTTTGCAGACACTTGGAGGAAAACACTGCTTATCTCCCCAACTTAACTCTCAGGCAGGTTTCAGATTTAAAATCCAGCACATAGCTGGATTGGCTAGAAGGGGTCTTCTGCACCTCACCTTTCACCTGCCAAAAACATGCCAAGAAACAGGCAGAGAAGAGAATGCAACAGAATTACTAATTTTCTTTCTAAAGGAAGAGATTTGCTTTTAACAAATCCACAGTGGCTGCCTCTAAGCATGTATTATGTTCTAGGCACTTATGAACTGATTGTCTACCAGTGCGCTCTGGCATCTTTCCATACACCAAAGTTGCATCCTCACATTAGACACACTGGTCTAATTTCTACATTCTCCTTGAGAAAAGTGGGGCATGTTTTTAAAGCCCTAACACATACCTACCAATGAAATCAGTAACAACTCTAACAATTTGTCAGCTGTCCTATAAGTATTTTAGATAATGTTTTGAGTCAGTGATAACAAATATGTCTACATTACCCAACATTCTTTAACATCTTCTTGCCCTGAACCCATGAGTGAATCCTCTCAGTTGTGTTAAGCACTTCTCAAAATTAACCATCTTCATTAAAGACTTGAGAGTGTATTAGCTTTATTGGTGATAAATAGCTATCAAACACTGATAATGATTTATGGTTTCTATTCTTCTCTTTCACCAGGCATGCTTGCCTCTGCTGCAGTCTTAGTTAATTTTTTTTCCTAGATCCGTTATCATTATTCTGTGTTCATTTATTCACCTTAAATTCATAAATTCTACTATTTCCTGATAATTTGCAAATTATCCACACCCAGGTTATCAATCAAAAGACTGTGCCCTCAACTCCTTTGACCGCAAGCCTACATTTATGTTGACTTACTTTAATGCTGGTACCAAAGTCTTACACGCTAAAGTTAGACGAAGCCAGTCTAACACCTTACTGGTACTGAAATGCTAAGTCTTGCTCTCCCCTCCCTTTTTTCCATTGCATTTGCTCAATCCAGCTCTTGTGCCAGCTTCAGCACTCATCTGATCCCTTGGAGAGCTCATTCAGCTCATTAAACCAACAGAAAATGGATTTGTTGTTTTTTGGGCTTTTTGATGGGCTACTTTTCCTGTAGGGACACATAAAAACACTTAGCCCATTTCACCTAATTGCAGTCTCATGCTGGTTTACATCAGTTTAAATCAACCTAAATTGGAGCTGCCATATCCATCCCCTCATCTCCACCTACACAACTGTGCCCCTTCCCTTGTGTCCTTGCTAACACTCGTGCAAACGGATGGCAAGCCAGCCAGGGTGGCTGATCTCGGCCAAAAAACTATTCACTTTTTTTTGTTTTGGTAAGGTTAATCCTTGCTGGATTGTCTCATTGAACTTCACAGCAGCACAAGAAACTCAGTTCAGCCCAAACAGCCCTGGACCTGCACTTCCTTCATATCATATCTGAAAGCATCCTGCAGTGCATAAAGAAATGCACATCAGTACTTCCCTCTTAACTGAGGTGGGGGCATGCTAAATCAGTAAGTGCTAATTAATGAGAGGGTCATAACCCATTTTATTCCCATCAAGTAAAAGTTCACCTCAGACATGCAGAAATACCTCTTGATTCTACTCTATTCCTTAGACAGCAATTTATATTCAACAGTTTATATACAGTAAACAAATGCTATTGATTGTACTGCTATCTGCTGTATCATAAACTGATTATGTATCGAGGTTCCCAATAAGCAGAAACATCACATTGTGAGGATAAGGCAGAAGTGGAAATACAATGATTCCGAGCAACTATTCCTTCTCCCATGATTTTAGGCCTTTACAGAACTGCTCCCACGATTTTATTCTTCTAAGCATTTTACATCAACCATTAATACTCAGCTTTATATAGTGTATTTTGCAAACAGAGCATCTACTTTTCACCATCCATTAACCTAATCTTTTATTCCAAGAATATCTATTTTTCACAATCTTATTCTACGGTTGCACTGTTTCCCATAAGTATTTTTGGTTTTGCTCTTTTTTGATACAGAAAGGGTGCAAAGTCATGCAGGCAATGGCTCACTTATCTTCCATAGACAGCCCACAAGCAGAAAACTTTTCTTTAGCCTAACATAAATATTGTAATTGAGTCTAAGTGCATGTTTTGTTCTCTTCTCAGGAAATAGATTGTTTCTTTACAACTTCAGTTATGAAATACAAACTGTATTATTAAGCTTTCACAGTACTCAAGCTGAGGTCTATTATGTGTTTCTTATTGAAGTGACACTTCTATTTCACAATAAATTATAACAATTTTGGGCATTATCATTGGCATCATTTGTGCCCTTTTATGTTACTGGAGAAAAGCAAACCAAGACAAAATTCTGTATTGGCATTTCCATGCTTTTTAGAGAAACAGCACTTAGTAAAAAACTATCAGGGTAGTTATAACTTAAATACTATTTGCCACATGCAATACTTCACTGTTCTGTAATTGTTCTGTTTAAATGACCAGGTCTTCCAGGTGACAATAACACCTCTCAGAAACACCATAAGCCTCAAAAAAACCCCAAAACTAGAATAGCTTTTGCACTACCGTAAAACGTGAAAGCTACAACTAAGATCACTTTTCACAGAATCATAGAATGGTTTGGAAGGGACCTCAAAGATCATCCAGTTCCAACCCCCCTGCCACAGGCAGGGACACCCTCCACTAGACCACGTTGCCCAAAGCCTCATCCAGCCTGGCCTGGAACACTTCCAGGGAGGGGACGTCCACAATCTCTCTGGGCAACCTGTTCCAGTACCTCACCACTCTCACAGTAAAGAATTTCTTTCCAACATCTAATCTAAATCGACCCTCCTTCAGCTTAAACCCATTACCCCTTGTCCTGTCACTACACTCCCTCACCAGCTTTCCTGTAGGCCCCCTTCAGGTACTGGTAAGCTGCAATTAGGTCTCCCCAGAGCCTGCTTTTCTCCTGGCTGAACAACCCCAACTCTCACAGCCTGTCCTCATAGGAGAGGTGCTCCAGCCCTCTGATCAACTTCGTGGCCCTCCTCTGGACTCGTTCCAACAGCTCGATGTCCTTCTTTTGGCACGCTGCATGTAAAAAATAGTTCACATTACCCTTACCAGGCAGTGCCTACAATCCAAACAGATAAGACAAAGGAAATACTATCCTCATACTTAAAAGGCACAAAAATATTAAGTCTAAGTAACACAAATTACAGTGGCAATTTGTCAAAGGTGTTCAATTGCTTACGTAGACTAGTAACAGAGTAAGAAAGTAAACAGGAGCTTCCAATTCCGAGTCCCTATCCCACCCATGTTTCCTTCTACACATTTACATATTTTAAGTGTATCTTGAGTCCAATTCTACATTCATTTATTCATGCAAAATAACTGGCTTTATTTGGTTTCCTCATGTTGTGGTTTAACCCAGCAGGCAGCCAAACACCACGCAGCCGCTCGCTCGTTCTCCCCCTCCACAGTGGGATAGACAGGGAATCAGGGAGAAAAAAAAAGTAAAATTTGTGGGTTGAGATAAAAACAGTTTTAATAGGACAGCAAAGGAAGAGAAAATAATAACAATAATAATGATAAAATAATATACAAAAGTGATGCACAATGCAATTGCTCACCACCCGATTACCAATGCCCAACCTGTTCCTGAACAGAAATCACACACCTCCCATCCCGGCCAACTGCCTGAAGCTTATATACTGAGCATGACATTATATGGTATGGAATATCCCTTTGGCCAGTTTGGGTCAGCTGTCCTGGCTGTACCGTGCCCCCCCACCCCAGCTTCTTGTGCACCTCCTCACTGGCAGAGCATGGGAAGCTGAAAAGTCCCTGACAATATAAGCAGTACTTAGTAACAACCAAAACATCAGTGTTATCAATATTATTCTCATACTAAATCTAAAACACAGCACCATACTAGCTACTAGGAAGAAAATTAACACTATCCCAGCTGAAACCAGGACATCTCACAAGTCAGAAAAAAGATTTAGTCTATTCCATATGAATCACAAAGGAAAAATTAATATAGTTTACTTACCGAAGGATTTCTTTCCGAGTGAAGAATGTGCAATCCTGTTAAAAAACAAAACATGTTATTGTACTACAGAAATATTGAAAATAACTGCAAAGAACTATTTTTCATCCTCTTGGAAGGAAACTCAGATCTGGCAGAAAAACATTAAAGATGCCATTTGTGTACCATCTGCTTTTGACTCAGAAAGCAATATACGCTATAAAATAACTGAAATATCCTAAGGACAAGGCTACCAGTAAAAGAAAATACTGTTAATGTGAAACTTCAGGAGAAAAAAACCCAGCTTGCTGAAATACTTCTCCACTGTGGAATGACCAGACCAGAAATAAAGTCAAATCAAAAAAGGAAGGTATAGGCCAAAAACATTCAATAAATGGATCTAGAAAGCTATAAATAACAAATAGACAAAGAAAACCATCTTCTAACTTGGACTATTCCTCTATTAGAGGCAACTGATTTAATAATAGAAGTCATGCACTCATTTGTTAGTTATTAACTCTTTTTGCTAACAGTTACTTTGCACTGCGGTCACTTTGGCGAAGGCTGCAAACTCCCGTATGTTAGGAATGTGGATAAAAGGACAGCCCCTGTTCCAAACAGCAGGCGAACTATTCCGCTTGCCCCATAGTATCACAGAATTTGAAATAACTTACTGGAATGCAAAGGAGAGCTGGCTGAACATGAAAGAAGAGCTTACAAGCATTTGCTTGCATTCTGAATGGTTCTGTCATGGGACTGCATTTACCCTAGTTTAATTCACTCTTTATGAACATGTGCATTTTGCTAGAAGAATTCACACACTTCACAAAAGAACCATAATACGAGCAGTGAAATAGTTTCGATTTCATGTATTTCTACATCAGTCACAAAACAAGTTGTATTTTCAGGTGCTGTGAGGGACCATAATAATCAGTCCCATCACATTAACAGAAATATCCCCTAATCCCCACTCTTACCTAACACATATTTAGGGCAAATTCTGCCCTGCATCCAGAACTAGGAACACTGGTGGCAATGAAATATTGGATGATCAGTTCAGAACATTGTTCAGGTCAAATACAGAGAATATGCATCTTCTTGTCTTAGACCTATTGGTTGATGAGGGTGTATATATATGGAACAACCACCAAACTGCAAAATTCTTCCTGATTATCCACCCCTCTCATCAGCCCACGTGACATGGCAAGGCATTTGCCTAAGAATTCAGCTCTTAGTAGTTTTCCTCCTTTAACATAAACATATTTAAAATATATCATATTTTTAAATCAGCTAGTGACAAGATAACATCATCAGACTTGTTAAGTCATATGTAAGAGTACATACAACTAGTATGACTCCCCCAGTCCTGCTCTTCAGTCAACTAGTGAAAAAGCATTTCTTTCTTAAGCTGAGAATCATTTGGACTACATGCCTGCTTCTTCCACAGAGGAGAAAAGCAAATGATCACAGGTAGCTGAAGCAAACAGCTTGTCTCGGGTATCCAGGTATGCTGTGAGTCCTGCATGGTATCAATTATTGAGTTTGCTTGCTCTCCTCCATACAAAGTACCAGGAGAAGCAGCTCTTCCTTTAGCATATAGTGTAGCAGAATAGTGTTACAAGGCACAACAGGAAGCACCTTGTGAGCTGCTGACACTGATGTCACATTGTCTGGAACTGCACAAAGTGAAATAGGAGCCAGCTGGTTAAGTCTTCATTAATTCCAGCACATTCAACACTTACGGTCAAACTGTCACTTAAGGATGATTCATTTACTAACGAAAGGCGGGTGCAATCTCACAAATAAGTGTAATGCCTTCAGCAGCAATCATCCCGTAATTATACAGGCTTGAGGAAACAGCAGACACTGTTACTTAACTAGAAAGCTGACAAGGAATTGATACGTTAAATGCAAATAAAGATGAAAAAGAAAAGTTACCCTTTACCCTCCCGAAATCATGCAAAAATGCCATGGGAAGACACATTAAGAGGTCAGATCATAAACCATTTTTGCTGAAGGTCCACATAATTTTTAATTTTTCTTTTTAATCTGAGTCACCTCACATCTTTGACAAACACTATTGTCTGCCTTTTTTTTAATAAAAAAAAAATTTTACTAATATAATCTAAGAAAGACTGATATTGAAAACTTTGATAACAAAAGTAGCTGCAAGTATCCACCTGACCACTGTTACTGACTGCAGTATTCCAATTACGCCTGCCAGTTACCCGGAATTGTGTGCAGGGGTGAGTGGTGTCAAAAAAAATTTACAGTGGTTTCACAGACCACTTGCAGAGATCTTAAAGCTACTCAGGGTCAGAGCACCACAAATTAACTGTGACCTGGCCTATACTTTTCATACACAGCAAGATCAAACACACCTCTTAAGAAATGCTTTACCATTAAGAAGCCTGTCTGGTCTCAAATGGTAAATGTAAAAGGCATGGCTCCACGCTATCTCCGAAAGGGAAGTCCAGCCATTTCTCTCGCTTCTCACGGCTTTTTATTTCTGCTTCTTCCTTTATGCGGACTTCACACTGATGAGTAGTATAACTGCATCAGAGAACTCTGAAAGCAGGAACTAATATGTTTCGAAACTAACCTAGCAAAAATGGATTAATTTCCAGCTTGGATTATTTCCTTTTAGTGGCTTAGAATATAGCACTGGTAGTGCTGGTACAAGAGATGAAGCTAAAACAAGTATCTGCTGATGGCAGGAAAGAGGTGCAGAGCTGGGTTTTTGGGGTTTTTTTGAAAGCCTAGCCCCAAGTTGGATTAAAGTCACAATGGAACAAGGGTCTAAATAACATAATTGCATTTTATAGTTGCTGGAACTCCAGCAATTTAATTCCAATTTAATTAAAGACCTTTGGCCAAAGAAACACGGAGGTGAATCATCCAATTTCTTCTGGTTACTACTTTCATACAGAAAATACACAATGATGGACAATAAATAGCAAACTAACATGTTAAATTAACTCCCTCATAAGGAAAGGTGAAGTGGGTCCTGGAAAGCATTTGTCATTTATGCATATGATGACATTTATCTTCCAGAGATATCCACATTTGCTATTATGTCGACTATATTTGACTTTATTATGAACTTAAAAAGCAACCTGTCTGGACACTAAAGCCCCTGGGAGTCCTGCTAGAAAAAGCACAAACTAAATACTGAACAACTCAATGTTACCAGAGTTTTTATAATTCTTATAAATTCAAGATTTCTGGCAAGAAACTATCCTGAGAATCATTGCTTTTATTTCTAATGCTATACAATGGCCTGAAAAACTTCTGCTAACAGGAGGCCCCTTGTGGGTTTCAGGTTGTTTAGAACAGAGGCTTTGCCTTGAAAGGTTACCTATTCCAGCCCCTGAGAAAACATGTCCTCCTTTTCTAAAATCAACTGTCCCACTTGGTCTGTCCTTGTGCTCTTAATAATCAAGTTAATTAGAAGTCTGACATAAAGGATCACTGCTGTTTTTCTGGAGGGAAGGTATCAAACAAATCTGCAATTATCCACTTGACTTCCCTATATCTAGCAAAGTAAATAAAATAAAGCAAACACAAAATTTCCCATTGATTTCAATGAGATCATTAGCTTGTGTGGTGGGACTTGGTTCTCAAACTGGCATTTAGGTGGCTTAACTGGTTCTTAAAATATTTTGCAGAGAAAAGAGTCAGATAGCTGGTGCATTTAGGTTCCATGGGTGGCTTTGCTCTTGGCTGATAGCGTGACTTTGTGCAAGTCACTCAGCATTGCTTGTAAAGTAGGGTTAATGGTCTCTGCTCTTAAAATGTACTTTAGAAAAGAGCAGAACATACAGGCTGTTAGTTTTATTCATTGATTTCCCATGTCAAGTGAATGCAGGTTTAGGACAATAAAGTAACTGACTGAGATATAGTGGTCCACTACCTTTTCCACTAGTCTGTAAGACTTCACTGCAAACTCCTCGATCAGTTCTGCTTTATGTTTAGTTCTACAGTGATTTGTACAAAAAATAGCAATAAAGATAACCTGTGTTCAGAATGCTGATACTTTATGTAAAATGTACATACACAGTGTAACATGAGGTATAGCTCCAGAATCAGACCCCATGTAATTTGTTCTGATGGATGTATTGCCAATACCAGAGCGCAGCATGCAGTTTATGAATGGCAGTCTGCTGAATGAAAGATTAGCGCTTACCACTTTTAGAAGCAAGTATCATTGTGCATAAAGCACAGTTTTCAAATAAAACTCATTTCACATAGATAAGCAAAACACTTCTCTACAGAAAAAAAGAAAAATTGGAGAAAGGAACAACAGAATGAAAGAATAGCAATGATCAAGTATGCAAAGCTACTGTGGAATACTATTTCTTAAACCCATTAAATGCATATTTCTTCTCTAAGACAATACAATCCTGCCTTTTATATGTACAGTTTCATAAGGGCAGGTTTATTCTCATCCTGCAACAGCTCCATTGGAAAGTTTTATAAATAAGGAAATAATACAAAACAGCCTTAGCAATACAAAATCACTACCAATTAGAAAAACAATCTCAAACAAAAGCCAGCAAGACACAGATAAAGTAAAACAATTAAAAGTAAAACAGGAATTTTGACGATATCCTCAAGGCAAGACAAATTAGATCCATCTAGCTATCTTACTGAGCAGCTTTTAAGAAATGAGAAGCATAGAATGTTTTAATGTTAATATTTCAAGTAAATTATTTCAGAGGTTTCATTTTTAAAATCACAGATGATGTTTTGTCCTGTGCCAGAAGTACATAATGTGTGTAAGAACATTTAATCAAAACGCCATCACGACATCTACCTTATAAAGTAATCAAAAATTTAAGTTAAAATGTGCTGATAGAAGCAAATGAACTTTCATATAAAACCTATTATTAACTCTATTCTGGTAACATTTTACAAATGCAATAGTTTTATTCTAGTCGCCATACAACTAAGACTGGTACAGAGTCATGCAAGACTGAGTCAGCAAGATATTTATGTATTTTCATCACTGCAAATATATAAAGAGTTACTGGAAGTCAATGAGGCTGGCACCAGCCTTTAAGTTGCATAGCTGTGCAAGTACTTTAGTGAATCCAGATTTAAACACTAAAAAAATCCTGTCGGAGTTAGTATCTGCATTAATAATAGTATTGGTATATGGACTTTTTTTCTTAAAAAATGCTGGCTGCATCAGAACATCAATGGAGATTTTAACATCCAGCCTATATTTATTTGTAATCAAATATACTTTAGAACTACAGCCAGAACAAATCGAACACCCACTGAGTTTCAGGAGGAAAAAACTGCAGCTTTAAGAACCAGTTTATATATTTACACTGTAACATGGGAGTAAAACCAGACATTAGTAAGGACTGAGGAAGAAACAAACCATCAACAATATCATTTTGCTCAGTCTACATATGTGCCAAATAGTAACATGAAACCAGAATCTGACTAAAGGATAATTTCACAAAAATCTTGTTCCCTTATTACGCTACTTAAATTTGCACATTAACAGCAATACTCTATCAAACTGAAAAGTACTTGTTACAGAAGATCCTGGAGAACCTGTGATGAATATACTTTTTGTATTCCTGTAAAGGGTACATTTTCAAAGATCCTTATTAAGTCAAGCACAGCTTTTTAAATCAAAAGACAGCTTGATGACCTAGTTTCACTTTATAAACGCCATTTCTTGACAGATCATCATGAAAGTTCTTTCATCTGGTTTTGCATAATTCTCATGAAATATAGTTGAATTCCACTTTGACTAGAATTTTAATAAAAGGAAAAAAGTTAGCTCTGTAACAGACAAATTCTTGTGTAAAAGCAGCAAGTCATTATTTCACATTACTATCTTTTATTGCAACATCGTCTAAAAGACAGCCAGGATAAACATCAGTTTGTTTTGAGGCTGCATTAAATAATGTAAACAATCCCATTAATGAACAAATACAAAAAGAAATGGCTTGCAATAAAAACAGTAATATCTGATATAAAATATTTGTGCTCTATAATCTCTAGGTTCTATTAGGAAAAAAAATTCAGACCAAGTTTGTATCAAATTCAGACCACTTATTTGAGTAACCCCAGGAAAGGCAATTAAGTTGATTGCACAGTGGAGTAGTTTGTCCATACTCCAAGCACAGCTTCTATGCATTTCCTACTCAATATAATTGTTTCTAGCGAGAAATGCCATGCACTGAGGCCAATATACAGCTCTGATGTTGCTTTATTGTATACCTTTATTTTCTATTGCTTCTATATGCTTTATACAGCATCGCTCAAAACCCCTTAAATTCCCATTCATTTTCTTTTCTAAGGCTTGACCTCCAAAATCTGTAGACAACTTTTGAAAGCTTAATTTAAAAATGTTCTTTGACTGCTATAAATACGTGTTCCTTGTTCATTAATACATACCTTTTCCCTAGCCAGACCTTGGTTAGAGTCTGCATTTTATATAAAAACCTACCAAACAAACAAACAAAAAAACCCACCACAACACCTCCCCCCGGCCCCCAACAGTCAAGTACTCTAAGGGTCTAAGAATCAGAAACCACCAGTAAAACTAATTTTCTTTCAAGGCTAACTTTTAAAAAGAGGTGAATCTCAATGAGGAAACCTATGCTTGCAAAAGCCTAACTTCCAAAACATTTCACTAAGGTTAGGAAAATTTAAAGAGCTGCCAACTAGAAAACTATCTTAATAACAGGTGATGTGACAAGGTGTTAGGAGATTTGCAACTTTCCAGTCTTTCTCTAATTCACCTCTACCTATTTCAAATTTAAAAAGCTGAGATGTTTAATGTTATCAAGTCCTATTAAGCATCTCTTTTACAAATAGTTTCAACCAGCCACCCATCACCAGTCTTAATGAAGACTGCTTAAAACATTCGTCTAGTAAAAACACTGAGGTCATCTTGTGGGTGACCAGATTTACAATTCTTTCAGTTAAATGTAAAGGTTCTGCTAAAAAGCGACTCTTCAATATGTGAGTTTATATGTAAAAGTTTATACATGGGCATTTCACAAAATTTTAGACAAATCAATTAAGGTTATTTTATTTCTTTAATATCATATTAATGATCTGAGATTTATGTATACTAGCTCTTCAAGCAGATTATTTTTCTGCAGCTTAATCTTTACTCCTGAAAATCAAAGCCACGCATGTATGGTTTTACCTTACTATAAGCACATGAATTTCTCACTTAAAACATAATATGTTAAAAAAATCATAAAAATTTCGCTACTAAAGTAGTATTTAGGTGGTATAAGCTCAGATCAATTTGTGTTAAAGTCAAAAATGGTTCTAGTTACAATCAAATAATACAATCACCAGAAATATATTCAAATAAAGAAATTATAAGGCTAACTATGAGGGGAGTGAGGTTTTGAACAGTCTTCTAATAGGAACTGTGGGGAAGTAAAAAAAAAACCCAACCTATTTTACAAAAAGCATTAAGTTGACTCTTTCGCTTCTGCCATACTGATACTATGGATGCTGTAACCCTAGGCATTATTGTAAGGAGTACAGTACCAACTCATAGACATACAAATTCACAAGTTGTCTAGTTGTGTTTTGGAAAAAAAAAGATAAATTGATGATCCATTTTAAAAGCAATTTATATGTAGATGCCTGGCTGTACACTGGGGTGCAGATGTGCACAACAGACTGTTGCAAAGTGGACCCCGGTACACAGTGTTTTACTTTGCTCCAGTGTTCAGAGGACCTGGAAACCCAACTACTGGTTCAAGAAATGAAAAACCTTAATTTTAAAAATTATGGAGCCATTACCCCATTCTCCTCTTTTCTGTTCTGAAGGAATTCCACAAATGAGAAAAAGGCAGATAAGATGGCAAACTCCAAGTCAAACAGCTCCGTTTGTACTATAGCAACTGCATATGCCCTCAGACCGCAGCGGAGAGACAAGAGCTCTTGTGTGGGTGGCTACAGCAGTAGCCCAGGATTTCTATGTTTAAAAGATCCTAGAGATATGCAGTAACTAATGGATCAGAGGCAAATCACCATCAAAATAAGGAGTTGATCTGATTGTTCACAGCATGAGGCTAATATTCCTTCCTGACAAACTCTGGAGGTCAGTTATTGTCCTGAAACTTGTTCTTTTACTGTACTTACCGTATATAACAAAATCATCTAGCACTATACTAATGAACTACAAGTCCGCCTGTAACAGAGAAATCCCGTAGGCTGACTCAATCCACTGGGCCCAACTACTGCCAGGCTTTGAGATCAATTACCCAGCATTATGAAAGGCAGGGGCTGCAAAAGCCATTAGAGAAAGGTAATTTCTACATGAGGAGTAGTGAATTAGGTATGACATTTCAGCTCTTGCATTTGCCAGTTTATGTCAAGAAGATAACATTAATTACATTTGGATTTTGTTTTGTTTCACTGCAGTTGGGCTCTGTTCTGTGTTCACTTTTATTGTTAGTAGGAAGACAGACACTGGTGTTTTACAGATCTGTGATTTCCCTCCTGCCTATCCAGCAGGGATGTAAAGAAGCCTCTGGATCTTAGATTACTAAGTCTAAGACCATTAACTTAAACTAATATATTACAGTGACAGATTGCTGGTGAGGGTGAGATGTGTGACAAAGTAGAAAATAAAGGAGCTCCTTTTTCACATGTCCCACAATGACAAGAAAAAGGCTAGGCATTTAATATGAGCATTTAATTTATGCCTTATTTTCAGCATGGGATAACATTTTAAAGCATATATTCCTAGCCTGATTCTCTGTGGCTCAATATCTACACCTGTGAAAAGTCCCTGTTAGCAGTAATTCCAAAGAAAATTAGTATTTAAAAATCATAGTTTCTACTTCAAGGGCTTGAGATAAAGATCCTGAAGGTAAAAAGTTATTTACTTTTGTGTAAACACCTGGTTATCACAAGATAAACTAAATCTCAATTTCCTGCACTGTAAATTGTATGTTTATTGCTTTCTGTAAGAGAACAGAGCAACGCAGCCAGCCCTGTCTGCGTCTCATAATAAGTAGTCAGCTGCCTCCTTCTTCAGCACACTTCTATTTGATAGATCACCTCACCGCATTTTCAGAAACTTGTTCAGGATGCCCAGTGTGCAAATAGGTTCCTGCAATCCATTTCAGTAAGATCTGCAGTGTGCTGAAACATGACTGAAAACTAGGAATTTTTTTTTTTTTGCCCTACTAAAAATTCAGTTGATGCAATGTGAAGTAAATAAAGAAGTACCAATAAGCTATCCTTGGACATAAAATGCATACTTCTTTAAAGGTAAGAAACTGTCATCCGGGAGTGGATGGATGCAAGCCCAAGGATATCTATTCTGGAATTACATTAAGCATATTTCTACAATTTATCCTTTGGAGAAGTGAAATTAGACAAGGTTTTTTGTTTGTTTTTTTTTTTTTTTGTCCTTTCCCCCCTATTGTCAGAAAAGGCATCATGGAGAGGAAAAAGAGGTTATTGCTACACTTTCTTTTCTACAAAACACTCAATAGAAAGATTCTACTAAAAACACTGTCAAGCTAGTCATAGTCTTTATCCTGCTTCCTAGTCCGGACATTGAGGATTTGACTCCTTTCCCTGTATACAGACAAGGGAATTAAACTGAATATATTCAACACCCCAGCCTTAGAATACTATTACAGTTGCTGAAAGGAAACAGTAGAATATATGGATGCAGGCTACAAATGAAGTTTTCATTTATATTTGAAAACACACTCCCCCAAACAAAAACCCCAAATCACAAACATATGAAGATTACTCTTTTCCTTCCCATAATGCAAACTAAGATATCTTACCTGGTAGGCATCTAGCTGTTCATCAGTAAATATCGTTTGCTTATTGCCCATCTTAAATGAGGAATTCTTCCTCTATGCAAATGCATCCCATTAGCAGTAGCTGGATTCCTCTGTATTGTAGGCATTTAGAGCACATATACTCTGTGAATGTGCTGAAAAAATCCCAAAGCCTGCATTGAACTGGTTTTGACTGTACCTGTCCAATGAGGAAGGATGTACTATCGGGAAATCTTTGCAAAGGCTTGACTTGAGTGTGCCAGGAAGGAAAGAGTTAAAATCACAGGCAGGTGACGCTCGGAAACAGCGATGCCATTCTCCCCCTTTTTCAGACGCTTTTCTGAGAGGCACGCAGAGCTTTTATAACATAAAAACCGAGTAGCCAGTACTAGAAGAAATCAGCTCTCTACTGCCTCAGTGTCTCACTCCCTTGTTCACTCTGCGACTTCAGGGTGCTCCTGCTCAGCACCTTCATGTTTTAGAGCCGCTTTGCGTCACCCGATGGCGCTCGGTAGCGCAGTCGTATTACACGCAGAGCAAATCTAGTAGCTAGGAAAATGGATTAGTGGAGTAAACGTTTCTGCAGCTGGTCTCCCCATAGATAAAAGTACATCCTAGTCAGTGCTTGGATCTGACCAGTACCATGCTGCCCATGTTAAATACAGCTGGACAGAGGCTCAGAGTGTCCAGAGAGTCCCCACAACATCACCAGGTGCCACAGGGGGCTCCACAGTAAATGTTTATGTCTGCGCTGTTATCCAGCCCCAGCTATGAAGGATGAGAGTTCACTGCCAGAGCTGCCAAACTGCCAGGTATACCAGTGAATGCAAGTATTTCTTATCACATTAAATAAATAAATAAAATCAGGAAGATTAAAGTAATTTAAACAGACATTAATCTGATTCCCTCTGCTCAAGCAAGCACAGCTGGAAAGAAAAATGTTACCACAGCCTAAAGCAAAGGTATAAAGTACCACTAGAGGGCTCACAGTGTATTTTAAAGTAATACAACCATATTTATACATTTCTGGGAAAATAAAAAAAAAATCAAAGAAATAAAAGAGCATGTAAGAGATGCACACAGACAAAATGAATAAACTCACATTTATATTATCTAACATCTGCAGAAGGATAAGCTCTTACAACAACAGTAGGAAGAAAGCTGGCTGAGTGAAAAGGATGGAAACAGGGAGGAAAGACCTGTTATGAGTAAGTTTCTTTGGACTGCTCACTTCTCATTTGTGCACAGAGCAACGGGAGAGGGTTTATGAATATTTAATAAAATTCCTACCTTCTTTACCTACAGCTCTGCCGATGGTCATTATTTCCTCAGCAACTTAGCATGTTTAATAAAAACACATGGAGAATTATCTTCTGCTTTTTCATAGAATCATAGAATGGTTTGGTTGGAAGGGACCTCAAAGACCATCTAGTTCCAACCCCCCTGCCGTGGGCAGGGACACCCTCCACTAGACCACGTTGCCCAAAGCCCCATCCAACCTGGTCTTAAACACTTCCAGGGATGGGGCATCCACAATCTCTCTGGGCAACCTGTTCCAATGCCTCACCACCCTCACAGTAAAGAATTTCTTTCCAACATCTAATCTAAATTGACCCTCCTTCAGCTTGAACCCATTACCCCTTGTCCTGTCACTACACTCCCTCATATCCTGACCTGATAACAGCATTGGATAATAGGAGTTCAATTTACCTTGGCATATAACAAAGAACAAACATGTAACAACAATATTGAAAGTAAATGTATTATATACATAGTAAAGATATCCTATGGTATGTATTGGATATATAGCAAAAACATTCTATGAACTGTAGACTGTTCTAAGAGACAATTTATTTAGATCATAACATTTAGAAACACAGATTTGATTAACTGCAAACCAGCAGTGCCCTGTGGTACAAAATCACAAGGTATTACCATATATATAAAATAAATGGCTTGGGATGAGAATGCATTCAACAAGGCTTGTTAGCGATAAGCAAACATCAGAATTTTAACAGTGAAATAAATGGATACTACCAATAGAACATATTGCAGCACAGTTTCAAAATAAGAAGGAAGAAGCTATGGTAGTAAGGACAATACAAACTCTGAATGACCTACCATCATATCAAGAGTGCAGCAAGTGTCTATTCATATACCAGGCAGTTGAATCAGCTGTTTGTTACTTGGCCAACCTGACCTCTGTTTTTCTAACCGCTAGTGTTGTGGGGTTTTTTTTAATCTTTTCCCCAAGATACAGTGGCATTGGATTCTTGTTATGTTCAAAAAGATTCTCCACAAGCAAGTCAGAGTGTAAAGAAGAAAAAACCCCAAACCTGCAAAATACAGTATTTCTATTTAGTAAAAGTGTTCTTTTAACACACTTTTTTAAAAAAAAAAAAAATCAGAAAATAACAATCCGTAAAGGCCCCTTGAGATTAAGAACTTTCACAGTTCCGAAACTTCTTACCCATCCTCAGCTCTGAACGAGCTTCACCATTGGCTTTAGTGGTCATGCACATAATTAAGCACGTTTTACATCTATGATCTGGTGTTACTGAAAAGCCAGAGCTAGCAGCTGTTCTCACTCAGACCAGACCAATACATAGTCAAGTGATTTGCATGAAATAGCACTCCTTTCACAGCCACCTAATTCAAGCTGCCTGTCTATGCAAATCAGATTAAATATAAATGGCCAAATTATCTTTAATGTCATTATACAGAAGTGAATTGACACCAGGGGTGCATTAGGCTCCGTATCTTTTAATCTGGTGATTCTGTATACCTAACAGTATTACTACAGTGAAAAGACTGACATCTCATTTCTTCATTTTTACTTGCTTTTATATTCCTGGCTTTTTGGTCCCACTGTATCCTAGATGACACAAATATCAAGAGGTCTATCTTTAGATTCAAAATAATAACAATAAGAAGCAGAAGGGCTAAAGGGAAAGCACCAGCTAGATAAGACTTACTTGAGGTTACAAGTAGGCCAGAGCTAGAGATTCTGGGGTTCACAGACATATTCCTGTCTATGCTTTTGGGCCTGGCTTTCCACTCTGCCCTCTCCACTTTTCTCTTGCATATTAGAAATATGCTTTGGTTTCATGATAACGTAGAGAAATTATGTAGGAAAACTGGTATGGCTAAAAGAGTTGATTGCTTTAAAAGAGTTAGAAGTTCTTGCTTTAAAAGAAAAACTCAACTTACCAAGGGAACAGCATCCACTGACTGTATGGGCAGAAAATAAACTGTTTCTTCAATTCTTCTTTCCTCACTCTGAAAAGTATTTTTTATTATTAAATAAAATTAAAATGCACAGATTTTTAAAAAGAGGATTCAAACACTGCTTGTTGAGGGTTCCACTATACTAGCTAGTTCTTCTCAAGCATGCTATAGTGGTACCATATTTCACTGCATACTTATCATGCTATACTAACTGGGTAAAATTTAAAGACAATATAATGCATAAACTCTTTTTGACCCCTCCTATCTGTTTGTACCTATCAAAGATCAGATAATTTTCCAGTTTGCTCTTTTTCACTTCTTCTATCTGTTTGTATTTATCAAAGGTTTGTTTAATTTGCCAGTGTGTTAAGCAATACTTACTCCCAGCATAAGTTACTGCAACAAATACTTTTCTATGTACACGGCAAGATCTGACCTTAATGTTATCAGTACCAGCCTTTCATCACACTTAACTGTATTTCAATTTCTCTAAACTGTTTGCCAAACCAAGTGATTTTAAGCTATTAGCAGCACATAGCATATATCTTGTAATCAGTTGCAAATAACGTGCAAAAAAAAGTGCAAATATCAGTTGCACATATACTGAGGACAGTATACGTGCAATAGTCTTGCCATTGCACTGTCCATTATACCAGAGAACATGGTTAAGTAGCCCCTGTTCATCTGCTTTAAAAGTTTACTTCACGGAGCAGAAAATATACTGTCAACCATGTACACCAGATTTAATATTTTATAGCAAGTTGGCTGTCAGCTGCAACAGCTTAACACTCACCTAAGGCTGCAATCTGACCCCAGATGCAGGGACATGTTTCCACAGCCAGAACTCGAGGAGTGGGACAAATCATGCTAGCACTCCTGATCCCTTTCAGTGCAAAGTCTCCTGCTCTGAACTGTTGCTAGCCATGGCTGCTACACCAGGTGACTTTGCTTTGATTTATTAGTAGGGGTGTAACTTTAATAACCTCCAACACACAGGTCATACTACCTTAAATTGCCTCTGTAAATTATGCAGTGATAATTCGACTGTGGTTTAAGTATGAAAGCTCTTATTCCTCATCAAAGGAAGATGAAGATACTATGACCAGAGATCACTTTACCTGTTAACAAGAAGATCCACACAGACTTTTAACAATCAAGTTGCAAACCTACTGCCTTCAGTACTCAGGTAGATTTACTACAACTTTGAGTTTTCATATATAGACATAATCAAAAGTTATCCTTTTATTTGGGGAAAAAAGAACCTGCAAGATCTCACGCCCATTACACCAAATATTCAAACAATTGCTGTCCCACACAGATGTTTCCTTGCAGATTAGCTCTTTCATAAAGATTCACTCTGTTAGCAAAAAGAACAGTTTTGATCTAGAAGGGCTGCCTGTACATTTATTCTGTTGCTATTTTCTGTATGTTAAGTTAGGGCTCCCTTGTACTGAAAGCAACAATGATCACTACTTGCAATGATCACATGGGAAGAGTTCTATCCTCCATTGAAGCTCTGGAAAATCATCCCCAGTCTTTGGGGTTTGTTTTATTTACTTGAACCCTATTCGCAATTCTGTTTGCTCACAGGTAAATGAGGAATAATAATGTTCACCTACAACAGGTGATGTGGACATAAAATAATGAAAATGCTTGTCAGTCCCTTAAATGAAAATTACTACAGAGCTACATAACGTTAACGCTACAATATGCTTCACCCTCACAACTTGCCTCTTATTTAATAGTTATTGCAAACTATAAATAAAAAAATGAGCTGTAAATACACAGTTACAAAATAGAAATCCTAAAATGAGTGAAAATAGCAGTTCAGAGCAAACCGAACGCACAGTCTTGGTCCTGAGTTTTCAAGCACATACAGGACAGAGGTAAGTAAATGGAAGGGCCGCAAATATTTTGATAACTCCATCACCAAAAACTGGCACCAAATTATACCTTGATAGAACACAAATCTTCATGTTGCCAGAAAAGTCTAACAAACCAAAGGTAGTTTTTGTTTTCTTTTAAATTGTCTTTTGAGTTTAAACTTTCAGGATATATTAGACTCATTTTATATCACTCTTTGCAACCACCGAATTTAGAAATTGGGTCTTGATTTTAAATCAAAGCTGAGAGTCTCATTTTTTTCCCTATAACTAATTTTTTGAATTGACAAGAGTTGACATAAAGTGACTGAACAAAATTGCGAGCAATGGCCACGCTGTTATTTGGACAGCGGCCTACCATATGATAAGAGAGAGTCTCTGCATCACTGTTTGTCTAAGCAGATCAAACACAAGGTGGAAGTATTATCACCATTTCACAGACAGGAAAATCTTTTACAAGTCAGATGAAGTAGTCATTCCCAGAGGTCTCAGCTCCACCTGCCTTAGTTCTAGCTCAGTGCTTTACTCTCAAGAACATCCCAAGCCACCTTACGACCGCCAAGCATAGAGAAGAATAAGCATTTCTTAACTGCTTGAGGCGGGACTTTGAGATATTTGCCTCAGTTCTTATAATTTTAAACTGCAGTGCTCTCTTCCTTGCCATACACTGCTCAGGAGGGGCCACTCCACAGCTTGAGGCCTCCCACAGCCACAGTCTAAGCTGACTCCTAGGAGTGACACACATCAACATTTTTAAAAATAATAAGACAAGTACCTCAAAAATTAAGGAAAATACAAATTTTAAACTGCCCCTATTTCAACAGCTTTGGTTTTTTATACTTTAAAGTGCATGAGTTTTCCTTTGCCGCAACAAATACCTGACACACTTTTTTTTTTAATGACAAGTATTTTTTTCCTGTAAACGACCCAACTCTAGAAGCTGAGATTTTATAAAAAGTATCAAATGCTTCAAAACTGGAGGCTGCTTGGAAAACTGATTTTGGTTGTCGCCACGTAGATGCCGTAACGGTACCTCCTCAGACACCACACCCGGGGCTCCCTGCGGCTCTCTGCCAGACTCCGTCCTCCGGCGGCACCGGGCTGACTCCACCACAGCACCTCCCGCACCGCTAAGGGCGATGGCTCTCCGGCAGCACCTCCGCCGGGTCGCCCGGGGCAGCCGGCGGCGTCTGGCGGAGCCGGCGGCGCACAGCTGCCGGGCGCTCCCCTCAGTACCTCAGCGGCGGCGCGGGCGCGAGCGCACCGCCCTCAGGGAATCTCCTGGGCGGGGGGAGGAAGGAGAGGAATATTTCCCACCACACAAGGCTGGGGCAGCGCTGCCGGGGTGCAGAGGGACGGGGGCACTCCCGCTACCGGGGGCAGAGACGAGGAAAGATGCTCAGCCCGGGGTAAGGGCGGGCGAGAGCTGAGGGACGACCGCCACCACCGCAGCAGCCACCGCCTCCTCGGCGATGCCGCAGCGGCAGTCTCCTCGGGGGCGGGGCCTTATGGCCGTGGGGGCGGGGCATGTTGCTCTCCGCGCGCCGGTTCCGGTCTCGAGGCGAGCGCGGGTGTTCTCGGGCCTCAACGAGGCGCGGTGCTTGGGAGCATCATGGCTGCAGCCGCGTGGATGCCTACGGTAAGCAGGGGGGGACAAGCCCCTTCCCCGCGCCGCCTTGGAGCGGACAGCCGCCCGGGGCGCGCCTGTGACCTTGGTCGCGGCGGCGGCTCGGTGGCGCCTGAGGCGGTGCCGCTGTGGGGGGCCGCCCGCAAGGTCGCGGGGCCGCTGGGCCCTGGCAGCGCTCCCGAGGGGCGGAGGGCCGCAGGGCTTGCGGCCGAGTGGCGGCCCCGCGGCGGAGGCGGCGGCGGGAAGGGTCCGTGGCGGACCGTTACTCCAACGGCGGCTGCTGCTGCTCGGGGGCGCCCGGGGAGAGCGCCGGGCCGGGGGAGCTCCGGGCCATCCCATCCATCCCATCCCATCCCTCTCAGCGCGGCCCCGCGGCGGCGGGCTGGCGGGGGAGGTCGCGCCGTAGAGGTCACCGCATCGGCACGGCGCCTCGCCGCAGTCGGGCCGCGGCGGGGCTCAGCCCTCGGCCAGCAACGGGCAATCCCCGGGGTGCGCGCTGCCGGGAGCTCCCCCCCGGTGCGGGACTCACCGTGAACGTTACAAGCGTCATTCCTGACAAGAGCCTGCCGTAGCCGTCATTACGGAGCCTTCTGGGGAAAACGCAGAGTTCCTGGGTTCTGTGTGCTTGCTTTCTGGCCCACGACCTGTCCTTTGGGGTTTAGTGGCTCTGAACCGTTCTGAAATGCAGCCGTTATTCCTGGGGCTGTCACGGAGACGCTGCTGCTTTTTGCCTTGGGTAAATGAAATTTCTTTGGCGCCTTTAAATAACAGCCTGTTGGAGGCTGTGTCCTTGAGGAAGCCCCACTTCACATTTCTGCTAAAACACGGAAGAACTGTGGAGAGTTAATCACAACACATGACTAAGGTCAGAATGAATCGCTTTTGTTTAGCCTGATTCTCTGCTAGCGTTACAGATGTTGAACGTAAGTGTAACGTGCCAGGCCCACGATTTCTGGCAAGACAGGCTGTTCCCTTTCCAGGGCTACTCTGGAATGTGAATCCTGACTCTGTATGTGGCAACTGTACCACGAGGGCACTTAACGCTTGTGCAGTCAACTTCATGTTTTCATTTAATTGCTCCAGCTGCTGCCTCTAATATATGGCTTGCTATGGTAAATGTTGCAATGACCTTGTACATCTCATGTTAGGCTACAAGGAAAAATAAATTCTAGCTTAAATTTCTTCTCTTTGCAGCATTTGTTACAATATACATGAGAATTTTATCGTTTCTAGTTCTTTCCGTTAGTGCCAACATAGTTTGTCCCTTTTGCCATACGTTTAAGCGTACATGTCAGTAAAGATAGGAGCTAACAAATACCAACTGGACAGGAGAGGAATACAAATCGCCAAAGACATTCCAATCTAGCCTGATAGCTGCAGCCAGACTGCGTACGCGAGTATGGTACAACTGAAGCAGTGTAAGTCTGTTTACACTTAGAAGTCTTCTGACTCTTAAGTCACAGGCATGAAAAATCCTAGAGAGGAGGGTAAGACTGGGAGGCTGTGATTTTTCTGCCATTAAGTTATCGATACTGGTATGATTGGGGATTTTGTCCATGGTGCTCAGCTAGGTAAGAGCTCAAGCTGAGATACCATCCCAGTTTTGAAGCTTAACGCCAGTTTGGAATATTCAGATGTTAGAAAGTGGAATTTTTTGACTATGCTGTGTAGACTTGTTGCTATGGTGAATTTTGTCTTTAATGTGCATTTCAATTATGCTTTTTAAAAACCGTCAGGCACGCAGACGGCAACAGTACAAAACCTGCAGATGGACAAGGTGGAAGAACAAAATTCACCACAATTTGAATGGAAGAAGGGACACTAACGCAAAGTAGTTTTAGAGATCTTACCTAAAATGTGTAAAGATACTGTCCGCCCAACTGTTAGTGATTTTTCACTTTGCTTTCCACGAATCTTAATCCTTAGCATATCATCTATTTAGTTAGAGTTGCTGCAACCTTATTTCAAATGTCTAATGTGTAAGGACTCGGGTTATTGTGCAGTAACTTCCCCTCACCCCCAGGCAAGACAGGAGAGCATGGCACACTGCGAAGCACGGCTGTCCTGGGTTTACCTTGTGCTAAGAATACCCACATGAGGTATTAGTACACAGAATGTTAGAGAGCAACTTGGCAAAGCTTTAGTTACTCTTGTTTCATTTGGATTTTTATACTAGTTCGAGATAGGAAATTTAAAGCAATATGACTTTAAAGTGCAGGTTTGCTGCAATAGGGTTAACTTTTAAAAATTCCATTTATGTAGTAAAATAGCATCTTTTTGTTTTATATTCTTTCAGGTTTCTCGATTGCTAGGTGCTTTCAAAAACCAAAAACAGGTGACCAGAAGTTTTGGTAGTGCTGTGAGTATGACAGTACCGTTTTTTTCTTTTAAGAAGTTTCTCAAGAAAGGCGTTCAGAAATTTACTTTTACAAGATTGCTGTTGTTATTTTTACTTTCTCAAAAAATGAGGCCTAAATAAGTGAACATATATGCTTTTAATGCTATGCTGGATTTATATTGGTGAATCACTCCCTTTGGCAATCGCACGTTAAAGCGTAAGTGATAATACAAAAGGCTCTAGCAGAAGATAAAAGTGGCTTTCAAACTTTTCACAAAATGTGGACATAAGCCAGTCTTCTGAAACTCGTCTGGAAATGGGAAAACATTGGGCAAAGCAAAAAGATTGTTGAGAAGCTTCTCATTTTCTTTATTTTGCAGACTTTCGTCTAAGCACTAGATTTACTTTACTGCTGCTTTTAGAATACCTTGCATCTAAAGTTCTACCTTTTCAAGGCCCTCTTTAAAGTAATTTAGACATTCATTGTGTATTTCCTTGTAGATGTTTTACCCTCTTTATGTGTATGTGTATGTGAAGTGCCCGCGGGCCTCTTTTTTTCCAGTGAAGGTGGCCTTGAAAACTGCTCAGGCAGAAGCAGGGCTCAGCACCACTGCATGCACCCTTAAGCAGGACTTTATTTTAAAGATGAACTGTGGCTTTTAATTATGAGTTTTGTAGAACAGCAGGTAGAACAGCTAGAAGAGAAACTGAAGAGTCACTCATATCTTATACAGAATAAAAAGATTTTAGGTGAGGCACCTCCGGTTCTGTTCATACCACATTACTACTTCAGATGAAAGGTTCTGTGGCTCAGGCGGAGTGCTGCTGTGCTGTGATGCAACAACGCAAGACAGCACAAAACTAATCTTGAGGCGTTCCATCAGTTACGTGCTTGCTCACCAGCAGCGTTCTTTTATCTGAAGCTCTGCTGCTTTTGTTGTGCACAGTGAATTTCTTTGGCTCAAATTAGTTAAAAAAAATCAGTCAATATATATTGAAATTCTGACTATTTTGTGTGGAGAAGGATGGAAATACGTCTTGTGCGTTGATTCTGATTGGGGCTTTGCAAATCATGCTGTATCTGAGCTGCCTATTTTGTAGTAATAACGAGCCCTTACAAAACTGTTGGAAATCTTTAAATAAAACAAAAAGAGCTGGGCAACGTACGATTAGAATAGCAATCATAACTTATTTTTTCATCAAAGCAGAGTACTTTCTTCCCCTGTTACTCAGTGAGCCTGGGCTGTGCAATTTATTTCAACTGTTTGAAGATGATAAAAGAAACAAGACAGGAGAGCATTATGGGAGAAAAGTAATTTGGTATTGTTAAAAATGGGTCTGAGATTTTTAGGAAGTCACTTCAGAAGTTTAGATATGCATGAGGTTGTTTGGGGGGTTTTTTAAGGTGAATGTATCTTTTCATAAATTTAATCTTTTCTAGCATGTGTCAGTATTATGCAGCATGGTCATAATATTGGAGACATACGGGTAACAGAGCCATAACTAGGGAATATCATCTCCTCCCCAAATTTCAAGAAGAAAGCATGCTGAGGTCGTTAATTTCAAGGAGTACTGAGCAGGAACCTGCCTTTCAGGTTAAAGCTCTGTGTTTTGAAATAGGAATAGATAGAGGCAGATTTTTAAACAATTCTCTCAAAACATTTGCACGCTCCCTTTGAAAGCAAGCTAGTCATTCTTGCTTCTGTCCAGTGCTGCTATTATTCATAGCGAATATTTGGCAACTGAAACTTTATTTTCTTTTCTATTAGTTACTTGATTCCTACAACACATGAAAATGTTTTCTACGTAGAAAACAAGCATTCATTTGTTGTACTACTGATATTTCTTTACCTAGGTACAAACAGTAACTTTAATCCCAGGAGATGGCATAGGACCTGAGATTTCTGCTGCTGTCATGAAGATCTTTGATGCTGCCAAAGTAAGTCATATTTGTCTTGCTGTTAAGTGTTTTAAGTTTAACTACAACAACAAGCATTAACTAAGTGTATTAAAAATGTTTTCTCTTTAACTTCCAAAAGATCAAGTCATATTTAAGCTATTAAAACTTCTTGACAACAGAAAGAGTTTGAAGCTTCAGCGAATAAAAGATAGGATTGCAGTATCAAGGTGGGACTTGAAACTGTTAGCTGGCAGAGGAGTAGAGAGTTGAGAGCAAATCCTGTGTTTAATTTTTGGAAAGATGAACTCAATATATCATGTGAAATCGTCTCATTGATGTAGCAATCCTGAAAAACTGATGGAGAATGTTCTTTCATCCATTGTGACTTCCAGAGCAGACGAAAGTGTGTGGAAAAGGACCGGCTCATTCTTAGAAATGAAACTGCTGCACTGCCAAACACATTCACTTAAGTGATATGAAAACTAAGTATATCCAAGAACTGTTTTACTACCTGAGGAACTTCACCAGAATTTGTCCGATTTCCTTGAAAGGAAATACAGCTCTTCAGGAAAGATGCCTGTTAAAGGGTTCCACATTAGTAACAGCACCAAGGCATATTCCCTTTCTATTACAACTGTCTGACTTAGATTTGGAAATTTGTGTGTGAGTGCATGTTTGCGCTACTTAATCAGATTGGTTTGTTTTAAAGGGGATTCTCTAGTATGTTATGCTTAGATTGGTTCTGTTTGCTTATGAAAGCCTTCCTGTCTTTTCCTTTATGATCCTTCCTGATGGCATGAATGGGTGGCAGCCTGTCTCCACTTAGAAGATTCCTGTGGTGAATGCAAATTCAGAAAGCATTGTGGAACATTTGGAGATTTGCAGTTAGAGAACAGATCTGTATCTATGTTATATACTGTCTTCCAGCCAGTGCGGATGATGAGTTCTCAATGAATTCAGTTTTAACGTGTCCCTTGTATACAAGGAACTCGACAGCTCTAAGAGCCTGAAAGAAGTAGTATGTATATTGCAATTCTAATGATTTCTGTGTATACAACGCCTAGGGAGGCATCTTGTGGTATTCAAGTTTATGATGATATGTTGTTCATACTATTTCATTTTTGCTTACTTAATTACATTTAAAAAAATACTTATTTTTGAGTTCAAACATCGCTTGCTTACTCTGACTCACCAGAGAAAAATTGTTCAGGAAGGCCTGGACAAAATTCCTTATGCATATTTTTGTGAAAGGGAAGTTAGAACTTGAAATGAAAGTAATGATATTCAAGTTAACATAGAGTAAATGTGTTTAGGCTCCTATTCAGTGGGAAGAGAGGAATGTTACAGCTATCCAAGGACCGGGAGGGAAGTGGATGATACCTCCAGATGCCAAAGAATCCATGGATAAAAACAAAATGGGATTAAAAGGTACTTCAGGGGTTAATACAAAGATATTAAATACTACTGGTTTTATCGTGAGTCTGATTTAAAGTCAAAGTCCTTCATCTATAGCACAATAAAATGGCTAATTACAGGCAACAGCCTGTCAGGGAGTCTTCTGTAATCTTAAAACTTCATGAATCCTATGGCTTCACTTCAAAGCCATAACTTTGATAGATCTTCTAGCAAATAGGCTAGAGGTGGATATTATTACATACCAACCTTTGGACTCTCTGCAGAATGCATTTCTAATGCAGTTCATTGTATGTGATAACTATATCCCTAATGAATAGTATCTTTTTATATTGTTTTCAAGTGGAAACCTTTTGTAAACCTCCTATTGCATGTAAGGGTCGCAATTTAGCATTTAAGCAGCTGATTAATATCACTGTGTAGTACTCTTGATAGCACAGAGAATTCCTGTGGCATTTCAGCCTAAGGTTAAATAGGAATTTGGAGATCCTCTAGAGTAAAAGTACCATTTTACCTAGAGTTTCAACTTTAAAATTCGTGGAGAGGTTTATCTTCTCATTCATTCTTTTTTTTTTTTTTTTTTTTTTCCCTTCAGGGCCTTTAAAGACCCCAATTGCTGCAGGACACCCATCAATGAATCTGCTTCTGCGTAAAACTTTTGACCTTTATGCAAATGTACGCCCCTGTGTTTCAATTGAAGGGTACAAAACCCCATACACAGATGTGAACATTGTCACAATTCGAGAGAACACAGAAGGCGAATACAGTGGAATTGAGCATGTGGTATGTTGCTGGAAGTACTCTGTTTCTGGTGGGTTTTCTGTGTGTCATGAACGATAACTTTGCCCGTCTCAGTGGCCTAGTACTAAGGTTGAGTGGTGTTATTTTAAGTTTGCTACCCATAAAAAAAATTACCTTATTGTGAAATGCATTGTCGAGACTGCCTCACTTGGAATTCTACTTGTTCCAAACGTTCATACTAGTGACTTGAAAAATGAGCTTACACTTTTACTATCAATGCAACTACTGTCTTTCAGATTGTTGAAGGTGTTGTGCAAAGCATCAAGCTGATCACAGAAGAAGCAAGCAAGCGCATTGCAGAATTTGCTTTTGAGTATGCCAGAAATAATCAGAGAAGCCATGTTACTGCTGTGCACAAGGCAAATATTATGTATGTTGACACTTCTTTTTGAGAACAACAACAAATAGTAATATGCATTTAATTATAAATAACTTTTTAAATCTTCCTCAAATGTGTAACTTCTGTTGATGCTAGTGGGAGTAAGTATAATGGGTAATACTGACTCAGTATTGATAGGGCTGTAATAATTATGTACTAATGTTTTTATTAGTACGTTTGTAGTAATCCTGTGACTTTCCTTGCAAAGCTCTTACTTTAAAAATAGTCTAAAACTCAGAAAATGAATTTAAAAACTGAGGATGAAAATGGCTAGTGTCTTTGACAGCTTCCAAGCCACTTGGTACTGAACTGAGTCATAACGCATGTGATATTATGTGACACCACCTTTACAAACTCAGTAAGCGTTTAGTAAGTGAATCTGAGTCATTCTGAGAATTAATGTATGCCTGTTAAACTACTGATACAAAAATATTTTAAGAGGAAATTTAAAAGGCACAACTTCTCTGACTGTAATATATTTAAAATATTATTTATATTTAATACAAATTAAGTTTCTGCACTCTAATATTTTTATGTAATCCTCTCTTGCATGCAGTTTTCTTTATCTTCAGTATTGCTTACTTACAATAACTCCAATATTCACTTGCTTATTTAATTGCAGGAGAATGTCTGATGGGCTTTTCTTGAGAAAATGCAGAGAGGCAGCAGAAAACTGTAAAGATATTAAATTTAATGAAATGTATCTGGATACTGTGTGTCTGAATGTGAGTATTTATATGTTTTAATTGTGGTTATTTCTGAGTTTAAATTCGTAATCTTAATGAAAATATACTTCTTTCTAGATGGTTCAGGATCCATCACAATTTGATGTACTTGTTATGCCAAACTTGTATGGTGACATCCTCAGGTATGGAGATGTTAATTCAAACTAACTCAACATGTAAAATACTGTTACTTTCCAGACAGTTATTCAGGTTATATGCTAACCAGATGGGTCATGATTTCATGCAAGTTTAAATTTTTGTTAAGTCAGACTCTAAAGGGGAAGAAAGGATGGTAGTATTACACTTAAACTATTAATATATTGTTGGGAGGGGCTATGTGATGAGAATGTGCTGCTTATTTTAAAAAAAAGTTTCTGCTGATGGAGGCTATGAATATTGCTCAGCTGGGGCAGAAGAGGAATTTCTCCCATTGTGTGAAGAATTTAATGGCTTAAATTGTAATAAAGAATGTTTAATTAGATATTGGGGAAAAACTTTCTCATCTTAAGCACTGAAATAGATTGTGTAAGATGACTGTGGGGCCATGATGTTTCCAGCAAGCTAGCCATACAGTTAAATGATTCTGCGTAGTCACTGAAGAATGAAATGTGTGGCCTCTTAATATCCTACCAGCTCTTGTTTTATGTAATACTTTTTTTTCCTTATCTTCAAATTAAATTTCATATTTGAATAACATTAATACTAGAGGTACTTGATGCCTTGAAGGCAAAATCCATCAGCACACATTTTTCATTCTGTAAAATGTTTAGGTACAGTGTAAATTCAGTTAAATACTGTGTGTAAAATTAAGTATCTTAATCTGAACTTTTAAGTGTGTAACATAACATTGCTTCTCCTTGCACCTCTAACAATAGATTGAGAATATAACCTGAATCAGAATTTGTTTGTTTCTAAGTTCAACGATGATTAACATCTTAGAATCCATGTTCTGGTTTTGTACAGATAATAAACGTAAAGGCAACTTACATATAAGAAGAAAGGTTTGTTGAGCTTCGCTTAAAATTGCACTCTCTCTAAGGCTGTCTGTCACCTCTAGGAAAAATCAGACTCCAGCTAATGCTCCTTGCTTTAAGAATTGGTAGAGGACTCCATAGGGCCCCCACAGCAGCTATTACGCTGTTAACCAAAAGAGATCAAATCAGATGAGTCCCATCATCGGTACTGCTTCAACTCACTTTACCTAGTTCAGTATCACCAATTTTAAAGTTCTCATAGAAATTCCATAAAGAATTTCATAGTTCTAAAAATTTTCAATAAATTTGAGTCTGTTCTTGAAGAAGGGCACTTTAGTCACTGGGGAAAAGTCTCACCCACAGTGCTTTTTTAAAGTGGGAACACAATGCCAAACAGGTTTCTTGGCCTCAATAGGTATAGAAGGAAATGTCTTATCTTGAAGAATTAAATACCTGAAGTGACAAATGTAGACTGTATCAATTTTTTTCCTCACTCTATAGAACTAAAGCAAATTGGTTTATTTTAGCTTAAACTTAAAATACTATTCTGCAAGGTCATCCAAACTTTTTTGCTTGTTAGTCCTTGATGAGCAAAGTTGTGGGCAATAAAACAGTATGAGACTTCCACAGGTATTCTGTGCTTTGAGTACCTTTTGTTGTGCCTATGTCTTAATCAACTTTATTCTAGTAATTGGAATTTCCTTTTAGTTTTCCTTTTACTAAATCGTCTGCTGCTGGTAGTTCTACAAATTCTCAAATGTTCCAATGGAGTACAAGCGGCTAACAGCATCTATTCTTTCCCAATGTTATTCTGACTGTGTGGGTATATAAAAAGTTGTTGCAATAAAATGAGAAACAAAAATATTTTAATACCTTGCAGAGGTGCAGCTGTATATGGAAAAACGTGTGGGGTTTTGTTGGTTTTTGGTTTTACTTTGTCAGTGACTTGTGTGCTGGACTGATTGGGGGTCTTGGAGTAACGCCAAGTGGAAATATCGGTGCTAATGGAGTTGCAATTTTTGAATCGGTAAGTCTTCTTATGCAAGGTAGGGGAGTAATAACTTCATTTGTCTCACTTTGAGAATCTACAGCTTTTCCATGACATTCAATGTGGCTGTCATTTAACCAAGTTCTCCATAAAACATTTTTACTGTGAAGACACTGAAACTTTATCCAGAGAGAGTATTTAAAGCATGTATTACCCATGTTTTTTTGCATGTCCTTTTACTTACACTTTAGTTTCCCTCTTTTTTGTAAGATAAATACCCTCTCTGGAATAGAACTTGAAGGGCACAACTGGGAGATACTAGGTGACCTGTTCTCCCTTTCTGATGCCTTTGAACTGAATTGTTCTGGTCTCTCCTGTCTCCTTTCTATCAACTCTACCACTGTGAAATAAGTCCTAATTTAACATGCTTGTGGAGGAGGTCTGTGTTTCAGGTGGCTTGCATACATTTTCATTGTTTAGGACAGTTTATAATCAGCAGAGTGACATCGTAACAGATAAGTTCACTTTTATTTCTAGGTTCATGGAACGGCACCAGACATTGCAGGAAAAGACTTGGCAAATCCAACTGCCCTTCTGCTGAGTGCTGTAATGATGTTGCGTCACATGGGACTACACCAACATGCCACAAAAATTGAGACAGCTTGCTTTGATACAATTAAAGATGGAAAGGTAATATGAGGGTGTGCAAATAAATGCAGTGAATTAAAATTCTATTCTATCAGAGCAAAAATTAACTTAGAACATTAACACCAGAATAGTGGTGCTGGCCTGACGCACGAGCAGTGCCGCTAATCCTTCTCTGACAGTAATTGTATTATCTTTGGTGGTATCAAATCTGCTCAGTTCAGTAATAAGGACGGGCTGTAGCATTCCTTGTGTCTCAGTAATGCTCATATTGCACTTCCACAACTTTAACTCTAAAAGCTATAACTGGATGTTTTTCACAAAGGGGATTAGAGGTTTAAGTAACTAGTGGTATTTCACTTGCAAAGTTTATAATGCAGAACAGATATATATTTACATCTGGATCCTGAAGTGAAGGACACGTTTACCTTTCACAAGCTTAATCATCCACTTAGTTTATAACATTTCAGTCCTGACTATAATACTTCTGCTCCTATTTTTTCAGGTCATTTTTTTCTTTTTTTTTTTTTTTTTTCCTCCTGGCTGCTTTCACTCCTTTTTGGACTACAAAAGAACAGTTTTTATCCAGTACTTACATTTTTCCCTTTGGCAATAATTGTCTCCAGATTTAAGACTGAAATGGGATGTTTGGGGGGGTGGGGGTGGGGGCTTATGCTCTGAAACCTGCCTTGAATTTGTGCCCTTAATGTTATTTGTTCACTCCTCTACTTTGATGTCCACCTTTTCAAAACATAGCTGGAAAGATCCGGAAGATTGCAGGTAAAGAGGATTAGCAGTTAGCCATGCTGGTTCAGTTACCTTGGGCAGGAGCATAAGAAGCTGCTTTGTTATTAAAAGTAACAAGCATGCTTAAACAAAAAGCTGTCATCACTTCATAAGTCGTCTGTTTGCAGCTATCCTACTGTGTGTAGGAGCCAGTTTAAAAAAAAAAATCTAAACTTACAAGTGAATAAAGAGGTGCTCCTGTAAAGTTCCCATTTACTGCTCTGGAAATGAAATCCTCCATCTGCAGGTCAGTAATTCTATGGAAGATAACATAGTGCAAGTTTCGTGACATGGCTACTTGTTTACTAGTTACTTACAGTGTTATGATTATGTGCTCACAATGGAGAGAATCATTTTCAGTTGAAAAAAGCGTAATGCAGTTAAAATGACAAGATCCTAAAATAGTAACCTTTACCTGTCATGCTTGCTATTTCTCCCTTTCCTCCCAGCCATTTAATTAAGATCTGTGTGTGTGTCATTTAAGGAGAAAACTAATTATTTTAAATTATTTCCTAGACTGCTTTAATCTAGCTAGGTTGGACAAGCAATGTTGCCCACTTTTTTTATTTTATTTTACTATCTTCATGCTGCCAGACAGGAGTTGTACTTGATGAAAAAGTTTAACTCTGCATTTTTCCACTTCTTAACTAAACTAAGCGAACTTAAAGAACTGTTAATATGCAGCATTAAGAGCTATCTGTGCTTCTTCTGTGTGGGTTTCCTTTAAAATAAAAAAACAAACAACCAACCACCCCAAAACCTTACTGAATGACTCTCAATTAGTTGCCTTTGTGCTGAGCCTTTATATGCGAATTTTACTTTCAAAGGACAAATTTATTAATACTTAACAATTAATTACACTATTAAGTGGCCAAGGGACTTTAGCCAAATGCACTTTCTTCCTGTCGTTAAGGTAAATCATGTTGAAACCTGATAACATAATGCTGGATGTTTGTACTCAAAGTTTTCTCTACCTGCTTCAGTCTGCATAGTTCTTACTGATGAAGGCCATACAAGATGTGGAAAAACTCAAACTTGATGTGTACCTTCTCACTCGTATTTAGTATCCATACACAACATGTAAGAACATCATACAGAACTCTTCAGAGACAAGACTAGCCCCATAAAAAACACGTTAGTAATATTATTTTTTCTTTCTTTCAGGTCTTGACAAAAGACTTGGGAGGTAGTGCCAAGTGTTCGGAATTCACAGAGGAGATCTGCCGCAGAGTACGGGACACAGACTAAACTTTTCTCCTACTACTTGTAATAACTCCAATAGGACACATGATGCAAAGTCCATTGTATGTAACCTGATGTCCACATGCGTATAGTTTGCTTGTCTCTTAAGAGAGCAAACTTTTTAGTTAGGGCCTCTCCATTAATAAATTTAGTCCAAATGGCTACAGATGATGCTCGTGCCTGCTTTCAGTGGACTTTTCTAAGTGCTATGTCTTATTTATTTTTTTCTATCTGGTGAACATTTTTATCTAAGAGAATTCTTTTATTGCCACTGTAACTGTCTACCATTTTCAATTTCAACTAGAGGTTTTTACTTTCCACAAAGAAAAATTATGCAAGTAAACCAGTAACAGAATTAGTGAAATGTTAAAGCACCTTAATGGTTAAAACCTACTTTGTTGATCTTAGTGAAATTTAAAAGCTAGGTTTTCAGCCTAACAATAGCACAAGATGACCTTCATAAACAGAAACGGGTATAAAATAACTTAAAATAGCAATTTCATGTTAAAAGCAATGAAAAAACCACTTCAGAGACTCTGGTGATTCATGAAATCAAGGGCATAAATAAACACAAAATTCTAGAGATTTAATCTATTTGTGTATTTTTAAAAACCCACAATCATTAATCAGCAAGGGGTGAGAATTAATGTTGAAATAAAATTATTTTTCAAGTCTATATGCCAAAATCTTAGAAATTTTCCTCTCTGAAACACACTTTACAACAGAGGTCTGAGAGTAAGTGATATAAAATTACTTCTGCCATATATTGTGAGGGGAAAGTATTAACTTTGCAAATTTATACTAAATATTTCATGACTTCTGCTAGAATGCTTCTTGTGTTTATGCATAGTCTGTTCAGTGTGTCTTACTGTATTGACTAGTAATTTTATTCTAGAAACTCTGAATGTAAGAGACTAGTCCTAAATGGATTAAAACAGGTTGAAGATTTGGCTCTGGTGCCTATTTTCCAGAAATACATTTCATCCCTATTCAAGGGGATCTGAGTATTTTTTCCCTACTTACTAAGCTTAATGGGCATAAAAGCAACTCTTTTCCCTCCCTTCTTCATCACATACAGATCGTCATAGGAGTCATTCTGATCTGCATGTGTCTCAAGGTATGCTTCCATTAGTACAACTACAAGAAAATGTGTATGACTATAGCACAGGATTATCCCTACTGCCAGAACCAGGCTTCCTAAAGCTTAGTTCTATTAATAGGTATTACTCCACTTAAGTTACTTTCTATTAAGACTGTTTTGGCTGGTTGTTGCAGAAGTAAAATCTATTTTGAGTAACAGCTTCTAGTGTCACTCTATAAAGTAAGCATCCCAGCTCTTTCTTTTTTTTAATACAGTCTAACAACATGCTGGAGGAGGGATAATGAGCTTTATTCCTTGTGCACTCTGCTTTTGGTGAATAGGGCAACATTTCTTTGTGTTTTACAAGCTGCTGCTTCTTTGTTTCCTCTAGATTAATATTGTTAAAGAACTTCTGAATTGCCCTTACGCACAAAATGGGGGAAAATAAACTTTTCAAAGTCCTACTGCTTGTTTTGTTCTTATAATCCTAGGCTGCTATCTTGTCTTATGTGTTGAGCTGATTGTTGGTACTTGCAACAGATCTTTAGTCTGTAAGATGCTCAGACTGGTAATGGCACTTTCATGGAAACAATACCCTATTCTGCATGATTTTTTTGAGCAAGAACAGCGACCGTAAGCCTGCCTGCTTGTGTTAGCCCTTATAACCCTTACTTGACAAAGTTGTCTGAAGGGTTTCCTGGTAGCGTGTCCTTCACGCATTAGGATTTTTTTCATAAGGGGAAGAAGAAACACAGCTCACGTTTGTCAGAATTAGTACAGTGTGAATATTGAAACATGCAGATACACATGGACAAACGTTGCTTCTGAACTCTTTGCAAAAACAAAAAGAGTGCTGTAAACAATTTTAAAGAATTTTCCTGTTGTAAATAGTATTTTTAATGAGACAGCCCCTGGATTTGCTACTTTATGTCTTTTAGTCTTTGGGAGCTATTCCCCCAACTTTTTTGATTACTTGTTTTTAGGAGAAATAGTAATGCTTATTTCAACATAGATTTTAAGAAATGGGAGTTGCTCTTTTCACTAAAGTCTGGATTCTAGCCACTGTAAAAATGGAGACGAGCGTCTTAAGGTTCTGAAACATGTTAGTGAACAAAAATAAACTCTTCTGTGGGAGGGAAAGAGACAGCGCTTTTGATTATTTTTTTTTTAAATAATCATCTTTTATCACTGGAGTGGTTAACAGTTTCACTAAGCAGTACTGCTACCTACTGATCTACCAAATTATATTATGAGCTACAGGCAGCATCCTGTAGAACAAAAAAAAAAAAATCACAGTATAAAACATTTTTGTGTTTCAGTCTAGAGGAATTAATTAGTTACACCCACTTTATACAACACGAGGATGTTTTTAATCTTATTCGTTTAGGGCATAAAGTAAGAACAGCATTAGAAAATGGACACACTGTGTAGATACTTCTGTAAGAAGAGGACAAACGATCAGGTGAGTATCAGGAACAACTAAACTAACACAGCAGTTTTCCAGTGGCTCTGTTCAAGAGACTACAAAACCAGGACAGCATAAATCTTCATTAATGCTTTTGATTAGGAAATACTTTCTTTAGCTCACAGATCTTTCTTAATGCTTGGATGAAAGACTTCTTATTCTTCATAGAAGGAGTCTATTTCATTTCTGTACTTCTCAAGCACGGTGAGCCGTTTTAACTTCATTGTCGGACCTTAAAAAGAGGGAATTAGTCACAATAGCAGAAATAGGAACAAAAATTCCTACTCAGGTTGAGCTTTGGTTCCTAAGATTTTCTACTGAAGAGGCTGTTTGGAAGAACATCTCCCACTCTGTAAGTGTGGATACCTGCTAGGAGTGAGAAGCAAGCATGATATGTAAGCAAGCGCATAAGCATGAGGACTTCAGAGGGAGCTGCAGGTAAGAGGGTGATGACTGACAACTACTACTACTTTTTTCATTAAAAATAATTAAAAGGATAATGTTTTTGAAAACTTTTAAACAGTTTCTTCAAAGAGCCAGGTAATGTGCTTGGGGCTCTGTTGTTAGGCTTTCACAGTCTTGCTTTTCTCTTTTTTAAAAGAATTTTCAGTATTATTACTGGAATCTATTAGTACCGTAACACACAAGGAATTAACCAGAGTTGACTGTTCAATTGCCCAAAGCAATCTGAAATTTAACTATAGAGCTGTACTTGTAAATGAGTGCAGATTCATACATATGTACACAGCAAAAACTCCCAATTTTTTTGTATTCTTTAACACATGTTGCATAACTTTTATTTTCCTTTCCCTCTAGTGGCTATACCCAGAATTTGGCATACAAAACTGTATTGAATACTCTTAGATCAGCAACTTCTTTACTGTGCGTATGCCTCAATATAAATCAGTAAATCTTACCTAGTTCTCCCCCAGAAATGGAAAAATCTCTTGGCAGAACTATCCATTTTTGAATACAATGAACCCTGTTAGTAGCATTCATGTTGACTTTGTTGATTCCCTCCTGAATGGCCTGGTAGATCGCCTGGTCTCTTGTAGCTACAATCTCTGATACTTTAGTGGCTTTACTACCAGTCTTCTGGCAGAAGTCTCTAGCTTGCTCAGTGAGAACGTCAGTGGGATCAGATGTATCTGGGTCCAACACACTCTAAAACATCAAATGAAGTGAATCATCAAATGTTCACTCTTACAAGGCATTGAATGTTTCTCTGATCAGGTCCTCCCCGACTAGAAGAATGAAGAAGGCTCAGCATCGACACCCAAGCATTCTGTAAGCCTTAAAAAGCAGAAACACCTACAGATGATAGTGCTTTTCTTTCCACTTGGCTACCAAATGCAAATATTTTTGGCTTATATGCAGATAATATGAACAGACTTAAAACATGTCAATGAATTAGGCAATAAAGTCCATCCATAGGCCTTGAATTTCTACCATATTTTCCAAATTACTCCATTGTTACAGGGGAACATTTAGCTCATCATTACATTGAATTACTGTGGTGTAATGTAAACAGCTTAAGAGGCATTCTTTGAAGTTAAACTTCTTAAATCAGTATTTCTATTGTACCTGTAAATAGGGAGTATCAGTTGTAGAGGTAAACAACTTGAGAAAAACTAAAGGGTTGTTCACTGTGTATGTACACAGAACATAAAGTGCACGTTTTAGAAAAAAGTGATTTCTCAGCTGAAGCACATACCACAGCAAAGTTATTAATTATTTTGTTCTACAGTCATCCTTCTTTTATTATATGAACAGTACAAATTGTAGAGTAGTTTCTGTTGGGAAGTTTGTTAGAAACTGGTTTTGCCCATAACAAACATTTGTTGGCTTTGCTCGTCTGTAAGACTACAAGCTATTATTGCGCTCCATTACAGAGACTTCTCACTCTCTCAGCATTTCTTACTTAAAAAAATTGCATTTAAATAAAAAGATAATGTTTAGCTGATTAACTATATTTTGGATAGATCATACACATAGATGTTTAGCAGATCATCATAAGCAGTTTAGACCATCAGGATTTGGTCTGTAGCTGCTATACATTTTTTCCCCCGCTAATGTCCTCCTATCTAATTTTGGGTCTTTTTACAAACAGTTCAAAATTATTCTTCTTTTGTTAGGTGCAGGTGTACAATTTCACTGAAATCAATATTAAAACCAGTGTACCTTTAAGGTCAGCAACATTGACAAAAACTTCTTTTTATCTCCAATCACCATAGCATTACTAACAATTGGGAGTTCTTTTTTAACAGCATCTTCAATTGGTATTGGAGGCACGTTTTCACCCCCAGCTGTAATAATCAAATCTAGGCAAAAAAGAAAGACTATTAGTCGAATTCAAAAATTCTGAAGATCAGATTAATGTCTGGATCAACCCACTTTTCTTATTCTGACATGAAGAATAAGGGAGTTTTTTTCCAAAGATATGTTTTCAAAGAGAACAAAGCCAATTAAATTAATTATCTTCAAAATAAAAACACTGACATTTTTCAAGTATGTGCTCAAGTTCTCAGTTCTCCCTCAGTATAACATATTTGCTCCAGATAATTTTTACATAATGCAGTAACAGGTTAGTTAATCTCAAGACACTGTTGCATAATTGGATTTTTTTCTGTGAGCAATCATCTCTTCCAAATTAGGATAGGAGTGCCTCTCTATTTTACTGTTGCTATCTCACCTAAAAGCAAGTTCATCGTGATCATGATTAAAACTAGTTCTTAAAGCCACCAAGAGGGGTCAGACAAAAACAAGTTACTACTGCAGGAAGGGTCCATAAAAGCAACACAGAAAGAAGGGAGAGAGGAGTGAGAAGGAAGTCAAGATCTAAGAGAGAAGGTCTGCAGCGGAAGTAGTGATTCCTGCCCTACTGTTGACACAAGGGGAATACAGTGGCAGACTGGAATCTTAATATTTTTAAGGTTTGTAAACAATGGTAGTGATACCTTATTCTATTGATAAAGGAATGTGCATTTTTATTTGAATGCATTTGTTCTGAGGTATAATACAAATATTCATTGGAATTATTGCAGATTTGAGTATTATCTAAGTAAATTCCAACTCTTCACTTTCATTACACTGGTGACTTCTCACTGTCCTCAAATAATAGTCTTTGCAGCACTTCAGCATGCTTCAACAAATAATACAGACAATAGCATACCAGTCCTTTGTGTAATAATGCAGGTGATTGTACATATTAAGGATCGGGTTTGTACCGGATTCCCTGTCAGCAATAAACTTGAAGAATTTAGATGCAACCAAGGGAATATAGCACCCTTTCAGCATTCACAGGTTTGGGCCCTACTATCTCTACTGCTCCATGAGAAGTATGGTGCAAAATAACTTCCAGTCTATACTCAACCTTCTGGTATGGAAGAGGCATTGATCTCATAACTATAATTTCTCTCCCCAGTCAACACACTGCACACATTTGAGGAAGCACAAGTAGTGTTTATAGAATGAGAGACTTCTGTCAAACCACAGATGCATACCAAAGTTAGTTGCGTATCCAAATTTGTCTAGGTCTATTTTCTCCTTTCATTCCCCCCTCCTTTTGCCTTAGTCCTGGCTTTGTCTTAGATCCTCTACCAATCTCTCTGGCACTTAGTTTTTCATTGTCTGAGATGTCAGCTTTTTCCCAGCTGATCCAGACAACTATAATGACGCTAACAACTTTTTCCATACCTCTACAAATACTCCCCCTACTCCTCTAGCTGCATCTTTGTGCTTTGCAGCTAATGAGTCCTAAAACTCCTAAGACCCACAGAACCAAAGGAAGAAGTCCGTGTTTCAGTCACTGGAAGAAAAGCTTCTTTACTACCTTCTATTTGATTTTACCTTGTTTAGACTTGGATTTAAAACTTTAATGAAACCGGACAGTTACTTTATCCCAGATGGTATACCTGCTCTGTAATTCAGAGTAATTGTTATTAGTTCAGCAATCAAGGAAGATGTGAAACACAAATATTATGACAGAATGAGACTAACTCAGGAGTTGCTAACTGCTATACTAAAGGAAAATGAATCAGACAAGAAAGCGAGTTAAAATCAAGATAGCTGCATTTGGTGCAGGCTATTAATAGTATCTACTTAAGTCCTAACAGGACACTATGTCACCCTATGACAAATACACTCATCGGTGTTACCTCCCTAGTGATTCATCATATGTTCTAACATGACAGTTACTCAATTTTTAAATCTTCTTCAGTGACATCTTGACTGTGATCAATCCCACTCTCTGAATATTTATCATGAAAAACAAGCTTCCAAGTAAGCAAGTGACCAGTCTTACTCACGTGAGACTTCAGGCTATGTACTGTAATAATGCCTACGTTTATTTCTTTAGCTTTAACTTTCTCCCCCCTGCCCTCAAGCTTCAATACTAGTGTCTGCAAACACATCACCTACAGCATCAGAGGAACCTAGCTCTGACCTACTGCAACAACTTTTACATAGGAGGGCTGTCTCTCTTCACCGTCTAAACATTCTAATGTGCAATTAAGACAATTTAGCAAGATTCAAAGGGAGACTGGACAACTTAATGGATCATTAGAATCGAAGATGACACATTGAACCTGCATTATTATTTTATATTACTTATTGTAATGAATGCTGAATAAAGAAAGGTCTGGGAGATAAAAAGCCTCATTGCAGGAATTGAATCATGTCCACCTATTGCAGACTAGAGGGAAACCTTTCCTGAACAGGGCACACCATAGTTTCTTCACAGGAAAGTTTATTTTACCTTCCTATTAGGTCAATGCTGCTGGCATTAGAGGAAAGATGTCTGACATGTGACTGAATGATGCTGAACAGTTACCATAAAGATGGAGCACGATTTTGCTTATTACCTTTAATTCTTCCAGTGACATAGAGAAAGCCATCCTTGTCTAGTTTTCCTAAATCTCCAGAATGCAGCCACCCATCCTCATCAAAGACTTCTTTTGTTTTGTCTTCCATATTTAAGTAACCCATGAAAACAGTCCTTCCCCAGAAACAGATTTCTCCAATGCCTTCTGTATCTTGGTCCACCAGTTTTACTCTACAGCCAGGTGCTGGTTTACCACAGCTATCAGAGAAGAGCAGAAAAAAACCACAAGGAGCACAGAAATATTAAACATAATACCGTGAAGACATATAACACACCAAATCCCTGAACCTATTAAAATATTAGCGACTGTAAATAACACCCTGCTGTAACTGTTCCAAAAAGCTATAGAATATTAATTCACTAGGGCAGATATGTTAGAGTGTCTAAGCACTTTTTGGCTATTTTGTCCTGTGCTTCCTGGTTTTTTCCCCCTCTGTATCCTCAGGCGTAAAAACACTTGTATTTGAGGTCTTGTGTTTGACAGTTATCCTACCCTGGGCCGGGGCTAGGATATACATCAGATTTAGTGTCTGTGTTCTGCATATAATGCTGTAGATCACCTTCCACACTCTTGGCATGGCATGCTATGAAGGCAACGCGTTCAGCTTCTGATCTGGAAGCTATTTTGCCTTCCAAAGTCACAATAGAGTGGCAATGTATTGAGAGAAAGGAAAATAAGCAGTAAGATCCTTGCTGAACTTAGTAAATACTCTTCTCATAGTTATAATGAAACATACCATACTAAAAGAAAATGAAAATAAAGTTACCTGTGCTGCCTGTAAATATAAGGCCCAGATAGGCAGTGTGGTCCCGTGGTCTCACTCATCCCGTAGGCCTCGTACAGGGTGATGTTCAGACCCAAGAAGAAATACAGCGTTTCGGTATTAAGAGGAGCAGCACCAGAGAAGTGCTTCTGACAGGAAGAAAAACCCAATGCATTGCGTATTTTTGCAAGCACTAAGTAGTCTGCTAACCTTGTCCAGAGCTGCTTTAAATCACTGCCAAGTACAAAACACACAAGAGAGACAGTAAGTCAGAGCAACCTATGAAATTTCCAAAACCCAGACAGACACAAATTTTGTCTAGAGATATATCTGCCATTTGGTTTTGGGCACTGACAGAAGCTACAGCAGTAGTAACACATTTGTCCTTTTTTCATTTATTCAGTGTCTTTCATTGCTAGTAAACTCCAACTCTTGAGGTGTCTGAATACTGCAAATACATAAAGAATCTATAAAAACTTATTGTATAAAGCAAAGCTCTTGTATCCCTGATTCTTTGTCAGTTAAATGTGTCTCTGAGAAGCTATACCACTAAAAGCTGAACTTTGCAGGACCTATCCAAGAAGCTGAATGATCAGACAAGCAAAGCACTGTCACTGCATGATCTTTTGGAATACTGTTTTCTGTAAGCAATTTCACACTTCATTGTGTCACACTTTAAAGAACTCCGGAACAGGAAAGAATTGTGAATTAAGTTAATACTTGAATTTATACAACATTCATTATCTGGGCAATCTTACGGAGAAAAAGACCAATGTTATTCAGAACAGAGATAATGTACTTGGAAGTCCGAGAATTTTTGGGGCTCTCCCCTGAGTTTCTGTGTGGAGATGAGATGTTCTCAGTCACACAGTGCATACTCCAAACTGTCACGAGCCAGTTTGGGCTGTCCCCCAAAACTTCCCCCTTTTCATACACCTCCTCTAAATCCATGCCCTTTCCTCACACCGATAACTAGCACTGGCACAGTCACATAGTGCACTGCATCAGGGAACTCCCAGCCGAAAATTAACCTGTGCCATTCACAGAAGATACAGAATTGGGGGACGTGTTAGTGGGAGAGCGTACGTTCTCAGGGAGGATGGAGGGACACTTTTAACAGTCACCTGTGTTTAAGATCAGCCTACTGTAATTGATAACTACGCTCTCCCTCTCGCAGTACATTTGCTGTGTTGCCGGCCAAATTTTACCCATTTACACCTCGAGCCTCACTGATGCTTCACAGTTTATTGCAAGCAGATAGCTACTTTCAGGTTGATTGAAATCTCACTCATTATTATACATACCTGCTTGAGCAGTTTAGGTTTCTCTCTAAGCTAAGTGACATAGCCCATGACAGCATTTTCTTCTTCATAAACCCTGACTGAGCAGAAGCATCCTTTAATTTCTCCATGATTTTCTCCCATACTCGGGGAACTCCCATGTGAGATGTTGGCTGCACTTCTTTTAGCGTGTTGATCAAGCTGCCCTGTTAAAATCATTAAATCATTTCAGAACATTGCAAAAGGTCCACAGCAGTGATAAAGAGGTTTGGTGATGCAGTTTGCCTCTTGCAATGCTAACATGTAGAACATCACTAAGCATGTAGGACGTAAAGGAGGACTGCTGAACCTACTTCAGTCAGATATAGGCACTAACACGTGCCAGCTCTGACACATCAGAGAAGGTATGTATACAAGAAGGAAAACACACCCTTCGTTTAATTCCTTCTGCCTCCCTTTCCTCCAAAAATTGCTTATACTACTTCTGCTTTAGATGCATATTCTTCTGCCTTAATGGAAGCTTATGGATCCAGATTACACATTTCAATTGGAGTCTAGAGCACTGGATCACAAGTCTAATGGATTTTATTTTTCCATAATTCTTACAATAATGGACTCTCGATCTTCATCTTCTGCACCTCTTCAAAAGATCATATTCTCTCCTTAGAACGTTTTCCAAGAGGAAGAAATGCAAGCTTAATTAGGTGTAACACAAGACAGATACCTTCAGAGCATCTGGCTCAGCAAAGTAAACTTGCTCTCCCCATTTGATTCCAGTCCACAGGTCATATATCTGCGCAGCTATATGGCTGAGGGGGAGATAACTGACTATCGACTCCTGTTGGACCTCTGCAGGTTGCATATCTCCTGCTCTGCTGCAATGTGCTGATGTCCAAGTTATCTGTATAAATAAATAATAAAACACGTTAGGTATGGTGTGGTGGTTCGGGGTTTTTTCCCTCTTTTTTTCCCCTTTAACACAAACTAAGAATCCTCATGCTATGCTAATGTAACTATGAAGAATCTGTGCTCCCAGAAATTACTGAAGACATCGCAATCCTTAACAACACACCAGACTGTCAATTCCCTGGGGGACAGTCAGTTAAAAGCAAGATGAACTTAGCAGCAACGTGGACTTGCAGATAATGTAAGTAAATGCTGCCTGACTGGGCTACGAACACCACTAACCCCCCCACGCCCTAGTGACACACTGAGCAGGGCAGCCATGGGCTGGATGGACAAGGAGTAAATTGATCTGCCCTTTCTTTTGCAGCTTTCCTACTGTGCATGCTTTCTATCAAGCTGGCACTTTTCACCAGTGCTATGTCTATATGGTTACCTGAAAAAGAACAATAAATACTCAGTGATCGGTGAGCTCACAGGACAGTTTAGTATCAGCAATGAGCTCATTGTCTTTATTGATCGTCACCCAGCTAAGCACTAATGAGGAAGACTGCAGTAGTATTCCTCTGCAAGCCTCTGGGATATTCGCCATGGTGGTTCACAAGTGACACTTGGACACAAACCCCCCCTGCCACAGGCAGCGCTGCACATTTGAATATTTTTGAAGATGTGCTGCTTGACGACTTAGTAAAACTGTATGATGTATCCCCCCTTCTTCCCAATTCCCACTTTATCTCAGAAGATGCAGTTCAAGAATGCTAAATATGCATATCTTCATTATCAGGACATAACATATGGAAGACCCACAAATATATGTGATGGTATGGAGGGGGTGGAGGTACATGTGCACAGCAAAAAAAACCCCAACATCCCACCACAGAAGAAAACAACAACAAAAAAAAAAGAATCAGCTCTTTCTCACAGGAGTCTGTAATCTAAAATGGGTAGGGCAGGACACAGAAATGAGATTATTCAAGATAGCAGGGAAGAGATACAAATCACATGCAATACCTGTTATCACAGTATGTTCCCATCAGCTCCTTTTCTTTGTAATAAATTAGAAGGTACAAGCATACATTTGGTCTAAGGAAATACAGATTTGAGAGAAAGGTTTTTAAGGAGCAGCATCCTGTCAGGCCAGGCCGTTCCAAGTCAGATGGCACCATTGGACAAGTGGCTACGGGAGACTTACACAGCAGGTGGAACAGGATGCCTTTGAGATGTGGCTATAGTGATTGTTTATCCTCCTTATTCTCCAAGCCTAGAAGCATGCAGGCACGCTCACAGCAGATCTGCGTGGGTGCATATATGACTGACTCAGCATTGGTTTTGCACATGGAAAGTGGCAAACTTCTTTTGACTAAAGAAGGCAGCAGCACAGTTAGAGGCAAGGCATGTTTTCCACCGTTCGTCAACATAAAAATAGTCTGTTTGTGATCAGCAGCCAGGAATAGTTTGGCAGCTAACATGGAAACGACACCAGACTCCTTTGAGATGGAAGAGCATAGGATTTACAACATCGGATCACTCTTTTTGTCTATCCAGTTCACCGTGTTCTGCTTCCAGAGACTACTGTACTGATTCCCTACGTTTGGGTGAATTGCCCTCACAGTATGCATATCAGCAATAGTTTCTGCATGATTTTAAGAGGAGAGGCCACAACTTAGGTCAGCGCTTTCACAGATTGTCTGTGTGTTCAGAAAGGCTCCCTACCACTTTCCATTCCCAGTCAGCCACCTTAAAAAAATTAAATATATAAAACCCCCAAAACCACTGCAGTCCAGATCTTTGCTAGCAGACCTCTGAGGAAAGTCCTTTTTGCAATCGACTTTGCCATTCTCTATTGCTGGAAAGTTTTCTGTTCACAAGAATGCAGGTAGGGCTATTGTAAGTACTGGGACTATGCACTATAGTTGTATTATCCTCCAGGGACAGATGTAGAATCCCAAGTCTAAGAATATAATAATGCCTAAGTGAAAAACACACGCATCCACCCCCAATTTTAATAACATTTGCTTCTATCGGGCTGTTTTGATAGCAGCTGGCTGTTGTACATGATTCGTTTGTTCTAAGATGACCTGTGACATCACCTGAGAGACTTTACGGCCATCTGTGAATTATATTTATGAAAACATTCATTATACCTCACAAAAAACCCCAGTGAATTAAAAAAAATATTCTGTTTGTAACAAACTGTTCAACCTTGTGAGGTTCTAGCTTGAATGGAGTTTCATTCTTTACCATGTTTACACTTTACCAGAAACAGCCGACTGCATTTTGAATATTGCTTTGTAGTACACCATCCACGTTGCAAAAGCAAAAGGATTTCAAGGCTCTAGTACGTACCAGACATCTCAAAACACAGGAATAAATATCCTCATACTTTGCTGGTTTTCTACTAAAGGAAGAGCCTGAAGTACATACGTTGTCATGACTCAGCATGGCTCCTTTTGGCTTCCCAGTTGTTCCGGATGTGTATATTAGCACACAGCATTGATTTGGCTTTTGGGAGTCAATAATATCATCCAAAGTAGTGTCAGATATGTCATCTCCCAACTTCAGAAACTCTTCCATCTAGAAGATGTAACAGAAAATACAGGATATCAAGTGGCTTCTTATAAGTACAAAAGATGCAGTACCTTATTAGTCTCAAAAACGGCAGAAAACTTCAGTGCCTTGCTCTGAACATGTTCCCAAGGCAAGTTTTCCCAGGTCTTGCCTATGTAAGAAGTATAAGACTAGCTTAGAACTTTATGAGTGAATTGCAAATAGACTATCCAAAATTGTGCTGCCACGAGTCTTTTCAGTGTCTAGGAAGGGAATGGTAATGCTATTCCTCCTCCAGGATGGACACTATGGACAAGTCATAGAGGCTAAAATTCTGTTACTGTCTCACATTGTTAGAATGATTTTGAGTCTTATTTAAAGGAATCTGGATGTACCGTTTTTACGTAAGAGTACACTTGTGACATTTCATCTATAATTCCTTCTCCTCTATATAAACACAAATATAAATATAAAGCAATTGGATGAAAGCTTCTTTGCAAAAGCATCATCATCTAGATGTGTGAATGTTTGCCTAACTTATCTGCTATTTTATAGCCAACAGAGCATATGATGCTGGTCACAACTTCCCTTCAAACTTGGTTCAATCTAGAATGAGCTAAACCTCTCACGACGCTGGACTTTTGTGCAGCACAAATTGGCCCATAAGAATGCTGAACCTGACAGTCTGTGTTATATTGGTTGCTCCCAGACACTTCTATTGCATGCACCTGATATGCTGCTAAGTGTACCATTGATTTCAATGCTAATTGAAAACTAGGTATAAGAAAAATTAAGAAAGTCCATAACCAAATTGTCAGTTTCCCATTGGAATCAGATGATTCCTACTGTGCTACAGAACTGTGTTATTCAAATGCAAGATGCAGCACCTCCATTCTTCACTGATTTCTTGGAGACACATCTAAGACCCCATAGCAGCAAAGAGGACAATGCAAAAGACAGCAGAGGTAAAAAAGGAGAGCCAGTGCTTGAGAGGGAGTTCATTGTTTCCTTTAGACCTCTGCCATTGCCAGCATGCTACTTAGGTTACAACAGTTAGCCCCTCCGGCACCTAGGCTTCCTTTTCCTGGGTACCAAGGCTGTCCTTAGGATTCTTCTAACCACCAACCGTCAGTTTTATACTTTCTTCGAACAAACCACATCTCTGAGAAGAGAGGCAGTACAATGCACAGCTCTGTGGTGAGTATTTGTCACGTTCTATCCCTCTCCACAGACTGTGGCTGCATCAATTTCCCTAGGTCTTGGAAAGCCTGGAGGTGTCAAGGATGTAATTGTTCCTGTGTAACTTAGCAGTTGTTCCTGTTTGCCTGACCTTATGTCTTCTCATACTAGAATGCGTTAATCACTGAATCTGTTGCCTAGGCTTTGTTTACTGAACAGTACCTGCAACAGAGAGCATTCCCATTCCACAGAGCGTGAAAGGTACAGTCACACACACTACTGACTTTGCACTTGCCTTCTGGAAACGTGCCCTATCAGTGAACTAGGGCTCTGCCCTCACTGCAGCAATTGCTCATTACATGTTAGCTGTCAACTTCCAACACAAATCCCTTTTATCAAATGCTATGTGGTTCGGGTGGTTTGCTTTACAAAGCTAATAAACAATCACTTCTGCCTTTGGTGATTTGATCTCTGATTTTTCCTTTAGATGACATAAACCATGGCAACTGCCACACTCTCACAGCTACTCTTCTCATTGAGAAAATGCATCCAACATGACACCTGAAGAGGGGTGTTTTCAAATATATCAGTTCTCAGGCATTTAGGTTTCAGCAACTGAATATTGTTTCAGAATTAATTGCTGCTAGCACTTATTCCTTTTATTAAGAAATATAAATAGTTAGATCATCTTTGGGTTTTTTTACTTGTACGGAGATGCAAGGCATACTCTATACCAGCATGTACAGTATTGTAACAGTAACTGCATATTATTAAGTTATATGCTATTCAACATAGCAAAAAAAATGCAGAAGACTTTTCTTGTGTACCTAGTAACCCCTCAGATTATCAAAATTGCTAACATTTTAAAATATTTCTACACTGTTCACTCTTCATTAACATCTTTTTCCCCAGCTCAAGTTTTTCAGCCCAGAATCTGATAATCTGTAGTCTACTTAAAACACTGATTTTTGTATTCTTATTACTTACCTATTTTCAATTGTATTTTCAAAATATATTGGAATAACATGTTTACAAAAATGTGTTCTGCTTAAAGTCCTCATATTTCTTAAATTAAAGGCTGGACTTCTACCACTCCAAAATTTCTGATCCTGGCTTTGTCCTTTTTTCTGCTTTATTTTTACCATGTGATATGAACATTTTACATATACTAAGAAAATGTGCTCTAGTGTAGTCCTTAGCTATTTCTCTTCACTTGTTGCCTATCACCAGAAATATTTGGTGCAAAAAAAAATGCAACTATCACCTGTAAAAGTACAAGCATTTTCATACTCTTGGATCCAGCGTAACTGACCACAATGCAGTTTTCACTAGCACTACTGGACAGCTTTATTTTTAATGGTTTGAGGGTATACATTCCTACCAGAAGCCTACAGGTGTTTTGTTAATCCAGTCAAGAGTAAAAAGCCAGGAAGACACAAGACAGACAGTAAAGCAAGGTATCTCTAATTTTAAATGTCAAGTAGCAAACATGAAGTTACAGGTAAATTAAAGAGAAAAAGCTGATGAAGCTTTTGAATGTGTTTGCTGGAATACAGCAATGCATTCTAAATGGTAGAATTCCACAGATTAAACACAGTAGAAATTCATCAAATAGATAATACCCCATGAACTGTAACTCTGTTCTAGCATTCACATACCGTATGCAAATTTGGATGTCTCTCTGGAATGGAGTCCTTATATAGCACAACAGCTTTCAAGTGTGGCAAGCGATTCCAGATCTGTTGGATTTTTTAGAACAAATTTATTATTTATGATTCATATCTTGTGCGGGGTTTCTTTTTCCCCCACTAAAATACTGCCAAAACTGTAATGGCTTGACAGTCACAAGAAACCTCTCCATCCTCAGATATTCTGCCCTAAACTCACAGCCAACAAAGCTTAACAACATGGAGGGGAGAAGGAGGGGAAAGAAGGAGATGCTACACAGTCTGCTCTAGAAAATCTGTTTTCAGTCAAAAGATTTAAGAAAAAAATACATCAGAAATGGCTCCTTGTCTTCCTTCCTCTTAATGCACCAAAGGGCACATCAAAGAAGAGTTTAAGTCAAGCTAGAAGCTGACCCTAGCTGCTGTGGTTACTAATAAAGATAGAGGAAGTCCCACAGCAAAAACTGTTGTTAAACTGCTAAAAACCCTTCTACCTTCTTAAAGAAAAAAAGGAAAGGAAGCCATGTACACATTTTAAGGAAAAATAAAAATATAAAGCTGCAGGCTTACAGGAAGACAGCAATGGCTGCTGCTCTTTCTCTGCTTTGCGTGGCCTGCAGAGAGCATGCATTTCACTGAACTTTGTGGCACCCAGTGCCTCATAGATGCCTTTGAATTAATCACATTCTTAACTGACTTGATCCATCTGTGCTAATACAAAAGCTGTAGCTTGATGGTAGCCATTATGTCTATATTATTAGAAGGATAACATGGAAATGTTATGTTATTATTTCAGTCTTGGGTTCCTCCAGAAAATAAAAAGTTTCAAAAAACCCTCAGCTGGATAAAGCAGTGCTGGCCAGAGCAGTCTTTTCTTTTTCTAGATAGAAATGTGTATGAATCAAATCCCTCAAGTTCTTCAATTTATATTCTTTTCTCCACATCCATGACAACATAGCCTGGTATATAAGTCAATGATAGTGCAGGAAGGATTGTCTGATTGTATCTTTTTCCAGAATACTTATAAAAATCTCTTGTCCTTCAAATTGCATATAAACTACAAAAATACAAAAGCAATTATTGTATAACTTATATGAAATACATTTGAAAAAAATCCACCGATGTTTTCTCTCTGGCAGGTCCACGTTTTTGGCAGAGAACTCCATCATGGAGGGCCCCTGTGCTTCAGCAAACAGTGCAACGTGATGCAAGTTTGATGACTCGTCTCCAGCCACGGGCCTCCCTCAACATCTCACTGACAGACAAGCCCTTCCCAGGGAACTGCTCTTCTCCTCCCACAAGTCACACGACAGTGATCTTTCAATCAAGTCAAGTTGGTCTCTCAATCTGGCAGCCCTGCAGAAACCCATTTAAAGCTGCCAAGAGTTTTGTCATAATTGTGACTGTTCACTTAAAAAGCCTCCTCCCTTCTCACTAAAGTCTATCTCATGTCAACCATCATGCTATCAAAGTGCAGTAAACTCAACAGCCCTAATGGTGTAAAATTACCAGTAGGAAAAGATGGTATTTTGGAAAGAAGAAATTCTGAACACTAACATCCTTAATATTTCAATGCAAGGCATTTACAAACTTGCATCATCCTAATCTCTTTTATTCAAGTGCTCTGTCCTTTTCCAAACTTTATAACATCACCACCTGATGCATCAGGTGGTGATGTTATAAACACAGGATCAAAATGTGGGTTTTTTTCCCAGGTAAGTTTGCAGTGAACCAGCCAGTAAGGTCTCTGCCAGACAGAATCACAACTGCTTAGACATGACCCACAGACACTATAGAGAACAGAGCTGCAAGTTATCCAATAGCTCAAACACCAGATACCAGATTTCCCAATAAGAACATTCCCATGAAAGGTTTCACAATACAGACAGTGAATATGGTATTTGGGACCAATACAGCATCAAGAAATGGGTAAAATATGTCCTTTAAGTAAGCATTCAGCCACCTTGTACCTGCATTATCTTGTCCAATTGTTTCCAATTTTCCACAACCATGATATTGGTCTTGCTGTCATAAGCAATGTAGTGGCAGGCCTCTGGAGAATTGGTTGTATATATTCCTGTGACAATTCCTCTGTATCGAAAATGTATATATAAGAACCCATATGTATATATTGATATACACACACACTATATATGCACTTACTATCAAAAAATAATAATCAAAGATCAGATGAAAACTTAAAGAGTATGAAGATGTGGAAGTAAACAGCAGCACAGCTGTCGTGTGTTTCAAGTATTCAGATATACATTAATATCTCTGATATATGCACACTGCAAAAATTAATCTCTGAACTCGATTCAGTAGAAGATGCCGTAGGCTAGGATTCAGCATTTTAACCCACTACACAAGAGTTAGCTCAGGAAGTGTTAAAACACACTTATGTCCTCTTTCTGTTCAAGCTGCACACAGGTACCAATTTGAATTTCACTGGCACAAAAACAGCTTAAGAGGTAAAAATCCAAATTGTATAAACAGGTAGCAGGATAGAAGGAATCAGGCTAGTTAGTATTTATCTGTCACTTCATCTACTTCCAACATATCCTGCTGTAGGCAAATATCATTAACATAAAAGTGGGAACCTCATCTGTTTCCCACCTCTTCCAGTGACAAGATACTGTACAATAGCTTCTGTGTGACTGTGACAGTTAAGCCCATAGCAAACAGGATCAATTTATAAGCATCTAGACTATTTCAGATATACTGAAAGCTATGAGACTCCAGCAGGTTGCTCAACATGCTCATTAGTTGCAGCACAACTTCCAAGACATGACACCAAATTTGCTACATTTCCAGACCTAGCAAAACAGAAATCCCCAAATTCCCCACAAAACCAAACAAAATATCTTACCCAGCAAAAACAGCTCCAACAGCTGAGATGAACCATTCTGGAGAATTAAATCCAAGGATTGCTACACTGTGGAATCGTTCAAGACCAAGCTTAAAAATAATGAGCATAAGGTTATATAATATAGATACACTGGGAGAAACATACAGCATGAAACATCCATACCATAAACCGTGAAAAGTTTTGATTTATTTATTATTTCGGTAGTGACAAGACAGGTCCAGCACATCTCTATGTTGATATCCATAGCAAAACCAGTATTTATCAGCCATTAATATGATCTAAACTTTCCACTACCTTCTCCTGTCTAGTTCAGCTGGTTGATCTCTGCTGTCCAGAAAGGCCTGAAAAACAGAACTTTTCAATATGAACAAGAGCATAATGAGTACTAATCTTACCCTACGTTTAGAATGTTTTAAGACTTGTCTTTATCTTGCCAAATTCATGACAGTGCTGCTTTCGCCTATTTTTCTTTTGTTAATCTTAAGGCCTTATGCTGAGTTTTGTACCCATGCCCCAGTGAGATAGCATGACACAGCAGCTCTTCACTTGAAGTCAAGCTCCCTTAACAGCAGGGCTATCTTTGACCAAAACCAGTTTTCATCATTATTATTGCAATAAAGAATATGACTGCTGATCTTCAATTAATGGGAAAAGCCTCTTGCATTGTGTTTTTGAGGGTTTTTTGGTGTGGGTTTTTTTGAGAGCTTGATTGTTTTTTTAAGGACACAAAGGCAGAAAAAGGAATTGTTTCCTGTACCTACCTTCAAGAAGCTCTTGGCCGCTTTCCTGGAGAGGCAATAATATTCCGAAAAAGTTATTTTCTCCCACTTTCCATTCTTTTTGCTGGCCAAAGCATTAAGGGATCCATATTTTTCTAGGCTCTCCTTGAACATCTGATGAACTGTTATGGGAGTCTGTGGACATGAGTTATCTATTCTCAGTCTGACTCTGCCATCAGCAAAGGAAGTCCACAGGGACTCTGGAAAGTAAAGTATTATCATCAAGGTATTCTATTGTGTGACTGGGTACCAAAAGACGAGAACTGAAAAAAGACTGCAGGACTAACCATAACTCTGGCACATCCCACCTTTTGCGATAAGGGCTTTCCAATTTTATAGCTATCAAAAATCCATGTAGAAAGAGAAATCTTTACTTCTTACAATTTGTTCTGCATCTCAAATAAAAGTGCCACCATACAGAATTATGCTCATCTTCTGCGTCTTACAGGCACATCACCAATTCCAGAAGATTCTGCTTGCTGTTGCTCAGCCCTGCACAACCCACTACCTCCTTGGAGCAGCTTGTGAACCAAAAGGCTACAGAAATCGGAAACCTCTGTCCCTGTTCAGCATGCAAGCTCCTTTTGCTCATCATAGCTCTCTCCTCCCTGCCTCCTCCCCGCTCCCCCCCCCCAACTATTCTGCTTCATCCTGCCCCTGTTCCCTGCTACTTCCCACAGTTTTGGTTTTTTTTTTCCCCTTGGTCATCTACCCTGTGTTCTGGTATGTATATCCACTCCACTCACTCCTGTCTTGCCCTATTTCCACATCATCCTTCACCACCTCCTGCTCTTGCCTTCCTCACCCTGTTTTTCCTACCATCCACTTTTTCCACCCCTGTATTATTCCTCCTCTTCCTTGACAGGACACAGACACAGAGCATCAACTTGGCTCTCACCGCTGGTGCCAAGGACTGGGGCAGTCCCTGGTATTCGCAAAAAATGACTCTCTCAAACATTCTGCTTGGCTTTTACAAATCCAGCAAGAAGCAGGCTGAGTATAAATATGCTCCTTCGAGAATCTAGGGGTTAGTAAGTTGGCAAAACTTAGGCGAATTCTCACAAAAAGCCACTCACAATTCCCCTACCAAGCAGCCAGCTCCCATACTTCTGAACAAAATAGTACAAGAACATTTTAAGAACATTTTTTTTCCCTTTGATTTACTTTCTTAAATGAAGAAATATTTTTAGCATAAACATAAAAAAATAAATATTCTACAGAGAGCTGGTAGAAAATTTCAGACCAAAGAGCTTAGAATGTTCATGTAAAGAATGCTCAGCTAGTATCTATACTGTGCCTAGTACCTCAGTGGCTGAAAAAAGTACACCTGGGGCGTTCAAAAGCTCAACGTGCTTCACAGCCCTCAAAGGCTATTCCTCTAGTTACTTCACAGAGGGCCTGGAAATTACCTCTCTGAGCATTTCCAGCAATATATGAACACATCAACGATAGCTGGATCCACATGAGCACTTCATAATGCACTTGCAGCCCCCCTCAAGTAAGTCAAACTATTTCTGAAGATTTTGCTGCCCCATGCTATACCGTAGCATGTGCAGAGCATTTTGGAAAAAAAGAAAGTTCACCTTTCTACCCCCTCCCAGGCAAGGAGATAAAACCCCTGGTGCAGAAAGTGAACTAAGCAGTCAATGCTCTGATGTGTGTCAATCCAGGATTAATGTTCCCGACTCACATCATGTTCCATTCACATTCCTGACTCACAGTGTGGCGTTGTTACAAACAGAAACTAATAATGACAGCAATAAATACAAATAAAGCTGCTTAATCTCCATGTGCCTTCATTTTCTCATGTGTAAATTGCATATAATGATTTTCAAAACATAGGTGTGGAGCTTTGCTTAGGTCAGTGGAGGAAGGGCATCATAAATTCAGGCAGTTTAGAAAACAAGTAGCTATGAATAATTCTAGGTAACAGACAGACAGACTTTATCAAAGTGTAAACATTGGCACCAAACAAATATTTCATAAGTAGTGAAGGCAAAGCAAGGGTTTCTGCACTTAACCCCAATCCTGGTGTGAAAAGCATGAAAGGTAAGACCTGTCACAGACAGAAGCTAGCGTTAATCCAAATGCTTATTTTCTGCAGTGACACACCAAAGCCCAGACAAAAAAACTCTATACGATGTTCTGGCTTCTAAACCAACAAAGATGGCAGGGATTGCAAGTGTGGCTGGGCACAAGTGGGTGACTGCTCTGTTGAAAACAAACTTATAACATACGGAGCTAAAATAGGGCATTCTAGTCCATGTATTATAAAAAACTCCCTTGAACAAAGAGTATCTCTCTTCAAGGGAACTGAAAATAGTAGCAACGTTCCTACATTAACATTACAAAAGTTACATAATTACTGCCTTTTTGCTGCAGACATATAGTAGATAATAGAATAGTTTCCAGAGAGAAAAGTGAGAAATCAATCAAATCATTGCAGTATCTATACACAGAATCCAAAAACATACTTTGAAACTGAGTCTCCTTTTGCTTTTCTTTATGCAGCTTTGCTGGTGTCAAAAAGGCATCTTTGATTCATACCAAAGACTAAGAACAGTATCAGTTTCACAGAGACTCAGTGAAACACCTTAATAATGTATCTACCTATCTATATATCTCGTAAAGGAATATAAACTTGAACGCCCATTCAGTGTCTGTTCTTGCATGTATTTGCAGGTAGAACTTAAATATAAATAGTTCCTAAATGTAGATAAGCCAAATAATTCTAAAGATTAACTATTCTGTCCCACAGAATTTGTAAAAACAGCAGAACATGAACAATATATTCTGCTGTGGGTATGCAGAGGGACTTTGAGCAGAGGGCTCGTTCTTCACAGAAAGAGCCTGGGAAGGAATGCTTGACTAAATACTGAATGAATTGATTATACACTTTGGGAAAATCAAAACAGGTGCTCTACCTCACTAGCATCTGAAAGTCAAATTGCAACGTCCAGGCTGGAAATGAACTCAGTACTACCTGAAACCAAAGTGGAAATGAGAATAAAGATCCTTTAAATACACAATGAGCATTGGTACATCATACACCCATAGGTTTACAGAGAGCATAAGACGACATAAAGTCAAAATACTTGTACTTTGTACAAAGTACACAGCTCAAAGTACTTATTGCCAATGAAAGTTCCCTATATGCAAGCAAAGAGGAATATTCGTTCCCTTCCTCTTTCTTCAGTAACTGCTGCTACCTGCACTATACTTTGTACCCAAAATGCTTTTTCATTCACCAATATGTGATCTTGGCTCACGTCCTTCATAGGAATTCACTGAAGGTCAGAGATGGTAAGAAAACATTTACTCCTAAGAAAACTATTTTGCCAGACAAAACAAAAAATGGCAGAGATTTTATTCAGGTAGTTAGTCTTGACTTTCACTCTGTAAGCCTATTCAAGTGGTTTTTTCCTCCCTTGTCACTCTCCTCCAAGGCCAAACTCCATGATCAGACTAAATTTTCCATGTTTCACTTGTTTTTGCTGCTGGAGTAAGAGACAGCTCAGAGTAGTCTCATACATAGTGTATAACAGGACGACTGTACTGCAGTTTGTCTTAGAAATTGCTGATCTAATTTTGTACTTTAGGTGTGCAATTTTTCCAGTAAAATATAAGTTTTCTGCAAGAAACTTTACAGGGGAAAAAAATTCAGTTAAAAACGTTGTTTAAAGCTGTTACCATTTAAAAACCGCTGTGAGAGTTTTCAACTGATCTTTTACAAGACAACCCTGGACTTGTGAACATTTACACATGAATACTGATTTATAAAAGTGTATTTATTATTCAGATATTTTCTACCACATTTGAAATAATCCACAGCATAAACACATTATAATTTCTGTATTTTTATCAGCCAATTGTTATTCCTTTCCACCATGTATGACTGAACAGCCGTGACATGGTACAGGCTCTCTCCCCCAGCCTAGATATAAAAAAATTATTTTGAAGAGATGAACAAACAGCAAGTTCATATATTTTTTCACATGAATAATCAGTCTGGCTGAAACTGACGGACCTCTGGGATGTATGAAAGAGACTGCATACTAGCAAAAAAAAATTTAAAAGAAATACACCAATTTAAATATTTATATAATAAATACAAATATTTATAAATTTAAAATACACCAGTTTAAAGCTAATATATGAATGAAACCTTCTTCTCTCTGTGCACTACTTGACCTGCAAGTATTCTAGTGACTGCCAGAATGGATTTGTGAACGTAAATGAATTCTGATGTTTATGGAAGAACAACTCAGAGCTATATAAAATGCAAAAGAACCAAGGTCACCTTTCAGACCAGTAAACAGACGGGCTGATTATGGAATGGCCCTGCTGCGTGACCTGAGTAACTCCAGGCGATATTCCACAGATGTGCCCCGAGAAACGGGAACTAAAACAATAATATAACTTCTGCTTCAAACTGATTCAGATTTAACTCACAAAACAGTATCTTGGTTATATGCCAGTTCCTGCAAAACATCACTCTGCTCTAATGACGAGAGAAGGAATTCAGCTCTTTGCTGGAGGCGTTTCCGACAGACAGTCATCATCCCAGATTCCACAGCTATGATGCCATCACATCCTGCTGACAACACAAATACATCATTCCTCCTCTCACCCATTATTTTTTAATTTTCCTCATGATGTCTGTGGCCCTGAAAGCTTAACTTCTTTTTAGTGAAAGCTGGAGCTGAGTATACAAAGGCTGGAGTCAGAGCTTGGCATCTGTGTCAAACTTCCCCTTGTGCCAATGAACAGATTAAACAGATGTACAGAACTTCTGTATTTCAGGTGAATCTGAATGTATCAGACAGAATACATACACAGCGATTCTTTTTAAAAAAATACAGAAACCAGCTTCCTGTTGCTTGCCTTGCCACAGTTGGGGGAGGAGGAGGGTTTTCTGCTACATTATCAATTTTCCAAAATAAGCATGTAACTTTAAGCTCTCAAACAGAAAAGACTGAATAAATAGCTGAAATGTTTTTAAATTCGCCAAAACACACACAAATATTTGAGTTCATGGAAGTGTGCACTTTTTCCATTGGAGGAAAAGGGGACATTTATGAATCGCAATAAAATATACTGCTCTTCACATCAGTAAGCTACCACCAATGTGGATCAGAGAAATAATATATCCTCCAAAGAATGGCTCTACAAACTGATGTGGAGGGAGTGGTGCATCAGGATGAGTACAAAATAAGCTTCATAACAATACTGACGCTTCTAAAACTGATTACGACGCACCAAAATGGAAGCATATGCAGGGTGTAATCAGGAGGTAACGTCACTACAGAAACATTGCCTGGGCATGCAGGAAGGGAAAGTCAAAACTCAGTTGGAATTGAAATTGGTGAGTGACGCAAAGAGCTGCAAGAAGGGCTTCTACAGGTACACTGACAGCCAAAAGGGAGAACCAAGGATATCCTGGGCAACTTACAGAGGACATGAAAAGGGCTGATGTACTCTGTGCCACCTTAACCTTGGTCTTCACTGGCAAGAACAGGCTTCTGCGCCTAGTGGCAGGTGAAAATTTTACCTGCAACAACAGAGGAAGATCAAAGTAGAGACCACTTACACAAGTGGGACACGTACAAAGAGCGTACACTGAGAGACCAGGCCAAAGTCATCACAAGGCTGCTCTCCATCATCTTTGAAAAAGCATGACAGGAAAAAGGCAAATGTCACACCTGTCTTCAAAAAGGGAAAGAAAGAGGATTCAAATAACTAAAGGCCAATCAGACTCACCTCAGTCCATGGGAAGGCTATAGAACAAACTCTCCTAGAGATTGTTTTGAGCCACAAAATGGTGACTGAGACCAGCCAGAATGGACAGACTTGATTTGGCCTTGGTAAATCCAACTCAACTGCCTTCCACGACGAGATGGCTGGCTCTGAGATGGAAGAGCAGTGCTATGTTGTTTACTTACAACAAGGTCTCCCCCAGCATCCTTGGAAGGTTTGGACCGGATGGAGTTGGAGTAACAGATGGATAAAAAATTGGCAGGATAATTAGTCGTCGAGAACAGTGGTCAACATTTCTAAGTCTAGCTAGCAGTCAATTACAAGTAACATTCTTCAGGGGTTAGTCCTGAGAACGATACTATTTACGACTGCATTATTGTCTTGGACAATAGAATGCAACCTCACCAGCTTCAAAGATGACAGCAAACTTGGGGAATTGGCCAACATGCCAAAAGGTAGGGCTGTCATTCAGATGGACCTCGGCAAAACGGGCTGACAAACTTCAAAGCTCAACAAGGGTGAACGTAAGTCTTGCACTTAGGGTAGGATAACCCCATGAAACAGCACAGACTGGATGCCAGCTAGCTCATCAAAAAAACCTCTGTGGTTCCTCGTGGACAAGTTGAACGCGAGTCAGTCGAACATTCCAGTGGAGATAAAGGCTAACTACATCCTAGGCTGCATTAGCAAGATTATGGCTAGCAAAGAAAGTGATTATTTCCCCCTACTCAGTACTCATGAGGTTGCACCTGAAGCAATGTGCAACCTCGGAAGCCCTAGTACAAGAGAGAGATCCTGACAAATTGCAGCAAGGCCAGAAGAAGAGGGCCTCCCAGATGGTCAGGGGCCTGGAGCATACCATGTATGAGAAGCCCCTAGAGGAGACTGGTTTCTTCAATCTGAAGAAGAGAAGATAAAGAATGAATCTAACTGCAGTCTGCCACAGACTGAAAGGGGTGCTGCAAAGACAACAGATTCTTCTCAGAGGCACACAGCAGAAGAACAAGAGGCAATGGAAATGAGCTGCAGCAAGGAAAATTCTTGCTAGACAAAGAAAAATAATTTCACAATGCAGATGACTCAGCCTAAGAAGAGGGACTGAGAGGCTGTGGAATCTCTGTCCTTGGAGGTTTTCAAAATTCAGCTGAACAAAGCCAGGAGCCCTCCTATAAGCAGAAAGCTGGACTAGTTGCCCTCCAGTGGTCTTTTCCAAATGTAAATTATTTTGCGATTCCATTGGTATAAAACCAGCACGAATGAGATCTCTTTTAACTTTACACTGGTTTTAAGCCAATATAACGCTTGCTGCCAACAGTAAGGTTACTCTGGATTTACATATGCATTAGGAAAACCAAAATCTGGCCTGGTTCCACAGGAATAAGCTTCTATACATTGGTGGGAAAAAAAAAAATGGGGAAAAATTTCTAGAATAATCTGCCATACTTATTAGACAAATTACTCCTGAGGTTGCAGAAGACATCAATTATAAAATGAGACAGTTCTGCACAACTAGAAAACATCAGAATCTCCTCCTTTTCTCTTGATACACAAAGCAGACCCACTGCAACTAGACACTGAGCTTCCTTCTCCCCAAAGATTTTTTTGGGAGAAGTCTTTGACATTCAGTCCTCACTTTACCACTCAGCACCTGCATAGGTGTGTGATGTTTCCAAGTCAAACGCTGCTTCTCATTTAAATGGATAACAAGTAGTGCCACAGATTCCCAAAGTCAAATAAAAGACGAAGGGTAACTTAAATCATAAGCTCCTGATTCATCAACTTAGAAACATATCTAAACACAAATAAAGGGACTGCTTAATTAAAATGGCTGGGGTGTGACTTGTGTTTGCAGGAAAGTTATGATGGAACAGCTGGAACAGCTTTTACCCTCACTTGTTCACCTCACCTTTCTTCCAGAGGCTGTGGTCACCTCTGCAGGAGTGGCTGAATGGCATGTGCATTCCTTCTGGAGCACTGTGGTTTACACCCCAGCACATTACTCTAAACTGCATCCAACAGCAACCTCTGGGAGAAAAGCAGGGAAGATAGCTGACAGCAATAACCAGTGTCCCAGATAAATTCTTAGAAAAATAGGTCAGAGCCTTCACAAGCACACAAACAAGTATTCTGCAGAATCGCAGCCTCAGTAATAATCTACATACACAATGTGTGTCCCAACCAGTTCAATAAAATACCCTGAAAATTTGAAAACAGAAGGTAGTTATCACCTTTATCCACCCAAATTTATTTCCTGCTTACTAAAAAACAAAAAGCAAATTGCTAGCAGTTCATTTCTTGGAAGAAACCTATTGTGTATCCCGAATTACCTTTTTTAAAATAAATATATATGTATGTATACATATGTATAAAGTTTGCACATGAGAGTCCTATATAGATCTGTTATTTCTTCAGTCTCCACTTCCAGTCATTGCTCCAATTGTCTCACAGAACAAATATTCCCTGTTTAAACGAGCAAATTTAGAGAGCAGCAGCAGCCTCACCAAGGCAACAGGGAGCTCCCTCAGGGCTGCAAGCCCTCCAAAGACCCTTGGAAAGTTCTGCTAGTAAACTCCTTTAAGCCACATGATAGCACAGCTAGGTTAATTTACCACTGCAATTGGTTTAAAATTACAGTAGTATGCATATGCTACAATGCAACACTGAACTGATCAAAGTATAGATATTCTTTTACAGCCTCCAGCTATTACACAGTATGCCAAATCCTCAGTCGTTGACAGCTGGTAGGTAGGCTGTGATGCCAAAGGTAGCACAAGAATTGGTACGATTTTCCATGGGATCAGGCTATTTTTCACTTGTATCTAGTAATCATCTAAAATACAGAAAAAAAAAAAAAAATGGGAGAAACTACTGAATTCCTGCAAGTTTACAGAACACTCCTGAAAATTTTTCAGTTGCCCTGATACACTTCAGTTAAATTTTATTTTTGGCTGCCTCTCCTTATCCCAGCCCTGAAAAATTGTCAGCCATAACTTGCTAGAACAGACACAAAAATTACATTAAAAAAATTCTAAAAAGAGCTCAAATTTCCAGGGATCATCTTTCACATGCCTACCTGTTGGCTCTATGCCTTCACCTTGGGTCTCCTCCAAATGAAGCAGCAAATCTCTGCAGACAGTCTGTGCATCTGTACAGGTTCTAGAAGAAAATATACCTATTAAAAAGTTATCCAGGAGTGCTAGTAGGATCCACTACAATCAACACACAATATATCCAAGGGAAGATAAAAAACACAGCTTGCAAGCACTTAGAAATACAAACAGGAGAAAATTGAAAGCTCCGAGGAACAAAGAACATTTTGCCTCTTTGTTGCAAACTCCACTACAATCAGGTTAAACAGGGAAATGCCTTCACTCCACGGATATGGAATTCTTATTTCATACAGTGGACTTTTGGTTTCAACATCATTCACTAAACCAGATGGAGACACTAATTTTGAATCTTGACAGAGAGGCCATGAACCATGCAAGTATAAAGAATGAATTAGCAATCTCAACCTTGACCATACTGCCACTGTACTAACATCACGGTACCTTGTGAATTGTCACTGTTGACACCTGTTGAAGCTCTAAGGTTAGGGGGTTTTTTGCTGTTGTTTGTGGCTAGGAAAAGATCTAGTTCCTAATGCCAATAATAAAGTTTATCAAAAACTTCACCAAAGCAACAAATTATCATTATCACATGGATGAAATTAACCTTTCTTGGCTTACATTAACCAGACAAAGTTTAAAGCACAGATAATATAAACTCAAAATCAGAAAGTCTGTAAGGTAACAGACTGCAAAGGATTATATGAGCAAAATATCTAAACAACAATTAAGAATTTAGAAATTAATGACTGCATAAAGCAATGCACTGCAGATTATTCATGAATAGCAGCATGCAGATATTTTAATTTAGCTGACTTCATTTAATAGAACAAGGGGTAGGAATCAGCAGCCTTCAGAGGCCAAGAACAAGTTTGGATTACCTTCATTCCCTCTCAACAGGTACAACAGAAGAGTCTTGAATGAAGCTCAGGAAGTCCCTCCCTCCACATGGTAACAAATTAACTCAAAACATAGGAAAAGAAAGTCCAAACAATGCCCTTCCCAGCTTTCAAATAATAACAGCTTCAAAAGCAGGTTTTTTTTTTTTACACAGCAGTGTCAGGTAGCAAACAGTAGGACCAAACACTACGTCAGACATTATTTCTTATTTCCTATTAACAACTACATTTTGTAGAATAACTATATGTAGGACGCTCCTAGAATTTATTATTGTTGTTAATAATGAAATTATACTTTAAGAAAGCCTTAACCAAGCTGGATCCCTTTTACAAGAATTTAGCAGAGTCTGTAATTCTTCACTCATCAGCAGTGACAATCGCAGTTCATTTCCTCCCTTGCTACTACGACGCTGCAGATCTCTGTCACAAAGCAGAGGCACAGCTGAAGAAAAATGAGAAGTCATCATTAATCTTGCCTGTGAGGATATTTCCTCTCTTGTTAATGGCATAATGGGACAAAACATGAAAAGGCTTGTCTGATAAGCAGAGAGTTAGGCTCTGAAAATAGTCACTGGCTTAGTGAAGGCAGATGTTGATGAGAAACTGAGTAATTTAAACATGGTGGGGGGGATTACGCTGCATTTTGAAAGGTAAGTCTGTGTTTAATATATGGGAAAATGGTGACTTAATGAAGTGGGATTGCAAGGACAGAATGATAGACCAGGAAGACATATTTTGAAATAAAAACAAAACATCTGAAATAATTTAAAACCATGTTTGTCTGCCATTGCAAAACACTTAATAGGTCTTGAAATTTTTCCTGTTAAAAGATCAAACTACATTTGATCTTTAGAAATCTAGTGCAATCTTTCCCTTTAAATATCTTTTGAATACTAAAGCTTTTTAAATTTTTATTTTTTTTGCCAAAAAAATAAAGCCTTAGTCAAAAGGTAACTGAAGGTTACTCTTGCCAAAAATGAATAGCAAAAAAGCTCTCAGAAGAGAACAGATCTGATTAGTAACATATCAAAAGAGCCTCCTTTGAGGCTACTTAAAACTTTTAATAATCATCATTAGTGACTTTTCCCAGATAAAAATCTCTTTAGCTTTATTCTCATCCAACTGTTATTGGATACTGTGTTCAGTTTATATTATGTTTCCTTAATAGAAAAATATTCAACCAACAAGTCTGAACTTCTGGACTTACTCTGGTAATGCTTCAACACGCAAGGGTTGTATGAGGAGCTCTATGCATCTAACATCTTCAGGAGCGTTACAGTTAGTAATGCTGCATGCAAAGTAGCTGTTACCTGCATCTATGGACTAAGCAATTTGAGAGTTGGAGGGGGTTTTGCACTTAAAAGTACAACTAAGAAATTTTCTCTTCCATCAACAATTTCTTGTGTCTATTCCGAACCGTTCTTGCTGAGTGAAAGAATATGTTTTTAATGCTGTTACTTTAAATTTTTAAAGTTATAACTCCTAACAAAAGCTAAGTAAAGAGCCAAAAATGGTTATGTTACCTGGAATTTTTCAAGTAAGACTGAATCGAGCAGAATTCTGTGGGACTGCTTGATCAAGAGCTTAATGAGCATACTGCAGCAAGGAGAAAATGCATTGCAGAATTATGGTTTGGCGGTGAGATGCCCCAGCAAAACCAAAATGCTTTGGAGATTTGGACTTTGGCTGCTGAATTTGTTACTAAGGCTGAAGTTTTGCATAAATTATTAATGTTATTAGTGCAGGGACAGCACGTTCCAAAATCCAACTACCAGCTTAAAAGGAGATTTTCTACATCCGATTTTCGCTTTAAAAAAGTTTATGATTCCAAAGGTAATACGTAAAAACCTCTACAAAGCACGCACAGAGAATTTAACAGTAGAGGTCACTTTAGCAAGCCAATTAGAACAAATTGCAGTCACATTACCCATTAGAACTAAACAAAGCATACTTCTGTATAACTCCATTAGCAGGAGTGGTTTTTGAATGACAATATTTCCTGATGTGATTTCGGATTGAATTTTAAGGTACCATTCTATCAAACACAACCTCACCTGCTGCACACCCATCCTTCACCCGAGACAGAGGCACAGCATGCTCAGATTGACTGGCTTATCCAGAGCTTTGGGGCAAATCCTAACTTAGCACAACTCACTGGCAGCTGTCACCGCTACTTCGCACCAGTTGGACACTGTATCGTACTGAAGCTGTTCTCACACATCAGGCCAACCTAAAAAGCAAGAATTTGAACATACTCTGTATTGAATTAACAAAGGGAAAGCCTCCTTTCCTTCTTTGTTTCCAAGACTGTAACTCTCGGAAAGCTCTAGTGAGTTTTATCTTTGCAAACCAGTGGAAGTAATGCATGCGCGACTGATATCACAATGGTAAAATAATGACTGATGTAACTGACAGTCCTGGTGATGCTTCACCAGAAGCAAAGCATCCAATCTGAATTTGCTGGCATAGCAATTACTTTTCTATAACTAAGTGTATTTGATGAAAACCAATAAATACAGTACCATTTCTCATCATAACTACAGAAACTACATGTAACAGCTAAATCTCTCTACTTTTTTCATTATGAAATGTCAGTGCTCTTTTCCTGAAGTTACACATTAGAAAACCTGGTTTTTTCTGTTACCATAATGATACTGAGTTTCTGATTAACAGCACTACTTGCTGTGATACTAATTTCCATAATTTTTTAGTTTCAAAGGACTTTGGAATTGGCCTTTTCCTTCCACGAGCTCTACATTTCCTTCTCCAGTAATTGGAATTTCTGCTTATATCTCATATTCTAGGTCAAATATGGTCAGATATTTGCCATCTTCTGAATTCTCTCCTTAGAGTAAAATCTTGTCAAAATACTAAGAATTAAACTGAAAAGAATCTATACAGTCAGTATTTAATATGATAATGAACTGATGATTTCTATGGAGATCCAAAATGTTTTACAGAAATTCTCACTTTAATAAGCCTCACAGAGTACAGTGATTGTCCTGTACAGTTAGGTTAGAATCTTTCCTCTGAAATTTAAAAACTATGAACTTTATGTTGTTGGGTTGAATATATTTTGGCCTTAATTCTGCAGAGCGATTTCTAAGATCACAAACTGCACCAACAGAATACAAACACTGTTATGCAACAGTTATATTATCATGAGATTTAAGGGGGAAGTTATTTGTTAAACTTGTCATATATATAGTGGCAAATGAACAGACACTTTTTTGTATTCCTATTCTTTATCACTATCGTTCAACTCCTGTAGCTTTGTAAATGTTAAATTTTTATCAGTTGGCCCTCTACAGGAGTTATTAGAATTTAAAAAAACCCCAAACATCTTTGTATAAACTTGCAAAAATAAACAGTTTATCAAATGATAACTACATATGTATATTGTAAATATATTATTCAGCACAAGGTATTTCTTTAGATTTCAGGGTATCTAGTCACAACCCTTTAAATACCTGTATCAAGTAAAAGTACCTTAAGTCTGGAAATCGCATTCACAACAAAGGTTTAAACAAATTTTGGGGGGTTTTGGGGGGTGGTGGGGTGTGTTGTGTTTTGGATTTTTTGGGTGCAATTGTAACAGTCAATAGTTCAGTCTATGTATTCAGCCAGAGTATCCTACCTTAGCTTCCAGACTTAAGCTGCCTGGATTCAAGACAAAGCTACCATCTCCTCCTCCCTTTCCTGGTATTTCTAACGCAGAGGCTTCTCCCATTACATAGTTTCTCGAGTCTCACCTTGTTCCTGGATAATGTTGTACCACATGCATCAACTCATTATATAATGAAAATATTTTTATTAATGAATTTTCTTCTGGTTTAACGTACGGGAAACATTAACTGTTGAAGATACCACATTCATATATCATCAGAGAAGTTGAGATTAATGCGATGCCTAATTTTAGAAGAATAAGCTATATGTTCAAGGTGCAAAGCTAAGGCTATGGTCAACCACGTTAGTGCAGTTTGTGCCTGCTTAACTTCCAAGGCTTTATTATAAGCTATTGTAGGACTTGCGTTCTTTCTTCCCTTCAAAATAAATTATCCTGCAGATTGTCTATAACAAAGAACACAGCCAATAAAGAGGGAATGCTCAGTTACAGTGTCTGCTGAATGCATGCAATTTCTGTCACTTACGTGCTTTTCCAAAAAGCAATCTGTTTAGCTTCTCCTGGGAATATTGCTTCCAGACTCAGTGGCTTTCAGGAAGGCCCACTTGTGTTTTGCCCACACTGTGATGATCCAAAGCAGTGCAGCTCCTTCATCTGCTTCACTGTTCCTCTGAGCATATCTTTTACAAGCTCACCCACCAGGCTACTTTCAAGTGACAATAAGCATATTACTACATATTTCTTAGAACACAGTCTCCGCCTTACAATTAAACTCCTTTCTCTGCTTGCCTTGCCCAAAGAAATATTTTATAATATGCAGGTGTTTATCTTGGAGAGCAAGGTGCGCAAATCCCCATTCACACAAGTACTTTTTTCTCATACGCTTTTGTTGAATTGACTTTCCTAACCATTAAACACAAATCTTATTTAATACAAAAAAATAGCCTGAACAGGAAAACATGCATTTTTACCCAAGGCAGAACTTCTTCATGAATTGTTTTCATCTTTCCCTGCTTGCTTCTCCTGAGGATGACATGGTGAATTTAATCTCTAAACTCCTATAGCTTGGTTGTTTGATTATTTAAGCAATCCATAATACAGTAGATGAAAAAAATGCTTCTTCCAATCAGCGTGCATCTTCTGCTGCTTCATTCTTTGTGACAAATGTCCTAAATCTCTCTGTTCTAACAATAGGAAATATTTTTTTCCCCTAAGCTTTTCTACATGTTCTCCAGGACAATCCAGATATATACATTCCATCAGCCTTAATCTACATTAGAGCTGCTTTTGTTAGTATGTCTTGGGTCTACATCTGCACATTCCAAAATACTTTTAATTGGGTGTTAGGCATTTTCAACAGCTCACTGGGGTATTTGAATTCAAGATGGAATCTTTAAGTAATCATCTGACAATTCTTTTGGCATCAAAACGCAATGGCTTAAATTACCTACGGGTACCTGTGAAAACTTTAACGATCCTGGCAGTCCGCCTAGAAACTTCGTAAACTAAATATCTTCATCTGGATCCCATTCATTAGTAATCCTTTCCCAATTCCCCACCTATCTTGCAAGTGCTGAATCCAGTATTTTAAAACAGAGCTCTGGGTAAAGGCTGTAGGAGGGAGCGCAAGACAATAAATTTAGAATCATGAGCCTGTGCTAGCGTTCTACACGAAGACAATAAAGTCACTCTGACTTAAATCAATGTAGCAACATAGTACCATTTGGCTTTGACAGCTCAGCAGCTGAACAGAAATCTGTGGCCAGCACACAAACAGCCAAGTAGGAAATACTACATCTCCAGACTCTAAGGAGCTATGAATTGTTACCCAAGACATTTTAAAGATGTTGTCTCGTTTTCTACGGCATCAAGAAAAAAATCCACAATAATGACACAAAACATTAGTTCTTTAAACTCTAATTTTGTATTACATGTATGATTCTTCCTACGTTAAGGAGCACAGTGAAGAGTCACAAGAGGTCCTCGTGGTCCTTTACAGGGACATTGCTGCCTATTATGACTGGTCATCTTATTTACTAATTACTCCTCTATTTAAATTAGGGCATTGTAATATATTCATTCCTTGTTCCATTTAAAATTTACCTCTGTCCTCAAAGAACAGGTTAGATTTAGGTTTTAATTAGTTTTCATACTCTTATGAAACTTTTAGGGGGCCACAAATCAGCCCAGATGTGTTCCTACTCTTGCAAAAAGGGTCAGCTGATTAGACCATCAGTTTGCTTTTCACAGTGCACAAGAAACCAGTCTTTCTCAAATTATTCATCTAACTTCTTCCCACACAAAGGTACCTTTAAAAGCAACATAAATGCTTAATAAAGAACAAAATTCTGAAGGTAACAGCTGAGACCTATTTTACCATAACACAGTTGGCACACATCTTCTAGTAAAGCCTATTTCTTTATTTAAAAAAAACCCCACAGTATTTTTTTTCTTTTGTTATGACTAAGTATCCTCAAAAATCAGGCCATTTATTTTGGTGAGCAGACCAGTTTTACAGATAGCTGAGAACTATGTGGGTGAATGGGAAGGAATGAACAATGTATTCAGCCTTTTTTTATTCCCCCCCAAAAAGGCTCTATTCAGCAGTTACAGTGTACTACAACCCTTCACTGACCTTGGTACAGATTTTCTGGCTCTGTTCTCTCCCACACAGCAAAACCCCAGTCCTGAAACTGAAATCTTCCAGTAGCTGCCTCTGCAGGGCTATTTGCACAGAGTGCAGCAAAGTTAGGTCACACAGAACTCATTATTTCATCTCTTCCTCATTTTTTTAGGTCACACAGATTCAATTTCAGCCTTATAAAATATCTTCTTTCCCTCTTTCCATTTTGCTAGAATTTTCTTTGTCTCGTTCTTCCTATCTGGAATCCTACTTCCAGCATACCAAAAAAGGTATATAAAGTTTGCTACCTAACTTCAAACCACACCAGGTAAACAACTATTTAACAGGACAACATGCACTGACTTCTTCAAAAAACTAACAAAGAAGTAATTATGCCAAGGACTTTGAATGCATCAAAAGTATTTTGGAGTTCTAGTCTCTGTCATATTCTTTCACTAGAAATTCAGAAACAAAGCCAATGCTAAACATCTTTCTAATGCAGGAAGCTTAAATTTCCTGTTTGCAGTAGATGCAAACCACTATATATATATAAAAATTCTCTTTGAGCTTTTTTTTAATAAACAAAACATGGAAACTTCTTTTTTTGTTTATGCATGCCACAAATAGCAGCATGCATGAACCAAAATAGAGGTATTATTACTAATTTAGCAAAATCCTAACTTTCATGAGTCAGTGTGTACATATACCCATAGCAATCACAAGTCAAATACTGTTTTATGATCTTCGGACAGCTTAAAAAAAAAGAAAATTCTAGTATTAACTGCATTAGGACTCCAGAAGCAACAAGAAGAACAAAACATTCAAAAGCTTTCAAAGATTTCTTAAACATTTTTCTTTTCCAAAAATGTTAAGTCTACAGTTTGCTCCTAATGATGCTTATCCAGGATTACAAAGCCCAGAACAAAAGAAACTATTATGATAAAAGCGATCCTAACAAACTGTTTACCTGAAAGGGTCAAGCAAATCTTCCAAGTGATAAAACATACAAGTTGTTACCTAAACAAAGGTGCAGTTAGATTTAACTTAACAGAAAAGTAATTATTTACCTTATACAATAGTTCAGTCTCTGGGAGTGGATAATTAGTACTCAGCAATATTGACAAACTTGATATTATAATCAGAAGTTAAAATAATTCCTATGAGATGTGATGTTTATTCTTAAAATAGATATTTCCAAAAATTCTAGAGATGCGGAGCTTTCTCTAACCATTCCCATGAAGGGGTAACGGGAAAAAGAAAGTATTTTTTCTATTTTGTGCTGCCTAGGACAGAAAGACGACTGCAACCAGTAGGGTTATCTTACATGAAAAAAAGATAATGTAAACCCTCTTCTAAAAAAGAAGTTCCCCAGTCCGTGCTCTAAGACATGGGTTACCTGGTTAAGTTCTGTTGCCTTTGATGGAAAGATGCTCAACCACAAAGGCCAATTACCATCTAAGGATTATTCCCTCAAATTCAGGAAGGAAGAGACATCTACTTCCATGGCTGCAGCTAGCGTATTTTTGAAAGTCCATTCAAAGTACATTACATGCATTGTAATAAGTGCAGAGCAACTGGTACTGAACTTCTGGAGTCTTCAGTGCCGCTCTTACCATAAGACACATGAAGGGAGATGAACAGAAGCATCGGCTGTGTTTTTTCTTGTCTGTCTGAAATTTTCTATTTTCAGGTATTGGAGAATGTCTGTAATCTCACCACATGGTTGAAAAGCCATTAATCATTTAATATACCAAAGCATAAGAGCTTACCAGTATTTTCAGCTAGCATTCCATATTTTTGCTAAGCTGTGAGCAGCTGAGCCACAGAAGGCTAAACATACCTCTTGTCAGAACAGTCATACACCAACCTCTACTGAGCCCACTTCTGGGGCTAAGAGCCTCTGTGCTATAAAATGAACGCTATACAACTAAGATATATGCAAACAAGATACAAGCAACATAGTCCATACCAAATGATGCCATTAGGTTTAATGCCAAACTAGAAGTTAGCACAGGAGAATAAATCCATTTAGAATCATTACAATTTTCTCTCATGCTAGCCTCAAAACATACACCTTATTCTGCATTAGATAGCAGAGACACCATTACGCAGAAAAGGTTCTTGTGGATCTGCGCAGTAGTAGAAGACAAGTTTAAGTTGTAAAGAATTGGTAAATCAGTTTGTTAACATAAATGCTCAAGCTACTTTACCCATTTTCATAGCTTTCTGAAATATTCATTGCATTTTCATCTTGTAATTTTTTCGTAAGAGTCTCTCCACTGTTAGACATGCTGACAAACCCTCTACAGCTGGTCACAAATATGCTGAAGAACTGTGCGGGTCAGGCATAAATAAGCTACTTGGACAACTGAAGAAGCCAACAGTAACTGGTTATTTGTTAAAAAAACCAACACGTAATACAAGAGGAGGAGACTACAGCTACAAAAGCTATTTCTTTCTGATTTTAACATGCTTGAAATGTCGCAGTGCCTGTGAGCTGCTTACTGTTAAACTTTCTTTTAATTCAGTTTTCTTTAATTATCCATGAGAAGAATTTTAATGAGTCTACAATGCTTTAAGATGCAAATCTTTTCTTTTGCCAAGATTTCCAACAAATTTGTTCACAGAAGTTGAAGCAATTGTAATTTTATTAACTCTAGTTTCAAAAAAGAACACTCAATGAAGTTATTTTCTTAAAAAAAAATGCAGATTAATTGCATTAGGAAATGCCTTCAAGTCAATTATACCTATGAAACCCAGTACTGCAACAGCCAAGCACCTCCTCCAGCATCACAACTACACCAGCACTTCATCAACTTCACCAAACCAGGCCTATCATACACTGTAGAAGTTTCTACACGTGACTAAACAAATTATTTCCCAGGATGTAACAAAGTCTAGTTTAGCTACTTAGGCTACTTCTATACAACTAAACAAAAAAGATCCAGGGAACAGCTCAAGCCACCCACTGTGAGCACCTTCCCTGGGACAGTTTTGGTCTGTGCAAACTGGCATTTCCCTACACCAGGGGATAACCCAGGCCAGGCGCTGTTACTGGGAGACGATGCTAATGACATCGTCATTATGGAGGAGGAAGAGAGGGATGCAAGCTGTGCCATGCCATTTGCCTTCAGAGCCAGAGAACACGATCTAGAATGTTTTATGTAGTGGTACAAAGACAGCCCATGGTGATTAGGAAAATGTAAGACTAGCAAACATTTGACTTTCTAGAAAGATGTGAATTTTATTCCAAAGTAGCTTGCACCATATCCAAATGCCTAAATGTAATAATGCAACTTGAAATGAAAGGAAAATAAAGCAAACTTCGCAGTGGGATTCTAAGAGGTCTATTCTCACACCAAAAACTTGCTTTGAAAATACCTGAACACAGAACAGGGGATATTTCAATGGTAGAAATGTGTCATCTTATGCAGCTAAAATTCATTTTTTGTCAGGATTGATTTAGTTCCTTTATTGTGGGATAATTCTACAAATTCCCCCTTTGTTTTGAAGATTCTTTTCAGAAAGATGCTAGGTATCTTCCATGGGTTTACAACTAGTTTTCCAGAAATATCATCAAGAAAACAGGATTAAACTCTGTTGCAAGAAATCTCACTGTTTGTTTCTTCTTCTGGTCATCTAAAACATGCTATGTTACATGAAGGAATCAAATCAGACAACCACAAATTACCTTGCTTGTGTTGCATCTTGGTAGCAGGCTGGTCTCATGGAAGGAAAATGGCTGTTAATTCTCTAAAACTTGTACTTTCAGCAAATAAGCAGAAAACCTCAAATACACACCTCTTCTATACATACTGTGTTTAGAAAGGATTATTTTTTTCATATAATCTTCCTTAAACTAACTGATGGGTAGAAAATTCTTTTGACGCAGTCAAGAATTCTCCAATGCTAAATCCCTCCCCCAGTAACAAAAGTGACTGCAGGACAGCCAGGCTGTGAAGCAAGGGGAATTTACTGGGGGGACTGGTGGAGAAGAGTTGCTTTTGGACTGTGTATTCTTGGACTGTAATAAAAAACTGACATGATTGTGCTAAACTGTAAGTTTCCTGAAATTGTCAGCTACAAACAGTCCTGTCATTTTAACACTAGACTTATGAACATCATGCTCTAAGAAATAGTTCTACACAGAATTTGCCTTTGTAGTTCTGGTACAACATTTCCAAGTAATCAACCCTAACAAATGAGGCTAACAACTTATGTAGAGTTCAGTAAGAAATGATCTTCACCTTCAAATGATTTTTACACGCTGTAGTTTACATGATGCTATTAGTATGGTCCTTTTCTTCTACACCTATAGCGACCTGCATGCAACTTGCACAAGACTTGCACTGAATTCTTGCAGTGGGATGGGCTGCTTTTTCCAGCTACAAGTTAAGATTTCTGGGCATTGACAGGCTCACAAAGCTATGAAGGAAATTAAGAGGCAAATAAAGCTCACGTACTGTTCATGTCCTTTGCTCTACAATTATGATAGCCATCTTTCAGGAATTAGCAACTGATACTTAGACTTGAAGACACTGTCACTACAAGCTTGCAATGTCACAAGATCCCAAACAAAAGTATTACAGAGGCCAAAACAAAGCGATGTTGTTACTAAGGTCAGTAACCAAGAGAACCGCAAAGCGCAGATCAGCCTCAGCGTGGGTGGAGTACATGGCACCCCTTCATGATTGGGACAGGATGTTTCAGGTTCAATTCACAATGCCACTATGGCAACATGAAACTGCCCATAGCTGTGTACTCCCTCCCTTCTTTACTGTAAGGCAAGAGCATTTGTTTCGCCATGAAACTTGTATTTATTTAAAATGAATGAAGGAGTACGCTAATTCTGGATGCTCCTTGCTGTTCGTCCCAGTTAAAGCAGGTTGCTGATTCATATAACAAAACAACTCTGTGTGATTGCACTTTTTTAAAAAAAAAAAAATCATGTAAATGGTAACAAACATCTTAGTGTAAAGCAATGCTTTTTGGTACAAGCATGATGTTAAACTGATACTTCTATTGTTATTCAGGATTCCTAGCACTGAGTCTAAAACCTATAAAAACCCACCACACAACAACAACCAGCAAAATATCTAGTATCTTTGCAGTTTCTATTTCAAAGGCTTTGTTACATTTATTTACACAAATGGCACTACTTCGGCTCTTTTTTTGTTATTTCAAATCAGTCCTCTTAAAGCCTGGCAGTTTTTCAGCTTGCTACTATTTGTAGCCCTCTATCTGCTATGTTCCTGAATGGTTGTTAACTGCATTTACTGTGATTACATACAGCTTCCACACAAAACACATTCATGCATATTTTTTTTCCCCAGTTTCTCATAGAATAAATGATTGAATTTGGGCCTCTAAAATGTTTTAGCTGTAATAAAAACATAATTAACTCCACAGTTTCTCTTAAACAAGAGTAGGCTTCAGGGTTTAAGCAAAATTCTAAATCCAAGCATGTCTTCAAATATTACTGTGGCTATGCCTCCATTAAGTCTTAGTAAACAAATGAGTCTCAAAGTATACCTTAAAGATCAATAAATTTATGCTAGCTTGGGCCAAGGATAAGATGCTGAGGGCAGATTCCATAACGAAAAGCCCCAGGCAAGCAACATCTTTTTAAACTCTCACATACACTTTTTATATTAATTCATTTCTAATGAAGGAGTTCAGATTAGAAAAAAGACAACTTTCACCCCCAGCCATGTCTCCCCATAACTGCAGAACTGAAGAGAGTTTGTCCATACTCAAATCAGCATTTCTAGGCAAAACCAACAAGACTACCTCGCGTACATTTGTCAGGTGAAGCACAGTTTATCCTGTGAAACACTTTGCTATCCACAAGCATAACCAGCTGCATATATTAGTATTTCACAAAATTGCCAGTAGTAACCTTTCTGTAAAAATGACTTCTTTCATTGACCATGCCACAATAACAGGAATTTAAATTTCCTTTTCTAAACAATGCATTCTGCTTTCTAGGGAATTGTTCCACAACAATATACAGAAAACCACAGATTTTAGTTTGTGCAAAGCTTCAGTCCGAGTGCCAATAACAAAAGCATCTTAGATTTGCCTGTAACTACCAGTTTGTACTAATTAACGACAAGAATCATAAGGGGGGGGGGGGGGGGGAAGGTAGCTGTGACTACACATTTGGAGAAAGAGGCAGCTATTTCTGAGCAACTGGATAGGCAGAACATCCTGTCAGATCACAACAGCTGGTCTGAGGACAGGCATGTCTAGAAACAATTTCCCTGCTTCTTTTCTGAGGAAAAGATTGTTTTAGACTCCAAGTAACTTGTATTTTCAGTTTTACCTATAGGTTTTCATTTATCCGGTTGTATATACAGTCAAATTTTCCACAGGCCCAAGCCACTTAGAGATGCCCAGCCTTTAACCAATCAAGACTCTACTATAAAAACAGGTCTTTCTTACTCCTTCTGTACTACTATAACTTAAAATTAATTACTACAGATTGTTGCACATTTTAATTAAAACTTGCCTCAGAAAAAACCTTCTAAAGATGCTAGTCACTCACTACACACTGCCCTGAAATACCTCAAAACAAATGCCACCATTTAAATTTTCTTGCAGATACAGATCTTTTGCTTTCCATCACAGACAAAAAGATTTTCTTAAGAGCTTGTTTCTGTACAAAACATCCTTTTCAGATATTAATTACGGAGAAAAGTTCCAGTACCATTAAAGGTCCATTACATGAAACTATTATTAAATAGCCTTTTTAAAGATTAAAAGTATTATTTAAAGGGTGTTTGCCTAACGGTTTTGTAGAAATCATGAAACCTGTTCAGGTTTTGATGCTTAAAGAATCCAGCTCAACACCAAGGAAAGTCTGTTGTGATTCTGACTTCCAGAGGGACGACTGAAGCTCTTTATGCAAATTTAGTGTGACTGAAAACAGACAGAAGTTTCAAGCCCTCAGATTCCTGATTTTTTTTTCCAGGTGTTTGTAATGGAAGTTATTCTTGGAAGTTCTTTACAAAAATCAAGGGTGCTACAAGAAACTGCAGCTGCAACTCAGCAGATTGTACTCTTAGCTGTGTCTCCAGGATGCTGCTTCTAACAACAGCTTCCCAGTTTAGAAGGCATGATTAAGGGGAGATGGTAACATGGCCAGATGTAGGAAGGAAACACAAACAAGGAGATTCTATGAGTATTTCATATAGCAAAGATTAAAAGATAAATGCACAACTCTTGTAGCATATAAAGTAGCTGTATGCTCCCAAGACCAGGTGGGAGGCATTGTTTTTGACTTGTTTTGCACTAACAGTGGGAATACCTATTTCAGAACCAAAGGCAGAATCCTCAGGTGGTTAAATGAAACAGGCAGTAGGATCTAATTATTCCCCACTCCCAGTCCAGTCCTGCCTACTTGCAGAGAACAGAAATTCTCTGCTTGTTTTCCTGTTTACACCTACATGCAAATTTGATACTGTGCAAGTAAAAAGTGACAAGGTGATTCATAGTATTACATGCAGCAGGAGGGAAAGCATAGTGAAAGAGATCAGCTATTCATCTGAGAAATGGGTAAACAACTGCCGGTTAGGAGCAACCACAGACTTAAGGAGGCAAAAGAAATAGAATTGACTATATACACACTTGATCACCAGATTGGTTGAGTAAAGGAACTATAACTGTAATTGCTGAGAAATGTGTCTGGGTGTCTAAAGGCTGTATTACATTTATTACTAATTATGACAAATTAGATTAGCAAAATCAGCTGCTGAGTATTTCAACTCTGTTCCATAAATACAGTATTGGTAAACAGGAAATGTTTTGCTTCAGACAGCTAGAGAAGTACCATATTCTCCTCAGGTATCTGCAGTTCTCAGACTAGAGCGGTGCAGGAGATGCAGATGATGATGCAAAGAATACTGATGGACTGATCTCTCTCCTATTTTTTTAATCCAGAACACCAGCCCTTACTACTTTTCCCACTAATTCTTTGAATAAGGAGTTCGGTTGTACCAACTGGAACCAAAGATGGAGAAAACAAGTACTGAATTTTAAAGTAAATATAATCTAATAGTTCCTCTAAAAAATAAAAGGAAGGTAAACAAAGTAGAAGGCTCAATCATCTTAAGCAAAGATCCATACCAGCCAAGTTTTTGGCTGTTACTACTAGTAACAACTGTTACTAATAAGAAACCACCCACAAGTCTGAGTTCATATTATATTTACCAATATCTACATATACCTACATGAGGGTTTCTACTCACAGAAGTTACAAACTCTTTACAACATACTATAAATTGATGTTTGAAATTCAATTCTCAGTAAAATTCATTACGTGCTTTGAACGCCTCACATCTGCTAAAGCATTCAGTTACTACACAGTTATTAACAGGTTTATAATTTCTTCTTAAACAGGAATATTATCTTCAGGACTAGAGGATTATAGCTAATTTATCTTTAAGGTAAAGACCATTACTAGAATAAACTGGTTTTTTCCCTTAAAAAAAAGGGATACATAGTTCTCAGCCTACAAGTTTACAGAGTAACTTACTACGCTTATTTTAAAAACATAAATATTGGTATTTACTTGTCAATATAATTTCACAATTGCAAAACACAGATTTACATGTTCAGCTGGTGATAATTATACTTAGAGAAAACAGTGGTTATCAACACTAACTTTTTTCTCATGGTTTTCAACTGCTCTTTTCATCACTATTTTGGGTTATTTTTCCTGTAGATTAGCTCCCCCTCCTTTACTAAGTCTACATGGTTAATATAAGCAGGAGTACACAAAGAACAGATTGAACTAATTCAATCTTGTAATAGCATTTACCTTAAATACAGTAAAGAGTTCATTATAATGGCACTAGAGCTTTAAACCATAATTATTTTTCATTCAAAACCCATATTGCCTTCCCCCCCGCCCCCGCTTCTCTTTTTCTCCATTTCCCACTGCTAGACAATGCAACAGGCTTCTTTTCTTCATGGTCATCTTAACTTTTTACCTGTACTGTGGTTGACAGAGAGCTGCAGCCTTTGGGTTATCATAACCACAGGAGATGCTCTTGTTTTATAAAACTGTTTCCAGGAACAAAGAACTGTTTCCTGGAATAAAAAACAGCTCATAAGCATTTTTACTCATCTTGAGTTTGAACAAAATCTGTTCTTAGTTCACACAGCTTTTCTGTATTATTCACTTGCCATTTTCAGCATTAATTTGTTTTTTTCTACAAAAATACGCTTTTACCCAGCTCCCATAGCAGTATCAGTTCTCTCCTTTCACCTGAGCAGTAAATAATTAATTGGAGACCTTCAGTTACCTAGAGAAAGATGAAAACTAACCCAGCTTTCTTTTCACTCTCGACAGGCTGGCTTGAAGAAAGCGCAAATAACAAATACAGAGCAGGGGCGCACTGCTAGCTCAATTAATTTTAAAACACCCCCCCAAAAAAACCCAAGGCATTAGAAAACCAATCTATTAACTAATGAGAGCAATTTCTAATGTGCAGGCAGCATTCACTTCCCAGGAGTGGCAAAGTTCATACGAGGATGTTCATCAGACTCTCCAAAGACCAGATATGAATTAATGAATTTTACAGCAGAGAAAGGTGAAACTGCCCCCAATTGAGAAGGCTGCCACAAAACTCTACTTCAGTGACCAAAATCCGAGATACCTGACGGAAAAAACCGCCCCTCGGGGAGGAGCCTCTTCCTTCACGGGGAGGCAAAGAACAACCGCCCCAGCTCGCCTCAGCCTTCACCAGGCCGCACCCACCACGGCACGGCACCAACACCCACAAACTCCTGAGGCACCGGGCACTGGCGGGCGGAAAAAGGCTCCTCCCCCTGCACGTACCGGCGGTGACGTCACGCGCGCGAATTCTAGACCGTTCCAGGGCCGTGACGTAGGGCGGCGTCATTCCAGAAGATTCGGCCGGTGCCCATATAAAACCCGCGGAAGAGGCGGGGCAACGGTGATCGGCGAACGGCAGGAGCGGGGTGGCTGCGGCGGTAAGCACGGCTCAGTGGGCCTCTGCGGGATGCTGGGTTGCGGGGTGTCTGCTGTGGGGCGTCTGCTGTGGGGGGTGCGTACCGGGCGGCGGTGTAATTGGCGGTAACGTGGCGAGTTCTCCCACAGGGCACCATGGTGAAGGAAACGGAGTACTACGACATCTTGCAGGTGAAGCCCAGTGCTTCTTCTGAGGAGATCAAGCGTGCCTACCGCAAGCTGGCGCTGAAGTACCACCCCGACAAGAACCCTAGCGAGGGCGAGCGGGTACGCGGGGGCCGGGCTCGGGCCGGGGGGTTGCCCGCGCTGAGGTGGCAGCGCTCCTGGCGGCACTTGCGGCGCCTCTCTGTGCTGGGAATGCCCCTCTGGCGGGGTGGTGGCGGGCCCGGGCCCTCTCTGTGCCAGCCGGGCTTACCACAGGCGCCGCTGGGCCTCAAGATGGGCGACTCCGCCGAGAGCTGGCGCAGAGCCGCCTGCGTGGGGCACCGCGGGTCTAACGCGTACCGGCCGTTGTTAACGTACAACGGTGGAAAGGGCGTCCTTTTGTTTTTAAATTCTGCTTTGCTTCAAGGACGGATATAATGCCCTTCCCGCGGCACAGTGCGGTTAAATGAAGGCTCCCGTTGTTCACAGTCTGTACAAGCCACGTGAAGGTGGCAGCAGGCCTGATGGCCCAGCTGTGGCGGGAGGGCTGCCTTGGTTCCTCCTTTTGTACGCGGCTCCTACCGGGCTCCCCATTGTTGCCAATGGGAGCGCGTTCTTAGTAAAGATGCAGGTTTATACAGGCACAGCTGAAAGGATTTCTAGCGTCCTAATGGCCATCGTGCTGTGTCAGATGTTGCAAAGGCCAGTGGTGGATCCAGCTGCCAGCACTACTGTGCGTGCTGGGGTTGCACTGGGGGGATGTGTGCTCCTGAGCAGGATGAGTTTTCTTCAGAGAAATTACTAAAGCAGATGTACAAGGTAACTATCCAGAGGAAATCACTGCGCTGCGCGTGGGTGGACTGTTTACAACAAAACCATTTTACGTGTTATTGGCAGAGACCGGCTCAGCTCCACATAATGCCTCAGAGGATAAATGAGCACTGCAATTGGAGAGCTATGGAAAACTTGAATGATAGGATTATTTATCTGAAAGCTGGTCTCATAATACCTTAACAGTAAGAATAGAAGCTCCATATTTGTGTATCTGGTATGCCAATTTATTACAAAACTCAAGCTAGTTAAATAGTAACATTGTCAAAGGTAGCTTTTTCTGCTTTTATTTTTGGCCTGTATTTTTACTTACACTATTTTACCTGGTCATGACTAAATCATGTTTAAAATGGAAGTAGTCATTTCAGCAATAGCAAATTGTGTTTAAAAATTGACTTAGTCATCTTAGTAATAGGAAATTCTTGATAGCTATTTTAAAAATATTCCTTAAGTGGATGTTTGATTTGTATTTAAGTCATTCTATTTGTGATGAGTAAGCAACACCAGTGTCTGGTCACTGAAATCTCTGTTTAGTTCTAGCTGGATGTAGCAGCCTAGCAGCCATGAAGGATCCCTCTGTAGCTCTGGAATGACTAGCACTGCTGTGGCCTTTAAGCATCTGGGGACCTCAGAGACTTTGGGGATAATAGCATATCCCTTTCTAAATGGATTTGGTAGAGGTGTATAATGGTTGCAACTAACATAATCATCAAAGTGGAGTTTGCACATACTTGTCACAGTTGGATGTGACTCTGAATTAAGCCTGCTTGTAACATGGGAGGAGGGGGGAGAGGAGAGAGGAGAAAAGGGGTGGTTTTCCTGGACAAAAATGCATTATTATAATCCATTACATACTTGTTGAGGGAGTTTCCTTTTGAAAAAAGAAAAATGCTACAAGAGAGCACTATAGTGGCTCAATCTGAAGATGGAGTTGCATATGAGAGGGTTACTTTTCCTCTTGGTCATAGTTGTTCAGAGCTTCTTTTTTCTTTTTAGTTTAAACTCATATCCCAGGCATATGAAGTTCTGTCGGACCCAAAGAAAAGGGACCTCTATGACCAGGGTGGGGAGCAGGCTATTAAAGAAGGAGGCCTGAGTGGCGGCAGCTTCTCTTCACCCATGGACATCTTTGACATGTTCTTTGGTGGTGGAGGCCGAATGAATAGAGAGAGAAGAGGTACACAGTTCTAAACAAGTTATAGAAACTCTAACCATGCACTTAAGCATAAAACACCTGTGCTATGGTACTGCTGTTCTGCTAAGTGCACGTAGTGTGGATATTACTTGTTGCAACAATAGATAAGTATACTATACTTTTTTTTTAGTTTGTCTAGTATTAAGATTCTAATAAAGTAGATAACATGATGTAGCCATAGCCACCTTTCTGATGAGTTGTGTTTATTTTTTGTTAAAGTGGGTGTGGGTAACCTGTAGGGGAGGGGGAAACATTGGTAGGTTAGAACAGCTGAATTAGACCTCTTAAGTTACCATTTTCCCAGATCTGTGCCTCACTTCCTCATATGCTTTAGGCAACTTGCTTCAAAGGACACCATCAACTTAAACTTCAGTAATGCTAAATCTCATGAAAATATTTGGGAGAAATTACGTGAAACAGAGTACAGAGTGCTGCCAAAAGCACTGTATGATTTTGGTTTTGGTTTTTTTCCACACCCAACGTCTGTTAAAGGAGCAAGTAGAAACTTGCTGTAAAATCTTTGAAATTATGCTATGAAGTGGCATGGAAATTTATAGGTAGGCATAATAGCAATTTCTAAATTGACTAGATCTGAAGCTGGTAGTGTCCTTGCATTTTGCTGTTTCAGTTACAAGCTTATAAAATTAGTGGTAGGAGCAGGGATAGGGTGGCTTTAATGATGCTTTGCTTAATTATAGCTAAAGTTTATGTTCTGACATAAGTGAGTGCAGCTCAGTGGAAGCTGATGGAACTGCACATGCTTTTAAGGGGGCTGAGCTGTGTTCAAAGTTTGGAATTAACTTTGCATTTCTTCAGTGAGACTGTGCATGTATGAACAAGTGTAGAAGCCTTTAAATAAACATTTGTCCTTACAGCTGAACCAAAATTAATGTTGCTTTTTTTTTTTAAGGCAAAAATGTTGTCCACCAGTTAGGTGTATCTCTTGAAGACTTATATAATGGTATTACACGGAAACTGGCACTGCAAAAGAATGTTATTTGTGGAAAGTGTGAAGGTAAAAAACCAAGTAGTGGTTTTGGACCCCTGTTATCCAAGTTTTTTGTGTGGGGTTTTGCTTTTTTTAAAGAACATGGAGGGGCTGGGCATAAAGTGTGGGGTCATTTGGGGTGTTTTTTCTCTCCTTTTTTTACCCTGGCAGACCTTCAGGGGGCATCTCATTTGGGCTTATTAATGCTTATGCATGAGTAAGGCTCCCCTAAACACAGTGGAACAGAGTTATTGTTCTAATGGCAGACTTAAATTCACAGGCACCTAAATTAACAGTATCTTAATCTGGAACTTTAATAAATGGCTGTTTAGTTAAACTTTTTTTAATTGCTGTGAGTAGAAGTCTAGCTTGTATTACACAGCTCCATTTTACAGCTATTAAGTATCCATAATGACTGGTTGTCTTTGAGGTAAATCTTAATGAGGTCTTGTATCTTAGTTCTCTATTAAATATTTAGCAAGCAGATTCTTTCCAAAGTATTAATGGAATGTCTAGGTCTTGAAGTTGGTATGCTGGTAGTTCCTTGAAAACCAAGAGGTATTGGGAGGTGGGGCAGAGCCTAGTGAAATAAGCTGTGCATAGAAAACTTGACTTACTTTTGTTTGTAGAAACTTCTAACTTGCAGGGCATGTTTTGTGATGGAAACTAAATTCCAATTACATTGGAAATATATTACTGAACTACTCTAAGTTGCTGTAAAGGTGCTCTTGAAGTCAGTACGTTCCAGCCTGACTACTGTAGAATAATTGCATAACTTTTTTTTGAGACTGAGATCAGATTTAACTTTTTTTTGTCAAAGGTTATGGTGGGAAGAGAGGGGCAATAGAAAAGTGCCCTGTGTGTAAAGGAAGAGGAATGCAAGTTCTAGTTCAGCAGATTGGACCTGGCATGGTACAACAAATACAAACTGTGTGTCCAGAATGCAAAGGCCAAGGTGAAAGAATAAATCCAAAGGACAGGTGTGACAACTGCAATGGCTGTAAGGTTGTAAGAGAGAAAAAGATCATAGAAGTTCATGTTGATAAAGGTAAGAAATGTGTATTTGTTCTGTGTCCCTAATCATAGTCTATAGTTCTGCAGAGAATGAATGGGTTTCTTTTCTCCAGGTATGAAAGATGGCCAGAAGATAGTATTTCATGGAGAAGGTGACCAGGAGCCTGATCTAGAGCCTGGCGATGTTATAATTGTGCTTGATCAAAAGGATCACAGTGTCTTTCAGAGGCGAGGGCATGACTTAATTACAAAAATGAGAATTCAACTCTCAGAGGCTTTATGTGGTTTCAGAAAGACCATTGAAACTCTGGATAACAGAGTTCTCGTCATATCATCTAGGCCAGGTGGGTCTTTAAAAGGTTCTGATGCTATATAAACTGCTTGCCTGTTTCACTGTGCTGGGACTGGTTTTAGTTTAGTTTAGTTCTGGTTTTTTTTAATCGGTTGATGCAGCAGATTTGAACTACGCTTGCAGTCATTTAATTTAGTTGGGTTTTTGTCATTCTTGTCACTCCTTCTAAAATATTACATGCATTTGACAGCTTTAGCTGTAATTCTGCTTCTTAATAAACTTCAGCCTCGGTGGATAGCCAGGAAAATACTCAAAAGATACCAAAAACTTAAATGCTACTAGATTACCTGTTAATTCAGCCTGCAGGCTGTGCTAAGAGAAGCTGATTCTCAGAGTAAATGGCCTTCTGTATAGCTTGGGTTTAGTACTTGTCAGTCTGTGGGCTTTTCTGTGAGTTGTTTAGTAGTCTCCGTCAGGTCCTGTGGGAACACTGCTTGTGTATAGCCCTGCTTTTCACTGTTGTGAAATGTCTGTGACATAAGCTTACTTAGAGCTCTTGCTTCTGTGTAGGTGAAGTGATAAAACATGGTGACTTAAAGTGTATCTGCAACGAAGGGATGCCTATCTACAAATCTCCAATGGACAAAGGCAGCTTAATTATCCAGTTTTTGGTAAGTTGACTGCTTGCTTTTCCACAGCAAAAATAACCTGTGTTGGCATCAGGAGTAACTATTCATTAAAAAAAATATAATAATTGTAGGTCCAGTTCCCAGAGCACTACTGGCTCCCCAGGGAGAAACTGTGTCTGCTGGAGGATCTGCTTCCTCCCCGAGAAGATGTTATGATTACAGATGAGATGGATCAGGTAGACCTTGAAGATTTTGATCCAAGTGAGCAAACCTACCGTAACAGCGGGGGAGAAGCATATGAAGAAGATGAGGAGGGTCCAAGAACAGGAGTACAATGTCAGACATCTTAAAGCAAGGTGGAAATGGATGTCATCTAAAATGTAAATTTTCACAATGAAAACTGCATGGCTGTAATAGCCACTGCTTGTCGGTTTTGTGTTCAGCAAATTGAGTTGCTGCGCTGCCAGTATCACCTTTTTGTAACTAATTTATATTGTGTTCTTGTAGTCTTTATATATAAAAGCAAATGTCACACAGCTGAGAACCAACTGAGTTGGTATACATTTTCCTTTGCTGTGAAGGTTCTCAATTTATTTCACCTATGCTATTTATATAAGACTTTAGCAATATTGATAGAGGCTAAGTGGAGTGTCTTATGTAAATACTTTCATACTGGAAAATTAATTTCATAGAATAAAACATAGCAGAAATAACTTCTAATAAATAGAACTCTTCACACTTTATGCTTCTCTTGTACTTTCTAAGCCTCTCCAGAACCCCTTGAATTCAAGTAAGTTTCTCTTAGCTCAGACTCCTATCTCCTACTCTAGATTGTTCTCCATGTTTGACTTTGTGTTAGCTGCAACAGTTGTATCTGTCTCATTCTGTATTTCAAAAGCATTTTGTGTATACCTCACTCAGTGCATAATAACACTCTTCCCTGTGTCCGTTGTATTTGAGTAACATTCCTTTAGCTGCTTTGTTCTGTAGAAGTGTAACTTGGGGTTATAAGGGATCCTTCTAATATGATAAGTACGAGGTACACTGCAGTTTACATACAGGCAAATAATTCCAAATAAATAGAGCTTGAGCTCTGTATTTCACCCTTCCCTAGAAAAGGTTATTATTTTCTCTTAGGCCCTGTGTACTTGAGCCTCAAATGAGATGAATAAACCAAAACCACTGCTGCTGTTTCATACTATGACAAGATTGCATAGTAGAATGACCACATTAAAGTTTTTTTCCTATCTGTTTTCTAGTAGAGTTTGTGTTTGAGTCAGGGTTGGAAACAACTAGCACCCTTTCAGTGAAATTAAACCATGATGAATGAGCTACATCTCAGCATGCAATTGCCAGAACAGGTGTTCAGCTGAAGTGACCCTATTGCACTCCCTGGGACAACACCAAGATGAGTGCAGGCTATCATTTCCCACCCGTACAACACCCAGCCTCAGTCACTTTTCCTTTTCTAAAAATAAGCTGCCAGCCGACTTGGCCAACACTTTCCAGCTCCATTCTATTTTTGTACAAAGGCAGGGGAGATTAACTGAGCAGTTACTTCACCCGTGACTACATATTTCTAAAAATACATTTTTTTTTTCCAAGGATTAGAGTTAAGTTACTTCCAGCTCTAGCTTTTATTTTAAAAAAAGTAAAGCTTTCTCTCATGCTAAACAAAATGAAAATTACAGATAAACATCTGATTTTGCAGATCAGCACTATTACAATGCTTTTATCATTAGAAAAATTGTAGAAGCACAGTAGTATTCCCAAAAAGTGGCAGAAGAGTTAACCAAAGGGTCTGAGTTAAGACATTTAAACTGGACAGTCATAAATATGAATTTCTTGGTCATCTCCAACAGATACAATTTTGGACCCACTTCCATTGTATTTCACTCCCCAAACCTGCAATTAGAACGTACAAAAGGTTATCAACAAGAGACTAAGAAGAAATGCCTTCATAGCAGTCATCATATTGACTACAACAAGCAGAAGAGGGAGGATTATTTAATTTCACCTTACTAGAGCTGGCTCCTGCTTTAACAGCAGATGAGGTTGAGAAGCCAGAGAACGATGCTGCCATCTTGTAGCCTGACAAGTCCTTACGTTCCACTTGACTGACAATGGATTGCATGCTCTCAATATACTTGAAAGAGGCTGAAAAGTACTTGCCCCAGTTTGCATAAATCAAACCTAACATTTTTGATCTTCCCCATCCTGTATTCCTTTTAGAAGAGAGTATTTTACAGTGTTTTCAGGAAAGCAAGAGAGGAAGTATTTTTCATGGAGCCTGCCACATTATGACAGACTGAAAAATGATCCAGTCTGTCCTTGGGCTAATTAAGAGAGCCATTTACTTCCCAGCACAAAACTTAGGAAAATTCAGGTCAGTCCTCGGACTTAAACTTCAGACAGTTACACAAACTCTTAAGTGACCCCCTTCTCCATCATCAGCACGACATCAGGAAAAGTGAAAGTAAGGCAGCAGTACACATACCTGATCTTGGTGGTCAAAGAAAGTGTGAACACAAGTTCTCGTCCCAGCATCCCAAACTTTTACGCTTTTATCAGATGAACTGGAAGAAAAATAGTATTGATCAGCGTTTAATAGATTAACTATAGTTTAGCGCAAAGCTTAAAAGATCTTAATGATAAGACATAAGAAACCTGCTTTCACCCATCAAATACAGAGATAAAGTAACAAAGGAGCACATCTTCCACCAGCTTCCAGTTACCCTTAAAATACATTTACTGTTTCAATATCTGCAACATGAAAAAGAGGACTCCTGGTTTAGCCAGATTATCTAAAGTAAAGTTCTTTGGATAAAGAAACTCCTGTTACATACACTGGGTCCCCAGTTGCCTGTTTTAAGCTGTTTTAAGTGTTAACACTAAAGTTCAACTAGATTAATGTACTTCTACATTAGGTTGTATTTTTTAATTCAACAGCAATTTTTCAGCTCTTTAGAATCAAATTGCCCTTAAGTTTAGATGTTCTTCACTTGTAGGGAACTACACTGCAGTGAGATGACTTAACACTGTAAAATACTACTTAGTGCAACTGGTATCATCACAGATTGGCTCTTGGGTCTTCAATTGTAATGTATGTTATTCCATTATAAATTCCATTGTAATTTGTACACATACAATTTTTAAGAGACCTCTCCCTTTATAAGTATCAAATTATATATTTTTTTTCAGTAAGCATTAAAAAGGTTAAAAATCCTCAATACCTGGAAACAAAATGGGTATCATCAGGGCAAAATGCTACATTTAATACCCAGGATCCGTGACCACTTAATGTGCCAGCCAAGTTTGCATGTTGCCTGGGGAAAGAACAAATTTTAGAAAAGAGAATTTTAACGCTTGGTTTGTGAATTCCAGAGAAAAAAGCAACAGTAATATACTCTAGCTAGTGCAGTCAGGAACGGTTCAATGCAAGGTAATGGAAGGTGACTTCTGGACATTTGTTCATCAAGCTGAAGTGGTGTTACAACAGATTCTGTTCTGCCATTTCAAATGGTTAACATAAAAAGAAGTCACTAAGAAGATCCATTGGTGGACAAAACACGTTTCACCACGAAGGCGGCAAAGTAACGCAGGTTTAGGGGACTGGAGATCACTGAAGCGGTGCCTTTTCCTCCTCAGGGTCTTCCAAGTTTTTGTACAATGCAACAGGTCATAAATATAATTTTTTGGGTACAGAACAGATGTTTTTAAGATGAGTAAACACAAACACACAGGACAGATACACAGAACAATTAGCCTCTTGCCTACAAGGCCAAATATGAGCAAAGTAATTTGTTAAGGCTGTCATCCACCTATGCACTTTTACAAAACTATCTGAGGGTGTAGTATTTTATTATTAAAGATTATTTATTACATAAAGAAGTCACCAAAAGCTGAAGGGAATGATAGAGAGCAGAGGGTTTGATATATTTTTTTACAGCATAAGCCTCTCTGAATAGTTACCCTCCTGTTAGCATGTCTTGCAAAATAACAACTTACACATCGTAGATTTTGATATAGCCGTCATCTGAAGCAGTTACAAGTAACTGAGAATCCGGAGAAAATGTCAGTGAACGAATGGGCATCGCATGACCTGAAATTCAAAGTTATATATGGCTTAGAATGTAGCTATTCCTCATACTGATGACAGCGCTTGAGAAGCTACACCAGAACAGCATTCCCTGTTAAAAGAGCAACCTCTGAAGAGTCTACACCTCTACAGGCTTCTTTGCAAAACATCAAATGGAAACTAACACTGATTCTGATCTTTGAATGTTAAGGCACGTCCACTCCCACACAAAAATATCTTATTTTCTCAGCTGTGGATCTCTATTAGAAATTACGTCATATTTTCTAACAAGATTTCATATTGGTTTAAGTGGTTGGGGTTCTTAATTATAGAATCAGAGAATGGTTTGGGTTGGAAGGGACCTCAAAGATTATCTAGTTCCAACCCCCCTGCCATGGGCAGGGACACCCTCCACTAGACCAGGTTGCCCAAAGCCTCATCCAGCCCGGTCTTAAACACTGCCAGGGATGGGGCCTCCACAACCTCTCTGGGCAACCTGTTCCAGTGCCTCACCACTCTAACAGTAAAGAATTTCTTTCTAACATCTAATCTAAATCGACCTATACAACTGGACAGAAAACAGCACGGATAGTAACAGCCCATTTATCTCTTAGAAAAACGCACGTCTTCTACAACATAAAATGTTTAGTTATTTTCTAAAACAGGAATAAATCGCTATAAAAGTAATGCCACAGCAAAAAGTCATATACAAGGCAGCACACATTTGGCTTAGCTTCATTCCCTTGTACTGCACTGCAAGACAAGAAGGAACTGCAATTTAAGCATTTAGTTAAGCAATACTGACTGTATCTTTTGACATACGGATTTATGATGCAAGCCTGAGTTTACAGTTTGCCTCTAATATTTTAAGCGGTTTAAGTTACAGCACACTAAATAACTAAATACTGTCTAATGGACAGAAACATCAACGCATTTATGCCACGGCTATTGTATCTTATTCTGGCTTGTGTTACATCCTTTAATTTTGTTGAGGAATGAAGCCAGAACCTGGGTATTGCAAATACACAAACCATTACCTTCTAACGTATGCAGAAGTTTTCCAGTTGCAATATCAAAAATATTGATAATGCCATCTATGGCTCCACTGGCTAAGTATTTTCCATCTGGACTCTGTAATAAAACACAAAAAGTATGCATTTAACAACTGTATACATTACGCTACGTACCTCCCTGACATTCTCTTGGCAACTTGTCACAAATACGATCTATGCAAGATACCTGGGCTCCAAAAATCCCGAAGCCTTCAGCTGACTTATTCACATGTGAATAAGCAAGATCAAAGTATATTTTCCATATATGCAGGGGGGAAATGTCACATAGTTTATATTTGGAACTATCAGAGTATGGCTGTCATTTAGTATTACATAGAGATAAACTGATAGATGGAAACATCAATACCTGATTTACAACACATTACAGCAATAGCAGTTTCACGTAAGAAATTATCAATTGTGCTTCTTACATATGCAATGCTAAGGATGAACTTTCCTCTGGTGTCCAGAGAATATTCTTTCTTTCCGGTTTCAACACCAAAAATATTTACTTTTCCCACATGACTTCCTGTTGCAAGGTACTGGGAATCAGGTGAAAATGCCAGGGACCAAGCATCAACTGTATTAAAAATTAAAAATCAGTTAGCTGAATACTGTTTCTAGTTCTTGTTCAACAACATCAGTTGTGTATCCATCTGTTTAGAAATTTAACTCCTACGTACTCTTAATACTCTAAACTCTACTACGTACTCTTAAGAAGAGTGTACAAGCTCATGAAAGTTAACTTTTTTCTACGTAATCAATGGAGCATAGCTTGAGCCATTTATTTCTGTTTAGTGAAAGATTACATTTTCTAATAAAACCTTGAGCTTATTGGACCCTCCTGTCACAGTAAGTTTAGAATTTAAGACTGCATGAGTCAAGTCTAAATTCTTACTTTTCTCCTGGTACCAAAAGATATTAAACCAGTAAAAGAAAGCAACAGTAGTATCTAGTAAAGCACAGAAGATGCAGGAGAAACGCAGATATACGAGTGTAACATAGATCAACATTCCTTGCAATGGAATTTTAAAAAGCATACTTTTTAATAGCAATACAATGTATTTATCTGTCACAATGTAATTCACAGGGTTTTTTCTATAAGATTAATATTAATTTCCTAAAACATTGCAAGATTGTTCTTAAATTAGGGATTGCCAGTGGGCCAATTAAATATTTAGAATAAGATCTTGGGCCCTGAATTCCAACTTGGAAGATGCAACATTGATCCAGACTTCAGCTTTACGGTGTTTTGACTTGCTCCCTACTGCGTAAATAAGCATTGCATATGTGTCTCAAATTCAATGCAGCACTTACAAAGAAAGCTCAGACCTTCTTTGTAAACCAATCTGAATAAGCATTTGAGTTATTTTTAAAATATCCTTTTATCAATATATCTGTAAGAGCAAGCTGGTTTCCATTCTGCTTTATGCATCTAGCAAAAAGCGTATCTAAATGTATCTGAGAAAGCGTAAGTACTGTGAAAAAATAAATGTAATATTGTCTGATACTACTTTATGTTGAGTTCATAAAAATCACTTAGATTTTTGCAAACACAGATTAAAAAACCCCACCCTAGTCATCTCATATACCCTAATTATACAGTGTACAGTATTTACTATCTAGAGTAAGTCCACTTCTTAGCAGAGACAGCTTAACACTGGTATCTTACCAGGACCAGCATCTATTGACTTGATCTGTTTGCCAGTTTCTAAATCCCAAAGGCGAATATGGGCATCTAGGGAGCTGGATGCTGCAATGGAGCCCGTGTGGCTGATATCCACAGATACCACGCCCAGCTGGTGACCCTCCAAAGTCCATTGTAGATCCAATTTTTCATCATTCCTGTTGTGAAAGAGAAAGAAAAGCCTAGGTATGAATAGCTGGGGGTACTTAACTCATCTCCAACCTCAGACAAAACAAACACGACAACCTGCATTTCTCCATTTTGTTCAGCAAAAGTGGAATCGAACTTCACTCACGATACCTGAAGATAGCTACACACAGATTGCTCATATTGTTTTTTAAATAAAAAAGGAAGATGTCGTTTCCTCTTTCACTCTATTCCCATTATTTCTTTCACAGTACACGTGCTCCCAATGCATTCTCTCACAAGAAGTTGCATTTCTAATGCTTTGGTTTAGAAATACATCAAGTTGTACTATTCTCTGGCAGACGACATGTAAAATTTGATGTGCATTTTCAAAGCCGTTTGTGTTCTTTGAAAATTAAAGCACCTCAGAACACTACCACTCCAAGAGAAAGCACACACCCCTGAGGATAAGCTTGCTCAGGAGAACAGCTCCATGTGCCAGGCCACCCCTTCCCTGATGTAACTTCTAACATCCCTGCAAACGATGGAAATTCAAGACTGCTGCATCCCCATACCTGACTACTTCCAAGGCTTAGAACTGTTTAGTAGGGAGCTTCACTTACCACTTCCAGACCTTTACTAGATCATCCAAAGAACCAGAGATCACTGTTTCAGAACCATCCTTTTTATTTTTTCCCCAAGCAACTGACCAAATGGCATCATCGTGAGCTGAAAGAGAATATAAGCATAGAAATTAAAAATTAAGCGGTTTCTTTTGATGGAAGACAGCTACCAGATTTGGTAGTGCTAAAATTGCTGATTGTAATACTGGCAAGAGAGCCCTTGCTCTACAGGTCTATCAGTGCTCTGAGAGCCTTGTCACTGTTTTCATTGTTTGAAAATACATGATGTATTTTGTTCACCAAGGTCACTGTTGGAAAAACAGCACAGCTATTTTTGAGTTGTTCAGATTTATACTTAATAGAAGCATAATCCAAGTCATCTCACAAGTATATCTGCCATTATCAATTTGACATCATCCAAGAAGACCAATATTATTTAATATATGTTAGTGTTTTCTCACCTTGCTCTTGCTTGAAGAGAATACCATACTAGAAAGAAAAAATAATTAATATTACGTATGAGCAGCCTAAAAAAAAATAAATCCAAACAACAACCAACCAAGCTAGCGATTAGTTTAATTAACTCTGTGCTTTTATTTACCTGTGTGGTCATGTCTTTACGGAAGCAACTTTAAGAGGAATGCTCTGGAAGGAGAAACCCCGTTAGGCTCAGCAATAAGGCCCTGCCTCAGAAACGCTGCTCTGTAAGGCGAAAACCCGGCAGGCACAGGAGTAAGGCCTGAGGGAAACCCCGCCTTTTTGTCACCCTCAGCTCGCACGGCGAGAAACGCCCGCCACGCAAGGGCCCAGCACCCCCGCCGCGCCCTCCCCGCGGCTGCCTTCGCCCTCCCTCGCGGTGCAGTGCGGTGTGGTACCGTGCCGTGCCGTGCCGAGCCGCGGCGGACACAGAGCTTCCTGCCCACCGCCTCCTCCTTACCACCACGGCCGCGGTCGCACTGTGATGGCGTTTTCTACCACAGAGAAAGCGGCAAGAGCGCCTCTCCCCAAAGCCCTTTCTCTCCGCCAAAACAATAGAGAGGACTCCGGCACCGCGCTCTCTACTGCCGCCGTGTGGCCAAGGAAGCTCCCTTCGCCCTAGCGGCAGCCCGCGCCCAGCTCGCGCGTCCCTCGCCGCCACAGCCCGGCGGCAGGAACGTCGTCCCGCCGCCCTCCGTCGGCAGTGCCACTCTGGTCGTAGCTTTCCAGGAGCAGCCAGCATCTTTTGCGTATGATATAAATAATAGTCATACCCTTGGGTGTTGCGATGGCGGCAGTGATGTAAGCTGCGGAAAACACAGGGGCCTGAGGAACGCATTCAAGTCTGCCGTCTCAGCAGCGTTGGAAGTTCCTGACTGAAAATTGCAGCTGGCTGCCTTTTGTCAGGGATGGAGAGGAGGAATGACAACCAGTCAGGGGAGACTGAGCACCCTGGGCTGTTGGGTCACGTTATGAACAGCTTGGCTCCCAGGACCCTGGAGTTGCAGTAAAAGATGAGCAGTACTGCCCATTTCTCTCACCACAGCACAGAAGGCTTCCTTAATTTCACTGGAGTGAGAGGAAGTTCCCCTACTAATCATCTGTTTCAAAAAAAAAAAAAAAAAGAAAAAAGAAAAAAAAGAAAGGTATGACTTTTTTGCAAGCTGAGTTTTTCAAGTTGCTGCCTCTGAGTTAGAAGTAGAAAAAAATGTCAGAATTAAAGTTCAGGAGAATAAATCAGATTAAAGACAAAGGATCAGTAGCCTTTCACAGCATTTAATCAGTCTTTATGGGTACACAAAGCTCTTTGAGATCAATAGAGCTTGTCAGAGTAATCAAAGTAACAGCCAAAACAGGAATTCTGAATGTGTCTGAATACAGTTCTGCAGTCAAGAATGAAAATCTGTGTAAAACTCTTACATATAAGTACAGAATCTTTAGTTCTCTGATTATTTAGATTGAGCGTTGAGAGGATTTTAAGGCATATTGCTATAATATATTGAATTTCAGAAATGCTCGTTTTCTTGTTAGTAATGGTGCAATCATAAGCATTTTCTAAAAGTAAGAGATATTGTTCTATTTTTCACCAGGATTCTCCTAAGAATTCTTCCATTAATACTTAAAATACTTTCACCTTATGTTCAAATGACCAGGATTTGGGTTTGCAATTCTGCATAGAGTACTCCAGTACTGTAATATAATCTTTGAGAGTCAAAGTGTTTGTAATCCCTCCAGAGTTTTTACATCATGCAAACCTCTACTATGCACTAGCGTTTACTGTGTACACAGAATACCTTAGACCTTCCTGGCAAAAGATTGAGATTGTGGGTTATTTCCTACGTCGCTTCTGACACAAATCTGTATTTGTTAGTGTGAATGCTGATTAGATGCTGCTTTGGTGCATCAAGAGGATAATCTGAAGCAAAAGTGTCACGTTTGGTTTATAGATAAACTGCCTCCTTGGAATGGTAACTGAGAGCATGTTTCTGTATGTTTGTCCTTGTTCTGGAGCACTAGCATGCTTTGTATCTATATGGATATTTCAACCTTAATCAGAATAATAATTTATGAGTGCATATGTGTTTAAATGCCAGTTTTTAAACAATGTTAGAAGGGGAAAAACTGATATACTTAAAAACATTATGATCACCCTTATATTGTGCTAACACACAGAAGTGAATTAGGTCAAGACTTTGAGGTGCCATATAAACATTGCAAAAGGCACTTCCCAGCCCAAAGCTCAGTTGCAGAGAAGAAATTGAGAGCAAAACACTTAGTTTCAAAAATAATAGGCTGAGCGCCATTGTGGCCAGCTATTGCAAGCACAATTCAGATCAGCATTCAGAGTTCAACACCTGCCCAGCCTTTCTCAGAAGCTGAATGCCAAGTAAGCCTTGATTTATTAAGGTCTTGAAGACACATGAACCTCCATAAAACATTAAGGCTTGATAATTAACTGGGAGCTTCAGCTCTGCAGGTACATGAACACTACAGCATTCAAATGTTTTCAGACATGTCACCTCCTCTCCCCCCTCCACACTAAAGAATTCATTTACTAGTGGGCTTGAGGAAAATGATAATGGTATTTGAAGTTATGTGTGGTGTGTGCAGAAGTGGGTAACACATGAATACGTACTCTTGTGGTTATCAAGATGGAACAACCGTGTCAGTTTAGGAAAGGGGCTGTGTAACATAACTGTAGCTGCAGAGGGCTGGATTCAATTACAGGTCCCTTTTGGGGCTGATCCATCAGTTTTGGGTTTGATTTTCCATCTTAGGGTTCAGTGTAGGATCAGTCACAGAAACCCGCAGATGCTGCAGAAACAAAGGGAGACTTCTCACAGAGCTTGGGGGGGGTGTGTGGATTTATACCATCTGCCCGTTGTGGGGCAGCAGCATCAAGATAATCTCCGCCTCTTTCCAGTAGCAACGGGTTGGCATTCACAATGCAACATTAATCATTCCACATCCTTCTGTGTCTGGGGGCTCTGAACAGTTGTGGCAGGAGTGAAGAATCCTCTGCTTATGTTGCCTGATGTGCCTCCAGGAAACCATTAAGGGACTGTGTTCCTGGGAGTGAATTGGAATGGCATTTGCAGTGTTTGCTCATTAATTTCAGATATCTGTCCCCTCCATCAAGTTCCAGTAAGACATATATCTTTTTCTTGAAAAACAGTGTATGAGCATGTACAATGCACCCATCAGCATTGTAGCGCATTAGTATCAGGGTAGTTGAGACAAAAGCAAGAGCCACAGAAAATCAGATCCTAATACAGTCTACAGTTCCGCTTTTGAAATTAGTCCAGACGCTTGTGTGCAGATTTGATAAACTTTCAGCTTTTGTTTGGTTCCCTCTGCTGACTTATCTCTTTGTTACATCTTTTTCAGTTGCAGTCCCCTTTCTTCCCTTTTCTTGCAACTTCATATGCTTTTTCACTGATAGGTTTGTCTTTGAAGGTCCCAAGCAGCTAAACTGGGATGTGGAGTCAAGTATAAACTTTCCTGAAGTTCACAGAGGTTCTAATCAAGGCTTTGCTTTAAACCGATTGCTTATTTTTCACAACAGACGTTGTAAAGGCACTGCATGTTCCAGGTGATGGCACCACACCCAGCCATCAGACTTTATAGGATATGGAGCTGGAACTACACTCACATCTTTAGTCCAAGTGCTAGCCAAAATAGGGAAATGATATAATGGAAAAGCTCTTCTTCAAGAATCTGAAACCAAGTCCAAATATTAATGACATTCTTGTCCTGTGAGTTAAGGAAGGATCATTATCCCATTTCACAGATGGGTGAAATCTGAAGCAAGGTGACGAATTTAGTCAGTGGTAGAGCAAGGAATGGAACCCTTTTCTCAACCTCTTGGTATGTGCTCTAACTCAGTGTGTACCTACACATTGACATTGCTTTAAGCTTACACTTAAATATTAAATTGCTTCTCTAGCAAGCCTTTCAATGTATTTAGTTAACAAGCAGTGAAAGTTCTCGGGACAGACAAAAATGGAAAAGAAAATCAAAACTGCCAGAGACTGAGCCTAACAGGAATGAAAATAACTCTTAGCACTTGCAGGAACAAATCTTTCTCTGACTGGGACTGTGCAGTTCCACCCCAAGGTGTCCTTGTGGGCTACTGGTCAGAGGAAAGCTTGGCCAGGAGAGCACTTTCCTCCAGAATGGATGAGGTTCCTTCAGAATGGATGAGGTGGGCAGTGAGACTGGAGTGAACGAACAGCTGCTTCTAGGAAGAAAAGAAAATAAAACAGTTAATTAAACAAATAAATCCTAAAAGCTAGACTCCCTCCTCCACGAAAGTAACCTCATCTCCACAGTCACCTGCAGAGATGCCAGAATCGTTAGATGTAATTACAGGCCTTTTAATCTCCTGGTTATGGCATTTACAGGTCAAAGGGAATCTTTCAGAGCACAATTGATTTGAAAGGAATAATAAAATAAAGAAAAAAAAAGCAAAAAACGTTCTTTGTGAGAGATTTTCTAACAGTTGGTCTGTGCTTGATGCTAACTGAATCCAGCTGCTATTCTTACCCTATCTTCTCTTTCTCCTTTTGGAAAGACTTCAGTTATTCCTTCATTTATTTGCTGTGTTTAATCAGAATTATTATATTTTAGTCTTGATTTTGTTCTCTCTTGCAGCTTCTCTTTTTTATGTGGCGAGAGGTAGGTCAGAGAGAGTTTCTAAGACCTTAACATGAGCCTGAAATGTTGAATGACTATATAAAATGCAAGTACGATAAAAGAAACATCTGGTGCTCATTTGTCAGGATTGAAATGAGGCCCTTTAAAACATCGTGCATGTGGTTGGGACTTGCTTTTAGAAAGTACAAAGTTTCAACCCATACATCAAATCCAGCAGTAAAACTTTTCTTTCCAGTATGATGAATCTCACGTGTTTCACCAAAATTAATATATGTCTCTTGCTATTGTGGCTTCAGGTATACATGACAACTAGTGAGGACCTAATCTATGACCTTATGTACCAAAACTGAAGTACCTGAGCTTTGGGAAAACAGTTTTGGCTGTCAGTTAATAATCAGCTGTTATAAGCAACTAAATAATGATCACGTAATCTAAGTCGCTATTTTAAGCCTGATCGTGTACTTTTTACTTTGGTATCCATACCTGATGCTACAGAAGAAAATGCTGTAACACCTGCATATTGGTTGGCTTTTCTATGCCAAATATCACCCAAGTGACGTTCAGTTCTCAAGTGCGAATGAATGCCTGCAGTCACTACCTGTATGAAGCAAGACAGTATTCTGATGAAGCAAGAGTATGAAGGCGGCATGGGTCCCATGCACTTTTTTTTACTCAGAATGCTAGTTCTTCTTCTTGAATCTGGGTCATCTGAAGTTATGATGGGTGGTGGCAAAGACGACAAAAGAAAGCGCTTTTTTTTTTTTTCCTGATCTCTGCAGACAAATGTTTGAATAGGTTGCTGAACTGGGAGACAAGGGAGGAGGGAAGGAGTTTCCTCCACCTGCTGTGAGACATTCTCTACTTGACCAAACTGCTCACAATTCACTGATGATGGAATGAAGGTATAATGGTTCCAGTCTCTGGATATGCTCTTTGCTCCACTGTAAAATTTTACACTTCTTAGAGATTCTCTTTATAAAGTGGCAATCCATTAGGCTGCTTAAATTGGCTTTTAGCCTGCTCTTTGCTGGAGTGGGGAGCTAGAAACTGACCTGGCAACGTGGCACCTTTGTAACTTCAAGGTTCATGTTGATGTGAAAAACTCTTACAGGAACAAATGTAGAGGGCACAACTCTGGCTTTTGAGAATAATTAGTAAGAAAACTCAGGAGGAAAACCCTTCATTCATTGGCAGTAGATACAAAGAAGGTTTGTAATAATTAGCTCAGATACTCTCTGAAGCCTCTAGTTGTATTTAGTGTTTGTTCCTATGTATTTTTGTGTCACCATCTAGAATATATTTACATAAATAGACACTTAGATCTTCAATGCCTAGTAGCCATTTGCATGGGTAGCTGGCAGGCGGACTATATGGATACACTTGGCTCAACCAGCCAATTACTTTGCCACTTATCTTCATGTCACTGACCCGCTTTGTTATTGCAGCCTTCAATGCCACTTCTGTCTTCATCAACACTGTCTCTTTCATGCTGTTTGCTTTGATGACTTTGCTGGGCAACCTCTTTCGTGTTCTTGTCTCCTTGTGAGAGAGGTTTATTCTTCTTCAGTTTGCCTGTCTGGCTCACAAACCCTTGTGAATCGAATTGACGGTATTAACCTTACACAGAGGAGCTATGCTGGAGGATAAATGCCAGTGCTCTGCATGCTCTGGCTCCCATGGAAGTCAGTGGGAGGAGGACTAAGCATGGCACATCATGAAACATTACATTCAGCTACCTCTGGATAAGATGCTTGAATCAAACCATATAAGTTTGTTAAATCATTGTGTCAGTTGCTGGCTGTGAAAGCCCATTTTACAGTGGTGATTCAACACACTATTTTTGCACAGCAAGAGCATGTGTTCGTGTCTCATAGATTTTACTAGGTCCTGAGCACATATGCAAGTGTCTACTGAATCAGTTCCTCGTATAACATGCTGTACACTTTCGCCTGCTATTGTGAGTTCACATCATAAGTACTTCATTCATATTTGACACTGTACCACTGATAGGTATTTCATATAATGAAAAAAATTCCTGAATTCTAATGAGATGATTGTTTGACTGTTTTGGGCCACCTGTGTTTAGCAGTGCATTACTGAGATAAGCAGAAGCATAGCATGAGAAAATAATAGATTTTGTATGTGAGGTAATCATCATCTAGGTCCCAAGCTTTCGAAGTCAGACATAGAACCAAACAAAAGAAAACAAAAGAAAACAAAAAAAAGAGGAAAAATTCCTCCTGATTTCACTGAATTTCAGATTGATCGCTGTGACTGGACGATTGTTGCCAACAGCACAAAACACTCTATTGGAATTTGGACACT